>NC_092335.1:267687500-268887500 GCF_046630445.1 Rutidosis leptorrhynchoides
AAGCGTAAATAAACTATAAAATAAAAGAATTAATAAAAGCACAAATACCCGAGCCACAAATGCTAGATGTAGAAGTATATGTTCGTGTAGAAAGAGAACTTAAAAGTCTAGCTGACATGTTTCCTGTCTGATTGCGATATCTAAGAATGTTTAAATCCACCATTTGTGTAGGTGTTAAAGAAGTCGTAGCTAAAAAACATCAATTCCACTGGCATTTTCAGCACGCAGATCGCTACTTGCAGCAAAATTCCATCGACGCTTCCTGCCTCTAAGAGAAGTAGGATCAACATGTTATGCAGTCCCAATCAATGATGACGCCTCAATGTCAACCGTTGGAACTACAAAGAGAAAAAAACATAAAAGCGTAAATTAATGAGAAGCTGTAAACAACATGTATTTGGAGCTGATATATAAGCAGTGAAAATAGAGAATGCAGATTACCAGAATAATGTACCAACTGCGTATTATTTGCTGGCTCAACTTCAGTAACTGGCAAAGAACCATCATCTGCGAATACGTATTGGATTCCGGCTAATGACAAACAACACAGAAATAAGAAAAAGTAAACGCACACCAATTAAAAATAACCGTATTCGATTTCAGGTGAATAAGTAGTAGCAGATTTCATACCTGCTGCATACACATTTGCTATATCTGATACACATATTTACTCAGTCAAGATTAGTGACATCACATCTTGCAGTGTTAAGAAAACTATACATTCATAGTGTACTTACTAAAATGTTTATTATAGCATACTTGTGGCATCAGATGTAGCAAAAAAAACTCAATATATATAAAAAAACAACATAGAAAGACATATGAGAGTAAACATAAAATGAAAAGCAAAACAACTAAAAAATGCTAAATAAACAATACAAACAACTACAACATGTAACACATAAAAAAACAACTATATACAGTAAAATCAACCATTGAAAGGTTCAATACCTAGTAATAATAAGCAATAGCAACGTTGGAATTGACGTAAACCTGCAACAATCGGAAGCTATCAACAACAACAACAACAACAATACCCAATCCAACGAAAGTAGGGTATGGGGGAGGTGAGTGTAGACAATCATTCCTCGTACCCTAGATTAGAAGGAAGTCACTACTCCACCCGCGGGTATAGAACCCGCGCCTAGATAAGGTCGTCCCTCCCTCTACTCTAGCGCAAAAGAGATTGCTTCCTAAAGGACCTCCGGCCCGAAGAGCTCATAAGAACGAAATAGAGAGGGCAAATGATACGTACCTGTACGAGTAATGAGCGCCTAGCAAGAAGCAACCATACACAGTAACCATAAAGGGGACACATATAGCAGTAATGCACAACAGTAGGGCAAAGAGCATGAATAAAATAGTGCACATAACCATTTAATTTCAGGTAGACAAACAAAATATATACATATACATATACATATATACCCACCCACACAGACACACACATCTATATATATATATATACCACACGAAAGCATGAAAAAAAAAAAAAAAAAAAAAAAAAAAAAAACTCGTGCTTAAACATAAATACATATAGATACATTCGTAGATATATATACCTAGGTACAGATACAAGACAGACAAACATACATACACCAATACATGCACTTACATACATAGATACATATATAGATACAAACATATACATCGGTACATATATATAGCCTAAAAACATATACATAGATACAAAGGCATATAAACCATGTAGAGGGGTATAAATAGTGTGGTTATTGAATATCTGGTTATAGTTATATATGTAGTTGTATAATAAAAGTAACTAACACAATGAAAAAAAAAAAAAAAACAAAAAAACAAAAAAACCTACTCAATAATTCTAATTCTACTCCTCCACAGGCTCCTATCAGAAGTCATGTCCTCCGTCAGTAGGAGCTCTTTCATGTCAAGCTTCAATCTATCCTCCATCCTACGTCTAGGTCTACCCCTTCTCCTTACGCCGCCAACGGCGAGGGTCTCGACTCTCCTAACTAGGGCTAAAAGTGGGCGCCTCCTAACATGCCCAAACCATCTAAGTCGTCCTTCCCTAAGTTTGTTGATGATGTTCCCAACTTCCAATTTCTCCCTAAAAACTCCATTTGGTATCATATCTAGCATGGTCTTACCACACGTCCATCTAAGCATCCTCATTTCTGCCACCTCCATCCTCCTCTCTTGGGCCTTCGTCATTGGCCAACACTCTGATCCGTATAACATGGCTGGTCTAATTGCCACCTTAAAGAATTTACCTTTCAGTTTAAGTGGGACCTTCTTGTCGCACAACACCCCTTTCGCAGCCCTCCACTTCAACCATCCTACTCGTATACGATGCGTCACATCCTCATCTATCCTTCCCGAAATGTGAAGCATCGAGCCTAAATATCTAAAGGACTCTTGCGGGGGTAGAATCTGATCCCCAATTCTGATATCCACTATATCGCCGTGTTCCTCTTCGCCCCCCTTGAAATCGCATCTAAGGTACTCCGATTTAAGTCTGCTAATCCGTAGGCCATTTGATTCTAAGGCGATCCTCCATTGCTCTAGCCTCCTGTTAAGCTCATCCTGAGAATCCGAAACTAATACAATATCGTCGGCGAAAATCAGGCACCATGGGATGTTGTCTTGTATCCTATGAGTCAACTCGTCTAGGATCAAAGCGAAAAGATAAGGGCTAAGGGCAGATCCCTGATGTAAACCAACCTCTACCGGGAAAAACTCTGTGTTTCCTACCGTCGTACGTACACGAGTCTTCGCCCCCTCGTACATATCTCTAATAGATCTTATATATCTACTTGGGACTCCCCTAGCATTAAGAGTCTTCCAAATCAGCTCACGCGGGACACAGTCATAAGCTTTTTCCAAGTCTAAGAACGCCATGTGTAAGTTCTTTTGCTTTTCCCTATACTTCTCCATAAGGCTTCTAACTATGTGAATCGCTTCCATCGACGAGCGTCCTGGCATGAAGCCGAATTGGTTCTCTGAAACCTTTGTCTCGCATCTGAGCCTCGTCTCGATCACTCTTTCCCAAAGCTTCATAGTATGACTGAGTAACTTTATGCCTCTATAGTTACTACATAATTACGCATCTCCCTTGTTCTTGTAAATGGGAATAACCTCACTGAGTCTCCATTCCATAGGCATATTTGCGCTTCTAAACGTCGTGTTGAAAAGGTTTGTCAACCATCTAACCCCGTCACCTCCTAGGCACTTCCACGCCTCAATCGGAATTTGGTCTGGTCCTACTGCTTTGTTTCTTCCCATCTTTCGTAGGGCCAATCTAACTTCCTCCTGATTAATCCTCGTGCAGAAACAGTTGTTTTGAAACTCCTGAACCTCGTGGGGTTCACCGTTCCGCTCTGGTCTTCCCCTACCGAAAAGGGATGCGAAATATTCTTCCCATCTTTTCCTAATAAGGTCTTCTATCGCTATACTTTGCCCTGCTACATCCTTGATATATTTGATGTTACCTAAGTCCCTCCTTCCTCGCTCCCTAGCTTTGGCTATCCTATATATGTCATTAGCTCCCTCTTTAGAGTCTAGTTTTCTATATACGTCTTCATATGCTTTGTCTTTTGCAATTGCTATGGCCTTCTTAGCTTCTCTTTTAGCTTCTTTATATCTTTCTTCTACCCTAGTTCTCTCTTCAGGTGTCCCTTCTCCAAGAGTAATGAGCTCCCTAAACCTCGTCTGCTTTAACACGACTTTCGATTGGACATCGTCACTAAGCCACCACGACTCTCTTCTACTCTTATGGGCTCTCGATGTCCCTATAGCCACTCCTAAGGTCTCTTTTGCCACATCTCTGATAGTGGACGCCATGCGATTCCATATCTGGTCTGCGTCCGTAGGGGCAACGTAATCCTCTTCTACACTCAATCTATTAACAACAATCGCTCTAAAAGTCTCCGCATTCGCTCCATAGAGGTTCTTCCAAAGGATTCTAGGTTGTACAGCCCTAGCCCTCCGGCCAACTCTTCCCCTAGTAACTAGGTCCATGACCAGCAATCTGTGCTGGGAGGAGCACGTCAAAGCTGGAAGGACCTTACAGTCCCTACATGTCCTAAGTTCCCCTTTACGAAGAAGCAAAAAGTCAATCTGGGTGCTGCGACCCCCGCTATGGAATGTGGCTAACTGAGCATCCCTCTTCTTGAAGAAAGAGTTTGCTACCACCAACTCGTGGGCAATGGCAAACTCAAGAATTGAGCGCCCCTCTTCATTTCTAGGACCAAACCCAAAGCCACCATGGGCTCCCTCATAACCTTCTGCCTCCACTCCTATATGTCCATTCAGATCACCACCTATAATCAGTCGATGGTCGGCTGGGCACCCCCTCACCACCTCATCTAACAATTCCCAAAAACTCTTCTTTTCCGCATCACCTAAACCCGCATGAGGTGCGTATGCACTAATGACCGTGAAAGTCTCCTCCTTAATAATTAAACTAACCGACATAATCCTATCGCTAAACCTGCCCACGTCAACAACGTTATCTTTATGTAGTTTTCCTAAAAAGATACCTACCCCGTTCCGTGCTATCCTAGAACCCGAGTACCACAACTTATAGTCCTGAATCTCTATCGCCTCTTCACCCTTCCATCTAGTCTCTTGAACACACACTATGTCTACCTTACTCTTAAGAAAGGTATCAACGAGCTCAATCCTCTTACCAGTCAAGGTTCCTATATTCCAACTACCCACTCTAATCCTACCAACGGTGGCTACCCTACAACCTCCTCTAACCCCTCTAGGCCTACCCGCCCCTAAAACAGGAGAACATGACCTCAAGTGACCATAACTATGCGAAGGATCTATATTACTTTGTGCACTAAAAAGATGACCAAGTACAAGCTAAACAATATGAATAAGATAAATTCGTATAAATTGTAAATTATAATATTTAGAACTAAAAAAGGATATATAAATGTAAGTTATACTATAATATAAATTACAACTAGGCGGTATATCAATAAAAGAATAATATATAATCCAATATAGTCAAATAGGAGAGAAAGAAAGGAAAAATATATATATATGTATATATAAGAAGAATTTATACCCAATGGAAAATACTTAATAAATTTATAAAAAAATCTATTAGATGGAAACTTAATATACTATAACTACAAAAATATTACTCGTAATACGGGGAAAGCACAGGTTGTAAATGCGTAAAAAAAAAGACAAACAGCATAAAAGTTTAAGTTATGAAAACCAAATAGAAATTGTACAGTAAGGTTGGCTACAGAAAAGTTAGGTTATGGAGAAGAGAAATTTAAGGGTCAGAGAAAACAAACACAGCCTTATGAGGATGAAGGAGTTCCGGTAGCAGCGGCTCCCGACGGCAAAGAGGTAGCAGCAAACAGCGACTTAGCTAGGTTTCTGGATCGCGAGGACTTTTGTTACAGGCTCCGTTATATTACCTGCGAGAAAAAAAAAATAAATAAAAATGACCGGGAACTATTCCGGCGACCTGAGAGGCGGCGCGTGGTGGCGCGTTGCGAGAGGTTTGCCGGCGAAAGTTATACTCTCAGGTTCGAAAAATTGCTGCGATTTTGATGGTGCCGGTGACGGCTTCTAATTTGATCCAAGCTAAGAGCAATTTAAGTTTAAATGTAATAGGTGGCTGTTTGCTTTTTGGGGTGGAGCAAGAACACAAACTTAAAAAAGAAAGTGAAGATACGAATTGCAAAATCGGAAGCTGTCAATGAACATTTACATTTACAGGTGCGATTAAGCAACAACAATGAAGATAAAGACAAAATTCCAACTTAGATTAAAAAATTACCGATTTCTTCATTTGTTCCAATTGACGTAAGATGTTAGGGTTTCAATCTGTTCCACCCTTTTCATCATATTTATGTGGTGAAGAATTAGTAATAGGGTTTGAGGTGATTGCTTTCGGACTTATTGTCTGTTCAACAAATAGAAAATATCATGAATGAAAGAAAGAACGAAGAGATTACCAAGTATAGTTAGTTCTTTTGTGTAGATGCGCAAAAAATACTTCATAAGAACCAAAAAGAAAGCTAACTGCAACATTAATAAAACTACCACCGAAAAAGTGAGATTTCCATTTGCAAAATCAACAAATAGTTGGTATCTCGTTCATGGACGACACCCCCAAAAGTCGATAGGGATAAATGAAAATCAACGTAAACATGATTAAATCTGTAAGTAGCCAAAGAGCACCAACATACGACTTGAAATGCAGTAGAAATCCGTGTAAAAACTAACCATTAATAACAAAATTGCAACCAAAACCATTGAAAGATATACCAGCTCATGAAAATTCACTTATTTTTAGCTAGACTCGAAACTGATAAAATAGTTTGATATTCGCCAAAAGCGTATTCTAGGACAACCACCTAAATCTTTTTTTTTAAATAGTCTAATGATAAAAATTGAAGTATTAGAGACCCAAACCATTTAAATGAACACATTATAATTAGCAGCCCCACCCATTTTGCCACCATTAAGAATTACTACTAGCTAACCAGCTTTGTTTTTTTAATTGTCTAACTGTTTTATACTACTATGTAACATCAAAAGTTGCATTTACATAGAAGGGGAGATACATCAACAAAGATATGCCTTATGAAAAAAAATTTATAAGGAATACAAAGATAATACCTTCTATATCAGCAACATAAGCAACAAATTCAACTGGAGAAAAGTAACTGCAGGTGATCAAATGTTTCATGATAACTTCGTAAGCACTCTCTGACTGTTTATTTACCTTTAATACCTCCTGCACTTCATGGAGTAGTGAATAACAATAGCAATACCAAAAAAAAATTAATTAGGAGAAAAAAAGAAGAAGAAATGAGGCTCAGATCCGATTTTAAAATCAAGCAAACGAATATGAATCGCCATGGCTGCAATTGTTAGATTGCCACGTCAAGAAACGAATTCATTTATTCTCGTTGCTCGACCCAACTCCCACATATTTATCATCAGAGCCTATTTTATTAAACCTTCTTAAATTGTGAGTACCAAAAGGCACTGTCACTGATAGAAATTCCAACTGAACAACGGTGTTGCAAATCATAGCAAAGTGTATCTTTTTTTTTTTTTACTACAATCATTTAGCAACAAGGAGGCTACCACGTCTTAAGACGGCAACCAAACTCCGTTTAGTAGCTGGAATTTGAGAACAAATCTGCATAAGTAGAATATTTGCATCATAAACGTGTAGTCAGTCGCCATTGCTGCAACTAATATGTTGCCTTGCCAAGAGCTGACTGAAGGCACATATACTATACCGTCACATATTTAGCAAACTGTAAAAAGGTAACAACAAATAAAATATGAGCAAAAAAAAAAAAAAAAAAAACTTGAACTCCCAAATTAGTATTCTCATTCCCATTCCCATAATAATCAATACAAAAATCGATGTATATTACAATACAACAACATTATCCAATCCCACAAAAGTTCCTCTACTATGTTAAACATAAAGTCATTTTGAATCAGCAAACGACAAAAGTTTAAAAGAAGACGTTAAATTTAAGACTCTTTGTTTAATAGTGTTCAAATTCTGAATTTGTCAAGGAGACTTATGTTTAACCTAGTTCTCTTTGGTTAAAACTAATTTAGTTTTACTTGAAGCATAAATATCGAGTAAAGGAGCAGACATGATATACACCGCTAAATTTTGTCATCATTCGAATTCTCTATCAGTTACGTCTTCTGTGCTCAAACTCGTGATACTTAATTAGGCTTGATTGCATGTTTCATGAAACACTAATACTAACGCTCTACATATTCTCATTTATTTATCCTAATTTCCCTTAGAAATATACCAATCATATAATACTAACTGTAAGAGGAGTTGATAATACTTAACTTCACACGTAGTCCACAGACAACACATAAAAAAGATTCAAAAACAGTATTCGGAAATATCAGAACAACGAACACCAAAAAGTAGATAAATCCATTAACGATTATCAATTTGAAAAAAAGAAAAAGAAAAATATACCTGTTGTTGTTGATGGCGACGACCAGAAATCCGAAGATATCTAACAACAGTCGGGTGAAACCAACGGTTGTTGTCAGCTGATCGTACGAATCGAAAACATGAAGATTGAAGAACAATCGTTGATAGGAAATCGAAACCAGTTAGATTAGATGACAATCGAACATGCAAGAAGCCACAAAATACTAAACCCTAGGATTTGATCGAACCCGCTGTCACCAATAAAATAAACCATCAGAAGAAATGATGGTTAACCCATGAAATCAGATGTGACCACCTGAAAATTTATGAACAAATTTAAACTTAATCTCTATATGATTTCGACACGATAAGCAAAGTCTGTAATGTTAAGTTTCAAAAATGTTGGAACTATATTCATGTAATCAATTACCTTTTGACAATCTCCGACGATTCACGAACCATTAATTCTAAATAAATGTGTATACATATAAATATAAATATAAGTATATATATATATATATATATATATATATATATATATATATATATATATATATATATATATATATATATATATGAGAGAGAGAGTATATCAAATATAATTATTTAATAATTGTAATACCCGTTGGACGTTTCGATTATTATTTAGAGAAGTTTAATTCGAACTTATGTGATTTTAAACTAAACGATGATCCGAAAATGGGTTTTATAATTTATAGACTTAGTAAAAATGTATTTAGGAGCTATTTGTTAAATTTTAAAATTTTTTATATTTTACTTGGGGTTGGGAGTGAATAATTAATGTAATTTTTATTTCATAATTAATGAGCAAATTTTATACCATAATGATCAAAATAAATATAAATAATTACTGTGAAAATATAGGATTTTTCTGAACACTTTTATTCGCCACTAGGTTACACAACGGAGTACGATATACCAGTCCGGGTGAAACTGTCGGTATAAGATGTTAAAACTGCGGCTGCTATCCTATTTAGAAATTACTGTGCGTCGCTTTAAATTCCACTTGCAGATTCATTATCATTGTATTATATTATTAAATCATTATTGACTAAGGGCCCGTTTACTTTTTTTCTTATTAAGTTCCATATGAATAAAGATGGCAGTATGGATATAGAATGACTATATGGAGTAATAAGTGAGTGAAAAATATTGTTTACTTGTTGTGCTGAATAAATAGTCTGAATGAAGAAAATGACAATTTTATCCTTAGACAAAATTATTTTCCACCATCAAAATACAAATCAAAACTATTACGGAGTATAAATCAACGATATAAATATAATTAATCGAATCTTATCTCCTATCATCAAAATAATATGAACAGTTTATAAAATCAAAATTATGTCAAAATGGATTTTTCTAATTTAACTCAAAATGTCTCTTTAGAAAAACGTAAACCATTTAGAACGCAATATGTTCCAGATGTCAAAATAAACCCTTTTTCTACAGATGTCAAAATAAACCTAAATACCCACAACTAATTAAATGAGAAAATTTTATGAAGACGTGAGAAAAAGAATCAATTTTTTATACTCACTTAAAACCACCACTTATTGATGAAAGAGAGTTGTGAGAGATCAAAATTTCAAAGATTTTTGAGAATAAAAGGAAAATAAATGGGTGGCGATGCAGATCTGAGGGAATGATTGAATGAATGTGATATGAAGGAGCTTGATTTTGAGATGTATCAGAGTATGGATAACCTATGTTTGATTTTATTATGAGTTTGGCATCTGGGTTTTTTAATAACGAAGGAGAAGATAAGCGAGGGTAGGTTGGGAAAAAAACTGGCTATATGGGGACAACATGGGTTTTGAAGATGTGCCACAAAGTCATTGAGTAACATTTGCTAAAGCATTAAGTCCTAAGTAAACACCTCATATTGCTGACCGAATAATCCTTTTAATCAATTAAGCCCATTAAGCTCTTAGTAAACAGGCCCTAAGTATCATGCATATACATACATATATATAAAGGATATGCATATATATCAACCCAATAGCCATCGCCACTACTACCATCGGTTTACGGTCAACACCCTCATCAAACACCACCGCAACCATACACCACCTACATCACCGATAAACACAACCTTCGAATTCCCATCACGATCGACCACCACACACTCTTCACCCACCACCTTCAGTTACTATAGCAACCACCCTTGAACCACCACCAAACAACCATTACCTTCAATGTTTACTGTATTCTGTTTCCATTTTTCGAGCAACACCCACCACTGCAACCATCATTAACCATGTAACCATTATACCAATCACCACCGTTCGATAAACTCATAGATTGAGAAATGGCGCGAGAAGTTGTTGCTATCAACCGTTTCTGCTTCCATAACGAGACCCAAACACAACCCTTGATGCTCTTCCATTTGATCTCTTAACTAACATGATGAAGAGGGTGACACTATGAAGAAACGAAAAAATGATGATGATACACGTGAGGGACGGTGATAAAAGAAGACGATGATAGTAATGTAAGATGTCGATGTTGATGTTGATTATACTATGATGATGATGATAAAGGTTGATAATGGATGACGATGAGGAAGATGGTTAAAACGTTTTACGAAAATGATTATGATGTGATGGTGACCGTTGATTATGGTTACAATTATGATCATAATATATGATGTATCGAGTTGTTAATAAAGATCGGTGAAGATGAAAATAGTTCATGACCATACCTGCGTATTATTGTTGTGGTGTCTCTAATTCAATTGGGGTATTGCCATTTATATGTTTTAAATAATGGGCCATTTATATCTTTTAAATACTGGGCCAAAAACTGATTTATTTGTTGGGCCATATAATTGTTGGGCCGAAAGGAAATTGGGCCAATTTATAGAGAGGTTACAGGTGATATAGATTAATTAGGGAGTTAAAACAGATAAAAGGAAATAGAGGAATGGTTAGTGGTGTTTGCGTGGAACAAGAGGTCTCGGGTTCGAGCTCGGTCTAGGGCATTTTTTTAGAGAAGCTGTCATATGGGTATATTCACTTATCTTATTTTTATTATTATCATTATTATCATTATTATTGTTATGTATTTATTAAGTAATAGTATTATTATTAATATTGTTAGTATTATTATTTATTATGATTATTATGATTATTATTATTATTACCATTATTATTAATTATTGATAGTATTATTAGTATTATAATTATTACCAAAGTTATAAATAATATGACTATTATTATTATTATTATTATTATTATTATTATTATTATTATTATTATTATTATTATTATTATTATTATTATTATTATTATTAGTATTAATATCATTTTGTGATTATAGGTATTACTAGTAATATTAAAGTAAGTATTATTATTAATATTTATATAAGTATTATTATTAACATTATCAATATTATTATGAGTATCATTAGTAATGAACTATTACTAAAATTATTATCACTGGTAGTAAAAATGGTGATTTTATAGTTATTATTAATATTAGTATTATTATTGTTATCATTAATACTAAAAGTATCATTATTTTTAAATCTAACATCTTATACAAAATTAGTATTATTACTAAGAATATTATTAGTAGTATCATTATTAGTAACATCATAAGTATAATTAAAAATTAGCACTGTACATAAAAATTATCATTTCTTGTATTATTATTATTATTATTAAATCTAATATTATTAATACCATTATCTTAATATTATCAATAATTTAACAAACAAATGAGATTTTATATAAAAAATATACTTAATACACATAAATAAAATATATTAACATCTTATTTAGTAAAACATATAAAATGAATATATCTAATTAAATAATGAAATATATAGGTTATTAATATAAAAACTGTATCACTAATAATAATATATATATTTATTCTATTACAAGTATATGTTTTAATATATATACAAATGATATAGGTTCGTGAATCCGATGCCAACCTTACACTTGTTCAATGCCATCTTATGCTTAATTACTACGAAATACAATATTGTGAGTTTTCATTACGCCATTTTTAAATACTTTTGCAATATATATTTTTGGGACTGAGAATACATGCGCTGCTTTTATAAATGTTTGACGAAATAGGCACAAGTACTTAAAAACATTCTACGATTGAGTTACGAGTACACCGGATATCACCCCTTTATAGTCTGGTAATCTAAGAATTGGGGAACCGAGTCCCTAATTGACGCGAATCCTAAAGATAGATCTATGGGCACTCACAAGCCCCAGTCAGAGAATTTGAACTGCTTTAGTACTTCGAAATAGGTATACAACCGCCAGATTTAAAAGATATAATCTGTTTGTGAGGTGTACACAGCCATCATATTTAAAAGAGTGGCCTGTTTGTATGCTTTTGTATGACCGTGCAGAATGCCGGTATGCGGGGAATATTCTATATGCATCTTGTTAAGGTCGATTACCAGGTGTTTATATATCGTATGAATGATTTTTCCAGCAGTGAGCAGACCTGCACAGATTGTTTTCGAAATATGAGTATCTTGTGGTCTATTATATTATTGGAAATGATTATTTTTGATAAACTAATGAACTCACCAACCTTTTGGTTGACACTTTAAAGCATGTTTATTCTCAGGTATGAAAGAAATCTTTCGCTGTGCATTTGCTCATTCTAGAGATATTACTTGGAGTCATTCATGACATATTTCAAAAGACGTTGCATTCGAGTCGTTGAGTTCATCAAGATTATTACTAAGTCAATTATAGTTGGATATATTAGGAAATGGTATGCATGCCGTCAACTTTCGATGTAATGAAAGTTTGTCTTTTAAAAACGAATGCAATGTTTGTAAAATTTGTCATATAGAGGTCAAGTACCTCGCGATGTAATCAACTATTGTGAATCGTTCATAATGTATATGAACGGGTCCTTTTAGTTGGTATCAGAGCGGTGGTCTTAGCGAACCAGGTCTTGCATTAGTGTGTCTAACTGATAGTTGCTTACATGCATTAGTGAGTCTGGACTTCGACCGTGTCTGCATGTCAAAATTTTTGCTTATCATTTCGTGTCGAAAATTACCTGCTTATCATTCTTAGGGAATCACTTGCTTATCATTCTTAATCTAGACATATCTTACTGCCTGGATTGCATGAATAGTGTACAGACAAAAATTCACATCTTAGCGTATCTGTTACTGTAAGCTTTGCCTGACATATTCCATAAATTCCTCCGTAATCTACGAAATCTTTTATTCTATATAAATAGATATTATATGTAATTAGAATACCATCCGATAGCCGGAAATCATTTCATATTGAAAAATCCTGTATTCGAAAGTACGAAATGGAACTCGTTACTAGTTCAAATTCCTCGGATTCCGACAGCTATTCCGACATGGATGTTCACCTAAGCTCCGAAAGTAGCGTCTCCAGAATGAATCAACCAATCATCCATCCCCAATTCATCTGATGGGTTCTTAGTCTACTTAATCATTGGAGACAAGAAGAAGGTGATCCCTTCCATCCACCACATTCACCTCTTGGCGAAGAACCTGAAGCACTTACCGGCGAACCTGTTCGTAATACCATTTTCTCTCTCACTTCCAGAGTATTTTTTCACGATTATATACTATCTCAAATCTTAGATCTTATTCGTCCGTTCGTCCGAACCGACAAACATCCCGGAATAATATAAGAAATCAACGAACTTCGCTCTCGAATAATCAATTTAGAGAATATGGTGCAAAATTTACCAGCTTCAGCAACATCATCGGCATCAACAGTACCATCAATAAACATCATCAGTACCATCAACAATCCATGCCTCAACATCTCATTCTATACCTCGAGTATAATCATCATTCTACGTATCGTTCTACATCAATTATCTTCGTTCTTCATGGCGATTATGTAATCTCTAATGTTTTAGAGATTATGTATTCTAGTTCTAACGGTAAATCAAATGAGATTAATATTATATTAACTCATTAAATCCATGATTACATCTGAAGAAAATATATATGTATATATGTTTTCATAAAGATTGTAATCATAAAAAATTCTTTTGTACAAACTGTTAATGGTGAAAATATTTTAACGGGTAGGTAATACCCGAGGAATATTTAGATTTCACATTAATAAGTTACACTGTACATTCTTCGAATTTGATTCAACAGTTACTTACTATCCTACTTACTTCCACAGATATACTTATCCATTCACCGCAGAATAACCATTTTCATTCAATTTCATATTTGGATTTTGACCTATCAGAATCCAACAAGTGGCATAATGAAGAAAACATTGGACAAAAATAAAATTTGTTAGAAACAAACAAGTTAACTATGAGAAATTTTGTTAAGAATCCACGCTAACTGTTCTTAGCTAACTAATTACATTTTATTTATCACAATTTAATTATCGCAATTTATATTCTCGCAATTTTATTTATCGTCATTTAATTTCTGTTATTTATTTTACCCACTTTAAATATCGGGACACGTATACAAGGTTTTGACATATCATATCCACGCATCTATATATATTATTTGGAATAACCATAGACACTCTATATGCAGTAATGCTTGAGTTAGCTATACAGGATTGAGGTTGATTCTACAATAATATATATACTTTGAGTTGTGATCGAGTCTGAGACATGTATACAATGGGTCACGATACGTATTAATTAATTCGAATATTATATATGAATTATTGAATTACTAACTGTGGACTACCAACATTGGACAATTAAAAATGAATTAAAATATTAATTATAACATATGAAACTAAACAATTCTTCAAGTTTGCCACTTGATTTTATCTTAAACCTCATTTGTATCTTGACTATTACCATCTGCGTTCAAATCTTTCATGATTCTTGAAAACACCTCAGTGGAGAGGATGAACCAACCGCGCTTCATCTATGGAAGAGAAGATTGATGCATATAGTTATGCACCTGAAAAGCTCTCGGAAACTGAGTAAACGTTAACATATATCTGTGCTAGCTCCTTTGGCATTGTTATTAC
The DNA here is from genome assembly GCF_046630445.1 of Rutidosis leptorrhynchoides. Classification (NCBI taxonomy): domain Eukaryota; kingdom Viridiplantae; phylum Streptophyta; class Magnoliopsida; order Asterales; family Asteraceae; genus Rutidosis; species Rutidosis leptorrhynchoides. Next base: position 267,702,453 of record NC_092335.1, read on the forward strand.
CGAAAATAACATTGCAATTCTTTTTCAAATTAGCCAATTTTGTCACAGCTCCAGCAAGTCAACTTCGACTTTTCGTTCGAAACAACCTTATTATAACCTTGACATATATGCGTCCTCTTTTATTGTTACCGGGGAACTTTTTATATTCCACCATATTACCAGCAGACGTACCAGCAACCTCGTTGCTCCTTGACTTAAATCTCTCCGACAAATCACTATATTTATCTATTAAAGTCTTATTATGAACTCATCGGCATCTTGTAATGATAATTACCATACCAAATACCGGGAGGTATCAATCGATAATCTCGAATTTCTCAGCGATTCTACGACAACAATTATATATATAATTATATATATATATATATATATATATATATATATATATATATATATATATATATATATATGATGCGAAGCGAGGTGTATATAAAATAGTTATTATTTTACTAGGAAAATACTATTAAATACGATACAATTTTACACAAGATATTTATTTATTTATAGAATGGATATACTTAAACCTTGCTACAACACTTATAGGCAGTGTACCTAATCGTACAGTAGTGTAGTTTTTAGTAAGTCCGGTTCGTTCCACAGGGAAATCTTTAAACAAAGCTCAACGCTATATTAGTTTACTTTTATAAAAATACAAATATATATATAAGTGATATTATTATTATAAAGGGGGGTTTTTACCGTTTAATGACCGGCTTGTCGATTTTAAAACTTTAGTCGCAGTTAAAATCTAATGTAAAATATAAAATAAATACAAGACTTTAAATTAAAGCGTAAAGTAAATAACGATAATGAAATTGCGAATAATAAAAATGCGATAAAATTAAATTGCGATAATTAAAAGTACGATAATTAAAAGTGCGATTAAATAACAATAAAAGTGCGATAATTAGAAGTGCAATTAAATATAAAATAAAGGAAATAAAATATGAAATAAAATAATTATGCTTATTTAAACTTCCGTAATCATGATGTTTGACGTGTTGATTTTAGTTTTATGCCCTTGGGTTAATTGTCCTTTGTCCTGGATTATTCAATATGTCCGTCTGGTTTTTGTCCATAACAGTCCATCAGTCATAAATATAAATTGCAAGTGTCCTTGTCAAATTATTATTATACCCGAAGATAAATATTCCAACTAATTGGGGATTCGAATTGTAACAAGGTTTTAATACTTTGTTTAATGAATACACAAGGTTATCGACTGCGTGTAAACCAAGGTTTTACTACTTTGTTAACAATTACACCAATTACCCTTGAATGTAATTTCACCCCTGTTTTAATTATTCTAGTGGCTATTAATCCATTCCCGTGTCCGGTTAAATGAACGATTATTCGTACATATAAATACCCCGCCCATCGTGTCCGATCGAGTTTATATGGTAATTTATAGGGACGCCCAATTGTAAATCTTTATATTAACATTAACAAACTTTCATTTAGTTAAACAAATATAAAGCTCATTATTAGCCCATAGTCTAATTTCCACAAGTGTCGTTCTTTTGTCCAAACCCCAATTATGGTACAAAGCCCAATTACCCAATTTTAGTAATTAGCCCAACATCATGATTACTTCGTTTTAAATAAGCATAATAATAACTTAGCTACGAGACATTAATGTAAAAAGGTTGAACATAACTTACAATGATTAAAAATAGCGTAGCGTTACACGGACAGAATTTCGACTTACACCCTTACAACATTCGCTAACATACCCTTATTATTAGAATTATAATTAAAATTAAAATATAAATTATAAATATAAATATATTTACGTATGAAGAGGAAGAAAAAAGATGATTAAAACTCGGCACAAAACTGGCTTTATATAGGACCTGACCAGCAATCTCACTCCATGCGACTCGCATGATTTTGTGCTTCTGGCCATGCGAGTCGCATGGCCACCCTGGATCCAGCCAACTACTTTGTTTTCTTCTTGCCGACGTAATATAATAATAATAATATATATAATATATAATTATATATAATTATATATATATTATATTATATTCTTGTGCATAGTAGACTAGATATTTTTGGTCCGTTGCGTCGGGCGTTTCTTCTTGGCTCAGGTCCCGGTTCCGGATTTTCGGACGTCTTCGCGTATTATTTTATATCGTGTACTTTGCGTCTTGTAACTTGTACTCTTGTCATTTTGAGACGTTCCTCATCAATATTTTGAACCTTTTTTAGTTGTATCTTGTACTTTTTAGCTCTTTGGACCTTTTTGTCTTCAATTTGTCGAATCTGCTTTTTATCTTCTCTTTTTAAAATTTAAACGAATATCGCTTGTAAATCGAACAATACCAACTAAAATCTTGTCTTTCTTAAGGAATAATGCTATGAAATATATGTTCGTTTTTGGCATTATCAAATATTCCCACACTTGAGCGTTGCTTGTCCTCAAGCAATATTGTCTTGAAATACTAGAATCACTTCTTTATTCTTCACACTTTGTACATCAGTGATTTCTATACGGCGGTATAAACAATGGTAGTAACGATATGGTTTACAGTCCCACATGACTATAAAAATTTAGATCCATTAAGGAAATTGGATCTTTATGAAAACATTTGATCTTTTGAAATCTAGTTTTTACCCTAGATTAGTTTTCCGGAATAACCCTTTACCGGTGTTTTGCAAAATATTTTTGTGGGTTTGGTGGGTTTCAGATTTGAAAATTTTAGCTCAAAACTTGCGGTTTTGTGTCACCCACTTGCTAACCTTGTATTTGGAAAGCAACACGTCCAGTTTACTTGTCCCGTATATTACCTTTCGGCAAACTACCGTCCGGTTGTAAAGGAAAGCGTTGAACAAGCAACTGTTAAGGCAATGTCCCGTGACATGCTTTTGATTATGGTCTATAACGTGTCGGACGCAATTACTATCTTTGGTAGGAGCAATAGTAAAGCTCACCCTTATAATTTGTCGGTTTGGCACAAGGTCCTGTCTTTGACCATGCTATGCAACCACCGTTCTTACGGTTGACACCCGATTTAGTTCAGGTGACCTAATGAATTCCAGGTGAATTCCTAGGATTTTACGTTCAATGGTAATGAACGCATTGAAAATAGGGTTTTCAGAAAATAAATCGGTTTATAATTTTGATCAAAATATTTTCTCGTTTCAGCTCGAGTTTAGATATCATTGAATTCCATGAGTTTGAATTCTCAATCTTTAAGGTCAATCTCTAGGATTGAGTAATATCAGTCTTAAAAGCTGATTTTTAATCTTTAAGGAGATTATCCTTTCTGGGGATCTGATTCATTAGTCTTATCCAGCTAATTTGCACGGTGCCCCCCCATTGTACGAGATAAATCCTTCTCATGGTTAGGATAAATCTGACCACTTGGCGACCCTGTTTAATGCTGAGGTCCGTGGATTTCCTGCTGATTTTAGTGATGACTTTTCTAGATTTTTCGTCAACCTACAGCTGGTCTGGACGACAACTTCATGACCTAAATCAAGAAGCGCGTGTCTTTTTCGGAAGACTTTACTTCCTTTTAATGATGGAATTGATTCATCGTGTAGATCCATCTCTTCTTTTCTTTCATTGGGTAAAACAGTTTAGTTTAGTCCAAAGCAAAAGTATTTTCAGTTATTTGTTACAAATATATGTGGCATATGTTTAAAATAACTTGGTAAATTTTCCCACACTTGGCTTTTTATTTTTCTTTTTATCGTCCTCTATTCCATTTTAAATGAATTTTAACATTTTAGTTTGTTTCTCAATTTATGTCCTTTCCGAGGTAACAATAATTTCGGTGTTAAAACCTAGTTTTATCGTTCATAAATATGTATAAACATGATTTTGAATTCATTTAATTGAAAATTTTGAAAAATTTTACTAGAATTGGGTAGTCAGTATATAAGACTAGGGCTGTTCTTTTTTATCAGAGAGCACTAGATTCTAATACAACTATTGCTTTACTAGTATTTTTAATGGTAACCAAGTGTATAAAGTAAAAATTTTAAAATCCGAAAGAATTTAACCCCTTCCCACACTTAAGATCTTGCAATGCCCTCATTTGCAAAAAAATCAGTAACAATTTAAATTATTGAGGGTGATTTGTGTGAAAATGATTAAATTTTTACCAAAGTTTCCAAATATATTGGCGTTTGTTTGCTGAATGATAAATGGTGCACGTCATTTGTTCATTCCGTCTTGTTGTTATTTCACATACATTTTGCATCATTGTCGTCAAAATTACTTGCTTTTGCTGAACTTAATGCCAGTCTTTGAAAATGCGTTGTTTTACCCTGTTTTGTGCATAAAATAGAATACATACAATACAAATATAATCATACATGCAATTTGAAATGGAACTTTGGCATCCCACTTTCAAACTATAAGAAAAATATTAGTACACAATAATAATAAGAATATCAAACATTACATAAACGTAATAAAATGTTAAGTGTTTAAAATAAAAATAAAAATTACCAACTTATCTCTACTGATCAGGAGGTGGGTTAGGAGGATAATTAGGATAGGGATCCCAATTCATGTTCGCGTCCGGGTTCCATGGCTGATTATAGGTGAACTGGTATGCTGCGTCATAATCATATGAATCATAGGGTGGTCTCATTTCTGGCTGATGTGCGGGATAGTATGCGGGTCGGGTCGGATAATACATCTCGCCAGGCTGCAACTGGCTTATAATTTGGCGCTGATGATAATCCCATCGGCCATGCTCTCGTTGCCGGGAATGCTCGTAGTCATTCCGACGTTGCCATGCCTCGTACTGCATATGCCTATCATAGTTCGTCATGTATTCATCCTCCATACGAACGCCTAAATCAAGAGCAGTCTCCCGAACAACTCCTATAATGTTGTTCGCATCCTCCATCTCGTCATCCGAACCTCTTTCTACCTGTCGCTGAGGTCCCTCGTATCGATATACCCGACCACGTCTCATTAATAATACCCTTGCACCGTGATAAAGGTTTGAACTTATAGTTTCACCTCCGTCCTCTATTTCGTTCATTGGACCCCCTTGGTGCTTATCTACACCTAAATACTCTCCAATGAGAGTAATGAAAATACCACCACCTATAATACTCCCCGATTTCATCCCCGAAACTACATTAGCGAGATAATAACCAACACAATAGGGAATGTTAATGAAACTCCTCGGGTCTCTAATACACTTGAGGTAGAACAAATCGTTTACGGTCAATTTCTCCTTATTTCTTCCCCTTTGTGTAATTGTGTTTGCTAAGAATCTATGAATCACCCGGAGTTCAGCTCTGTCTATATCTAAGTATGTATGATTTCCACTGGCGTGAAATTCATTAAAGTGGGACATACGCCTCCAGACAGCGTTAATATCAAATTCCCTATCTACCCTTTCTCCTTGGGCAATCAGGCTATTACAGTCGGGGCTCAAAAGTTCAGCAGGGGTGTAAATCTGTAAGGCCCTGGCTAAATCTATCATGGACATTCTGTACATGCGTCCACCTAACAGAAATCTAATAAAGCTTCTATCATCTATCCTCCTAACATCACTGTTTAACTTAATAGTACTAAGTAATTCTATACACCATTCCCTATATATGGTTCTACGAATGGAAAATAGGCGCATCCAATCGTTAAACTGAGAATTACCATACCTTTGCACCAATAATTCCCGAATCGGTTCGGCAAGGTCAACTGTTTCCAAAGGTACCCAGTCAATTGCCCTTGGCATTTCAACAACCTTAAAGTAGAGAATGTGCATGTTCTTTTGATAATCTGGATACTCTATCCAACATCGATCAAATCTCAGATTTGGGTGTAACTGATCTTCATTAATGTCTAAACTCAGAATCCTTTGATGTGGAGCGAATTGACGAAACTGATTCATGAATAATTGATCTTGATCGTGATATGGAATATGTTGCTCCTCCTGTTCTTCTTCTTCTTGTTGCATATGTTGTTCTTGTTCATGAAACATTTCCGGTTCGGGCTCTGGTTGCCTGGATGATGATGCTCCTGAACCTCCAGTATCGGCTCTCTGCAAAACACATTAAACACAAAATTTGTGCATCCAAATATGCATTAGTGTTAGCAAAATAATAACTTGAAACAATTATGATGACATGTTCAATTCATAACACATTTTATACACATTTTCTTAACAATAACAATTCTACACTTTTACATACGAAAATGTGTACAATGTTTTATCACATTTAAACTCTTAAACATGTCAACAATAATCATTATAGCAATTAAACACTTGTTACATGGCATTCAAATCAAACTAGTGCTCATTTTCATATTTTTGTCAAGTCTACACTTTGTCAAATAAGCATATACGAAAAATGTACATCAAGTTCATAAGCATTTATCTCAAATAACATGCCAAAATAATCACTACTAGCAATGAAACAAGTTTCAAATGGCCTTTATATCAAATTATCCAAGTTCATGAATTTTTAGACTTAAAAAGTCTACTTTAATTCTCAAAAACATGTTTAGGCTCAAAGTTTGGATCAATTAACTACCTAAACATGTTACACTACTTAATTTAGCAACAATTCATGACAAAAATCGGCCATAACCTGTTTATATCAAAAAGCCCCAAATTGCTCAAGAACACAAACCCTAGATTCTTAAAAATTTGAAGTTTTTAGCTTCAATTCATGTTAAATAGCTTCTATCTAGGATATACATGCATAATATAACAATAATTTAGCTCTAATTACACCTAAATTTAACAAAATCAAAATATAAAATTTCTAGCTCAAGAACACAAAAATTCGAATTTAAAGAGATTAGGGGTGAAATCTTTACCTTTCTCCTGAAGGGGTTGAGACTACTGAATCTAGGCATGATTATTGTGAATTTTTGCAAGAACTTTGATGAAAAATGATGAATTTTTGAGAGGGTTTTGGAGATGGTTCGTGTTTGTGTATGTGTGTTTGTGAAAAAGAGCAGCTCGCTGGATAATTTGATCCTGTCCAGTTTTTGGCTGCCATGCGACTCGCATGGATTATACCTTTCCCCCATGCGAGTCGCATGGGGGTATTTTCCAGGTTTTGTTTGTTTTTTTTTTTTTTTTTTTTTTTTTTTTTTTTTTTTTTATAAAAACCTTATACTTTTAAAACATAAAATTTAATAAAATTTAAAAATTTTGTTTCTTTTTAAGACGAGGTCGTTTCGGGATAATGCCCTAGTCCGTCCCTCGACAAAATTTTAAAATTTTGTCATTTTCAAGCGATTGTTTTAAAAGCTTAGATTTTTGGATTTTCTAATGTTTTTGGCATACTTTAAATCAATAAGATTAAAAATAATGATAATAAAAGTTCTCGTCCCTCCCTCGGGTAAAGCAATTTCGGTTCAAAGACCTAGTCTTCAACTTACGACGAATTTTTAAAAATCATATTCTTAACTTGATGAGATAAAGTAAATTTTTGTTTTTAAATTCACACAACTTAAATATAAAATTCAAAATTAATATTAAAAATTCACACCAAACTTAAAATTTGAAATGCATAAAATTAAAATTTTATATTTTAAAAATTAAAAATTCACACCAAACTTAATTTTAAAAATTCAAATATTTACAATTTTAAAAATATTGTTTATATAAAGTTTACAATATTAATTTAAGGTTTAAATATTAATTTTAAAAACATGGTAAAAATAAAATTAAAAATCTTTTTGTCTTTTTATCCCACTTTAATCAATCAAATATTATCAAAAATATGCGCCCCTCTTTTCGGTAAAGTAATTTCGGTTCCAAGACCTAATTTAACTCATGACGAATTTTTGAAATATTTTGGGTTGATTGTTTAAAGATATTTATACCTTAAGAATAAACGTTAAATTTCGCAGTGATGTAATAAATTTTTGAACGATATCAATAATTTCGGTCGCCAAACCTAATTTTATTCAATACCAATTTAATACTTTTTAGCGAACAAATTAGCGTTTATTATCAAAAGGTTAAAAATAAAAATAAAAATAAAAACTGTACAGACATACCTGTGAAATAGATTTCTTAGTTATATGATCTATTATATTCATAAGATAGTCGGTTTAATTGGTTTTCCATGGCTGCATAGGCGTAACCTCGAGCATTCATTGTCTTTTCTTCTAAACATATGAACGGTCCGTCTCTGCATAAAGTAACAAATTCGGTATTTGAATAGGTTTGATTATTTGAACATTTACCTCCATGTGACCATTTTCCGCATTTGTGACATCGTTCTAGGTGTCGTGCTCTTCTTTTTGCTGCGGATTTTGATTTTCCTTTACCAAATTGTAACTTATTATCTTCGCATCTGGATCCTTTTCTAACTCCGTCCATTCTTTCTCTGATTACTGATACTATTTCACTCGGGAGTATGTCATTATTACGTTTAGTGATCAAAGCGTGTAGCATTAGACCATGGTTTAGTTCACAGGCAGTCTTCATTTTGTAAAAACCTAAAAAAAATAAAAATTCGGAATGGGGGGAGAAGACTAGTTCTTTAGGGTCTGCTAGGGAAAGACCATACGTGTTCCATTTTCGAGAACTACACGAAAACAGACAATCTAACTCTAACAGAAATACATATTATCCTTTAAAGACTTGATTCTCCCCACACTTAGTTAGCTGTGGTGTCGAAATTGTGAGTAACTTCGTTGTCGACTTCCATCGGACCATGTATGTAATGTTTAACTCTGTGACCATTAACTTTAAATTCAATTCCATTTGAATTTATTAATTCTATCGTTCCGTATGGGAAAACTCTTTTGACTATGAATGGTCCAGACCATCTTGATTTCAATTTTCCAGGAAATAGCTTGAATCGTGAATTGAAAAGAAGAACTCTGTCTCCTTCTTTGAATTCTTTTGAACTTCTGATTCTTTTATCATGCCATTTCTTCGTTCTTTCTTTATAGATTAACGAATTTTCGTATGCTTCATGTCTTAATTCTTCTAATTCGTTTAGTTGACTTAATCGTAGACGTCCGGCTTCATGTAAATCAAGATTACATGTTTTCAAAGCCCAAAATGCTTTGTGTTCAATTTCTACTGGAAGATGACATGCTTTTCCATAAACAAGTCTAAAAGGTGTGGTTCCAATTGGAGTTTTGTAGGCTGTTCTAAAAGCCCAGAGTGCATCCTCCAATTTAATGGACCATTCCTTCGGATTTGATCCTACGGTTTTCTCTAGAATACGTTTTAAAGCTCGGTTGGTATTTTCAACTTGTCCACTTGTTTGTGGATGATATGCGGTGGAGATTTTATGAGTTACTCCATATCTTTTAAGAACTTTCTCAAGTTGATTATTACAGAAATGAGTACCCCGATCACTTATTAAAGCTTTCGGTGTTCCAAACCTTGCAAAAAGACGTTTTAAAAAGTTGACTACAACTCGTGCATCGTTAGTTGGGAGAGCTTGTGCTTCCGCCCATTTAGATACATAATCAATGGCTACGAGTATATATAGATTATTATGAGATTTTGGAAATGGACCCATAAAGTCAATACCCCAAATGTCAAATACTTCACATACTTGGATGACATTTTGTGGCATTTCATCACGTTGACTTATTTTTCCTTTCCTTTGACATGCATCACAGGATTTGCAAAGAAGGTGTGCGTCTTTGTAAATTGTAGGCCAATAGAATCCAGCTTCATAAACTTTTCTTGCTGTTAGTTGAGGCCCATAATGCCCTCCTGTTGGTCCTGTGTGACAATGGTTTAAAATTTTACTAGCTTCATCTCCAAATACACATCGGCGTATTATTCCATCGGGACAACTTTTAAACAGATGTGGATCTTCCCAGAAATAGTGTTTTATATCACTGAAGAATTTCTTTCGTCTTTGGTACGATAATCCTTTTTCAAGGAATCCACAAACTAAGTAGTTTGCATAGTCTGCAAACCATGGGATTTCTTTATAATCTATCTTCAATAGATATTCATCAGGAAAGTTGTCTTTTATGGCCGATTCATTTAGAACTTCTAACTCAGGATTTTCAAGACGAGAAAGATGATCAGCGGCGAGATTTTCTGCTCCTCTTTTATCTCGGATTTCAATATCAAACTCTTGTAAGAGTAAAATCCAACGGATTAATCTTGGTTTAGCATCTTGTTTTGAAAATAGGTATCTAAGAGCAGAATGGTCGGTATAGACCACCGTTTTTGCTAGAACGAGATATGATCGAAATTTGTCAAAAGCAAAGACAATAGCAAGGAGTTCTTTTTCAGTAGTTGTATAGTTCGTTTGTGCTCCTTGTAACGTCTTACTAGCATAATATATAGGTTGAAATCGTTTTTCAATCCTTTGTCCTAAAACGGCTCCCATTGCAAAATCACTTGCATCGCACATTAGTTCAAATGGTAGATTCCAATTTGGTGTTATCATGATCGGTGCATTAGTGAGTTTTTCTTTAAGAATATTAAAAGATTTGATACACTCATCTGAAAAGATGAATGGCGCATCCTTTTCTAGGAGTTTATTCATAGGAGTGGCAATTTTAGAAAAATCTTTTATAAAACGTCGGTAAAAACCGGCATGCCCTAGAAAACTCCTAACTCCTCTAACATTGGTGGGATGTGGAAGTTTAGCAATTACATCTACTTTAGCTCTATCCACTTCAATTCCTTCTTTTGAAATTTTATGTCCAAGAACGATGCCTTCTTTAACCATGAAATGGCATTTCTCCCAATTAAGTACTAGATTTGATTTTTCGCATCTAATTAGCATTCGTTCCAGATTAACTAGACATGATTTAAATGTATCACCGAAGACTGAAAAGTCATCCATGAATACTTCCATGCATTCTTCTATCATGTCGTGAAAAATCGCCATCATACACCTTTGAAAGGTTGCAGGGGCGTTACAAAGTCCAAATGGCATGCGTTTGTAAGCAAAAGTACCATAAGGGCACGTGAATGTGGTTTTCTCTTGATCTTCGGGTGCTATTGGAATTTGAAAATATCCGGAAAATCCATCTAGAAAACAATAGTAACTATTTCCGGCTAATCTTTCCAACATTTGATCTATAAAAGGTAAGGGAAAGTGATCTTTTCTGGTGGCGTCATTTAATTTTCTATAATCAATACATACACGCCATCCTATTACAGTCCTAGTAGGAATAAGCTCATTTTTCTCATTTGTGATGACAGTCATGCCACCCTTCTTAGGCACGCATTGAACTGGGCTTACCCATGGACTATCAGAGATTGGATATATTAAACCTGCATCTAGCAGTTTAATAATCTCTTTTTTAACTACATCTTGCATATTAGGATTTAGTCTTCGTTGGCGTTGCACATACGTTTTATGACCTTCTTCCATAAGGATTTTATGTGTGCAATACGAAGGACTTATTCCTTTAATATCATGAATCTTAAATGCAATGGCTGGTTTATGAGCTTTCAACACAGAAATGAGTTGTGATTTCTCATTTTCAGTAAGAGAAGACGATATTATTACAGGTAATTCAGATTCACCATGTAAATAAGCGTATTCCAAATGGTTTGGAAGTGGCTTTAACTCTAATTTCGGAGGTTCTTCTATCGATGATTTATATCGATATCTGTCTTCTTCTTTTAGCATTTGAATTTCTTCTGTTGTTGGTTCATATCCATTAGCTATAAGTGTAGCTAACATTTCAGCTTCATCAATTGGTTCATTTCCTTCTCCTAAAGAACATTCTCCTGTTCCTTGTAATTCTGGAAATTCTTCTAATAATTCTGCATGTGCATCTATAGTTTGAATATAATAACATGTATCATCTGCAGATTGTGGTTGTTGCATTGCTCTATCAACTGAAAAGGTAACACTCTCATCCTCTATACTTAGGGTCAGTTTCTTACCGAACACGTCTATCATAGCTTTAGCCGTGTTTAAGAATGGTCTTCCTAATATGAGAGGAACTTGAGAATCTTCTTCCATGTCCAGAACAACAAAGTCTACTGGAAATACTAAAGTACCAACTTTAACTAGCATGTTCTCCATTATCCCTCTAGGATATTTTATTGATCTATCGGCTAGTTGTATGCTTATTCTGGTTGGTTTTAATTCTCCAAGGTCTAGTTTAGCGTATAGTGAATACGGCATTAGATTTATACTAGCACCTAAGTCTGCCAATGCTTCTATTGAACTAAGACTACCCAGAAAACATGGAATTGTGAAACTTCCTGGATCAGATAGTTTTTCTGGTATCTTATTCAACAGCACTGCTGAACAATTAGCATTCATAGTAACAGCCGAAAGTTCTTCCATTTTCTTTCTATTCGTGATTAGATCTTTCAAGAATTTAGCATATCTAGGCATTCCTGAAATTACATCAATGAAAGGAAGATTTACATTTATTTGTTTAAACATATCCAAGAATTTGGATTGCTCGGCTTCAAGTTTTTCTTTCTTCATTTTACTCGGGTAAGGAAGTGGTGGTTGGTATGGTTTAACATAAGGTTTATCCTTAACTGTGTTATCTTCATTAACCTTTTCAACTACCGGTTCTTTTTCCTTTTCTTTATCAGGTTGTGGTTCTTGTGGAGTAGGAATAGTTTCATCAGAAGTTACAGGTATTTCAGGTGATTTAAGTGTTGTACCACTTCTTGTGGTAATAGCTTTAGCTGTTTCATTCCGGGGGTTAGCATTTGTATCACTAGGTAAACTTCCCGGTTTTCTTTCACCTATTAACCTTGCTAGGTTACTCACTTCTTGTTCCAGATTTTGAATAGAAGCTTGTTGATTTCTAAATGCTTGAGCATTTTGTTCATTGGTTTGTTTTTGAGATGTGAAAAACTGTGTTTGAGTTTCAACTAGCTTCGTCATCATATCTTCTAAATTTGGCTTTTTATCATCGGTTTGTTGTGGTGGTTTGTTTTGAAAATTCGGTCTTTGCTGATTATAAGTATTATTGGATACTTGTTGATTGCTAGGACCTTGTTGGTTGTTGTATGGAATATTTCGGTTATAATTCTGGTTTTGATTGTAAATCGGTCTTGGCGGTTGATAATTATTCTGATAATTATTTCCAGGCCTTTGGTTTATGTATGAAATATTCTCTCTTTGTTCCATTGTTAATTCAATACTTAGACAATCTTTTGTCAAATGTGGTCCTCCACACTGCTCACAACTAATTCGTATTGAGTGAATATCCTTAGTCATCTTTTCCATTCGTCTCTCGAAAACATCTATCTTTGCGGAAATGGAATCTAAGTCATGGCTAGAATCGGCTCTAGCTGCTTTAGATGATCTAATGATATCTTTTTCTTGGTGCCACTCATGTGAGTGGGAAGCAGTATTATCAATAATTTTGTAAGCATCAGTTTCGGTTTTCTTCATAATAGAACCACCAGCTGCTATATCTATGTCTTTTCTTGTAGTGATGTCGCATCCTCGGTAGAATATTTGTACTATTTGACAGGTGTCTAAACCATGTTGCGGACATCCTCTTAGTAACTTTCCATATCTTGTCCACGCCTCATATAGAGTTTCATTTGGCTTCTGTGTGAACGTAACAATTTATGCTTGAAGTCTTACGGCTTTAGATGCAGGAAAAAATTGTTTAAGAAATTTGTCAACTAAAACGTCCCATGTATCGATCGCCCCTTCAGGTAACGATTCCAACCAATCTTTGGCTTCTCCCTTTAAAGTCCAGGGAAATAACATGAGATATATCTGTTCATCCTCCACTTCTCGTATTTTAAATAGTGTGCAGATCCTATTAAAGGTACGTAGATGTTCATTTGGATCTTCCTTCGGCGCACCACTAAATTGGCATTGATTAGTCACCATGTGTAAAATTTGTCCTTTGATTTCATAATCTGGCGCATTAATGTCTGGATGAGTAATTGCGTGACCTTGGCCAGTGCGTTTAGCTCTCATTCGGTCTTCCATACTTAAAGGTTCCAGATTCTCCATAATTGAATTTGTTGAATCGGTATCACTGAATGATTCTGATTTAATAGTTCGTTCCTCAACAATCTCTGTTTGAATGATTGGTGGTTCCGGAGGAAAGTTTAATGGTTCAGGATCTACGAACCGTTCCTGAATATTTTCTGGATTCTCAATTGTGAGGTTTGTTTCAAAAACTGGATTATCGGAAATTTGAACTGAAGTACTTGGTCGACTGGATGACGATTCTAAAGAAAAATCAACGGCGGTTATATTTGTTAAACGATGTCTTGATCGAGTTACAGGTGGTGAACGTACAAAAGGTGATGAACGTCTTGCTCGGTGCATTCACAGAATATCCTATTAGTTTTTAAAAGGAAAGAAAAATTATAATAAGTTATCCAATCAATAGACTTTTCTGATTTTGCCCACGTTTCGAATAGCCAAAAGATGCAGCAGAGGGGCAGGATTCGTTTGGTCTCAATATAATTGAGGACTGTTTGGCTCCAATAACCCGGTCCACGTACAAATCCAACTATTACTACGAACCAGAAAATTTTGATGTCTATTAATTTAACCACTCAAAATAAATTTTTCGTAATTTTAAGAAATTTAGATAAGAAGTAGAAAAAATTCTATGTCCTAAAAACTAGAATAGCGAGAAATAAGAAAGAAAAAGAGTTCGTCGAAAAAGGTTGAAAAAGAAAAAATGGTTGAAAAATAAAAGGTGACGGAAAAATAAAAGAAACTTATCAAAACTTAAAAATACTTAACTAATTTAACCTTATTACTACAACTAACTTAAAATTATAATCGCAAATTGATATTACTAATTGGAATGATAATTGATACATAGTAAAAAGTCTAAAAATATTAAAGCTTACAGGAAAAACTAAATCCCAAATGGAAATAACTTAAAAAGAAACTAAAACTTAAAAAGGGCGTCGCAAAATTCTAAAGCACCTAAATCTTAGTCTAAAGAAAAAGCACTTAAGGAATTCTACGGCAAAGCCTAAAAATCTAGGAGTAAAAATAACTATAGCAAAAACTAAGTTTAAAATTAAATATGAGCTAAAAATACAAATATTACGCTACAACGATTAAAAAGGGACAAAATATTAAAAGAAATAAAAAGTGATAAAAAAAATACAATTTTTATTAAAATATTATTTTTATATTAATTATATTAAAGTATTAAGTTTTAAATATAATAAAACTAATTAAAAGTAATTAATTAAACTAAAAACTTAATTAATAATAATCAAATTAGGGTTTAATTATAATAATAATATATTATACCCCGTAATAAATGCGTTTTTAGGGTTTGGTTGTGGCCCTGTCAGACCCCTCATGCGAGTCGCATGATTTAAGAGGGTGGGTCATGCGAGTCGCATGACTGAACTGGACCGGTTCAATTGACAGGTTCAATTTGACAGGTCACGTAATATTTAATATTTATTTTCTTTTTTTCTGTTTTATATTTAAAATATAAATATATATATAATTAAAATAAAACTTAATTTTAAAAACTAAAAATAAACTTAAAATACTTTATAATTTTGTAAAAATAAAAGAAAAACTTAAAAAAATATATTTAAAATACTTTTTTTTTCTTTTTTTTTTCTTTTTAAAAGCTTTTTTTTTATATATTTTTTTATCTTTTAAAAATATAAATTTTACCAAAACTAATTATAACTTAAAAATTAAAAATATGGCGTTTCGCTTCGGCGTTCCCCGGCAGCGGCGCCAAAAATACTTGATGCGAAGCGAGGTGTATATAAAATAGTTATTATTTTACTAGGAAAATACTATTAAATACGATACAATTTTACACAAGATATTTATTTATTTATAGAATGGATATACTTAAACCTTGCTACAACACTTATAGGCAGTGTACCTAATCGTACAGTAGTGTAGTTTTTAGTAAGTCCGGTTCGTTCCACAGGGAAATCTTTAAACAAAGCTCAACGCTATATTAGTTTACTTTTATAAAAATACAAATATATATATAAGTGATATTATTATTATAAAGGGGGGTTTTTACCGTTTAATGACCGGCTTGTCGATTTTAAAACTTTAGTCGCAGTTAAAATCTAATGTAAAATATAAAATAAATACAAGACTTTAAATTAAAGCGTAAAGTAAATAACGATAATGAAATTGCGAATAATAAAAATGCGATAAAATTAAATTGCGATAATTAAAAGTACGATAATTAAAAGTGCGATTAAATAACAATAAAAGTGCGATAATTAGAAGTGCAATTAAATATAAAATAAAGGAAATAAAATATGAAATAAAAGAATTATGCTTATTTAAACTTCCGTAATCATGATGTTTGACGTGTTGATTTTAGTTTTATGCCCTTGGGTTAATTGTCCTTTGTCCTGGATTATTCAATATGTCCGTCTGGTTTTTGTCCATAACAGTCCATCAGTCATAAATATAAATTGCAAGTGTCCTTGTCAAATTGTTATTATACCCGAAGATAAATATTCCAACTAATTGGGGATTCGAATTGTAACAAGGTTTTAATACTTTGTTTAATGAATACACAAGGTTATCGACTGCGTGTAAACCAAGGTTTTACTACTTTGTTAACAATTACACCAATTACCCTTGAATGTAATTTCACCCCTGTTTTAATTATTCTAGTGGCTATTAATCCATTCCCGTGTCCGGTTAAATGAACGATTATTCGTACATATAAATACCCCGCCCATCGTGTCCGATCGAGTTTATATGGTAATTTATAGGGACGCCCAATTGTAAATCTTTATATTAACATTAACAAACTTTCATTTAGTTAAACAAATATAAAGCTCATTATTAGCCCATAGTCTAATTTCCACAAGTGTCGTTCTTTTGTCCAAACCCCAATTATGGTACAAAGCCCAATTACCCAATTTTAGTAATTAGCCCAACATCATGATTACTTCGTTTTAAATAAGCATAATAATAACTTAGCTACGAGACATTAATGTAAAAAGGTTGAACATAACTTACAATGATTAAAAATAGCGTAGCGTTACACGGACAGAATTTCGACTTACACCCTTACAACATTCGCTAACATACCCTTATTATTAGAATTATAATTAAAATTAAAATATAAATTATAAATATAAATATATTTACGTATGAAGAGGAAGAAAAAAGATGATTAAAACTCGGCACAAAACTGGCTTTATATAGGACCTGACCAGCAATCTCACTCCATGCGACTCGCATGATTTTGTGCTTCTGGCCATGCGAGTCGCATGGCCACCCTGGATCCAGCCAACTACTTTGTTTTCTTCTTGCCGACGTAATATAATAATAATAATATATATAATATATAATTATATATAATTATATATATATTATATTATATTCTTGTGCATAGTAGACTAGATATTTTTGGTCCGTTGCGTCGGGCGTTTCTTCTTGGCTCAGGTCCCGGTTCCGGATTTTCGGACGTCTTCGCGTATTATTTTATATCGTGTACTTTGCGTCTTGTAACTTGTACTCTTGTCATTTTGAGACGTTCCTCATCAATATTTTGAACCTTTTTTAGTTGTATCTTGTACTTTTTAGCTCTTTGGACCTTTTTGTCTTCAATTTGTCGAATCTGCTTTTTATCTTCTCTTTTTAAAATTTAAACGAATATCGCTTGTAAATCGAACAATACCAACTAAAATCTTGTCTTTCTTAAGGAATAATGCTATGAAATATATGTTCGTTTTTGGCATTATCAATATATATATATATATATATATATATATATATATATATATATATATATATATATATATATATATATATATATATATATATATATATATATATATATATATATAATTCCTATCTCCTGGATTTACGAACTTCAATTCTGAATTTCTGAAAAGCTATTTAGCCTATGAATCAGTTTTTTAAGTTTTGAAAAAGCTGATGAAGCAGTGAAAACTGAAGACTGCCTTAACAGTCAAAAGTTTGATGATAAAAGATGGAGTATTGGAAAAGCTCAAAGATTTTGATACTGAAAAATGAATTGAACAAACCATGAAGGAGAGACTCTGAACAAATCACAAGGACTAAACTTGTACATAAACAATTCAGATGATTCTGTTTCTGATGAAATCTTTAGCGAATGTCTTGTTCCGTAATTGTTCTAAATCATTGTGAATGAATTTCCTCATCACACTTTGAATCTAAAATTCTAAGATATTATCATATCTTTCATTATAAATATCCTCGATATTTCTGAAGATATTTTCATAACTATTCTTATCTGAAATCATCTATCTCATCACGTTATCTGTATTACATCAGAAAGGAAACTGTTTTAGTTTCTAAATTCTGAAAAATTCTAATTTAAATCATGAATGTTTTCGAAGTAATATTGGGAACTGAAGCATGAGTTAGTATAATATAATGATACTTGATCAACGTGATTATATTACAGTAAGTCATGCTGAGTTTCTAATGAAACGTGATGATTCACAGACCATAACGTCATCATGTGTCATGTTACATTTCATGACCCGTCCTAATCCATCTGGACGAATACATTACATTTGGTTACATCGCGAGGTATTTGACCTCTATATGATACATTTTACAAACATTGCATTCGTTCTTAAAAGACAAACTTTCTTTACATTGAAAGTTGACAACATGCATACCATTTCATAATATGTCCCAACTGTAATTGATTTAATAATAATCTTGATGAACTCAACGATTTGAATGCAACGTCTTTTGAAATATGTCATGAATGACTCCAAGTAATATCTCTAAAATGAGCAATTGCACAGCGGAAGATTTCTTTCATACCTGAGAATAAACATGCTTTCAAGTGTCAACCAAAAGGTTGGTGAGGTCATTAGTTTATCATAAAAATCATTTTCATTATTTTAATAGACCACAAGAATTTCATTTCCAGTTCTCATAAATATACGTCCCACGCATAGAGACAAAAATCATTCATATGGATTGAACACCTGGTAACCGACATTAACAAGATGCATATAAGAATATCCCCTATCATTCCGGGAAATCCTTCGGACATGATAAAAATAAATTCGAAGTACTAAAGCATCCGGTACTTTGGATGGGTTCGTTAGGCCCAATAGATCTATCTTTAGGATTCGCGTCAATTAGGCGTGCACTAATTCTCAAAATTAGTAATGTTCCCTAATTCTTAGGCTACCAAGCAAAAAAGGGCATATTCGGCTTCGATCATTCAACCATATAATGTAGTTTCGATTACTTGTGTCTATTTCGTAAAACATTTATAAAAATTGCGCATGTATTCTCAGCCCAAAAATATAAAGGGTAAAAAGGCAAATGAAACTCACCTAATGTATTTTGTAGTAAAAATACATATGACGACACTGAACAAAACAGGGTTTGGCCTCGGATTCACGAACCTATATCATTTGTATATTCATTAATACATATAATCGTAATCGAACAATTTTATATATTATAACCTAATTTATATATTATATATATTTAATTTGTGTATGTATTCAAAATGATTAATATTTATATAGTTACATTAATATATCCATATTTATATATATAATTGTTTAGTGTTATATTTAAAAAAACCAATAGTTTGTTATATGTAAATATCTATATAAATAATATTAATAGGTTTAATATATATAGTTATGTGAAAATATTAATATAATTATGTAATAAGTATATTTTATGTACATAGTATTTATTTGTTTAAAAAGATAGTTTTGATAATAATAATGATTTACTAATAATAATAATAATAACTTTATTAATAATAATACTAATAATGATATTGTTAACACTGATACTTATAATAATAATAGTAGAAATCTTATCAATAATGATAATATTAATAACCATATTACTTAATAATAATACTTATTTTGATAATAATATTAGTAATTCTATTAATGATATTAATAATGATATTAATAATTATAATTGTAAAATATTAGTTTTACTGTTAATGATAGTTGTGCTATTGGTTTTTAGTAATTATATAAAAATAAAACTCGTGATAATACAAATAATAATACTTATGTTAATATTAACAATTCTGTTATTTATAAAATGGTATTAATACTAATGTTTATGAAAGTACTACTAAATTGTATCATTTGTAGTAAGATTAATAATACTAATCATAATAACAATAACTAATAATAATAATAATAATAATGATATTAATAATTTTAATTAATACTTATAGTAATAATAATGTTAATGGTAATAATAATACTACTTTTAATAACAATAATATTAATGATGATAATTATACTAAGATGATAGTTTTAATCATATTGGTACAACAAATACTAATATTTATGATATTTCTAATTCTAGTAATAATAATAATAATAAAAATAATAATGGTAACCATAATAATAACAATTATAATAACTAATGATAATACTAATAATACAATAATAATTATAATACAATCATAATAATAATAAAACTAATAATAATAATAATAATAATAATAATAATAAGTTGAATATAGAACTACCTTTAAAGGCTCAAAAAGATAAGAAATTGCCCAAGCCGGGACTCGAACCCAAGACCTCCCGCTAAATCGCTAACACTCATTACCATCCGACCCTTTCTGTTTTTCTGAATTATATTCAATCTAAGTTTTATTTAACCCATCCCTGTCTGTTTTCCATTCTCTTCTCCTTCTCTTTACAGCAATCGATCATTAACCCATGTATCAATCAAACTAATCGTCTAAAGGTTGAATTAAGATATGGAAACGAAATGGAAAAAAATCAGTTACATATTGAATTGTTTTAACAGAAAAATAATATAAAAAGAAACAAAAACAGTAGCGGTAATCGTAAAAAAAAAATAAAGAACTTAATTCTTGATTTTAAATTCTAGAAACTTTTAGGTTGTAGTTACAACATGAAATAGATTGGAAATCCTTCCTAGAAACTTTATCCATCGTCAATTTTAATGAAAACAACATAATGAATTCGAATTTCACGATGAACAACTTGTTGAATTTTTAATTCAAACACTTTGACACTAAAATTCGATTTGAATATAGAAAATTGGAGTGTTAAACTTTGCAGATAGTTTAGGTACAAGATTCCTAATAAAACTGCATTATTAGATTTTTAAATTTCGTTCCAATTCGTGATTTGGTTAAAAAGTGGAAGATACAGAGGTATCGAGCTGTATACTT
The DNA here is from genome assembly GCF_046630445.1 of Rutidosis leptorrhynchoides. Classification (NCBI taxonomy): domain Eukaryota; kingdom Viridiplantae; phylum Streptophyta; class Magnoliopsida; order Asterales; family Asteraceae; genus Rutidosis; species Rutidosis leptorrhynchoides. Next base: position 267,723,505 of record NC_092335.1, read on the forward strand.
GAATATTTTTGATAACATTAACCAATTACCAACAGATAAATGTGATAATTGAGAATGAGAAAGTAGAGTCGATTAGTATCACTTAACAACTGGAATTGAACACGCTTTATTGCGATTTGGGTCGAGAAAGAATCGAGTAGGAACAGAAATAAACAAAAATAAAAAGGGAGAAAGGAATGGGTAACAGAATTTGTACGTTCCCTATTGTTGATTGCCATCAATTTCAAATAAGAACCCAAATTATCTAAAGATTGAAAGAAATGTAAAATTGATTCTGTCTCCAAACTAGATTTACGATTTTCTTTTATATAAAGATTTTTAATAATTATAATTTTATTAATAATAATTATATAATAATAGTAATATTAATAATTAATAATAATAATAATAATAACAATAATTGTATTAAGATTAATATTAATATGTCTCAATAACAATAATTTTAGTGAAAATTATATTAATAATATTATTAATGATAATTACAATAATAATACTAATTAAATTAATATTAATAATATTATTAGTAATAATAAATTATTTATATCAAATTTCACATCTATATATTATATTTTTAAAATAATAATATTAATTATACAATTATTAATATTAACTATTAGTTTTAATAATAATGAAATTTAAAATGACAAAAATTCATAATTTAACACTATGTATAATAATAATTTTGTTAATAATGTTAACACTAATGTCAGTAATAATTATAACAATTTTTAATGTATCAAATTTCATATTTATATAAAAATATTAATACTGATATTGATATTATTCTTATTATTTATGTTTATGATAATAAGAAAAGTAATAATAAGAATTTCAATATATTAATTATATTTTAACTTATAATTACATATATTTAATATATATATACTATTAATTTTATAATATTAAATGTTTACATAATATATTATATATTTAATATTTGTACTTTTTAACATTATATATATAGTAATAGTTATGTATAGAATTTATATATATATATATATATATATATATATATATATATATATATATATTCGCATCACTATATATTTGATTAGGTTTTTAAACATCAAGTTGTATTACTTAGATCAATATTAAAATAAATAAATAAATTCAAAGTATAACACAGTACATTTAATACTTTTGTAACGTTGACTAATTATGTTCGAGATCCTTTATGTTCAATTTACCCTATATATTAAAATAACAAGTTTTAGTTATTTTAAGTTATCTTCCATAATAACTGGATCATATAATAGTTCATTAATATATTTTGTTTATTATATATGATTGTTTTCATATATAATTATTCATATATACATTTCTGTTTACAACTATAAGGTTCGTGAATCGTCGAGAATGGTCGACAGTCAAATGGATATACGAAACAGTTCAAACCTTCTAAGACTCAATGTTACAGACTTTGCTTATCGTATCGAAATCATATAAAGATTAAGTTTAAATTTGGTCAAAAATTTTCGGGTCGTCACAGTACCTACCCATTAAAGAAATTTCGTCCCGAAATTTGAGTGAGGTGGTCATGGCTAACAATAAAAATGTTTTCATGACGATTATGAGTTGATAAATAGAGTTTATTTCTGTTGAGTAATATGGATAAGATAATTCAATTACTCGAAGAGTACGAGTGAAGTTATCACAAAAGAGCGAAATAAAAAAGTAAAGATTCGTCTTAGCTTTTGACGTAGTCAGGGTTGAATTTAGAAAATAAGGTGCGTCTTAACTTTTGACGTTGTCTTGGTTGAATTTCGGAATTCAAGGGATTTAAAGAAAATCTTCGAAATCTAAAAGATTTGATTCTTCGGCGAGTAAGGAAATTAAGATCTCTATAATTAAATATGATGATCTGCCTCGATTACTCTGTCTGATATTTCCACTATAAATTAAACTCTTTCGTTTCATTATCCTCACTATTCCTATACTTTCTTTTTTAGTTCATACATTCAAAAGATTGTGAAAATGCTTAATCCCGTTTTAATCCCTGATATTTTCCTAATTATCATTTCTGTCATCCTTCTTTACATTCATCCACCAGAAAAATCTGTTTACTTCTACTATTATCTTGGGGTGATACTATTCTTAATTCTACCGTGTCTTTATATTGCTATTCGTATTAATATTCACGGTTTGTAACCTCTGTGTTGTTATTGGGCTTTATATTTTCTCTTATATTTTGAAGCTCTTTGCCTTTTTATTATCCTCTCGATCTCTAGTAAAGCGAGTAACGATCCAGAATTCGTAAGTATGGAGTTTCGAATGAACTTAATGTTCTAAACAAGAAAGAACGTAATAGCACGATTTGATTTGTCAAATTACCAGAGTCACTGAGAATAGAACTATCAAGAATATACTTTCTTGATATGTTCAAAAGTTAAGCAGAATGAAAGAGTTATGTAACATGGCACATGATGACGTTATGATCTGTGAATCATCACGTCCCATTAGAAACTCAGCATGACTTACTGTAATATAATCACGTTGATCAAGTGTCATTATATTATACTAACTCATGCATCAATTTCCAGCACTACTTCAAAATCATTCATAATTCAAATTCGAATTCTTCAGAATTTTAGAAACTAAAACAGTTTCTTTTACGATATAACACAGATAGAGCAGAGAGATAATTAATATCGGACAAGAATATTTATGAAGATATCTTCAGAAATATTGAGGATATTAATAAAGAAAGATACGATGATATCTTAGAATTTCAGAATCAAATTGTGATGGAGAAATTCTTTCACGATGATTTAGAGCGATCAAGGAGTAAGGTATACGCTAAAGATTTCATCAGAAACAGAATCATCAGGATTCTTTATGTACAAGTTTAGTCCTTGTGATTTGTTCAGAGTTTCAGAATGAGATATCATAATTCTAAGAGATAAATGTTATATGTATATATAACTTTTGGTGTAGAAACGCTGCGAGATTCAACATACTGATTGCTGATTTCCCGATACTTGGTATGGCAATTCTTGTTACAAGATGCCGATGAGTTCATGATAAGACTCCAATAGATAAATATAGTGTTTTTTCGAAGAGATTTAAGTCAAGGAGCAACGAGGTTGCTGGCACGTCTGCTGGTAATATGATGGAATATAAAAAGTTCCCCGGTAACAATAAAAGAGCACACATATATATCAAGGTTATAATAAGGTTGTTTCAAACGAAAAATCGAATTTGACTTGCTGGAGCTGTGACAAAATTGGCTAATTTGGAAAGAGATTGCAAAGTTATTTTCGGTAATAATAACGCTAAAGGAATTAGCACAGCTACGCGTTAAACGATTACTCAGTTTTCGAGAGTTTTCAGGTGCATAACTATATGCATCGATCTTTTTTTCCGTAGATGAAGTGCGGTTGGTTCATCCTCTCGATTGAGGTGTTTTCAAGAATCATGAAAGGTTTGAACGCAGATATTAATCGTCAAGATACAAATGAGGTTTAAGATGAAATCAAGTGGAAAACTTGAAGAAATATTTTGTTTCATATGTTATAATCAATATTTTAATTCATTTTAATTGTCCAATGTTATTAGTCCATAGTTGATAGTCCACAGTAACAGTCCAGTAATTCATATATAGTTTAATATATAATATTTGAATTAATTAATACGTATCGTGACCCGTGTACATGTCTCAGACTCGATCATAACTTAAAGTATATATATTATTATAGAATCAACCTCAACCCTGTATAGCTAACTCGATCATTACTGCATATAGAGTGTCTATGGTGATTCCAAATAATATATATAGATGTGTCGATATGATATGTCAAAACCTTGTATACGTGTATATTTAAAGTGCGTAAAATAAATAACAGAATTTAAATGACGATAAATAAAGGGCGTAAAATAAATAACAGAATGTAAATGACAATAAATAAAATTGCGAGAATTAAATTGCAATAAAATAAATTGTGATAATTAAATGTACAATAAGAAATTAACAGTTAGCTAGGAACAGTTAGCTAGGATTTTGTTAACGTGGATTCTTAACAAAATTTCTCATAGTTAATTTGTTTGTTTCTAACAAATTTTATTTTGTCCAATGTTTTCTTCATTATGCCACTTGTCGGATTTTGATAGGTCAAAATCCAAATATGAAATTGAATGAAAAACGGTTATTTTGTGGTGAACGGATACGTATATCGGCGGTTGTAAATAGGATAGTAAATGACTATTGAATCAGATTCGAAGGATGTATAGTGTAACTTGTTAATGTGAAATATAAATATTCCTCGGGTATTACCTACCCGTTAAAATATTTTCAACATTAACAATTTGTACCAAAGAATTTTTAATTACAATCTTTATGAAAATATACTTACATATATATTTTCTTCAGATTTAATCATGGATTTAATGAATTAATATGATATTAATCTCATTTACTTTTCCGTTTGAGCTAGAATAGCTAATCTCTAAGACTTTAGAGATTACATAATTGCCATGTTCCGTGAAGATAAATGATATAAAACGATTCGTAGAACGGAAATTAATCGATGTAGAACAAGGTGTAAAATGAAGATTATGCTCGAGGTACAGAATGAGATGTTGAGGCATGGATTGTTGATGGTACTGGTGCTGTTACTGATTGTACAGTTGGTGCCGGTGATGTTGTTGAAGCTGGTAAATGTTGCACCATATTCTCCCAATTGTTTACTTAAGCGCGAAGTTCGCTAACTTCTTCTATTATTCCGGGATGATTGTCGGTCAGAACGAGAGGATGAATAAGGTTTAGAATTGTGGATAGAATATAATCGTGTCGAACTACTCTGGATATGAGGCTGAAAATGGTGTTTCGGATAGATTCGCCGGTAAGTGCTTCAGGTTCTTCACCAAGAGGGCAATTTAGTTGGTGGAAAGTATCGCCTTCTTCGCGTCTCAATTAATTAAGTCGACTACGAACCCATCAGATGAATTGGGAATGGCTGATTGATTGATGCATTCTGGTGACACCGCTTTCGGAGCTTAGGTGAATATCCATGTCGGAATAGCTGTCGGAATAGCTATCGAAATCTGAGGGACTCGAACTGGTTGAGGGATTCATCTCGTACAATCAGATGAAGAATTTTCGATAAGAAATACATTATAGGATGTAGATTAGTACCCTGCAATACATAATTTACATATGCATATATAATACTAAAATCCCATAAGTTACGGAGGAATCTACGGAAGCTGTCAGGCAAAGGTAACAATAACAGATACGCTAAGATATAAATTTATCTATACACTGTCTATGCAATAGAGGCAGTAAGACATGTCTAGACTAAGAATGATAAGCAGGTAATTTTCTAAGGATGATAAGCAGGTGATTTCTGACTAGGATTGATAAGCAAAACTTTTGACATGCAGACACGGTAGAAGTCCAGACTCACTAATGCATCTAAACAACTATCAGTTAGACACACTAATGCAAGACCTGGTTCGCTAAGACCACCGCTCTGATACCAACTTTCATGACCCGTCTTAATCCATCTGGACGAATACATTACATTTGGTTACATCGCGAGGTACTTGACCTCTATATGATACATTTTACAAACATTGCATTCGTTCTTAAAAGACAAACTTTCTTTACATTGAAAGTTGACGACATGCATACCATTTCATAATATGTCCCAACTGTAATTGACTTAATAATAATCTTGATGAACTCAACGATTTGAATGCAACGTCTTTTGAAATATGTCATGAATGACTCCAAGTAATATCTCTAAAATGAGCAATTGCACAGCGGAAGATTTCTTTCATACCTGAGAATAAACATGCTTTCAAGTGTCAACCAAAAGGTTGGTGAGTTCATTAGTTTATCATAAAAATCATTTCCATTATTTTAATAGACCACAAGAATTTCATTTCCAGTTCTAATAAATATACGTCCCATGCATAGAGACAAAAATCATTCATATGGATTGAACACCTGGTAACCGACATTAACAAGATGCATATAAGAATATCCCCTATCATTTCGAGAAATCCTTCGGACATGATAAAAACGAATTCGAAGTACTAAAGCATCCGGTACTTTGGATGGGGTTCGTTAGGCCCAAAAGATCTATCTTTAGGATTCGCGTCAATTAGGCGTGCACTAATTTTCAAAATGAGTGATGTTCCCTAATTCTTAGGCTACCAAGCAAAAAGGGGCATATTCGGCTTCGATCGTTCAACCATATAATGTAGTTTCGATTACTTGTGTCTATTTCTTAAAACATTTATAAAAATTGCGCATGTATTCTCAGCCCAAAAATATAAAGGGTAAAAAGGCAAATGAAACTCACCTAATGTATTTTGTAGTAAAAATACATATGACGACACTGAACAAAATAGAGTTTGGCCTCGGATTCACGAACCTATATCATTTGTATATTCATTAATACATATAATCGTAATCAAACAAATTTATATATTATAACCTAATTTATATATTATATATATTTAATTTGTGTATGTATTCAAAATGATTAATATTTATATAGTTACATTAATATATCCATATTTATATATATAATTGTTTAGTGTTATATTTAAAAAAATCAATAGTTTGTTATATGTAAATATCTATATAAATAATATTAATAGGTTTAATATATATAGTTATGTGAAAATATTAATATAATTATGTAATAAGTATATTTTATGTACATAGTATTTATTTGTTTAAAAAGATAGTTTTGATAATAATAATGATTTACTAATAATAATAATAATAACTTTATTAATAATAATACTAATAATGATATTGTTAATTGGAGTGTTAAACTTTGCAGATAGTTTAGGTACAAGATTCCTAATAAAACTGCATTATTAGATTTTTAAATTTCGTTCCAATTCGTGATTTGGTTAAAAAGTGGAAGATACAGAGGTATCGAGCTGTATACTTGAATATTTTTGATAAAAATTAACCAATTACCAACAGATGAATGTGATAATTGAGAATGAGAAAGTAGAGTTGATTAGTATCACTTAACAACTGGAATTGAACACGCTTTATTGCGATTTGGGTCGACAAAGAATCGAGCAGGAACAAAAATAAACAAAAATAAAAAGGGAGAAAGGAATGGGTAACAGAATTCGTACGTTCCATGTTGTTGATTGCCATCAATTTCAAATAAGAATCCAAATTATATAAAGATTGAAAGAAATGTAAAATTGATTCTGTCTCCAAACTAGATTTACGATTTTCTTTTATATAAAGATTTTTAATAATTATAATTTTATTAATAATAATAATATAATAATAGTAATATTAATAATTAATAATAATAATAACAATATTTGTATTAAGAGTAATATGTCTCAATAACAATAATTTTAGTGAAAATTATATTAATAATATTATTAATGATTCACGAACCATTAATTCTAAATAAATGTGTATACATATAAATATAAATATAAATATAAGTGTATATATATATATATATATATATATATATATATATATATATATATATATAATAACTTAAAATAGTAATATACGATTTAATTGTTAGAACTAAAAATATAAAATAATATACGATATAATTAAATTTTTATGAATATATATATATATATATATATATATATATATATATATATATATATATATAGAGTATATCAAATATAATTATTTAATAATTGTAATACCCGTTGGATGTTTCGATTATTATTTAGAGAAGTTTAATTCGAACTTATGTGATTTTAAAATAAACGGTGATCCGAAAATGGGTTTTATAAATTATAGACTTAGTAAAAATGTATTTAGGAGCTATTTGTTAAATTTTAAAACTTTTTATATTTTACTTGGGGTTGGGAGTGAATAATTAATGTAATTTTTATTTCATAATTAATGAGAAAATTTTATACCATAATGACCAAAATAAATATAAATAATTACTGTGAAAATATAGGATTTTTCTGAACACTTTTATTCGCCACTGGATTACACAACGGAGTACGATATACCAGTCCGAGTGAAACTGTCGGTATAAGATGTTAAAACTGCGGCTGCTATCCTATTTAGAAATTATTGTGCGTCGTTTTAAATTCCACTTGCGGATTCATTATTGTTGTATTATATTATTAAATCATTATTGACTAAGTATCATGCATATATATCTCATATACATACATACATATATATATATATATATATATATATATATATATATATATATATATAAGGATATGCATATATATCAACCCAATAGCCATCGCCACTACTACCATCGGTTTACGGTCAACACCCTCATCAAACACCACCGCAACCATACACTACCTACATCACCGATAAACACAACTGATAGTTAAAGCTAAGGGGTATAAAATACTATTAAATTTTACAAGGAAATACTATTAAATACGATACAATTTTACACAAGATATTTATTTATTTATAGAATGGATATACTTAAACCTTGCTACAACACTTATAGGCAGTGTACCTAATCGTACAGTAGTGTAGTTTTTAGTAAGTCCGGTTCGTTCCAAAGGGAAAATCTTTAAACAAAGCTTAACGCTATATTAGTTTACTTTTATAAAAATACAAATATATATATAAGTAATATTATTATTATAAAGGGGGGTTTTTACCGTTTAATGACCGGTTTGTCGATTTTAAAACTTTAGTCGCAGTTAAAACCAAATGTAAAATATTAAATAAAAGACTTAATTTAAAGCGTAAAGTAAATAACGATAATGAAATTACGAATAATAAAAGTGCGATAAAATAAACTTGCGATAATTAAAAAGTATGATAATTAAAAGTGCAATTAAATACAATAACAATAAATAAAAGTGATATAATTAGAAGTGCAATTAAATATAAAATAAAGGAAATTAAATATGAAATAAAAGAATTATGCTTATTTAAACTTCCGTAATCATGATGTTTGACGTGTTGATTTTAGTTTTATGCCCATGGGTTAATTGTCCTTTATCCTGGATTATTTAATATGTCCGTCTGGTTTTTGTCCATAACAGTCCATCAGTCATAAATATAAAGCGCGAGTGTCCTCGTCAAATTATCCTTATACCCGAAGTTAAATATTCCAACTAATTGGGGACTTAAACTGTAACAAGATTTTAATACTTTGTTTAATAATTACACCAGGATGTCGACTGAGTGTAACCCAAGGTTTTAATACTTTGTTAACAATTATGCCAAGTGTCTTTGTACATAATTTCACCCCTGTTTTAATAATTCTAGTGGCTATTAATCCATTCCCGTGTCCGGTTAAATGAACGATTATTCGTACATATAAATACCCCGCCCATCGTGTTCGATTGAGTGTATATGGTTATTTATAGGGACGTCCAATTGTAAATCTTTTATATTAACATTAACAAACTATCATTTAGTTAAACAAATATAAAGCCCATTAATAGCCCATAGTCTAATTTCCACAAGTGTCGTTCTTTTGTCCAAACCCCAATTATGGTACAAAGCCCAATTACCCAATTTTAATATTTAGCCCAACATCATGATTACTTCGGATTAAATAAGCATAATAATAACTTAGCTACGAGACATTAAATTAAAAAGGTTGAACATAACTTACAATGATTAAAAATAGTGTAGCGTTACACGGACAGAATTTCGACTTACACCCTTACAACATTCGCTAACATACCCTTATTATTAGGATTTAAAATTAAAATTAAAATATAAATATAAATATAAATATTACGTATAGATATAGAGAGATTGATATATTGGATATGAAAATGATCAGAATTCGTTTGCTTTTATAAGAATTTTCGTCCAGGTAATCTCCGCGACTCACGGCATTTTTTGCCTTCAAACTCCGCGAGTCGCGGAGTTTGAAATTCCAGCTCACCAACTTTGGAGTCTTTCTTGCCGACGGATTTTTATTATTTATATAATATATAAATAATTATAAGAATTATTTAAATATTATATTATATTTATGTGCATACTTAATTTAGCAACAATTCATGACAAAAATCGGCCATAACCTGTTTATATCAAAAAGCCCCAAATTTGCTCAAGAACACAAACCCTAGATTACTCAAAATTTGAAGTTTAAGGCTTCTAATCATGTTAAATAGCATCAATCTAGGTTATACAAGCATAATACATAAACAATTTAAGCATAATTACACTAAAAAGCATCAAAATCAAATTGGGTATAAAATTGCTCAAGAACACTAATTTTCGGATTAAATGGTGTTTAGGTGTAGAAATTTACCGTTTTTCTTGAGTAATTCCTTGATAGCATCCTTCTTAACATGATTTTAGTAAAAGATTTGATGATTAACGGTGAAAAATTGTGAATTTGGTGTGTGTTTTTCGTGTATTTTCGGGTTTTATTTCGCAGAATTTGTGGGTGTTGGGTTGGGGACTGATCAGTTTTGGCCCTTTTATTTTTTTCTGTATTTTTGGAACTCCGCGAGTCGCGGTATTTTACCCTTCAAACTCCGCGAGTCGCGGAGTTTGTATTTTTTTTTTTTTTTTTACACATCTTATACTAATTAAAACAATTAAGTAATTAATTTTAAAATTTTGTTTCCCTTGTTATTTAGGATGAGGTCGTTTCGGATCGATGTCCTAGTCCGTCCTTCGACAAAATTTTAAAATTTGTCTTTTTGTAGCGATTGTTTTAAAAGCAAAGATTTTTGGGTTTTTTTTTTTTAATGTTTTTGGCATACTTTGATTCAATAAGATTAAAAATAATGATAATAAAAGTTCTCGTCCCTCCCTCGGGTAAAGCAATTTCGGTTCAATGACCTAGTCTTCAACTTACGACGAATTTTAAAAATCATATTTTTAACTTAATGAGATAAAGTAAATTTTTGTTTTTAAATTCACACCAACTTAAATTAAAAATACATAAAATTCAAAATTAATATTAAAAATTCACACTAAACTTAAAATTTGAAATGCATAAAATTAAAAATTCATATTTTAAAAATTAAAAATTCACACCAAACTTAATTTAAAAATTCATATTATAAATTCACACCAAACTTATATTATATTTCTCAAATATTTACAATTTTAAATATATTGTTTTTACAAAGTTTATAATATTAATTTAAGATTTATATATTAATTTTAAAAACATGGTAAAAATAAAATTAAAAATCTTTTTGGCTTTTTATCCCACTTTAATCAATCAAATATTATCAAAAATATATGCTCCTCTTTTCGGTAGAGTAATTTCGGTTCCATGACCTAATTTAACTCATGACGAATTTTTGAAATATTTTGTGTTGATTGATTAAAGATATTTATACCTTCAAAATAAACGTTAAATTTCGCAGTGATGTAATAAATTTTTGTATGATATCAATAATTTCGGTCGCCAAACCTAATTTTATTTAATATCAATTTAATACTTTATAGCGAACAAATTAGCGTTTATTATCAAAAGGTTAAAAATAAAAAAAAAACTGTACAGACTTACCTGTGAGATAGTATTCGTAGTTATATGATCTATCCCATTCATAAGATAGTCGGTTTAATTGATTTTCCATGGCTACATAGGCGTAACCTCGAGCATTCAGTGTTTTTTCTTCTAAACATATGAACGGTCCGTCTCTGCATAAAGTAACAAATTCGGTATTTGAATAGGTTTGATTATTTGAACATTTACCTCCATGTGACCATTTTCCGCATTTGTGACATCTTTCTAGGTGTCGTGCTCTTCTTTTCGCTGCGGATTTTGATTTTCCTTTACTAAATTGTAACTTATTATCTTCGCATCTGGATTCTTTTCTTACTCCGTCCAATCTTTCTCTGATTACTGATACTATTTCACTCGGAAGTGTGTCATTATTATGTTTAGTGATCAAAGCGTGTAGCATTAGACCATGGTTTAGTTCACAGGCAGTCTTCATTTCCTAAAAAAAAATAAAAATTCAGAATGGGGGGAGAAGACTAGTTCTTTAGGGTCTGCTAGGGAAAGACCATTCGGGTTCCATTTTCAAGAACTACACGAAAACAGACAATCTAACTCTAACAGAAATACATATTATCCTTTAAAGACTTGATTCTCCCCACACTTAGTTAGTTGTGGTATCGAAATTGTGATTAACTTCATTGTCGACTTCCATCGGACTATCTATGTAATGTTTAACTCCGAGACCATTAACTTTAAATTCAATTCCATTTGAATTTATTAATTCTATCGTTCCGTATGGGAAAACTCTTTTGACTATGAATGATCCAGACCATCTTGATTTCAATTTTCCAAGAAATAGCTTGAATCGTGAATTGAAAAGAAGAACTCTGTCTCCTTCTTTAAATTCTTTTAAACTTCTGATTCTTTTATCATGCCATTTCTTCGTTCTTTCTTTATAGATTAACGAATTTTCGTATGCTTCATGTCTTAATTCTTCTAATTCGTTTAGTTGACTTAATCGTAGACGTCCAGCTTCATGTATATCAATATTACATGTCTTCAAAGCCCAAAATGCTTTGTGTTCAATTTCTACTGGAAGATGACATGCTTTTCCGTACACAAGTCTAAAAGGTGTGGTTCCAATTGGAGTTTTGTAGGCTGTTCTAAAAGCCCAGAGTGCATCCTCCAATTTAATGGACCATTCCTTCGGATTTGATCCTACGGTTTTCTCTAAAATACGTTTTAAAGCTCGGTTGGTATTTTCAACTTGTCTACTTGTTTGTGGATGATATGCGGTGGAGATTTTATGAGTTACTCCATATCTTTTAAGAACTTTCTCAAGTTGATTATTACAGAAATGAGTACCCCGATCACTTATTAAAGCTTTCGGTGTTCCAAACCTTGCAAAAAGACGTTTTAAAAAGTTGACTACAACTCGTGCATCGTTAGTTGGGAGAGCTTGTGCTTCCGCCCATTTAGATACATAATCAATGGCTACGAGAATATAGAGATTATTATGAGATTTTGGAAATGGACCCATAAAGTCAATACCCCAAATGTCAAATACTTCACATACTTGTATGACATTTTGTGGCATTTCATCACGTTGACTTATTTTTCCGGCCCTTTGACAAGCATCACGGAATTTGCAAAGAAGGTGTGCGTCTTTGTAAATTGTAGGCCAATAGAAGCCAGCATCGTAAACTTTTCTTGCTGTTAGTTGAGGCCCATAATGCCCTCCTGTTGGTCCTGTGTGACAATGGTTTAAAATTTTACTAGCTTCATCTCCGAATACACATCGGCGTATTATTCCATCGGGACAACTTTTAAACAGATGTGGATCTTTCCAAAAATAGTGTTTTATATCACTAAAGAATTTCTTTCGTTTTTGGTACGATAATCCTTTTTCAAGGAATCCACAAACTAAGTAGTTTGCATAGTCTGCAAACCATGGAATTTCATTATAATCTATCTTTAATAGATATTCATCAGGAAAGTTGTCTTGTATGGCCGATTCATTTAGAACTTCTAATTCGGGATTTTCAAGACGAGAAAGATGATCAGCGACGAGATTTTCTGCTCCTCTTTTATCTCGGATTTCAATATCGAACTCTTGTAAGAGTAAGATCCAGCGGATTAATCTTGGTTTAGCATCTTGTTTCGAAAATAGGTATCTAAGAGCAGAATGGTCGGTATAGACCACCGTTTTAGCTAGAACGAGATATGATCGAAATTTGTCAAAAGCAAAGACAATAGCAAGGAGTTCTTTTTCAGTAGTTGTGTAATTCGTTTGTGCTCCTTGTAACGTCTTACTAGCATAATATATAGGTTGAAATCTTTTTTCAATCCTTTATCCTAAAACGGCTCCCATTGCAAAATCACTTGCATCGCACATTAATTCAAACGGTAGATTCCAATTTGGTGTTATCATGATCGGCGCATTAGTGAGTTTCTCTTTAAGAATATTAAAAGATTTGATACATTCATCTGAAAAGATGAATGGAGCATCCTTTTCTAGGAGTTTATTCATAGGAGTAGCAATTTTAGAAAAATCTTTTATGAAACGTCGGTAAAAACCGGCATGCCCTAGAAAACTCCTAACTCCTCTAACATTGGTGGGATGTGGAAGTTTAGCAATTATATCTACTTTAGCTCTATCCACTTCAATTCCTTCTTTTGAAATTTTATGTCCAAGAACGATGCCTTCTTTAACCATGAAATGGCATTTCTCCCAATTAAGTACTAGATTTGATTGTTCGCATCTAATAAGCATTCGTTCCAGATTAACTAGACATGATTCAAATGTATCACCGAAGACTGAAAAGTCATCCATGAAAACTTCCATGCATTCTTCTATCATGTCGTGAAAAATCGCCATCATATACCTTTGAAAGGTTGCAGGGGCGTTGCTGTAGTGACCCGAACTTTTCCATGTTTATATATATTAATTTAGATTGATGTTTACATGATTAAATGTTTCCAACATGTTAAGCAATCAAACTTGTTAAGACTTGATTAATTGAAATAGGTTTCATATAGACAATTGACCACCCAAGTTGACCGGTGATTCACGAACGTTAAAACTTGTAAAAAAACTATATGATGACATATATATGGTTATATATATAGTTAACATGATATTATGATAAGTAAACATATCATTAATTATATTAACAATGAACTACATATGTAAAAACAAGACTACTAACTTAATGATTTTGAAACGAGACATATATGTAACGTTTATCGTTGTAACGACATTTAATGTATATATATCATATTAAGAGATATTCGTACATCATAATATCATGATAATATAATAATTTAAAATCTATTTTGTTATTATAAACATTGGGTTAACAACATTTAACAAGATCGTTAACCTAAAGGTTTCAAAACAACACTTACATGTAACGACTAACGATGACTTAACGACTCAGTTAAAATGTATATACATGTAGTGTTTTAATATGTATTTATACACTTTTGAAAGACTTCAATACACTTATCAAAATACTTCTACTTAACAAAAATGCTTACAATTACATTCTCGTTCAGTTTCATCAACAATTCTACTCGTATGCACCCGTATTCGTACTCGTACAATACACAGCTTTTAGATGTATGTACTATTGGTATATACACTCCAATGATCAGCTCTTAGCAGCCCATGTGAGTCACCTAACACATGTGGGAACCATCATTTGGAAACTAGCATGAAATATCTCATAAGATTACAAAAATATGAGTAATCATTCATGACTTATTTACATGAAAACAAAATTACATATCCTTTATATCTAATCCATACACCAACGACCAAAAACACCTACAAACACTTTCATTCTTCAATTTTCTTCATCTAATTGAACTCTCTCAAGTTCTATCTTCAAGTTCTAAGTGTTCTTCATAAATTCCAAAAGTTCTAGTTTCATAAAATCAAGAATACTTTCAAGTTTGCTAGCTCACTTCCAATCTTGTAAGGTGATCATCCAACCTCAAGAAATCTTTGTTTCTTACAGTAGGTTATCATTCTAATACAAGGTAATAATCATATTCAAACTTTGGTTCAATTTCTATAACTATAACAATCTTATTTCAAGTGATGATCTTACTTGAACTTGTTTTCGTGTCATGATTTTGCTTCAAGAACTTTGAGCCATCCAAGGATCCATTGAAGCTAGATCCATTTTTCTCTTTTCCAGTAGGTTCATCCAAGGAACTTAAGGTAGTAATGATGTTCATAACATCATTCGATTCATACATATAAAGCTATCTTATTCGAAGGTTTAAACTTGTAATCACTAGAACATAGTTTAGTTAATTCTAAACTTGTTCGCAAACAAAAGTTAATCCTTCTAACTTGACTTTTAAAATCAACTAAACACATGTTCTATATCTATATGATATGCTAACTTAATGATTTAAAACCTGGAAACACGAAAAACACCGTAAAACCGGATTTACGCCGTCGTAGTAACACCGCGGGCTGTTTTGGGTTAGTTAATTAAAAACTATGATAAACTTTGATTTAAAAGTTGTTATTCTGAGAAAATGATTTTTATTATGAACATGAAACTATATCCAAAAATTTTGGTTAAACTCAAAGTGGAAGTATGTTTTCTAAAATGGTCATCTAGACGTCGTTCTTTCGACTGAAATGACTACCTTTACAAAAACGACTTGTAACTTATTTTTCCGACTAGAAACCTATACTTTTTTTGTTTAGATTCATAAAATAGAGTTCAATATGAAACCATAGCAATTTGATTCACTCAAAACGGATTTAAAATGAAGAAGTTATGGGTAAAACAAGATTGGATAATTTTTCTCATTTTAGCTACGTGAAAATTGGTAACAAATCTATTCCAACCATAACTTAATCAACTTGTATTATATATTATGTAATCTTGAGATACCATAGACACGTATACAATGTTTCGACCTATCATGTCGACACATCTATATATATTTCGGAACAACCATAGACACTCTATATGTGAATGTTGGAGTTAGCTATACAGGGTTGAGGTTGATTCCAAAATATATATAGTTTGAGTTGTGATCAATACTGAGATACGTATACACTGGGTCGTGGATTGATTCAAGATAATATTTATCGATTTATTTCTGTACATCTAACTGTGGACAACTAGTTGTAGGTTACTAACGAGGACAGCTGACTTAATAAACTTAAAACATCAAAATATATTAAAAGTGTTGTAAATATATTTTGAACATACTTTGATATATATGTATATATTGTTATAGGTTCGTGAATCAACCAGTGGCCAAGTCTTACTTCCCGACGAAGTAAAAATCTGTGAAGGTGAGTTATAGTCCCACTTTTAAAATCTAATATTTTTGGGATGAGAATACATGCAGGTTTTATAAATGATTTACAAAATAGACACAAGTACGTGAAACTACATTCTATGGTTGAATTATCGAAATCGAATATGCCCCTTTTTATTAAGTCTGGTAATCTAAGAATTAGGGAACAGACACCCTAATTGACGCGAATCCTAAAGATAGATCTATTGGGCCTAACAAACCCCATCCAAAGTACCGGATGCTTTAGTACTTCGAAATTTATATCATATCCGAAGGGTGTCCCGGATTGATGGGGATATTCTTATATATGCATCTTGTTATTGTCGGTTACCAGGTGTTCACCATATGAATGATTTTTATCTCTATGTATGGGATGTGTATTGAAATATGAAATCTTGTGGTCTATTGTTACGATTTGATATATATAGGTTAAACCTATAACTCACCAACATTTTTGTTGACGTTTTAAGAATGTTTATTCTCAGGTGATTATTAAGAGCTTCCGCTGTCGCATACTTAAATAAGGACAAGATTTGGAGTCCATGCTTGTATGATATTGTGTAAAAACTGCATTCAAGAAACTTATTTTGTTGTAACATATTTGTATTGTAAACCATTATGTAATGGTCGTGTGTAAACAGGATATTTTAGATTATCATTATTTGATAATCTACGTAAAGCTTTTTAAACCTTTATTGATGAAATAAAGGTTATGGTTTGTTTAAAAATGAATGCAGTCTTTGAAAAACGTCTCATATAGAGGTCAAAACCTCGCAACGAAATCAATTAATATGGAACGTTTTTAATCAATAAGAACGGGACATTTCAGTTGGTATCCGAGCGTTGGTCTTAGAGAACCAGAAAATTTGCATTAGTGTGTCTTATCGAGTTTGTTAGGATGCATTAGTGAGTCTGGACTTCGACCGTGTTTTCTTTAAAAATGATTGCTTAACATTTTTGTTGGAAACTATATATTTTTAACATATGAATATATATTAATCTCTTAACGTGTTTGATATTATGTGATAGATGTCTACCTCTAGAACAAGTCCCATTGACTCACCTAATAATAATGAAGAGTCAAATGTAAATTGGAATGATTTGTGGACTGATTCACAAGTTCCCGAAGAGGAACCGGAAGAAGAGTCGGAACCGGAAGAAGAATCGGAACCGGAAGAAAAATCGGAACCGGATGAAGAAATAGAACCGGTGGGGGAAATAATAAAACGGTTAAGTAAAAGAAAATCCTCAACCAACCGACCAAAGTTAATTATGGTCAATGGTGTTTCCGCCAAGGAAGCAAAATATTGGGAGGATTACCAATTCTCCGATGAATCGGATTCCGACGAGAATTCCGATGATGTTATAGAAATTACCCCAACTGAATTTAAAAAGGCAAAAGAAAATAATAAGGGAAAGGGCATAAAAATAGAGAAATCTAATTCCAACCCCGATGAACTTTATATGTATCGTCAACCCCCGAAGTCCTTAAGTTGTAACAATGACCCGGGAACCTCTAAACCACCAGGTTTTTCTAAACCAATGTGGACAACGACGGCTCGTATTAGGGGAACATCATATATCCCTAGAAACTTGGCAAAACGAACCAAAACCGAAGAAGAAGAAACGAGCGAGTCGGAATAAGATAGTTGTATTCGTGTGGTGTAATATATGGAATATAGTGTTCTTATGCTTTATGATATATGTAAAAATTGCTTGTATTAATAAGTATTTTTTTTATGAATCTAACTCTTGTCTATTTTACAGTTTAAAAACACAAAATGGATAGACAACCCAATATTTTAAGAGACCTACCCGGAGACATGATTGATGAAATCTTGTCTAGAGTCGGCCAGAATTCTTCGGCACAACTATTTAAGGCGAGATCAGTTTGTAAGACATTCGAAGAACGTTCCAAGAATGTCTTGGTTTATAAGAGACTTTCGTTTGAAAGATGGGGAATATCACATTGGGAAACCCATAAGTTACGATGTGTTTACTTTGACGCATATATTGCGGGGAACCCAAATGCTATTTTACGCAACGGGTTAAGAAATTATTTTGACTCAATATATCCGAATATTGGACTTCGTGATTTAGAAAAAGCGGCTAACATGCAACATAAAGAAGCATGTTATGCTTACGGATTAGTAATGTTCGCTTCTCACCAAAGTGAGAACAAGAACATCGGGCTACAACTATTAAACAAAACGTTTCCACAAGTGACGGAGTCGGTAATTGGGGTAAGAAATGAGGTTTTTAGATTATTACGGGACTGTTGGACATTACGTAACCCTCGTCCCTTTGATGACGTTACAACACACTGTCTTATCAACGGCCATAACGGTTATGTTGCACAAGACCAAGGATGGGAAGTAGTCCTAGTAAAACCAGAATGCATGACTTGTTTCTGGACGTATGAATTACGTGTCTTTATTGCCTTTGCTGAACGACTTGTGTACTAGCTAGAATTGTCTTCACAACTATCTTGTATCAAAGTTATTGTGTGCTATATTTCATGCTTTATGTAAAATAAGCGGTATTGTAAGTTTGTAAAATATTGTATAAAAGTTTGAACGCGAAATATTATTATAATCAGTTTTTCATATAGAATTGTAGTAGTTGAATTGTATATTAGCTACTAAGTATGAACTTAACGGGTAGGTACTACCCGAATTTAAACTTATAAAACGCTAATATGAAGAAAAAGCTTTTATAAATGAGTTCATATTATGCTACGAAATACTATTAACTACTCTTAATATTCTGTATGATTAACTTGTTCCATTTAACTATTTTGAAGGAAATGGCACCGACTACTCGACACACCGTGAATATGAATGAAGAGGAATTCCGTACTTTTCTAGCTTCAAACATAGCCGCAGTACAGGCTGCGCTACATACCAACAATAACCTTGGATCTAGCAGTACAGGAAATCGTGTAGGATGCACCTACAAAGAATTCACTGCCTGCAAACCTTTGGAATTTGATGGAACCGAAGGACCGATCGGATTGAAACGGTGGACCGAGAAGGTTGAATCGGTGTTTGCCATAAGTAAGTGTACTGAAGAGGACAAAGTGAAGTACGCTACGCATACCTTCACAGGTTCTGCGTTAACATGGTGGAATACCTATCTAGAGCAAGTGGGACAAGATGATGCGTACGCACTACCGTGGTCAGCATTCAAGCACTTGATGAACGAGAAGTACCGTCCCAGAACCGAGGTCAATAAGCTCAAGACAGAACTTAGAGGGTTACGAACCCAAGGATTTGATATTACCACGTACGAAAGACGATTCACAGAATTGTGCCTATTGTGTCCGGGAGCATTCGAAGATGAGGAAGAGAAGATCGACGCGTTTGTGAAAGGATTACCGGAAAGAATCCAAGAAGATATAAGTTCACACGAGCCCGCCTCCATACAACAGGCATGTAGAATGGCTCACAAACTAGTGAACCAGATTGAAGAAAGAATTAAAGAACAGACTGCTGAAGAGGCCAATGTGAAGCAAGTCAAAAGAAAGTGGGAGGAAAACGGTGATAAGAATCACCAATACAACAACAACAGCAATTACAACAATAATCGCAACAATTATCCCAACAATCGCAACATCAATCGCAACTACAACAAACGGCCCAACAACAACAACAACAACAACAACAACAGCAACTACAACAATCATCCCAACAACAATAATAACCGCAACAACAACAACAATCAGAAGCAACTATGCCAAAGGTGTGAAAAGAATCACTCGGGGTTCTGCACCAAATTTTGCAACAAATGTAAAAGAAATGGTCATAGCGCGGCGAAGTGTGAGGTCTACGGACCAGGGGTTAATAGAACGAAAGGAACAAATGGTGTCGGAACGAGTAATGGCGGAGCAAGTAGTGTCGGAGCAAGTTATGCCAATGTAGTCTGTTATAAATGTGGAAAACCAGGCCACATTATTAGAAATTGCCCGAACCAGGAGAACACGAATGGACAAGGCCGTGGAAGAGTTTTCAATATTAATGCGGTAGAGGCACAGGAAGACCCGGAGCTTGTTACGGGTACGTTTCTTATTGACAATAAATCTGCTTACGTTTTATTTGATTCGGGTGCGGATAGAAGCTATATGAGTAGAGATTTTTGTGCTAAATTAAGTTGTCCATTGACGCCTTTGGATAGTAAATTTTTACTCGAATTAGCAAATGGTAAATTAATTTCAGCAGATAATATATGTCGGAATCGAGAAATTAAACTGGTTAGCGAAACATTTAAGATTGATTTGATACCAGTAGAGTTAGGGAGTTTTGATGTGATAATCGGTATGGACTGGTTGAAAGAAGTGAAAGCGGAGATCGTTTGTTACAAAAATGCAATTCGCATTATACGAGAAAAAGGAAAACCCTTAATGGTGTACGGAGAAAAGGGCAACACGAAGCTACATCTTATTAGTAATTTGAAGGCACAAAAACTAATAAGAAAAGGTTGCTATGCTGTTCTAGCACACGTCGAGAAAGTACAAACTGAAGAAAAGAGCATCAATGATGTTCCCATTGCAAAAGAATTTCCCGATGTATTTCCGAAAGAATTACCGGGATTACCCCCACATCGATCCGTTGAATTTCAAATAGATCTTGTACCAGGAGCTGCACCAATAGCTCGTGCTCCTTACAGACTCGCACCCAGCGAGATGAAAGAACTGCAAAGCCAATTACAAGAACTTTTAGAGCGTGGTTTCATTCGACCAAGCACATCACCGTGGGGAGCTCCTGTTTTGTTTGTCAAGAAGAAAGATGGTACATTCAGGTTGTGTATCGACTACCGAGAGTTGAACAAACTTACCATCAAGAACCGCTACCCACTACCGAGAATCGACGACTTATTTGATCAACTACAAGGCTCGTCTGTTTATTCAAAGATTGACTTACGTTCCGGGTATCATCAAATGCGGGTGAAAGAAGATGATATTCCAAAGACTGCTTTCAGAACACGTTACGGTCATTACGAGTTTATGGTCATGCCGTTTGGTTTAACTAATGCACCAGCTGTGTTCATGGACCTTATGAACCGAGTGTGTGGACCATACCTTGACAAGTTTGTCATTGTTTTCATTGATGACATACTTATTTACTCAAAGAATGACCAAGAACACGGTGAACATTTGAGAAAGGTGTTAGAAGTATTGAGGAAGGAAGAATTGTACGCTAAGTTTTCAAAGTGTGCATTTTGGTTGGAAGAAGTTCAATTCCTCGGTCACATAGTGAACAAAGAAGGTATTAAGGTGGATCCGGCAAAGATAGAAACTGTTGAAAAGTGGGAAACCCCGAAAACTCCGAAACACATACGCCAGTTTTTAGGACTAGCTGGTTACTACAGAAGGTTCATCCAAGACTTTTCCAGAATAGCAAAACCCTTGACTGCATTAACGCATAAAGGGAAGAAATTTGAATGGAATGATGAACAAGAGAAAGCGTTTCAGTTATTGAAGAAAAAGCTAACTACGGCACCTATATTGTCATTGCCTGAAGGGAATGATGATTTTGTGATTTATTGTGACGCATCAAAGCAAGGTCTCGGTTGTGTATTAATGCAACGAACGAAGGTGATTGCTTATGCGTCTAGACAATTGAAGATTCACGAACAAAATTATACGACGCATGATTTGGAATTAGGCGCGGTTGTTTTTGCATTAAAGACTTGGAGGCACTACTTATATGGGGTCAAAAGTATTATATATACCGACCACAAAAGTCTTCAACACATATTTAATCAGAAACAACTGAATATGAGGCAGCGTAGGTGGATTGAATTATTGAATGATTACGATTTTGAGATTCGTTACCACCCGGGGAAGGCAAATGTGGTAGCCGATGCCTTGAGCAGGAAGGATAGAGAACCCATTCGAGTAAAATCTATGAATATAATGATTCATAATAACATTACTACTCAAATAAAGGAGGCGCAACAAGGAGTTTTAAAAGAGGGAAATTTAAAGGATGAAATACCCAAAGGATCGGAGAAGCATCTTAATATTCGGGAAGACGGAACCCGGTATAGGGCTGAAAGGATTTGGGTACCAAAATTTGGAGATATGAGAGAAATGGTACTTAGAGAAGCTCATAAAACCAGATACTCAATACATCCTGGAACGGGGAAGATGTACAAGGATCTCAAGAAACATTTTTGGTGGCCGGGTATGAAAGCCGATGTTGCTAAATACGTAGGAGAATGTTTGACGTGTTCTAAGGTCAAAGCTGAGCATCAGAAACCATCAGGTCTACTTCAACAACCCGAAATCCCGGAATGGAAATGGGAAAACATTACCATGGATTTCATCACTAAATTGCCAAGGACTGCAAGTGGTTTTGATACTATTTGGGTAATAGTTGATCGTCTCACCAAATCAGCACACTTCCTACCAATAAGAGAACATGACAAGATGGAGAAGTTAGCACGACTGTATTTGAAGGAAGTCGTCTCCAGACATGGAATACCAATCTCTATTATCTCTGATAGGGATGGCAGATTTATTTCAAGATTCTGGCAGACATTACAGCAAGCATTAGGAACTCGTCTAGACATGAGTACTGCCTATCATCCACAAACTGATGGGCAGAGCGAAAGGACGATACAAACGCTTGAAGACATGCTACGAGCATGTGTTATTGATTTCGGAAACAGTTGGGATCGACATCTACCGTTAGCAGAATTTTCCTACAACAACAGCTACCATTCAAGCATTGAGATGGCGCCGTTTGAAGCACTTTATGGTAGAAAGTGCAGGTCTCCGATTTGTTGGAGTGAGGTGGGGGATAGACAGATTACGGGTCCGGAGATTATACAAGAAACTACCGAGAAGATCATCCAAATTCAACAACGGTTGAAAACCGCCCAAAGTCGACAAAAGAGCTACGCTGACATTAAAAGAAAAGATATAGAATTTGAAATTGGAGAGATGGTCATGCTTAAAGTTTCACCTTGGAAAGGCGTTGTTCGATTTGGTAAACGAGGGAAATTAAATCCAAGGTATATTGGACCATTCAAGATTATTGATCGTGTCGGACCAGTAGCTTACCGACTTGAGTTACCTCAACAACTCGCGGCTGTACATAACACTTTCCACGTCTCGAATTTGAAGAAATGTTTTGCTAAAGAAGATCTCACTATTCCGTTAGATGAAATCCAAATCAACGAAAAACTCCAATTCATCGAAGAACCCGTCGAAATAATGGATCGTGAGGTTAAAAGACTTAAGCAAAACAAGATACCAATTGTTAAGGTTCGATGGAATGCTCGTAGAGGACCCGAGTTCACCTGGGAGCGTGAAGATCAGATGAAGAAGAAATACCCGCATCTATTTCCAGAAGATTCGTCAACACCTTCAACAGCTTAAAATTTCGGGACGAAATTTATTTAACGGGTAGGTACTGTAGTGACCCGAACTTTTCCATGTTTATATATATTAATTTAGATTGATGTTTACATGATTAAATGTTTCCAACATGTTAAGCAATCAAACTTGTTAAGACTTGATTAATTGAAATAGGTTTCATATAGACAATTGACCACCCAAGTTGACCGGTGATTCACGAACGTTAAAACTTGTAAAAAAACTATATGATGACATATATATGGTTATATATATAGTTAACATGATATTATGATAAGTAAACATATCATTAATTATATTAACAATGAACTACATATGTAAAAACAAGACTACTAACTTAATGATTTTGAAACGAGACATATATGTAACGTTTATCGTTGTAACGACATTTAATGTATATATATCATATTAAGAGATATTCGTACATCATAATATCATGATAATATAATAATTTAAAATCTATTTTGTTATTATAAACATTGGGTTAACAACATTTAACAAGATCGTTAACCTAAAGGTTTCAAAACAACACTTACATGTAACGACTAACGATGACTTAACGACTCAGTTAAAATGTATATACATGTAGTGTTTTAATATGTATTTATACACTTTTGAAAGACTTCAATACACTTATCAAAATACTTCTACTTAACAAAAATGCTTACAATTACATTCTCGTTCAGTTTCATCAACAATTCTACTCGTATGCACCCGTATTCGTACTCGTACAATACACAGCTTTTAGATGTATGTACTATTGGTATATACACTCCAATGATCAGCTCTTAGCAGCCCATGTGAGTCACCTAACACATGTGGGAACCATCATTTGGAAACTAGCATGAAATATCTCATAAGATTACAAAAATATGAGTAATCATTCATGACTTATTTACATGAAAACAAAATTACATATCCTTTATATCTAATCCATACACCAACGACCAAAAACACCTACAAACACTTTCATTCTTCAATTTTCTTCATCTAATTGAACTCTCTCAAGTTCTATCTTCAAGTTCTAAGTGTTCTTCATAAATTCCAAAAGTTCTAGTTTCATAAAATCAAGAATACTTTCAAGTTTGCTAGCTCACTTCCAATCTTGTAAGGTGATCATCCAACCTCAAGAAATCTTTGTTTCTTACAGTAGGTTATCATTCTAATACAAGGTAATAATCATATTCAAACTTTGGTTCAATTTCTATAACTATAACAATCTTATTTCAAGTGATGATCTTACTTGAACTTGTTTTCGTGTCATGATTTTGCTTCAAGAACTTTGAGCCATCCAAGGATCCATTGAAGCTAGATCCATTTTTTTCTTTTCCAGTAGGTTCATCCAAGGAACTTAAGGTAGTAATGATGTTCATAACATCATTCGATTCATACATATAAAGCTATCTTATTCGAAGGTTTAAACTTGTAATCACTAGAACATAGTTTAGTTAATTCTAAACTTGTTCGCAAACAAAAGTTAATCCTTCTAACTTGACTTTTAAAATCAACTAAACACATGTTCTATATCTATATGATATGCTAACTTAATGATTTAAAACCTGGAAACACGAAAAACACCGTAAAACCGGATTTACGCCGTCGTAGTAACACCGCGGGCTGTTTTGGGTTAGTTAATTAAAAACTATGATAAACTTTGATTTAAAAGTTGTTATTCTGAGAAAATGATTTTTATTATGAACATGAAACTATATCCAAAAATTTTGGTTAAACTCAAAGTGGAAGTATGTTTTCTAAAATGGTCATCTAGACGTCGTTCTTTCGACTGAAATGACTACCTTTACAAAAACGACTTGTAACTTATTTTTCCGACTAGAAACCTATACTTTTTTTGTTTAGATTCATAAAATAGAGTTCAATATGAAACCATAGCAATTTGATTCACTCAAAACGGATTTAAAATGAAGAAGTTATGGGTAAAACAAGATTGGATAATTTTTCTCATTTTAGCTACGTGAAAATTGGTAACAAATCTATTCCAACCATAACTTAATCAACTTGTATTATATATTATGTAATCTTGAGATACCATAGACACGTATACAATGTTTCGACCTATCATGTCGACACATCTATATATATTTCGGAACAACCATAGACACTCTATATGTGAATGTTGGAGTTAGCTATACAGGGTTGAGGTTGATTCCAAAATATATATAGTTTGAGTTGTGATCAATACTGAGATACGTATACACTGGGTCGTGGATTGATTCAAGATAATATTTATCGATTTATTTCTGTACATCTAACTGTGGACAACTAGTTGTAGGTTACTAACGAGGACAGCTGACTTAATAAACTTAAAACATCAAAATATATTAAAAGTGTTGTAAATATATTTTGAACATACTTTGATATATATGTATATATTGTTATAGGTTCGTGAATCAACCAGTGGCCAAGTCTTACTTCCCGACGAAGTAAAAATCTGTGAAGGTGAGTTATAGTCCCACTTTTAAAATCTAATATTTTTGGGATGAGAATACATGCAGGTTTTATAAATGATTTACAAAATAGACACAAGTACGTGAAACTACATTCTATGGTTGAATTATCGAAATCGAATATGCCCCTTTTTATTAAGTCTGGTAATCTAAGAATTAGGGAACAGACACCCTAATTGACGCGAATCCTAAAGATAGATCTATTGGGCCTAACAAACCCCATCCAAAGTACCGGATGCTTTAGTACTTCGAAATTTATATCATATCCGAAGGGTGTCCCGGAATGATGGGGATATTCTTATATATGCATCTTGTTATTGTCGGTTACCAGGTGTTCACCATATGAATGATTTTTATCTCTATGTATGGGATGTGTATTGAAATATGAAATCTTGTGGTCTATTGTTACGATTTGATATATATAGGTTAAACCTATAACTCACCAACATTTTTGTTGACGTTTTAAGAATGTTTATTCTCAGGTGATTATTAAGAGCTTCCGCTGTCGCATACTTAAATAAGGACAAGATTTGGAGTCCATGCTTGTATGATATTGTGTAAAAACTGCATTCAAGAAACTTATTTTGTTGTAACATATTTGTATTGTAAACCATTATGTAATGGTCGTGTGTAAACAGGATATTTTAGATTATCATTATTTGATAATCTACGTAAAGCTTTTTAAACCTTTATTGATGAAATAAAGGTTATGGTTTGTTTAAAAATGAATGCAGTCTTTGAAAAACGTCTCATATAGAGGTCAAAACCTCGCAACGAAATCAATTAATATGGAACGTTTTTAATCAATAAGAACGGGACATTTCAGTTGCAAAGTCCAAATGGCATGCGTTTGTAAGCAAAAGTACCATAAGGGCACGTGAATGTAGTTTTCTCTTGATCTTCGGGTGCTATTGGAATTTGAAAATATCCGGAAAATCCATCAAGAAAACAATAGTAACTATTTCCGGCTAATCTTTCCAACATTTGATCAATGAAAGGTAAGGGAAAGTGATCTTTTCTGGTGGCGTCATTTAATTTTCTATAATCAATACACACACGCCATCCTGTTATAATCCTAGTAGGAATAAGCTCATTTTTCTCATTTGTAATGACAGTCATGCCACCCTTCTTAGGCACGCATTGAACTAGGCTTACCCATGGACTATCAGAAATTGGATATATCAAACCTGCATCTAGCAGTTTAATTATTTCTTTTTTAACTACATCTTGCATATTAGGATTTAGTCTTCGTTGGCATTGCACATACGTTTTATGACCTTCTTCCATAAGGATTTTATGTGTGCAATACGAAGGACTTATTCCTTTAATATCATGAATCTTCCATGCAATGGCTGGTTTATGAGCTTTTAACACAGAAATGAGTTGTGATTTCTCATTTTCAGTAAGAGAAGACGATATTATTACAGGTAATTCAGATTTACCATGTAAATAAGCGTATTCCAAATGGTTTGGAAGTGGCTTTAACTCTAATTTCGGTGATTCTTCTATTGATGATTTATATCGATATCTGTCTTCTTCTTTTAGCATTTGAATTTCTTCTGTTGTTGGTTCATATCCATTAGCCATTAGTGTAGCTAATATTTCAGCTTCATCAATTGGTTCAGTTCCTTCTCCTAAAGAACATTATCCTGTTCCTTGTAATTCTGAAAATTCTTCTAATAATTCTGCATGTGCATCTATAGTTTGAATATAATAACATGTATCATCTGCAGATTGTGGTTGTTGCATTGCTCTATTAACTGAAAAGGTAACACTCTCATCCTCTATACTTAGGGTCAATTTCTTACCAAACACGTCTATCATTGCTTTAGTCGTGTTTAAGAATGGTCTTCCTAATATGAGAGGAACTTGAGAATCTTCTTCCATGTCCAGAACAACAAAATCTACTGAAAATACTAAAGTACCAACTTTAACTAGCATGTTCTCCATTATCCCTCTAGGATATTTTATTGGTCTATCGGCTAGTTGTATACTTATTCTGTTTGATTTCAATTCTCCAAGGTCTAGTTTAGCGTATAGTGAATACGGCATTAGATTTATACTTGAAAGGACCCGTTCATATACATTATAAACGATTCACAATAGTTGATTACATTGCGAGGTATTTGACCTCTATATGATACATTTTACAAACATTGCATTCGTTTTTAAAAGACAAACTTTCTTTACATCGAAAATTGACAGGCATGCATACCATTTCATAATATCCACTATCCAACTATAAATTGATTTAATAATAATCTTTGATGAACTCAATGACTCGAATGCAACGTTCTTCGAAATATGCTATGAAAGACTCCAAGTAATATCTTTAAAATGAGCAAATGCACAGCGGAAGATTTCTTTAACACCTGAGAATAAACATGCTTTAAAGTGTCAACCAAAAGGTTGGTGAGTTCATTAGTTTATCATAATCATTTATTTTCATCATTTTAATAGACCACAAGAATTTCATTTTCAGTTCTCATAAATATACGTCCCATGCATAGAGACAAAAATAATCATTCATATGGTGAACACCTGGTAACCGACATTAACTAGATACATATAAGAATATCCCCATCATTCCGGGATCCTCCTTCGGACATGATATAAATTTCGAAGTACTAAAGCATCCGGTACTTTGGATGGGGTTTGTTAGGTCCAATAGATCTATCTTTAGGATTCGCGTCAATTAGGGTGTCTGTTCCCTAATTCTTAGATTACCAGACTTAATAAAAAGGGGCATATTCGATTTCGATAATTCAACCATAGAATGTAGTTTCACGTACTTGTGTCTATTTTGTAAATCATTTATAAAAATTGCGCATGTATTCTCAGCCCAAAAATATAAAGGGTAAAAAGGCAAATGAAACTCACCATACTGTATTTCGTAGTAAAAATACATATAACGTCATTGAACAAGTGCAAGGTTGGCCTCGAATTCACGAACGTATCAATATTGAGATTCAATATTGCAGGAAAGGTACGTAGACGCAACGGAAATGATAAACACTATATTGACCTCACGAGCATACCCATGAACCATACCCATCACCTCCATAGCTATAACCCATGTTTTCCTTAGCTCTATCCCGCTCGAAAAATCCATTTTGAAATAATACGCTCATGACCTCGTCGTAGTATTTTATGTATACTAATAATATCTTGAAATAATACTGAGTAAATATATATATGTGTAAGTCAATTGAGAGAGTTTAGAGAAATATATTTCAAGTTTTTATGAAATAATGAAACCTATTGAATTCTATTTATAATAGATTTTTGAATTATTAAAGTGAATTATTAAAGTATGAATTATTAAAGTGAATTATTAAAGTATGAATTATTAAAGTGAATTATTAAAGTATGAATTATTAAAGTGAATTATTAAAGTGTGAATTATTAAAGTAAATTATTAAAGTTAAAGTAAAGTAAAAGTAAAGTAAAGGTAAAGTTAAAGTATAGTAAAAGTATAAAACTATGTACGTATAATACGCGTATAAATATATATAAAATTAATTTAAATCATTATTTATATTTAATAAAATAAAATATAAATATCGTTATCTTTATCATACTGGTTAAGTAATGAGTTGTCAAAAGTGGTTCTACATATTTATAAAAGTTATATACGTTTTAATAATAAAGTTCTTTTTAAACTAAAAACGTTTTTGTACGTTTGAAAATAAATCAAATAAATATGATAATTTTGTTTTCCAAAACTAAATATATTTAAGAATCATTTTGTTAAAAGGTTAAAATAATAGAAATCGTTATATCATAAAACATTTTAGAAAAGTAGAATCATATATATTCATAATAGGTTTCAAGTTTTTAAATTACGGTCTGTTGGTGAAGCATGGGATAAAGTCCAAAGGTTAAATAAACGTATGAAAAATGTCGAGTTACTTAACTTGTCGATATCCAACATCTAAGTTATTTACACTCCACGTTCTTACTTATAAATCATTTTACCATTTTCCGAATGTTGTCAAAAAGAATAGATTTCTTAAATCACAGTGGACCTCATAACATAGACCCGTAATCATATCACAATGTATCTGATAAATCAATCATTTGATATTATCTTCTAATTCCATCGATAAACATATTGAAACAAATACGTTCATGTAAAGTAATATACGTTTAATACTTTATTAATATTCTCAAGTTATAATATATATATATACATATATATACATATCTATTTATATATAACGGTTCATGAATCGTCGGAATTTGGTCGAGGTTATAATGTATGTATGAACACAGTTTAAAATTCTTGAGATTTAACTTAACAAACTTTGCTTATCGTGTCAGAATAATATAAAGATAAAGTTTAAATTTGATTGTAAATTTCCGGGTTGTCACAGTACCTACCCGTTAAAGAAATTTCGTCCCGAAATTTGAATGGAATGGTCATGGCTGACAATAAGTATGTTTTCATGACGTATACGAGTTGAAAATTAGAGTTTTATTATCATCAAGTAATAAAGATAAAGCAATTTGATTTTTGTGAAGGGTGCGAGTGAAGTTATCACAAAAGAATGAAATGAGTAAATGCACGTTCTTTTTAACCAATGACATAGTCACGGTTGATTTCCGAAATTCAAGGAATCTAGAGAAAATCTTCGTAATAAGATTTGGTTCTTCGGAAATTAAGAAAGTTAAGATCAGCTTTGATTAAATGCGATAATATGTTTTGATTGCTCTGTCAGATATTTTACTATATATCCACCCCCTTCGTTTCCTTATTTTCACAACTCACACCTTTTATTCACTAATATGCTCCATCCAGTTCTGATTCTTGATATACTCCTAACTTTCATATATGTCATTCTTTTCTTTCATCTGCCACCGGAAGAATCTATTTACTTTTACTATACTCTTAGTTTTATAGTGTTTTTAGTTCTCCCGTGTCTTTATATTACTATATGCATCAATATTTATGGTTTATAATTTCTGGGTTGTCGTTGGGCTTTATATCCTCCTTTATATTTCGAAGTCCCTGCTTCTGTCTTCTATAATTATTGTCATCCACAGTTAATGCTCCCTTCTATTTGCTGTGATTTATACTCCTATTTCTATTTCGGAGCTTCATTCTTTCGTTTCCTCTTCTTGAGATTAAGCACCGTAAGTAATGGTCCAGAATTCGTAGATATGAATTTCTGAATGAACATAGTTAATGTTCTAAGAAGAAAATTGTAATGGCACGATCTTGATTTGTTAAATTACCAGAATACCCTAGAAAAGACCGAATCATCAAGAAATATTTTCTTGATATTTTAGAGATTAAATAGAATATAGGAGTCGTGTAACATGGCACATGATGACGTTATGATCTGTGAATCATCACGTTCCATTTAGAAACTCAGCATGAATTACTGTAATATAATCACGTTGATCAAGTGTCATTATATTATACTAACTCATGCTTCAGCTCCCAACACTACTTCAAAAAAAAATATTCCTATTTTAAACTCGAATGTTTCAGAATTTAGAAACTAAAATAGTTTCTTTTATGATGTAATACAGATAGCGCGAAGAGGTAAATGATTTCGGATAAGAATAATTAAGAAAATATCTTCAGAAATATGGAGGATATTTATAATGAAGATTTGATGATATCTTAGAATTTCTAATATCAGAGGATGATGAAGAATATTGTCCGCAGGGGTTTAGAGTCAAGAGCAAGGTATTCCTTTAATGACTTCAGCAGGTACTGAATCATTTAGATTCTTTGAAGGCATGTTTCGCCCTTGTGATTTGTCCACAGCCTCTTTCATACTTTGCTCAATCCGTTTTCCAGTTCCAAAACTTCTCTTTTTCTGAGCTTTGCCAATACACTATTCTTTATCATCAAACTTTTTACTGTTAAGATCGTTTACAGTTGTTGCTGCTTCGTCAGCATTTCAAGAACTAGTTCGCAGTTCAAGGTGTTTTTCAGAAACTTCACATTCAAAGTATGTAAGTCCAGGAGATAGACGTTGTACGTACACATATAACTGTTGGTGTAGACATGCTGCGAGATTTCAAATTAATGATTGCTAATTCCTGATGATTCGTATGGCAATTCTTGTTACAAGATGCGAATGAGTAAATGGTGGGGTTTCAATGAATAACTATAATGACTTTTTGAAGAGGTTAAAGTCAAAGGGTAATGAAGTTGTTGGTACATCTGCTAATAATGTGGTGGGATGTAAAAGGTTCCCTGGTAACGATGGTGTATATCTCAAGGTTATAATAAGGTTAGTCTGACTGAAAAGTCGAAGTTGACTTGCTGGAGCTGTGACAAAACTGGCTACTTTGAAAAGGAATTGCAAAGTTATTTTTGCTAATAAATGCCAAAGAATCAGACACAGATATGTGTGGAATTATGACTTTGGTTTCGAGTGCTTTTTAAGTACCTAACTGTGGGTAATATGTGGTTGGATCATCATCTCGATTGCTCATTATTTGAAGTGTCTTCAGATATTTTCGAAGGGTTTGAACACAGATTGTAATCGTTAATATACATTTGATGTTCTAACACAGTTTTGAAGTCAAAGTATAGCTTTGAAAGATGTAGGAATCTAAAAGTGATGATACCGGTTATATCTCGAATTGAATTCTGAGGTTTCAAAATCAAAATTTGTAATTGGGTTTGAATGAGTATGGTTGTTTTGATCTCTATGAAAGAATGTATATTATTGTGAAAGTAGGAAGTATAGTTGATAATTTGCTTGATCAGATTCGAAGAATGTAACATATTAATTGTGAATATATATATCTCTCGGGTATTACCTACCCGTTAAAAAATTTCACAATTAATATTTTGTACATAAGAATTTTATTATAGTCTTTGTGAATATATATATGTATATATTCTCCTCAGATATAACATAAATTTTAATGAGTTAATACTAAATTAAACTCATTCGATTTACGGTTGAAACTAGAATTGAATAATCCCTTGAAGGCTTTAGAGATTACATAAGTATTTCTTCAATAATATTGAAATTACGAATCAATACTTCGTTATTTATTGAGGCGTGATGTTGATTTTTGTTAAATTCTTGTGAACTTCTCAAAGTACGAGTGATAGTATCTGAGAAGTTTCGGTTACATCGATGATGAAAGTGTAAAATCAAATATATACTTGATTTATTATGAATTGGAATTTGTTGAATTGAGACAGAGATTGTAGTTAACGATGGTTAAGTTGCGGGTGAAGGACGTACATTATTGCATATTTGTAAGATGAATTAACCGAGAAGTTAAGATTCACACACAATAGCTTAGCACGGAAAGATTTATTTTTATTTCAAAATATGTATATATAAAATATACATATAATTTCTTCAGAGGGAATGAGTTAACTCTTCATAACTCCTTGATACAATATACGCGTTATTGATTTGTAATGATGTCCACAGTGATTCTTGAACTGACGGAGTTTGTGATGTTATAGGTGTTGTTGATTCTGATGTTGACTGTACTGACGATGCTGGTGACGCTGACGGTACTGTTGATGCTGTTGGTAAAACAAGTTTAGCTTGTTAATCACACACCATTTTTGTTAGGGTTTCTACCTTTCCTTCTATCATTTTGGTTCGCTTAACTGATTTATGGTTAGGGCTAGATTAGATAATCTCTAAGACTTTAGAGATTACATAATCTCCGTGGAATGTTTCTCCAATGAAGTTATGAATTAATACATCGTCAGTTATTGTTGCTGGTATTCCTTGATATCTATGGTGCGTATGACGTTGATGCTCGTGGGACAGATTGTGAAGTTGAGGTTTACGACGCGGTTGTGGTTGGAGGTGGTAATGGTACTGTTGGCGTTGATGATGGTGGTACTGGTTATGCTGTTGGTGCTGCTGCTGGTGCTGCTACTGGTGTTTGTAATTTCTGCACCATATTCTCCAAAGCCACTACCAGAGCGTGAAGCTCGTTGACTTCTTCTATTACACCGGGGTGATTGTCGGTTTGGACGAGCGGATAAATAAAATCTAGAATTTGATGGAGTATATAATCGTGATGAGATACTCTGGAAATGAGAGAGAAAATGGTGTTTCGGACAGGTTCGCCGGTAAGTGCTTCAGGTTCTTCGTCAAGAGGGCAATGTGGTGGATGGAAAGGATCGCCTTCTTCTTGTCTTCAATGATTGAGGATACTACGAACCCATCCCCAATTCATCCAGAATAGGTGATGACTGATTGGTTGATCCATTCCGGTCACACTGCTTTCAGAGCTTGAGTGGGATTCCATTTCATAATCTGAGGAACTTGAACTAATGACGAATTCCATTTAGTACGATTGAATAAAGGATTTTTCGATATGAAATGATTTTTCGGCTATCGAATGGTATTCTAATTACATAGAATATCTATATATATAGAGCAAAAGATTTCATAGATTACGGAGGAATTTACGGAATATGTCAGACAAAGTTTAAAGTAACAGATACGATAAGATATGATTTAGCAGATACGCTAAGATATGAATTTTGTCTATACACTACTCATGCAATTAATGCAGCAAGACGTATTTAGACTAATAATGATAAGCAAGTAATTTCCTAAGGATGATAAGCAGATGATTTCCGACTAGAAATGATAAGCAAAACTTTTGACATGTAGACACGGTCGAAGTCCAGACTCACTAATGCATCCTAACAACTTATCAGTTAGACACACTAATGCAGACCTGGTTCGCTAAGACCACCGCTCTGATACCAACTGAAAGGACCCGTTCATATACATTATAAACGATTCATAATAGTTGATTACATTGCGAGGTATTTGACCTCTATATGATACATTTTACAAACATTGCATTCGTTTTTAAAAGACAAACTTTCTTTACATCGAAAATTAACAGGCATGCATACCATTTCATAATATCCACTATCCAACTATAAATTGATTTAATAATAATCTTTGATGAACTCAATGACTCGAATGCAACGTTCTTCGAAATATGCTATGAAAGACTCCAAGTAATATCTTTAAAATGAGCAAATGCACAGCGGAAGATTTCTTTAACACCTGAGAATAAACATGCTTTAAAGTGTCAACCAAAAGGTTGGTGAGTTCATTAGTTTATCATAATCATTTATTTTCATCATTTTAATAGACCACAAGAATTTCATTTCCAGTTCTCATAAATATACGTCCCATGCATAGAGACAAAAATAATCATTTATATGGTGAACACCTGGTAACCGACATTAACTAGATACATATAAGAATATCCCCATCATTCCGGGATCCTCCTTCGGACATGATATAAATTTCGAAGTACTAAAGCATCCGGTACTTTGGATGGGGTTTGTTAGGCCCAATAGATCTATCTTTAGGATTCGCGTCAATTAGGGTGTCTGTTCCCTAATTCTTAGATTACCAGACTTAATAAAAAGGGGTATATTCGATTTCGATAATTCAACCATAGAATGTAGTTTCACGTACTTGTGTCTATTTTGTAAATCATTTATAAAAATTGCGCATGTATTCTCAGCCCAAAAATATAAAGGGTAAAAAGGAAAATGAAACTCACCATACTGTATTTCGTAGTAAAAATACATATAACGTCATTGAACAAGTGCAAGGTTGGCCTCGGATTCACGAACGTATCAATATTGAGATTCAATATTGCAGGAAAGGTACGTAGACGCAACGGAAATGATAAACACTATATTGACCTCACGAGCATACCCATGAACCATACCCATCACCTCCATAGCTATAACCCATGTTTTCCTTAGCTCTATCCCGCTCGAAAAATCCATTTTGAAATAATACGCTCATGACCTCGTCGTAGTATTTTATGTATACTAATAATATCTTGAAATAATACTGAGTAAATATATATATATGTAAGTCGATTGAGAGAGTTTTGAGAAATATATTTCAAGTTTTTATGAAATAATGAAACCTATTGAATTCTATTTATAATAGATTTTTGAATTATTAAAGTGAATTATTAAAGTATGAATTATTAAAGTGAATTATTAAAGTATGAATTATTAAAGTGAATTATTAAAGTATGAATTATTAAAGTGAATTATTAAAGTATGAATTATTAAAGTGAATTATTAAAGTATGAATTATTAAAGTAAATTATTAAATTTAAAGTAAAGTAAAAGTAAAGTAAAGGTAAAGTTAAAGTATAGTAAAAGTATAAAACTATGTACGTATAATACGCGTATAAATATATATAAAATTAATTTAAATCATTATTTATATTTAATAAAATAAAATATAAATATCGTTATCTTTATCATACTGGTTAAGTAATGAGTTGTCAAAAGTGGTTCTACATATTTATAAAAGTTATATACATTTTAATAATAAAGTTCTTTTTAAACTAAAAACGTTTTTGTACGTTTGAAAATAAATCAAATAAATATGATAATTTTGTTTTCCAAAACTAAATATATTTAAGAATCATTTTGTTAAAAGGTTAAAATAATGGAAATCGTTATATCATAAAACATTTTAGAAAAGTAGAATCATATATATTCATATTAGGTTTCAAGTTTTTAAATTACGGTCTGTTGGTGAAGCATGAGATAAAGTCCAAAGGTTAAATAAACGTATGAAAAATGTCGAGTTACTTAACTTGTCGATATCCAACATCTAAGTTATTTACACTCCACGTTCTTACTTATAAATCATTTTACCATTTTCCGAATGTTGTCAAAAAGAATAGATTTCTTAAATCACAGTGGACCTCATAACATAGACCCGTAATCATATCACAATGTATCTGATAAATCAATCATTTGATATTATCTTCTAATTCCATCGATAAACATATTGAAACAAATACGTTCGTGTAAAGTAATATACGTTTAATACTTTATTAATATTCTCAAGTTATAATATATATATATACATATATATACATATCTATTTATATATAACGGTTCATGAATCGTCGGAATTTGGTCGAGGTTATAATGTATGTATGAACACAGTTTAAAATTCTTGAGATTTAACTTAACAAACTTTGCTTATCGTGTCGGAATAATATAAAGATAAAGTTTAAATTTGATTGGAAATTTCCGGGTTGTCACAATACTAGCACCTAAGTCTGCCAATGCTTCTATTGAACTAAGACTACCCAGAAAACATGGAATTGTGAAACTTCCTGGATCAGATAATTTTTCTGGTATCTTATTCAACAGCACTGATGAACAATTAGCATTCATAGTAACAGCCGAGAGTTCTACCATTTTCTTTCTATTTGAGATTAGATCTTTCAAGAATTTAGCATATCTAGGCATTCCTGAAATCACATCAATGAAAGGAAGATTTACATTTATCTGTTTAAACATATCCAAGAATTTGGATTGCTCGGCTTCAAGTTTCTCTTTCTTCATTTTACTCGGGTAAGAAAGTGGTGGTTGGTATGGTTTAACATAAGGTTTATCCTTAATTGTGTTATCTTCATTAACCTTTTCAACTACCGGTTCTTTTTCCTTATCTTGATTAGGTTGTGGTTCTTGTGGAGTAGGAATAGCTTCATCAGAAGTTACAGGTATTTCAGGTGGTTTAAGTGTTGTACCACTTCTTGTGGTAATGGCTTTAGCTGTTTCATTCTGGGGGTTTGCATTTGTATCACTGGGTAGACTTCCCGGTTTTCTTTCACCTATTAACCTTGCTAGGTTACTTACTTCTTGTTCCAAGTTTTAAATAGAAGCTTGTTGATTTCTAAATGCTTGAGCATTTTGTTCATTAGTTTGTTTCTGAGATGTGAAAAACTGCGTTTGAGTTTCAACTAGCTTCATCATCATATCTTCTAAATTCGGCTTTTTATCATCGGGTTGTGGTGGTTTGTTTTGAAAATTAGGTCTTTGCTGGTTGTAAGTATTATTGGATACTTGTTGATTGCTAGGACCTTGTTGGTTGTTGTATGGAACATTTCTGTTATAATTCTAGTTTTGATTGTAAATCGGTCTTGGCGGTTGATAATTATTCTGATAATTATTTCCAGGCCTTTGGTTTATGTATGAAATATTCTCTCTTTGTTCCATTGTTAATTCAATACTGAGACAATCTTTTGTCAAATGTGGTCCTCCACACTGCTCACAACTAATTCGTATTTAGTAAATATCCTTAGTCATCTTTTTCATTCGTCTCTCGACAGCATCTATCTTTGCGGAAATGGAATCTAAGTCATGGCTAGAATCGGCTCTAGCTGCTTTAGATGATCTAACGATATCTTTTTCTTGGTGCCACTCATGTGAGTGGGAAGCAGTGTTATCAATAATTTTATAAGCATCAGTTTCGGTTTTCTTCATAATGGAACCACCAGCTGCTATATCGATGTCTTTCCTTGTAGTGATGTCGCATCCTTGGTAGAATATTTGTACTATTTGACAGGTATCTAAACCATGTTGCGGACATCCTCTTAATAACTTTCCAAATCTTGTCCACGCCTCATATAGAGTTTCATTTGGCTTCTGTGTGAACGTAACAATTTCTCCTTGAAGTCTTACGGCTTTAGATGCCGGAAAGAATTGTTTAAGAAATTTTTCAACTAAAACGTCCCATGTATCAATCGCCCCTTCAGGTAACGATTCCAACCAATCTTTGGCTTCTCCCTTTAAAGTCCAGGAAAATAACATGAGATATATCTGTTCATCCTCAACTTCTCGAATTTTAAATAGTGTGCAGATCCTATTAAAGGTACGAAGATGTTCATTTGGATCTTCCTTCGGTGCACCACTAAATTGGCATTGATTAGTCACCATGTGTAGAATTTGTCCTTTGATTTCATAATCTGGCGCATTAATGTCAGGATGAGTAATTGCGTGACCTTGGCCAGTGCGTTTAGCTCTCATTCGGTCTTCCATACTTAAAGGTTCCAGATTCTCCATAATTGAATTTGTTGAATCGGAATCACTAGAGGATTCTGATTTAATGGTTCGTTCCTCAACAATCTCTGTTTGAATGATTGGTGGTTCCGGAGGAAAGTTTAGTGGTTCAGGATCTATGAATCGTCCCTGAATATTCTCCGGATTCTCAATTGTGAGGTCGGGTTCAAAAAATGGATTATCGGAAATTTGAACTGAAGTACTTGGTCGACTGGATGACGATTCTAAAGAAAAATCAACGGCGGTAATATTTGCTAAATGTCTTGATCTAGTTACAGGTGGTGAACGTACAAAAGGTGGTGAACGTCTTGCTCGGTGCATTCACTGAATATCCTATTAGTTTTTAAAAAGAAAGAAAAATTATATAAGTTATCCAATTAATAGACTTTTCTGATTTTGCCCACGTTTCGAATAGCCAAAAGATGCAGCAGAGGGGCAGGATTCGTTTGGTCTCAATATAATTGAGGACTGTTTGGCTCCAATAACCCGGTCCACGTACAAATCCAACTATTACTACGAACCAGAAAATTTTGATGTCTATCAATTTAACCACTTAAAATAAATTTTCGTAATTTTAAGAAATTTAGATAAGAAGTAGAATAAAAATCTATGTCCTAAAAACTAGAATAGCGAGAAATAAAAAAGAAAAAGAGTGCGTCGGAAAAAGATCGAAAAAAAAATAAGAAAGAAAAAGAGTGACTTATAGAACTTAAAAACACTAGACTAACCCAACCTTATTACTATCACTAACTTAAAATTATAAACGCAAATTGAGATTACTAATTGGAATGATAATTGATACATAGGTAAAAGATGTCTAAAAATATTAAAGCTTACAAGAAAAACTATATCCCAAATGGCAATAACTTAAAAAGAAACTAAAACATAAAAAGGCGTCGCAAAATTCTAAAGTACCTAAATCTTAGTCTAAAGAAAAGGCACTTAAGAGATTTTACGGCAAAGCCTAAAAATCTAGAAATAAAAATATAACTATGGCAAAAACTAAGTTTAAAACTAAAAACTAGCGAAAAATACAAATATTACGCTAAAACAATTAAAAAGGGACAAAATATAAAAATATACAAAAAGTTGTAAAAATTACAATTTTTATAAAAATATTATTTTTATATTATTTATTTTATTAAACTATTAATTTTTATATATAATAAAACTAATTTAAAATTTAAAATACAATTTAATTTAAAAACTTAAACTAATTATAATAATAATTAAGTAATTAGGGTTTATTAATAATAATAATAATTATCCGTAATAAATGCTGATTAGGGTTTCTGTCGGTGTCAGGGTGGCTCCGCGAGTTGCGGTATTCGAAGCTGCAAACTCCGCGAGTCGCGAGGTTCCAAAATTCAAATGACAGCTTGATTAAAATTCGACGTGTTTTTTTTTATATTCTGTTTTATATTTTCTGTTTAAATAAAAATATTTAAATAAAACTTATATTTTTATAAAATAAAAATAAAGAAACTTTATAAAACTTAAATATTTAACAAAATCTTAAAAAATATATAAATTTTTGTTTTCTTTTTATATTTTCGAATAATTAAAAACGTATTTTTACAAAAGTGAATTTTAATAAAAGTAAACTAAAAATAAAATTTTTTTTTTTATTTATTTAGCGTTGCGCTTCCGGCTTTTAAGCTAGATTGTCCCCGGCAGGGGCGCCAAAAATAACTTGATAGTTAAAGCTAAGGGGTATAAAATACTATTAAATTTTACAAGGAAATACTATTAAATACGATACAATTTTACACAAGATATTTATTTATTTATAGAATGGATATACTTAAACCTTGCTACAACACTTATAGGCAGTGTACCTAATCGTACAGTAGTGTAGTTTTTAGTAAGTCCGGTTCGTTCCACAGGGAAAATCTTTAAACAAAGCTTAACGCTATATTAGTTTACTTTTATAAAAATACAAATATATATATAAGTAATATTATTATTATAAAGGGGGGTTTTTACCGTTTAATGACCGGTTTGTCGATTTTAAAACTTTAGTCGCAGTTAAAACCAAATGTAAAATATTAAATAAAAGACTTAATTTAAAGCGTAAAGTAAATAACGATAATGAAATTACGAATAATAAAAGTGCGATAAAATAAACTTGCGATAATTAAAAAGTACGATAATTAAAAGTGCAATTAAATACAATAACAATAAATAAAAGTGATATAATTAGAAGTGCAATTAAATATAAAATAAAGGAAATTAAATATGAAATAAAAGAATTATGCTTATTTAAACTTCCGTAATCATGATGTTTGACGTGTTGATTTTAGTTTTATGCCCATGGGTTAATTGTCCTTTGTCCTGGATTATTTAATATGTCCGTCTAGTTTTTGTCCATAACAGTCCATCATTCATAAATATAAAGTGCGAGTGTCCTCGTCAAATTATCCTTATACCCGAAGTTAAATATTCCAACTAATTGGGGACTTAAACTGTAACAAGATTTTAATACTTTGTTTAATAATTACACCAGGATGTCGACTGAGTGTAACCCAAGGTTTTAATACTTTGTTAACAATTATGCCAAGTGTCCTTGTACATAATTTCACCCCTGTTTTAATAATTCTAGTGGCTATTAATCCATTCCCGTGTCCGGTTAAATGAACGATTATTCGTACATATAAATACCCCGCCCATCGTGTCTGATTGAGTGTATATGGTTATTTATAGGGATGTTCAATTGTAAATCTTTTATATTAACATTAACAAACTATCATTTAGTTAAACAAATATAAAGCCCATTAATAGCCCATAGTCTAATTTTCACAAGTGTCGTTCTTTTGTCCAAACCCCAATTATGGTACAAAGCCCAATTACCCAATTTTAATATTTAGCCCAACATCATGATTACTTCGGATTAAATAAGCATAATAATAACTTAGCTACGAGACATTAAATTAAAAAGGTTGAACATAACTAGCAATGATTAAAAATAGCGTAGCGTTACACGGACAGAATTTCGACTTACACCCTTACAACATTCGCTAACATACCCTTATTATTAGGATTTAAAATTAAAATATAAATATAAATATAAATATAAATATTACGTATAGATATAGAGAGATTGATATATTGGATATGAAAATGATCAGAATTCGTTTGCTTTTATAGGAATTTTCGTCCAGGTAATCTCCGCGACTCGCGGCATTTTTTGCCTTCAAACTCCACGAGTTGCGGAGTTTGAAATTCCAGCTCACCAACTTTGGAGTCTTTCTTGCCGACGGATTTTTATTATTTATATAATATATAAATAATTATAAGAATTATTTAAATATTATATTATATTTGTAGTGACCCGAACTTTTCCATGTTTATATATATTAATTGAGATTGATATTTACATGATTAAATGTTTCCAACATGTTAAGAAATCAAACTTGTTAAGACTTGATTAATTGAAATATGTTTCATATAGACAATTGACCACCCAAGTTGACCGGTGATTTACGAACGTTAAAACTTGTAAAAACTATATGATGACATATATATGGATATATATATATATAGTTAACATGATACTATGATAAGTAAACATATCATTAAGTATATTAACAATGAACTACATATATAAAAACAAGACTACTAACTTAATGATTTTTAAACGAGACATATATGTAACGATTATCGTTGTAAAGACATTTAATGTATATATATCATATTAAGAGATATTCATACATGATAATATCATGATAATATAATAATTTAAAATCTCATTTGATATTATAAACATTGGGTTAACAACATTTAACAAGATCGTTAACCTAAAGGTTTCAAAACAACACTTACATGTAACGACTAACGATGACTTAACGACTCAGTTAAAATGTATATACATGTAGTGTTTTAATATGTATTTATACACTTTTGAAAGACTTCAATACACTTATCAAAATACTTCTACTTAACAAAAATGCTTACAATTGCATCCTCGTTCATTTTCATCAACAATTCTACTCGTATGCACCCGTATTCGTACTCGTACAATACACAGCTTTTAGATGTATGTACTATTGGTATATACACTCCAATGATCAGCTCTTAGCAGCCCATGTGAGTCACCTAACACATGTGGAAACCATCATTTGGCAACTAGCATGAAATATCTCATAAAATTACAAAAATATAAGTAATCATTCATGACTTATTTACATGAAAACAAAATTACATATCCTTTATATCTAATCCATACACCAACGACCAAAAACACCTACAAACACTTTCATTCTTCAATTTTCTTCATCTAATTGATCTCTCTCAAGTTCTATCTTCAAGTTCTAAGTGTTCTTCATATATTCTACAAGTTCTAGTTACATAAAATCAAGAATACTTTCAAGTTTGCTAGCTCACTTCCAATCTTGTAAGGTGATCATCCAACCTCAAGAAATCTTTGTTTATTACAGTAGGTTATCATTCTAATACAAGGTAATAATCATATTCAAACTTTGGTT
Source organism: Rutidosis leptorrhynchoides (assembly GCF_046630445.1). NCBI lineage: Eukaryota > Viridiplantae > Streptophyta > Magnoliopsida > Asterales > Asteraceae > Rutidosis > Rutidosis leptorrhynchoides. The sequence continues at coordinate 267,767,409 of NC_092335.1, forward strand.
CAATTTCTATAACTATAACAATCTTATTTCAAGTGATGATCTTACTTGAACTTGTTTTCGTGTCATGATTCTGCTTCAAGAACTTCGAGCCATCCAAGGATCCATTGAAGCTAGATCCATTTTTCTCTTTTCCAGTAGGTTTATCCAAGGAACTTAAGGTAGTAATGATGTTCATAACATCATTTGATTCATACATATAAAGCTATCTTATTCGAAGGTTTAAACTTGTAATCACTAGAACATAGTTTAGTTAATTCTAAACTTGTTCGCAAACAAAAGTTAATCCTTCTAACTTGACTTTTAAAATCAACTAAACACATGTTCTATATCTATATGATATGCTAACTTAATGATTTAAAACCTGGAAACACGAAAAACACCGTAAAACCGGATTTACGCCGTCGTAGTAACACCGCGGGCTGTTTTGGGTTAGTTAATTAAAAACTATGATAAACTTTGATTTAAAAGTTGTTATTCTGAGAAAATGATTTTTTATTATGAACATGAAACTATATCCAAAAATTATGGTTAAACTCAAAGTGGAAGTATGTTTTCTAAAATGGTCATCTAGACGTCGTTCTTTCGACTGAAATGACTACCTTTACAAAAACGACTTGTAACTTATTTTTCCGACTATAAACCTATACTTTTTCTGTTTATATTCATAAAATAGAGTTCAATATGAAACCATAACAATTTGATTCACTCAAAACGGATTTAAAATGAAGAAGTTATGGGTAAAACAAGATTGGATAATTTTTCTCATTTTAGCTACGTGAAAATTGGTAACAAATCTATTCCAATCATAACTTAATCAACTTGTATTGTATATTATGTAATCTTGAGATACCATAGACACGTATACAATGTTTCGACCTATCATGTCGACACATCTATATATATTTCGGAACAACCATAGACACTCTATATGTGAATGTTGGAGTTAGCTATACAGGGTTGAGGTTGATTCCAAAATATATATAGTTTGAGTTGTGATCAATACTGAGATACGTATACACTAGGTCTTGGATTGATTCAAGATAATATTTATCGATTTATTTCTATACATCTAACTGTGGACAACTAGTTGTAGGTTACTAACGAGGACAGCTGACTTAATAAACTTAAAACATCAAAATATATTAAAAGTGTTGTAAATATATTTTGAACATACTTTGATATATATGTATATATTGTTATAGGTTCGTGAATCAACCAGTGACCAAGTCTTACTTCCCGACGAAGTAAAAATCTGTGAAAGTGAGTTATAGTCCCACTTTTAAAATCTAATATTTTGGGATGAGAATACATGCAGGTTTTATAAATGATTTACAAAATAGACACAAGTACGTGAAACTACATTCTATGGTTGAATTATCGAAATCGAATATGCCCCTTTTTATTAAGTCTGGTAATCTAAGAATTAGGGAACAGACACCCTAATTGACGCGAATCCTAAAGATAGATCTATTGGGCCTAACAAACCCCATCCAAAGTACCGGATGCTTTAGTACTTCGAAATTTATATCATATCCGAAGGGTGTCCCGGAATGATGGGGATATTCTTATTTATGCATCTTGTTAATGTTGGTTACCAGGTGTTCACCATATGAATGATTTTTTTATCTCTATGTATGGGATGTGTATTAAAATATGAAATCTTGTGGTCTATTATTACGATTTGATATATATAGGTTAAACCTATAACTCACCAACATTTTTGTTGACGTTTAAAGCATGTTTATTCTCAGGTGAATACTAAGAGCTTCCGCTGTTGCATACTAAAATAAGGACAAGATTTGGAGTCCATGTTTGTATGATATTGTGTAAAATCTGCATTCAAGAAACTGATTTCGATGTAATATATTTGTATTGTAAACCATTATGTAATGGTCGTGTGTAAACAGGATATTTTAGATTATCATTATTTGATAATCTACGTAAAGCTTTTTAAACCTTTATTTATGAAATAAAGGTTATGGTTTGTTTTAAAAATGAATGCAGTCTTTGAAAAACGTCTCATATAGAGGTCAAAACCTCGCAACGAAATCAATTAATATGGAACTTTTTTAATCAATAAGAACGGGACATTTCAGTTGGTATCAGAGCGTTGGTCTTAGAGAACCAGAATTTTGCATTAGTGTGTCTTATCGAGTTTGTTAGGATGCATTAGTGAGTCTGGACTTCGACCGTGTTTACTTGAAAAATGATTGCTTAACAAATTTTGTTGGAAACTATATATTTTTAACATGTGAATATTATGTGATATATTAATCTCTTAACGCGTTTGATATTATGTGATAGATGTCTACCTCTAGAACAAGTCCCATTGACTCACCTAATAATAATGAAGAGTCAAATGTAAATTGGAATGATTCGTGGACTGATTCACAAGTTCCCGAAGAGGAACCGGAAGAAGAGTCGGAACCGGAAGAAGAATCGGAACCGGAAGAAGAATCGGAACCGGAAGAAGAAATAGAACCGGTGGGGGAAATAATAAAACGGTTAAGTAAAAGAAAATTCTCAACCAACCGACCAAGGTTAATTATGGTTAATGGTTTTTCCGCCAAGGAAGCAAAATATTGGGAGGATTACCAATTCTCCGATGAATCGGATTCCGACGAGAATTCCGATGATGTTATAGAAATTACCCCAACTGAATTTAAAAAGGCAAAAGAAAATAATAAGGGAAAGGGCATAAAAATAGAGAAATCTAATTCCAACCCCGATGAACTTTATATGTATCGTCAACCCCCGAAGTCCTTAAGTTGTAACAATGACCCGGGAACCTCTAAACCACCAGGTTTTTCTAAACCAATGTGGAAAACGACGGCTCGTATTAGGGGAACATCATATATCCCTAGAAACTTAGCAAAACGAACCAAAACCGAAGAAGAAGAAACGATCGAGTCGGAATAAGATAGTTGTATTCGTGTGGTGTAATATATGTTATATAGTGTGCTTATGCTTTATGATATATGTAAAAATTGCTTGTATTAATAAGTAATTTTTTTTATGAATCTAACTCTTGTCTATTTTACAATTTAAAAACACAAAATGGATAGACAACCCAATATTTTAAGAGACCTACCCGGAGACATGATTGATGAAATCTTGTCTAGAGTCGGTCAGAATTCTTCGGCACAACTATTTAAGGCGAGATCAGTTTGTAAGACATTCAAAGAACGTTCCAAGAATGCCTTGGTTTATAAAAGGCTTTCGTTCGAAAGATGGGGGATATCACATTGGGAAATCCATAAGTTACGATGTGTTTACTTTGACGCATATATTGCGGGGAACACAAATGCTATTTTACGCAATGGGTTAAGAAATTATTTTGACTCAATATATCCGAATATTGGACTTCGTGATTTAGAAAAAGCGGCTAACATGCAACATAAAGAAGCATGTTATGCTTACGGATTAGTAACGTTCGCTTCTCACCAAAGTGAGAACAAGAATATCGGGCTACAACTATTAAACAAAACGTTCCCACAAGTGACGGGGTCGGTAATTGGGGTAAGAAATGAGGTTTTTAGATTGTTACAGGACTGTTGGACATTACGTAACCCTCGTCCCTTTGACGACGTTACAACACGCTATCTTATCAACGGCCATAACGGTTATGTTCCACAAGACCAAGGATGGGAAGTAATCCTAGTAAAACCAGAATGCATGACTTGTTTCTGGACGTATGAATTACGTGTCTTTATTGCCTTTGCTGAACGACTTGTGCACTAGCTAGAATTATCTTCACAACCATCTTGTATCAAATTTATTGTGTGCTATATTTCATGCTATATGTAAAATAAGCGGTATTGTAAGTTTGTAAAATATTGTGTAAAAGTTTGAACGCGAAATATTATTATAATCAGTTTTTCATATAGAATTGTAGTAGTTGAATTGTATATTAGCTACTAAGTATGAACTTAACGGGTAGGTACTACCCGAATTTAAACTTATAAAATACTAATATGAAGAAAAAGCTTTTATAAATGAGTTCATATTATGCTACAAAATACTATTAACTACTCTTAATATTCTGTATGATTAACTTGTTCCATTTGACTATTTTGAAGGAAATGGCACCGACTACTCGACACACCGTGAATATGAATGAAGAGGAATTCCGTACTTTTCTAGCTTCAAACATAGCCGCAGTACAGGCTGCACTAGATACCAACAATAACCTTGGATCTAGCAGTACAGGAAATCGTGTAGGATGCACCTACAAAGAATTCACTGCCTACAAACCTTTGGAATTTGATGGAACCGAAGGACCGATCGGATTGAAATGGTGGACCGAGAAGGTCGAATCGGTGTTTGCCATAAGTAAGTGTACTGAAGAGGACAAAGTGAAGTACGCTACGCATACCTTCACAGGTTCTGCGTTAACATGGTGGAATACCTATCTAGAGCAAGTGGGAAAGACGATGCGTACGCACTACCGTGGTCAGCATTCAAGCACTTGATGAACGGGAAGTACCATCCCAGAACCGAGGTCAATAAGCTCAAGACAGAACTTAGAGGGTTACGAACCCAAGGATTTGATATTACCACTTACGAAAGACGATTCACAGAATTGTGCCTATTGTGTCCGGGAGCATTCGAAGATGAGGAAGAGAAGATCGACGCGTTTGTGAAAGGATTACCGGAAAGAATCCAAGAAGATATAAGTTCACACGAGCCCGCTTCCATACAACAGGCATGTAGAATGGCTCACAAACTAGTGAACCAGATTGAAGAAAGAATTAAAGAACAGACTGCTGAAGAGGCCAATGTGAAGCAAGTCAAAAGAAAGTGGGAGGAAAACGGTGATAAGAATCACCAATACAACAACAACAACAGCAATTACAACAATAATCGCAACAATTATCCCAACAATCGCAACATCAATCGCAACTACAACAAACGGCCCAACAACAACAACAACAACAACAACAACTACAACAATCATCCCAACAACAATAATAACCGCAACAACAACAACAATTAGAAGCAACTATGCCAAAGGTGTGAAAAGTATCACTCGGGGTTCTGCACCAAATTTTGCAACAAGTGTAAAAGAAATGGTCATAGCGCGGTGAAGTGTGACGTCTACGGACCAGGGGTTAATAGAACGAAAGGAACAAATGGTGTCGGAACGAGTAATGGCGGAGCAAGTAGTGTCGGAGCAAGTTATGCCAATGTAGTTTGTTATAAATGTGGAAAACCGGGCCACATTATTAGAAATTGCCCGAACCAGGAGAACACGAATGGACAAGGCCGCAGAAGAGTTTTCAATATTAATGCGGCAGAGGCACAGGAAGACCCGGAGCTTGTTACGGGTACGTTTCTTATTGACAATAAATCTGCTTACGTTTTATTTGATTCGGGTGCGGATAGAAGCTATATGAGTAGAGATTTTTGTGCTAAATTAAGTTGTCCATTGACGCCTTTGGATAGTAAATTTTTACTCGAATTAGCAAATGGTAAATTAATTTCAGCAGATAATATATGTCGGAATCGAGAAATTAAACTGGTTAGCGAAACATTTAAGATTGATTTGATACCAGTAGAGTTAGGGAGTTTTGATGTGATAATCGGTATGGACTGGTTGAAAGAAGTGAAAGCAGAGATCGTTTGTTACAAAAATGCAATTCGCATTATACGAGAAAAAGGAAAACCCTTAATGGTGTACGGAGAAAAGGGCAACACGAAGCTACATCTTATTAGTAATTTGAAGGCACAAAAACTAATAAGAAAAGGTTGATATGCTGTTCTAGCATACGTCGAGAAAGTACAAACTGAAGAAAAGAGCATCAATGATGTTCCCATTGCAAAAGAATTTCCCGATGTATTTTCGAAAGAATTACCGAGATTACCCCCACATCGATCCGTTGAATTTCAAATAGATCTTGTACCAGGAGCTGCACTAATAGCTCGTGCTCCTTACAGACTCGCACCCAGCGAGATGAAAGAACTGCAAAGCCAATTACAAGAACTTTTAGAGCGTGGTTTCATTCGACCAAGCACATCACCGTGGGGAGCTCCTGTTTTGTTTGTCAAGAAGAAAGATGGTACATTCAGGTTGTGTATCGACTACCGAGAGTTGAACAAACTTACCATCAAGAACCGCTACCCACTACCAATAATCGACGACTTATTTGATCAACTACAAGGCTCGTCTGTTTATTCAAAGATTGACTTACGTTCCGGGTATCATCAAATGCGGATGAAAGAAGATGATATTCCAAAGACTGCTTTCAGAACACGTTACGGTCATTACGAGTTTATGGTCATGCCGTTTGGTTTAACTAATGCACCAGCTGTGTTCATGGACCTTATGAACCGAGTGTGTGGACCATACCTTGACAAGTTTGTCATTATTTTCATTGATGACATACTTATTTACTCAAAGAATGACCAAGAACACGGTGAACATTTGAGAAAGGTGTTAGAAGTATTGAGGAAGGAAGAATTGTACGCTAAGTTTTCAAAGTGTGCATTTTGGTTGGAAGAAGTTCAATTCCTCGGTCACATAGTGAACAAAGAAGGTATTAAGGTGGATCCGGCAAAGATAGAAACTGTTGAAAAGTGGGAAATCCCGAAAACTCCGAAACACATACGCCAGTTTTTAGGACTAGCTGGTTACTACAGAAGGTTCATCCAAGACTTTTCCAGAATAGCAAAACCCTTGACTGCATTAACGCATAAAGGGAAGAAATTTGAATGGAATGATGAACAAGAGAAAGCGTTTCAGTTATTGAAGAAAAAGCTAACTACGGCACCTATATTGTCATTGCCTGAAGGGAATGATGATTTTGTGATTTATTGTGACGCATCAAAGCAAGGTCTCGGTTGTGTATTAATGCAACGAACGAAGGTGATTGCTTATGCGTCTAGACAATTGAAGATTCACGAACAAAATTATACGACGCATGATTTGGAATTAGGCGCGGTTGTTTTTGCATTAAAGACTTGGAGGCACTACTTATATGGGGTCAAAAGTATTATATATACCGACCACAAAAGTCTTCAACACATATTTAATCAGAAATAACTGAATATGAGGCAGCGTAGGTGGATTGAATTATTGAATGATTACGACTTTGAGATTCGTTACCACCCGGGGAAGGCAAATGTGGTAGCCGATGCCTTGAGCAGGAAGGACAGAGAACCCATTCGAGTAAAATCTATGAATATAATGATTCATAATAACCTTACTACTCAAATAAAGGAGGCGCAACAAGGAGTTTTAAAAGAGGGAAATTTAAAGGATGAAATACCCAAAGGATCAGAGAAGCATCTTAATATTCGGGAAGACGGAACCCGGTATAGGGCTGAAAGGATTTGGGTACCAAAATTTGGAGATATGAGAGAAATGGTACTTAGAGAAGCTCATAAAACCAGATACTCAATACATCCTGGAACGGGGAAGATGTACAAAGATCTCAAGAAACATTTTTGGTGGCCGGGTATGAATGCCGATGTTGCTAAATACGTAGGAGAATGTTTGACGTGTTCTAAGGTCAAAGCTGAGCATCAGAAACCATCAGGTCTACTTCAACAACCCGAAATCCCGGAATGGAAATGGGAAAACATTACCATGGATTTCATCACTAAATTGCAAGGACTGCAAGTGGTTTTGATACTATTTGGGTAATAGTTGATCGTCTCACCAAATCAGCACACTTCCTGCCAATAAGAGAAGATGACAAGATGAAGAAGTTAGCACGACTGTATTTGAAGGACATTACAGCAAGCATTAGGAAATCGTCTAGACATGAGTACTGCCTATCATCCACAAACTGATGGACAGAGCAAAAGGACGATACAAACGCTTGAAGTCATGCTACGAGCATGTGTTATTGATTTCGGAAACAGTTGGGATCGACATCTACTGTTAGCAGAATTTTCCTACAACAACAGCTACCATTCAAGCATTGAGATGGCGCCGTTTGAAGCACTTTATGGTAGAAAGTGCAGGTCTCCGATTTGTTAGAGTGAAATGGGGGATAGACAGATTACGGGTCCGGAGATTATACAAGAAACTACCGAGAAGATCATCCAAATTCAACAACGGTTGAAAACCGCCCAAAGTCGACAAAAGAGCTACGCTGACATTAAAAGAAAAGATATAGAATTTGAAATTGGAGAGATGGTCATGCTTAAAGTTGCACCTTGGAAAGGCGTTGTTCGATTTGGTAAACGAGGGAAATTTAATCCAAGGTATATTGGACCATTCAAGATTATTGATCGTGTCGGACCAGTAGCTTACCGACTTGAGTTACCTCAACAACTCGCGGCTGTACATAACACTTTCCACGTCTCGAATTTGAAGAAATGTTTTGCTAAAGAAGATCTCACTATTCCGTTAGATGAAATCCAAATCAACGAAAAACTTCAATTCATCGAAGAACCCATCGAAATAATGGATCGTGAGGTTAAAAGACTTAAGCAAAACAAGATACCAATTGTTAAGGTTCGATGGAATGCTCGTAAAGGACCCGAGTTCACCTGGGAGCGTGAAGATCAGATGAAGAAGAAATACCCGCATCTATTTCCAGAAGATTCGTCAACACCTTCAACAGCTTAAAATTTCGGGACGAAATTTATTTAACGGGTAGGTACTGTAGTGACCCGAACGTTTCCATGTTTATATATATTAATTGAGATTGATATTTACATGATTAAATGTTTCCAACATGTTAAGCAATCAAACTTGTTAAGACTTGATTAATTGAAATATGTTTCATATAGACAATTGACCACCCAAGTTGACCGGTGATTTACGAACGTTAAAACTTGTAAAAACTATATGATGACATATATATGGATATATATATATATATATATAGTTAACATGATACTATGATAAGTAAACATATCATTAAGTATATTAACAATGAACTACATATATAAAAACAAGACTACTAACTTAATGATTTTTAAACGAGACATATATGTAACGATTATCGTTGTAAAGACATTTAATGTATATATATCATATTAAGAGATATTCATACATGATAATATCATGATAATATAATAATTTAAAATCTCATTTGATATTATAAACATTGGGTTAACAACATTTAACAAGATCGTTAACCTAAAGGTTTCAAAACAACACTTACATGTAACGACTAACGATGACTTAACGACTCAGTTAAAATGTATATACATGTAGTGTTTTAATATGTATTTATACACTTTTGAAAGACTTCAATACACTTATCAAAATACTTCTACTTAACAAAAATGCTTACAATTACATCCTCGTTCATTTTCATCAACAATTCTACTCGTATGCACCCGTATTCGTACTCGTACAATACACAGCTTTTAGATGTATGTACTATTGGTATATACACTCCAATGATCAGCTCTTAGCAGCCCATGTGAGTCACCTAACACATGTGGAAACCATCATTTGGCAACTAGCATGAAATATCTCATAAAATTACAAAAATATGAGTAATCATTCATGACTTATTTACATGAAAACAAAATTACATATCCTTTATATCTAATCCATACACCAACGACCAAAAACACCTACAAACACTTTCATTCTTCAATTTTCTTCATCTAATTGATCTCTCTCAAGTTCTATCTTCAAGTTCTAAGTGTTCTTCATATATTCTACAAGTTCTAGTTACATAAAATCAAGAATACTTTCAAGTTTGCTAGCTCACTTCCAATCTTGTAAGGTGATCATCCAACCTCAAGAAATCTTTGTTTATTACAGTAGGTTATCATTCTAATACAAGGTAATAATCATATTCAAACTTTGGTTCAATTTCTATAACTATAACAATCTTATTTCAAGTGATGATCTTACTTGAACTTGTTTTCGTGTCATGATTCTGCTTCAAGAACTTCGAGCCATCAAAGGATCCGTTGAAGCTAGATCCATTTTTCTCTTTTCTAGTAGGTTTATCCAAGGAACTTAAGGTAGTAATGATGTTCATAACATCATTCAATTCATACATATAAAGCTATCTTATTCGAAGTTTTAAACTTGTAATCACTAGAACATAGTTTAGTTAATTCTAAACTTGTTCGCAAACAAAAGTTAATTCTTCTAACTTGACTTTTAAAATCAACTAAACACATGTTCTATATCTATATGATATGCTAACTTAATGATTTAAAACCTGGAAACACGCAAAACACCGTAAAACCGGATTTACGCCGTCGTAGTAACACCGCGGGCTGTTTTGGGTTAGTTAATTAAAAACTATGATAAACTTTGATTTAAAAGTTGTTATTCTGAGAAAATGATTTTTATTATGAACATGAAACTATATCCAAAAATTATGGTTAAACTCAAAGTGGAAGTATGTTTTCTAAAATGGTCATCTAGACGTCGTTCTTTCGACTGAAATGACTACCTTTACAAAAACAACTTGTAACTTATTTTTCCGACTATAAACCTATACTTTTTCTGTTTAGATTCATAAAATAGAGTTCAATATGAAACCATAGCAATTTGATTCACTCAAAACGGATTTAAAATGAAGAAGTTATGGGTAAAACAAGATTGGATAATTTTTCTCATTTTAGCTACGTGAAAATTGGTAACAAATCTATTCCAATCATAACTTAATAAACTTGTATTGTATATTATGTAATCTTGAGATACCATAGACACGTATACAATGTTTTGACCTATCATGTCGACACATCTATATATATTTCAGAACAACCATAGACACTCTATATGTGAATGTTGGAGTTAGCTATACAGGGTTGAGGTTGATTCCAAAATATATATATAGTTTGAGTTGTGATCAATACTGAGATACGTATACACTGGGTCGTGGATTGATTCAAGATAATATTTATCGATTTATTTCTGTACATCTAACTGTGGACAACTAGTTGTAGGTTACTAACGAGGACAGCTGACTTAATAAACTTAAAACATCAAAATATATTAAAAGTGTTATAAATATATTTTGAACATACTTTGATATATATATGTATATATTGTTATAGGTTCGTGAATCAACCAGTGGCCAAGTCTTACTTCCCGACGAAGTAAAAATCTGTGAAAGTGAGTTATAGTCCCACTTTTAAAATCTAATATTTTGGGATGAGAATACATGCAGGTTTTATAAATGATTTAAAAAATAGACACAAGTACGTGAAACTACATTCTATGGTTGAATTATCGAAATCGAATATGCCCCTTTTTATTAAGTCTGGTAATCTAAGAATTAGGGAACAGACACCCTAATTGACGTGAATCCTAAAGATAGATCTATTGGGCCTAACAAACCCCATCCAAAGTACCGGATGCTTTAGTACTTCGAAATTTATATCATATCCGAAGGGTGTCCCGGAATGATGGGGATATTCTTATATATGCATCTTGTTAATGTTGGTTACCAGGTGTTCACCATATGAATGATTTTTTATCTCTATGTATGGGATGTGTATTGAAATAAGAAATCTTGTGGTCTATTATTACGATTTGATATATATAGGTTAAACCTATAACTCACCAACATTTTTGTTGACGTTTAAAGCATGTTTATTCTCAGGTGAATACTAAGAGCTTCCGCTGTTGCATACTAAAATAAGGACAAGATTTGGAGTCCATGTTTGTATGATATTGTGTAAAAACTGCATTCAAGAAACTGATTTCGATGTAACATATTTGTATTGTAAACCATTATGTAATGGTCGTGTGTAAACAGGATATTTTAGATTATCATTATTTGATAATCTACGTAAAGCTTTTTAAACCTTTATTTATGAAATAAAGGTTATGGTTTATTTTAAAAATGAATACAGTCTTTGAAAACGTCTCATATAGAGGTCAAAACCTCGCAACGAAATCAATTAATATGGAATGTTTTTAATCAATAAGAACGGGACATTTCAATATTTATGTGCATAGTTGACTTGTAATTTTTAGTCCGTTGCGTCGAGCGTTGAGAGTTGACTCTGGTCCCGGTTCCGGATTTTCGAACGTCCTTGCGTACAATTTAATATCTTGTACTTTGCGTTTTGAATCTTGTACTCTTGTAATTTCGAGACGTTTCTCATCAATAATTGGAACCTCTTTGATTGTCTTTGTACTTTTGAGCTTTTTGGTCGTTTGCGTCTTCAATTCGTCGAATCTGTCTTTTGTCTTCACCTTTTATTATTTAAACGAATATCACTTGTAAATAGAACAATTGCAATTAAAAGCTTGTCTTTCTTGGAGAATAATGCTATGAAATATATGTTCGTTTTTAGCATTATCAAATATTCCCACACTTAAGCGTTGCTTGTCCTCAAGAAATATAGTCTTGAAATACTAGAATCACTTCTTTATTCTTCACACTTTGTACATCAGTGATTTCTATACGGCGGTATAAACAATGGTAGTAACGATGTGGTTTACAGTCCCACATGACTATAAAATTTAGATCCATTAAGGAAATTGGATCTTTATGAAAACATTTGATCTTTTGAAAATTAAATCTAGCTTTTACCCTAGATAAGTTTTCCGGAATAACCCTTCACCGGTGTTTGCAAAATATTTTTGTGGGTTTGGTGGGTTTCAGATTTGAAAATTTTAGCTCAAAACTTATGGTTTTGTGTCACCCACTTGCTAACCTTGTATTAGGAAAGTAACACGTCCAGTATACTTGCTCCGTATATTACCTTTCGGTAAACTACCGTCTGGTTGTAAAGGAAAGCGTTGAACAAGCAACTGTTAAGGCAATGTCCCCTGACATGCTTTTAATTATGGTCTATAACGTGTCGGATGCAATTACTATCCTTTGTAGGAGCAATAGTAAAGCTCACCCTTTTAATTTGTCGGTCTGGCACAAGGTCCTGTCTTTGACCATGCTATGCAACCACCATTCTTACGGTTGACACCCGATCTAGTTCAGGTGACCTAATGAATTCCAGGTGAATTCCTAGGATTTTACGTTCAATGGTAATGAACGCATTGAAAATGGGTTTTCAGAAAACAAATCGGTTTGTAATTTTGATCAAAATATTTTCTCGTTCAAGCTCGAGTTTAGATATCATTGAATTCCATGAGTTTGAATTCTCAATCTTTAAGGTCAATCTCAAGGATTGAGTAATATCAGTCTTAAAAGCTGATTTTTAATCTTTTAAGGAGATTATCTTTTCTGGGGATCTGGTTCATTAGTCTTATCAAGCTAATTTGCACGGTGTCCCCCCCATTGTACGAGATAAATCCTTCTCATGGTTAGGATAAATCTGACCACCTGGCGGCCCTGTTTGATGCTGAGGTCCGTGGATTTCCTGCTGATTTTAGTGATGACTTTTCTAGATTTTTCGTCAACCTACAGCTGGTCTGGACGACAACTTCCTGACCTAAATCAAGAAGTGCGTTTCTTTTTCGAAAGACTTTACTTCCTTTTAACGATGGAATTGATTCATCGTGTAGATCCATCTTTCTTACAGTAAATCAGGTAAAACTTTTTAGTTTAGTCTAAAGCAAAAGTATTTTCAGTTATTTGTACAAAAATATGTGACATATGTTTTGAATAACTTGGAGAATTTTCCCACACTTGGCTTTTATTTTCCTTTTTATTGTCCTCTATTCCATTTTAAATGAATTTTAACATTTTGGCTTGTTTCTCAATTTATGTCCTTTCCGAGGTAACAATAATTTCGGTGTTAAAACCTAGTTTTATCATTCATAAATATGTATAAACATGATTTTGAGTTCATTTAATTGAAATTTTTTTTTTTAAAATTTTTTACTAGAATTGGGTAGTCAGTATATAAGACTAGGGCTGTTCTTTATTATCAGAGAGCACTAGATTCTAATACAACTACTGCTTTACTAGTATTTTTAATGGTAACCAAGTGTTTAAGATAAAAATTTTAAAATCCGAAAGAATTTAACCCCTTCCCACACTTAAGATCTTGCAATGCCCTCATTTACAAGAGATCAGTAACAATTTAAATTATTGAGGGTGATTTGTGTGAAAATGATTAAATATTACCAAAGTTTCCAAACATATTTGTGTTTGTGTTGAATGATAAATGGTGCACATCATTTGTTCATTCCGTCTTGTTGTTATATCACATTTATTTTGCATCTTGTCGTCAAAATTAGTTGCTTTTGCTGAACTTAATGCCAGTCTTTAAAAATGTGTTGTTTTACCCTGTTGTGTACATAAGATAAACTGCAAACATATATACATATTTTTGAAGTTTAGTATATTACCCCACATTCAAAAATTATTGAAATCTAAGAATAAAAGTTAAAAAATTATAAAAACTATTACAATATTAACATAAGTATTAAACGTATCAACATTACAAATTATAAAATAAATAAAACTAAGTAGACTAGGGATGATACTGATACCAGTAGGGGTTCCATGCATAACCATAGGTGCTATAAAAAGCTTCGGCTGGGTTATACGTAGGATACGGTGGTTGGATCTCTATAGACCAGGGAGGGAATATGGGCGATGGAGTAGGAATATAGTTTCTACCTATATGTTGGCAATAAGCGATGATTTGGTTTTGATGAACTTGCCAATCTTCAAATGCTCTATGTCTAGCATTTTCATACTCTTGTGAAGCTATAAACCTTTGCATTTCTGCCATTTCATTTCCCCCTCCTACATTACCTTGCTGTTGGTTTCTCTCAACCTGTGGATGTCTACCATTATATCGTGCTGCGGCGTTATTTCGCCTCTTCAAAACTTTCGCACCATGGTATAAATTTAAACCTATTGTATCTCGGGGTTCTGGTTCTTCGATTAGTAATCCCCCCCGACTTATATCCACACCGAGATATTCAGCAATCAAAGTAATAAATATACCACCTCCTATTATGCTATGCGGTCTCATTCCCCTAACCATAGCTGATAAATAATAACCCACACAATAAGGTATACTTACAGCGCTTTGTGGGTCTCGAATACACATGTGGTAAAACAAATCCTGTTCATTTACCTTTTCTTTGTTCTTACCTCGTTGTGTAATCGAATTGGCTAAAAACCTATGAATTACTCTTAATTCAGCTCTATCTATATCCAAATAAGAGTAATTTCCCCCTTTAAATCGGTGATGGCTAGTCATTTGACTCCATACACCATGCGTATCAAAATTTTCGTCTATCTTCCTACCGTTCAATATCAACCCTCTACAATCGGCAGATGCTAACTCCTCAGGCGTATATATACGTAAAGCCTGAGCCATGTCTAGTAAAGACATGTGGCGCATCGAACCTCCTAACAAAAATTTAATAAAAGATCGATCGGTTAAACTAGCTACCCGATCATTTAATTCTATACTACATAACAATTCTTCACACCATACTTTGTATACAGGTCTACGCATGTTGAATAACCGTACCCAATCATTAAAAGTAGAATTACCATACCTCTGTGCAAGTAATTCCCTAATTGGCCCGGCCAATTCTACAGCTTCTAATGGTCCCCATTCTATGACTCTAGGTACTTCAACAGCTTTAGAATGAAGAGTATGCAAACTCCTTTGGTATTTTGGATAATCTATCCAAAGTCTGTCAAATCTCAGGTTCGGGTGCAAATCTTCCAATTGCATATCAGAAAATGTCATGACTGGATGAGGTATATCTTGTTTGTAGTAGTTATCCACCTCCTGTTGTTCCGCATTCTCAGCAGGAGCATTGCGAGCTTGGGATGAAGATTCACCCCTTTCAGTCTGCAAAACACATCAAACACAATTTTTGTGCATCCAAATATGCATTAGTGTCAGCAAAATCATCAATCAAAATAATTACAATGACATGATCAATTTATATCAAACTTAAGCTCATTTTCATAATTTCATCAAATCTACACTTTTTCAAATAAGCATATACGAGAATGTTCGCCAAGTTCATAAGCATTCAATTCAAATAACATGTCAAAATAATCATTACTAGCAATTAAACAAGTTTCAAATGGCATTATCTCTCAAAAATCAAGTTCATGAATTTTAGACTTGAAAAAGTCCACTTTAATTCTCAAAATCATGTTTAGGCTCAAAGTTTGGATCATTTAACTACCTAAACATGTTACACTACTTAATTTAGCAACAATTCATGACAAAAATCGGCCATAACCTGTTTATATCAAAAAACCCCAAATTTGCTCAAGAACACAAACCCTAGATTACTCAAAATTTGAAGTTTAAGGCTTCTAATCATGTTAAATAGCATCAATCTAGGTTATACAAGCATAATACATAAACAATTTAAGCATAATTACACTAAAAAGCATCAAAATCAAATTGGGTATAAAATTGCTCAAGAACACTAATTTTCGGATTAAATGGTGTTTAGGTGTAGAAATTTACCATTTTTCTTGAGTAATTCCTTGATAGCATCCTTCTTAACATGATTTTAGTAAAAGATTTGATGATTAACGGTGAAAAATTGTAAATTTGGTGTGTGTTTTTCGTGTATTTGCGGGTTTTATTTCGCAGAATTTGTGGGTGTTGGGTTGGGGACTGATCAGTTTTGGCCCTTTTATTTTTTTCTGTATTTTTGGAACTCCGCGAGTCGCGGTATTTTACCCTTCAAACTCCGCGAGTCGCGGAGTTTGTATTTTTTTTTTTACACATCTTATACTAATTAAAACAATTAAGTAATTAATTTTAAAATTTTGTTTCCCTTGTTATTTAGGATGAGGTCGTTTCGGATCGATGTCCTAGTCCGTCCTTCGACAAAATTTTAAAATTTGTCTTTTTGTAGCGATTGTTTTAAAAGCTAAGATTTTTGAGTTTTTTTTTTAATGTTTTTGGCATACTTTAATTCAATAAGATTAAAAATAATGATAATAAAAGTTCTCGTCCCTCCCTCGGCTAAAGCAATTTCGGTTCAATGACCTAGTCTTCAACTTACGACGAATTTTAAAAATCATATTTTTAACTTAATGAGATAAAGTAAATTTTTGTTTTTAAATTCACACCAACTTAAATTAAAAATACATAAAATTCAAAATTAATATTAAAAATTCACACTAAACTTAAAATTTGAAATGCATAAAATTAAAAATTCATATTTTAAAAATTAAAAATTCACACCAAACTTAATTTAAAAATTCATATTATAAATTCACACCAAACTTATATTATATTTCTCAAATATTTACAATTTTAAATATATTGTTTTTACAAAGTTTACAATATTAATTTAAGATTTATATATTAATTTTAAAAACATGGTAAAAATAAAATTAAAAATCCTTTTGGCTTTTTATCCTACTTTAATCAATTAAATATTATCAAAAATATACGCCCCTCTTTTCGGTAAAGTAATTTCGGTTCCATGACCTAATTTAACTCATGATGAATTTTTGAAATATTTTGTGTTGATTGATTAAAGATATTTATACCTTAAGAATAAACGTTAAATTTCGCAGTGATGTAATAAATTTTTGTATGATATCAATAATTTCGGTCGCCAAACCTAATTTTATTTAATACCAATTTAATACTTTATAGCGAACAAATTAGCGTTTATTATCAAAAGGTTAAAAATAAAAAAAAAACTGTACAGACTTACCTGTGAGATAGTATTCTTATATGATTTATTATCAAAAGGTTAACATGTCAAATCCAATCACATGTGATTGTCAAACCCAATCACATGTGATTGTAAAACACAATCACATGTGATTCTGCATGTTAAATCCAATCACATGTGATTGAATAAAAAATTCAAATTTTTTTTGAAAAAAAAAATTTTCAACAGAAAACAGACTTTAATTCGATGATTTGATTAAGTTTGTTAGCGTTGCGTGATCATATCTTCAAAATTTCAGACTTTAATTCGGTGATTTGATCAAGTTTTGATTAAAAACTTGGTGTTTAAAGGTTTTAGCACAAATTTACTGAAATTCGTCATTTTACTAAATAAAATTTGTTTCAATCACATGTGATTGAATTTGACATGCAGAATCACATGTGATTGAGTTTTACAATCACATGTGATTGGCATGCAGAATTACATGTGATTTACTGCATAAAAAAAATCGAAAAAACAAAAAAAAATTCGAAAAAAAATTTAAAAAAAAATTTAAATTTTTTTTAATTTTTTTCCAATCACATGTGATTATCGCGCCACGTGTCGCACTCTGATTGGTCACTTGGATCTCAACTTATAAGTTGGTTTCATTTGAATATTTCTCATATTAAATTCAAATTAAATAAATGATTTAATTGATATATTAATATTAATTAGTTAACTATTAATCAATTAATTTATTCGTTACTTGGATAATATATATATATATATATATATATATATATATATATATATATATATATATATATATATATATATATATATTAATTCGATGTCTAGGTGTATATATGTGTGACCCCAAAGGTTTAAATGAATTTAGCCATATAGTTATATGTTTTACTTTGCACATTAATCTTACAAGCTCCCACTTGTGCATTGTACAACACCGAGTAACTATACAAACAATGGTAAGCATCTAGCAACACGTCACTGTCCTCAAATTCACGTGAGGGTAGTATCTCGGAACTGCTTATAGTAAGTGTTAAATGTCATACGTCCCTTTGATTCAGATACTATAGTTAAACTTGAGATATGGATCATCGGTCATTCTCATTTGTTTAGCAATTTTATTTCTAGATCTTAGAACTGAATTAGATCACCAAATTAATTAAGTGTCATTTTAATTACATCTGGGTGCGGCCACACAAATATCTTATTCATTCATCGAGGAGCTCAAAAGTATCTAACTCCAAACATTTCGGAGGAACAAATCCTTTATTGTATACACATGTCTGTCACGAGCTTTACATTATACCCAATAATGGCCTTTATTACAGCCTTATTCAGGACAACGTTTAACCATATCAAAGTATAATGTTCCACACATCAAAACTGGCGTGCATCTGAAGTCTAAGGATATAAAGACATAATCACTAAAAGATTCACTACTGACTATGATCTATGTAGTGACATCTCAGTTGGGTCTTTCCAATATTCATCATCAATGAATACATATGAATTTTGGTCTCTACAAGTTAACTATTTGTCTTTAATAAATATAAGCAACTATTCATATTAATCTTAGTTCATATTATTCCCATAACATGATTGATCATGGAGATTTTGAATAAACAACAATTACCCATAGATTAAACATGATAATATAGAATATAGTGATATAAATGAAAACGATCATAACATCATTATATCAATTCATTCTGAAAAATTGTTTAATGTTCCAAAAATTTCCAAATACTAAATTACAAATTAAAAAGATCAGCAACATAACGAAGTCCAATACTACTAGCATGATCATCATGCTTGTTGTGTGCCATGGGCTTTATGAACGGGTCAGCCACATTATCATCTGCATGAACCTTAAGAATACTGATCTCATTCCTCTCAACGACTTATTAAATGTAATCAAACCTTCAAAGAATGTGTCGGCTAACTTTACGTACACGTGATTATTTCGCAAGTATAATAGCATTTGAACAATCACAGTACATTTCCATAGGGGATTCAATGTTGGGAACTACTCTGAGTTCAGCAATAAACTTCCTAATCCAAACAGCTTACTGTGCAGCTTCTGAGGCATCAATGTATTCTGCTTCTGTTGTAGACTGTGCAACTGTGCTCAGTTTCGAGCTCCTCCAGTCAACTGCCCCGCCATTCATGACAAAGACATACCCTGACTGGGATCGAGAATCATCTCGATCAGTTTGGAAACTAGCATCTGTATAGCGCTTAATACTCAGCTATTCTTCCAAACCACCGTAAACCAAGAACATATCTTTAGTTCTCCTCAAATACTTAAGAATGTTCTTAACAGCCATCCAATGTTCTTCACCTGGATTCTGTTGATAACGACTCATCAAACTCAAAGCTAACGAGACATCAGGTCTAGTACATAACATGGCATACATGATGGATCCTTTAGCCGAAGCATACGGGATACCTTTCATTTGTCTTATCTCAACAGTTGTGATAGGACTTTGAGACTTGCTCAAGATTACACCCTTTTGCACGGCAATGCTCCGCGCTTAGAGTTTTGCATGCTAAATCTACGCAAGATTTTGTCAATGTATGTACTTCGACTCAAACTGATAAGCCTCTTTGATCTGTTTCTATAGATCCCGATTCCAAGAATATAAGTAGCTTCTCCAAGATCCTTCATGTAAAAATATTTTCCAAGCCAAGACTTGACATCTTGCAAAGTTTGTCATTTCCAATAAGTAGTATGTCATCAACATACAAGATCAAGAAGACTACTTTGCTCCCACTAGCTCTAATGTAAACACAGGGCTCTTCTCTGTTTTGAGAAAAATCAAACTCTTTATTTTTCTCATCAAACTTGAGATTCCAGCTTCTGGATGCTTGATTCAATCCATAAATGGATTTTAGAAGCTAGCATACTTTATTAGGATGTTTTAGATTCACAAACCCTTCCGGCTGAACCATATATACATCCTCGCTTAGGTTGCTGTAACAACCCTACTTTTTCTGTTACTATCATTACTTGTTCGTTAAATATTTAACGGTGATTACTCAGAACTTTATGTGTTTAATTGATTTAAATGCATATTTGATCCTAGTGGATTACTTGAATTAATATGGTTATATTACTTGATAAACTTGTTTCGGATAACGAAATACCTAGAAACCGGCACGATTAAGATAATCGCCTAGAAAGCTTTTCAGTTTACGGAACTCAGAAACACGATAAAATAATTATTTTTAATAATTATTGACTTTAAGAAAAACTTATTTAATTAATTATTTATTTAATGAATTAAACCCGGTGATTGCGTTTCAACGACTAGTTAACGTTTCGGAGACCCGGTACGGTTAACGGCACTCAAAATGAACCACGCGCACATGAGTAAAACAAAACGAGCCCGAGACCCATCCTAGTGGGCCATACGACCGAACCCTCACCCAACACCCCTAATTGGACTTAATTTGGCTTATTGGGTCACTAGTTATCTTGTTTAGGGCCCTATATAATTAAATGACCAGCAAATTGTTCCATACTCCTCATTCTAGCCCTATTGGAATCGACACTTGCTCTCCCCCTCACCCCTTTTCACGTTGACCTCAGCCCCAAGAACATCACCACCTAAAACTCAAAATTAGATTAAACCTTTAACACGAACGTTGTTCTACTCATCATTCTCTACACGATAGTACAAACTAATTTATCGATTGAGGTATAATTCATAACCCTAAATTTTATTAGATTAGTTTTTGTTCAATTTCATAGTGTAATGATGTCTAGTGATCAAATAAATGAGATTAGAGTTGTCGTTAGTCGTTAATTTGCTCGATTCTTGTTGTTGCTATGAATCACGAATTTGTATATTATGAATCTAATCAAATTGGTTTGTGTACTGATCTTGTATTGTATCTAGATGGACAGATCTCGAAAAAGTAATAATTTTGGACATTGATTTTGCATGATTTCGTTATCGTATTCTTAAGATATGATTGATTAAAGTTTTGATTAGGTTTTCCATGCTATACAAATTTTTTGGAATATGTGCTTTGTGAATTAGCTATTGAAATGAATACCATTGTATTCCTTGTCAAATCATGCAATTTAGACTCAAGAATCGCGTCAAAAGGTTTTGTAATGCTCTCGGTGTGTCATAACGAAGATTTGTGTTTTCTAAGTGAGCTGAAACTGTTTTTGTAGTCACAAGAAATGATCTCAATTGAACTAGGAATTGATTGAGACCTTGATCTTCTAGAATATGATTTTTTATATGTTCCTAAGTATATCTCATTTGCATGCTAGCTTCTGAAAATGTGATTTTTCATGAGTTATGTGCACCACCAAATGATATGTCTGAATGTGGTCTAAAACTGAATGGTCTGTACAGTTATGATAATCTGCATAAATTGGCTGCATGAAAGTCTTTTATTATTTTATCACAGAAACTTTGGAGTGTTTAGAGTCATCTCCAATTGACCGTTTGTTAAAATCTATTTTCAATATTAAATGAGAAATGTTTTAAAACTGTTGCGCATACTGAAACTGATTTTGGTGAACCTTAACTAGACCCTTTCTGAAACCCAAATTTTAGACATCGTATGAGGGCCGGGTTAGACTTTTTGGAATTGATTTTAAGTCTAGTTATGATCTGAAGTTTTCCATGTTTTCATGATATATGTGTTATAAGTTGTGCTCATTGTTTCTAAGATGTGCGTAACTATGAGCTGTAACATGTTAGTTTACTTAGGATTGACATGTTGACCAAGATTGCATGACCTACTGAGATATTTAACTTTAGTGGACCACTTTGACCGAGTTGACTTTTGGTTTGACTTTGGTTGACTTGCTTGGACTAGTTGACTTTTACTTACATATTGAGTCAGTCTGAGCACTAAGACTATGCTTACACTATGATTTGACATAGTGTGACCTATGTATTTACTTAAGATAACCTATTTGACTAAGTTGCATTTTTTGGTCGTGATTGTCCGACTGCCGTACGGTTTTTTCTAAGAGATTTTCAGTGCTTTTGCTAAGGTGAGTCTACAGTCCCTACTACTTTTTACGGGGATGAGATAACATGCTTTTTACAAATGTTTTACATATTAGGCATGAGTAACTTAAATGATATACATATGAGTTCAGATAAAAAAATCCCTTAGCTTGATTATATTAATTACGTTAAGTAAGCTCTACTTATAGGGACGATACCGTTAGGTTTGACAAACCTCGCCTCAACGTACGGGGTGCTTATTCTGTTGTAACTTGTACACTTGATCGGTGTATGCTTAGAAAGGGTAAAACGAAGATGTGTAGCGCTTTAGCTATCCGCAGGGTTAAAGTCTTATAATCAAGTGCTCATGCTAATGTATAATTTTTACGATGTTTTTCAGAAATCTCGGGCCTAACTTATTAAATGCTTTACTAAACCTGTAGATTCACTCAACGTTTTTTGTTGACCTTGTGCATGTTTTTATCTCAGGTCCATAGAGGTATTGCTTCCGCATTGTAGAAAATGTCTTGCTTGTTTGCTGCTAGTACTGGAGTGATGTCCAGCATGCTTTTGTTATGACTTATTTCAAGAACATATATTCGCATTGAAAACCATTGTTTCAAATAATGATTTGGGTTTAATCATGTTCGTCATTTATGTCAACTGTTTTTCAGAACTATTTCTTTAATAAATGATTTTACTTTTGAAACTTAATGCGAATACTTTTCGGAAACGTCTCATATTGAGGGCGTGACCGTTAACTGTGGGACCAGAGTTAATACGCCGTTAGTGTTTCTGACAGGGTATTACATACTGTATCAGAGCCCGAACGGTTACCTAGGATTAGGCTGCATTAGAGTGTCGGACCTTAGGGCACCTTTTGAGTCTAAACTGTAACCGTAGGATAGCTTGAACTATAGATGTTATGCTTATACTGTTTGCTTGATAGGGTGTTGCATAATGTCTGCTTAGCATACTATATATATATATATATATATATATATATATATATATATATATATATATATATATATATATATATATATATATATATATATATATATATATATATATATATATATATATATATATGCCTACTATTTTTGTATAATAGATGTTCTAATGCGAGCGTACTCCTATAATGTAACCAGATGAAGTTTCTTCATGATATTTGCTTAAATGCTTGGGATGCGGATACCGAGTCCAATACTTCCTTGAGTGCTCGGGGTACTCTTACACCCTATACCGATGAAAAGGTATTGTGACGCCCCGTACTAAATCATCATGTACGGACCATCAACAACAGGATCATTACAAGGTTAAGTACTATATGCGTTTTCAAAACAGAGTTTACATTCATAAATAAAAGTGACGTCATAACATACGTCAATTGTTTTACAAATCAAAGTATGCTTCACTAAGTAGAAGCATTAAATAAGTGTACGTGACCATAATGGTCGTTACATAACATAAGTTCATAAGTAAAAATTTTGAATGCAACATAAGTAGTCATGCAATAACAACTCTAGGCAGCGGGTTCTACAGCACGACTAGTAAGATAGCGGAAGCGACTTCAAGCACCTGAGAAAATACATGCTTAAAAAGGTCAACACAAAGGTTGGTGAGCTATAGTTTAAGTATAACAGTAACGTAAGTAGGCCACGAGATTTCAGTGCTACAACGAGCGTTTCAAAAGTATGTAAAAGTATATGCTTAACCGTGGGCACCCGGTAACTAACTTAACGTTTAATGTACCCCCTTAAAGTGCACTTGGCAAGTGCGTATAACCTCGAAGTATTAAACACTCGTTAAATGCTAGCGCTACTAGCCCGAGTGGGGATGTCAAACCCTATGGATCCATATCTAAGATTCGCGTTCACGGTTCAAAAACCAATGATTAAACGTTACCGAGCTAAAGGGAATGTTTCTGCCGTTATATAACCCACACATATATAAAGTTTAAGTACTCGTGCCTAGTATGTAAAACATAAAATCCGCATGTATTCTCAGTTCCCAAAATAAGTTAAAGTAAAAAGGGAATGCTATAACTCACAATGATTAGTAGTAATGGTAAGGTAGTAGTCGGAAAGTGGTGTGCAAGTAACGGTCCAAACGTCCTCAACCTAAGTCAAATAGCACTAAGTCAATAAGTCGTCTCAAAAGGTTTACAAGTACGTAATTAAGGTCATAAGGGTCATCATCAATCATCATTAAACAAAAGGTAACAAGTAAGACTCGTTTATGAAAGTCGTTTAAAACAAAGGCTGACTTCGGTCAGTCACCACGGCCTCTACCCTTACTGAATTAAGGTGAGACCAGTGGTCATGGCTCCGTCTATGAGTCCCTTAAGTGTGGTAAAATTTACAGAAGCAAACTCGTCTTGGTTTGACCGTGGCGACGGTCTAAGTGCGAGTAGGTCAGAAATTTCTGCACAACGTTAAAGGACATGGTAACGATCGGAGGGCCATAAATCCTAAACCGTAACTCGGATTAAGACGAGTCCTATATGAAAAGTTATCTACTCGAAAAGTTCTATCCAAAAATCAAGGTTAGAACAGCCCAGGTCTACTGGTCTGTTCCAGAAGCACCAGGTCAGTAGGTTTGGACAGAACAGTGGGTTTTGGAGAGTTCCGGTTGTCTCGGTGCTTGATGTTCATCACGGTTCTCATTCTTGATGCGTATAGCTTCAAGTGTACAACTCGTTGATGTGTTAACATCATTTTGACCAAGGTTTGTCCATCATAACTCAAGTGCAAGTGTTGTAAGTGTTTGATGAACCAAGGTTACATGTAAGTTTATGAACAAGTTCATGAACACTAAGAAAGATCACAACCAAGTGTTGGATCCATGATACTTGCACCAAAGTGTAAGCTCTTGTTGGTTTCATGTCCTTGTTCAAATGTGTAGTAAGCAACTAACAATAAGAAATAAATAAAAATGAATGATAAGCCTAAACCAACCATGAAGGTGGTATTCTAGTAACATACAACAAGCAAGAACACAAGTAACAATTATAAAGATTATAAACTTTAAATCTTTGAAACAAATAGAGTAGAAAGCTAACTAAACAAGAAGATGATTCATAGTTGCTCTTACTTTTAAAGATTCAACCCAAGTTGATCTTTAAGTGAAGTAACTTCAAAGTTACTTCAAGAACTACAAGTAAAGAGTTTATACAACTATGAACTTTAATTATTTTGAAACAAAATATGTAGAACATAACTAGATAGATTATGTTCTTGAATGTTCTTGTTATAACAAGATAAAGATGAAGAAATCAAACTAGTAAGTTTGTTCTTGAAAGTTAGAAAGTAAGTAACATATAACTAGTAACTACATGTATTCAAACATTAAGTAAGAACAAGTAAACAAACAACAATTGATGATGATGTTTAAGGGGTAAAAGGCCACGGTTTTTAGGGAGAAAGAAGAAGAAGAAATGTCTTCAAATTACTTACAAAGAACAAAGAACTTGAGAGAAAAAGAGAGAAGAAAATTGCAAGTAAAGTGTGTGTGTTTTAGTGAGAGATTTCAAGTGAACAAGTAATGAAGAAATAATGAAGTGTGGACTCCTTGAAGCCACAAAACTCACGGCCTGCAGCCCCAAGGGGAAGAGTGCATGGTTTGTTGGTTAAAAGCTTGTAAAGGTTGGTTAAAGTTGGATAATAAGGTGGTGTTCATGGGGATCACATGTCAACTAGATTCCAAGTCTCTTAACTAGTTTGTTTACTTCTCTAAATACTACTTACAAGTCTTATGGGCTAATAATGTCCAACTAATAAGTAGGGTGGGCTCTCATAAGTCCATGTACATGTATAAAGCCCAAGTTGTATGCAAGTAACATGTAAGTCCACTAAAAGTCCAACTTAAGCCCAAGTAACTAACTAATAGCTTTAGTTAATTAAAATGATTAATAAAATTAATCATGAATGTAAATAATATCTTAAAATATTATTCGTGCAAGTTCCGGGTGTCACAAAGACGTTTCGGGCATTTAAAGTTCAAGTACGGGCAATTAAAGCAACATGTAAATGTAATAACATACATTCGTTTAATCAAGCGTATTAATAATAATAATTATTAATAAATAACGTAGGAAAAACCAGGGTCGTTACATTACCCACCTGTTAAAGAAAATTTCGTCCCTAAATTTAAGCTGAAGTAGATGGAGGAGTCGGGAAAAGATGAGGATATTTCCGCATCATTTGATCCTCTCGTTCCCAAGTAAACTCAGGTCCTCGTTTGGCATTCCATCGTACTCGTACAATCGGAATCTTGTTGCGTTTCAAAGTTTTGATCTCACGATCCATAATCTCAACAGGTTCCTCCACAAAGTGGAGTTTGTCATCAATAGTAAGTTCTTCCAATGGTATGATGAGTTCGGGTGCAGCAAGACACTTCTTCAAGTTTGACACATGGAAGGTAGGATGAACTGAGCTCAATTGTGCTGGTAGATCCAAACGGTATGCAACTGGTCCAACACGTTCCAAGATCTCGAATGGACCAATGTATCGTGGGTTCAACTTTCCACGTTTTCCAAAACGAATCACACCTTTCCAAGGTGCAACCTTCAACATTACACGATCACCAACATTAAATTCAAAGTATTTCCGTTTAAGATCGGCATAGCTCTTTTGGCGATCACGGGCAGTCTTAAGTCTAGCTTGGATCTGAGCGATCTTCTCCGTGGTTTCGTGAACTACCTCGGGTCCGGTGATTTGCTTTTCGCCTACTTCGGCCCAACAAATAGGAGATCGGCACTTACGACCATACAATGCTTCAAAAGGTGCAGCATTAATGCTTGAGTGATAACTGTTGTTGTACGAGAATTCGGCGAGTGGCAAATGCCTTTCCCAGGCCTTTCCAAAATCAATGACACATGCACGCAGCATGTCCTCCAAGGTCTGAATCGTTCGCTCACTTTGCCCGTCAGTCTGAGGATGATAAGCAGTACTCATGTCAAGACGAGTTCCCATGGCTTCTTGCAAAGAACGCCAAAATCTGGAAGCAAAACGGGGATCGCGATCGGAGATGATTGATAAAGGTACACCATGATGAGATACAACCTCTTTGATGTACAGCTGAGCAAGTCTTTCCATTGTATCAGTTTCCTTCATCGCTAGGAAGTGTGCAGATTTGGTGAGGCGGTCAACAATAACCCAAATAGTATCGCATCCGCCCACCGTCTTCGGCAGCTTAGTAATGAAATCCATTGTGATCCTTTTCCACTTCCATTGTGGGATTTCCGGCTGTTGAAGTAACCCAGAAGGTCTCTGATGTTCGGCTTTAACCTTCGAGCAAGTCAAACACTTGCCAACATAAGTCGCAACGTCCTTCTTAAGATTCGGCCACCAATACTGTTCTTTAAGGTCGTGGTACATCTTACCTGCACCGGGGTGAATAGAATATCTCGATTTGTGTGCTTCATCAAGTATCAGGCTTCGTAGATCTCCATAGTAAGGTACCCAAATTCTTCCGGCATAACATCGGAGTCCAGACTCTCTAACCTCGAATCGAGAGACAAGTATGTTCAAATGCTCGTGAGATATGTTCTCCTCCTTGAGAGCCTCAACTTGGGCTACTCTGATCTGGTTGTTGAGGTTCGAGTGGATGGTGATGTTCAGAGCCCTAACACGGAGAGGTGCCGTCCTCTCCTTTCGGCTTAAAGCGTCAGCTACAACATTGGCCTTGCCAGGGTGATAACGGAGTTCACAATCGTAGTCGTTGAGCGTCTCGATCCATCGACGCTGTCTCATATTCAATTGCTTCTGATCGAAGATGTGCTGGAGACTCTTGTGATCGGTGAAGATAGTGCTCTTAGTTCCATACAAATAATGTCTCCACAATTTGAGTGCAAAGACAACGGCTCCAAGTTCAAGATCGTGTGTAGTGTAGTTCCGCTCGTGAATCTTCAATTGGCGGGAGGCATAGGCAATAACCTTTGATCGTTGCATCAGTACACAACCAAAACCACTCTTCGATGCATCGCAATAAACAACAAAGTCGTCACTGCCTTCAGGAAGTGATAGGATAGGTGCGGAGGTTAACTTCTTCTTCAAAATTTGGAATGCTGATTCGTGTGTGGGTTCCCAAATGAACTTCTTGCCCTTGTGAGTCAGTGCGGTCAAAGGACGCGCAATCAGAGAAAATCCTTCGATAAACCTTCGATAATAACCGGCGAGACCTAGAAATTGACGAATATGCGTTGGAGTAGTGGGGGTCTCCCACTTGCTGATGGCTTCAATCTTGGCGGGATCAACTTTGATACCCTGGTTGCTCACAACATGACCCAAAAACTGTACTTCCTTCAACCAAAATTCGCACTTGGAGAATTTGGCGTAAAGTTGCTCTTGTCTTAAGAGTTCAAGCACTAGCCGAAGGTGTTGCTCATGTTCTTCTTCGCTCTTAGAGTAGATGAGGATATCATCTATGAAGACGATAACAAACTTATCCAAGTAAGGCTTGCAGACACGATTCATGAGATCCATGAACACGGCAGGGGCATTTGTCAAACCGAATGGCATCACGAGGAACTCATAATGACCATAACGGGTCCTGAATGCAGTTTTCATCACGTCACTTTCCTTCACCCTCAGCTGGTGATATCCGGATCGCAAATCGATCTTTGAATAAACGCTCGATCCTTGTAGTTGATCAAAAAGGTCATCAATTCGTGGAAGAGGATATCGATTCTTGATAGTCAATTTGTTGAGTTCACGGTAGTCGATACACATACGGAAGGATCCATCCTTCTTCTTTACAAACAACACAGGTGCGCCCCAAGGCGAGAAGCTTGGTTGGATAAACCCTCGATCTAATAGCTCTTGTAGTTGACTCTGTAGTTCTTGCATCTCGGAAGGTGCGAGTCTATAAGGTGCGCGAGCTACAGGTGCAGCTCCTGGCACTAAGTCAATCTGAAACTCTACTGCCCTCTGCGGTGGTAATCCAGGCAATTCCTCTGGGAAGACATCAGAAAATTCGTTCACAATTCGAACGTCGTTCACGTTCTTCATCTCAGTTTCTACCGCTTTCACATGTGCTAGGACAGCAAAGCGTCCCTTCTTCATAATCTTTTGCGCTTTCACGCAACTGATGAGGTTCAACTTCGAGGTACATCTCTCTCCATAGATAACCAGTGGTTCGCCATCTCCTTGTGGTATGCGAAGTGCTTTATCTCCACAGATAACATCGGCCTTTATCTTGCTCAACCAATCCATACCGACGATCGCGTCAAAACTTCCCAGTTTGATAGGTATCAAATCAATTTCGAAATCTGCACCAGCTATGTTGATAATAGCTCCACGACTAATATGGTCAACCTTTTCAAGTTTTCCATTGGCGACCTCAACAAGCATACTTTCCTTCAAAGGAACTAACGACCAATCTAACTTATCACAAAAATGTCTACACACATAGCTCCTATCGGCACCAGTATCAAATAGGACAGAAGCTAAAAGATTGTTGATCTTGAATATACCTGTCACCAAGTCGGGGTTGTCGCGAGCGTCCCTTGCATTAACATTGAAGGCTCTAGCACGCGGTGGTCCGCCATCCTTACGCTTGTTAGGACACTCGTTTCTGAAATGGCCCGTCTTTCCACATTCATAACACTTCTTAGGCCCATTGTTGTTGTGGTTTGGCTTCACATTCAAAGTGGTAACCTTGCAATCCTTGCCAACATGTCCAGATCGTTGGCACTTCTCACAGATAACATTGCAATACCCAGTGTGGTGCTTGTAGCACCTATTGCATTGTGGTAAGGTTCCTTTGTAGTTCGGATTGGTGCGGTTGTTGTTGTTGGGGTTGGTGTTGTTGTTGTGCATGTTGTTGTTTTGCCTGAACCCTTCATGTCGTTTTGCCGGGTTTTGATCATAGTTCCTACCCCTGTTGTTGTTGTGGTTGTTGTCCCATTTCCTCTTTTCACCACTAACAGTTTCAAACTTAGCCTTCTCCGGCTCGTCCAGGATGATTTGATTCAAGAGAGTATGCGCCATGCGCATTGCTTCGGGAACGCTTGGTGGCTTGGATGAGGTAACATTACCCTTGATGGACTTAGGAAGTCCCGAGAAGTATTTCTCCAAACGCTTAAATTCGGGGGTGACCATGGTTGGACACATAAGAGCCAATTCCAAAAACCTACGGTTGTAGCTGTTAAGGTCGTTCCCTACGGTCTTCAATTGCATAAATTCGATTTCCATCTTTTGAATCTCGGTTCTCGGACAGTATTCCTCGATCATAGCACATTTAAATTCTTCCCAAGGCGTAGCATACGCCTCATCAATTCCTTTCGCTTGGGCCATGGTATTCCACCATGTGAGCGCGCCATCAGAAAGTGTGCAAGATGCAAATTTCGTTTTGTTAGCCTCAGAACAATTGCTAACCCTGAATACCGATTCCAACTTTTCGAACCATCTGGTGAGACCGACGGGTCCCTCAGTGCCATTGAAGTAGTGTGGCTTGCAGTTTTGGAATTCCTTGTAAGTACACCCATCTTGGACGACAGGTGGATTGACAGGCGGTGGTGGTGGAACTTGGGGTTGTCTTTCAGCTAGTGCAGCAGCGACTCGCTCGTTAATCATTTCCTCAATTTGTGCCGTGGTGGGGATAGATCTCCCGTTGGCCATGATGTTCTATACAAACATTTTGACTCAAGTCAAAATCCATTATGCAAATAATAATAGTACATTATATAACAACCAACATGAAAACAGCACAACACATGTTGATTAAATAACGCAAGCAGATATAGGTACCACAAAACCATGAGATGATAACGTAAATAGAACACTTGCGCAAGAAGTAAGCAACACAAATTCCATTCATTAATGATAATAAGTTCATACATTACAATAAGTTCGTACATTACATAAGTGAAATATGAAATTACAAAAGAGATTACAATACAGAATCTAGTACAAAGTCCTACGGCGATGGTGGGTACAAGATGTCCAAAACATGAGCCAACTGCTCCTCGAGCTCAGTAACTCGAGTCTGGAGAATCTCAATCTCCCGCCTCATTTCCTCATTAGAGGAAGGTGATGGGGCAGGTGGTGCTGGCGGTGCAGGTGGAGCCGGTGGTGCTGAAGTGGATGGTCCGGCTCTGGGTGGAGACGGTAATATCAGTGGGTCGGCGGGGTACGGCACCAGCCGTTTACGAGCAGTGATCCTACGACGCCGACCATAAGCGTCAGTGACAGTACGACCAGGAATTATGCCAGCGAAGCGATACCGCTTCTTCGGCGGGGTAGAAGGTGCCTGAATCGGTCGGTCAGCGGGATCCTCCTCATCACTGGAGTCGTCAGATGAGGTGTCGTCTGAAGAAGCATCGGTGGAAGAACCGTCGTCTGAATCATGCGGTGGTGGTGCGGGTGGCTCAACATATCCGAAAGCGGCCAACATCTGTCGGTGTCGGCCTGGCGTAATCACGGCTAAGCGGCCGTCGGCAGTGCGTCGGCAAGGTGTGCGCTAGTGATTACGGAAGGGTCCTTCCCCGAACTCCGCGGGGATCTCCATGCCACCAATGCGAGCCAGTTGCCTCAGGGGTCTGGAAGAGGACGCCGGGATAGGCACACTAGAGTTAGCTCCAGAACTAGAGGCGCCGGGGTCGCCAGTGGGTGTCGGGGCCGGAATGTCAGCAGCAGCAGCAGCAGCAACAGGTGCAGCAGTGGGAGGAACAACGGGGCCTGAGCCGCTCGGGATGTCAGTAGGTGGAACGTCCGACATCTGAACAAGGAAAAATAAATTTTCCATGTCAGTATGTCATAAAGCAAGCAAATAATAGGCCAACAGTTTAAATCATGTATAACAATAAGTAGCATGGCAATATCAGTAATCGTACGAAACTAGCATGCAATCGAAAGCAAGTAATAGCATGCAGTAGTGAAATCATGTAGTAGCATACGGCATATAGCAGTAACAGTAAGCAGCAGCATGCAGTAAGTTCAGCGGAAACAAGTAAACTAACAAGTTGTAGATTAGCCCTATTAGTGAATCCTACTCGGGTCGGTCTTAGACTCACTAATGCATCCTAATTCCCTACAACCAATGCTCTGATACCAAATGTGACGCCCCGTACTAAATCATCATGTATGGACCATCAACAACAGGATCATTACAAGGTTAAGTACTATATGCGTTTTCAAAACAGAGTTTACATTCATAAATAAAAGTGACGTCATAACATACGTCAATTGTTTTACAAATCAAAGTATGTTTCACTAAGTAGAAGCATTAAATAAGTGTACGTGACCATAATGGTCGTTACATAACATAAGTTCATAAGTAAAAATTTTGAATGCAACATAAGTAGTCATGCAATAACAACTCTAGGCAGCGGGTTCTACAGCACGACTAGTAAGATAGCGGAAGCGACTTCAAGCACCTGAGAAAATACATGCTTAAAAAGGTCAACACAAAGGTTGGTGAGCTATAGTTTAAGTATAACAGTAACGTAAGTAGGCCACGAGATTTCAGTGCTACAACGAGCGTTTCAAAAGTATGTAAAAGTATATGCTTAACCGTGGGCACCCGGTAACTAACTTAACGTTTAATGTACCCCCTTAAAGTGCACTTGGCAAGTGCGTATAACCTCGAAGTATTAAACACTCGTTAAATGCTAGCGCTACTAGCCCGAGTGGGGATGTCAAACCCTATGGATCCATATCTAAGATTCGCGTTCACGGTTCAAAAACCAATGATTAAACGTTACCGAGCTAAAGGGAATGTTTCTGCCGTTATATAACCCACACATATATAAAGTTTAAGTACTCGTGCCTAGTATGTAAAACATAAAATCCGCATGTATTCTCAGTTCCCAAAATAAGTTAAAGTAAAAAGGGAATGCTATAACTCACAATGATTAGTAGTAATGGTAAGGTAGTAGTCGGAAAGTGGTGTGCAAGTAACGGTCCAAACGTCCTCAACCTAAGTCAAATAGCACTAAGTCAATAAGTCGTCTCAAAAGGTTTACAAGTACGTAATTAAGGTCATAAGGGTCATCATCAATCATCATTAAACAAAAGGTAACAAGTAAGACTCGTTTATGAAAGTCGTTTAAAACAAAGGCAGATTTCGGTCAGTCACCACGGCCTCTACCCTTACTGAATTAAGGTGAGACCAGTGGTCATGGCTCCGTCTATGAGTCCCTTAAGTGTGGTAAAATTTACAGAAGCAAACTCGTCTTGGTTTGACCGTGGCGACGGTCTAAGTGCGAGTAGGTCAGAAATTTCTGCACAACGTTAAAGGACATGGTAACGATCGGAGGGCCATAAATCCTAAACCGTAACTCGGATTAAGACGAGTCCTATATGAAAAGTTATCTACTCGAAAAGTTCTATCCAAAAATCAAGGTTAGAACAGCCCAGGTCTACTGGTCTGTTCCAGAAGCACCAGGTCAGTAGGTTTGGACAGAACAGTGGGTTTTGGAGAGTTCCGGTTGTCTCGGTGCTTGATGTTCATCACGGTTCTCATTCTTGATGCGTATAGCTTCAAGTGTACAACTCGTTGATGTGTTAACATCATTTTGACCAAGGTTTGTCCATCATAACTCAAGTGCAAGTGTTGTAAGTGTTTGATGAACCAAGGTTACATGTAAGTTTATGAACAAGTTCATGAACACTAAGAAAGATCACAACCAAGTGTTGGATCCATGATACTTGCACCAAAGTGTAAGCTCTTGTTGGTTTCATGTCCTTGTTCAAATGTGTAGTAAGCAACTAACAATAAGAAATAAATAAAAATGAATGATAAGCCTAAACCAACCATGAAGGTGGTATTCTAGTAACATACAACAAGCAAGAACACAAGTAACAATTATAAAGATTATAAACTTTAAATCTTTGAAACAAATAGAGTAGAAAGCTAACTAAACAAGAAGATGATTCATAGTTGCTCTTACTTTTAAAGATTCAACCCAAGTTGATCTTTAAGTGAAGTAACTTCAAAGTTACTTCAAGAACTACAAGTAAAGAGTTTATACAACTATGAACTTTAATTATTTTGAAACAAAATATGTAGAACATAACTAGATAGATTATGTTCTTGAATGTTCTTGTTATAACAAGATAAAGATGAAGAAATCAAACTAGTAAGTTTGTTCTTGAAAGTTAGAAAGTAAGTAACATATAACTAGTAACTACATGTATTCAAACATTAAGTAAGAACAAGTAAACAAACAACAATTGATGATGATGTTTAAGGGGTAAAAGGCCACGGTTTTTAGGGAGAAAGAAGAAGAAGAAATGTCTTCAAATTACTTACAAAGAACAAAGAACTTGAGAGAAAAAGAGAGAAGAAAATTGCAAGTAAAGTGTGTGTGTTTGAGTGAGAGATTTCAAGTGAACAAGTAATGAAGAAATAATGAAGTGTGGACTCCTTGAAGCCACAAAACTCACGGCCTGCAGCCCCAAGGGGAAGAGTGCATGGTTTGTTGGTTAAAAGCTTGTAAAGGTTGGTTAAAGTTGGATAATAAGGTGGTGTTCATGGGGATCACATGTCAACTAGATTCCAAGTCTCTTAACTAGTTTGTTTACTTCTCTAAATACTACTTACAAGTCTTATGGGCTAATAATGTCTAACTAATAAGTAGGGTGGGCTCTCATAAGTCCATGTACATGTATAAAGCCCAAGTTGTATGCAAGTAACATGTAAGTCCACTAAAAGTCCAACTTAAGCCCAAGTAACTAACTAATAGCTTTAGTTAATTAAAATGATTAATAAAATTAATCATGAATGTAAATAATATCTTAAAATATTATTCGTGCAAGTTCCGGGTGTCACAAAGACGTTTCGGGCATTTAAAGTTCAAGTACGGGCAATTAAAGCAACATGTAAATGTAATAACATACATTCGTTTAATCAAGCGTATTAATAATAATAATTATTAATAAATAACGTAGGAAAAACCAGGGTCGTTACAGGTATTGTATGAGACTGTTGGGCAACCTGAGCCCAAAGAGGACGAGGACAATTCCAATGCTGAGGATAACCCTTTGTTTGCTTGCCTCGACCGAGAGGATTCCGATGAAGAAGAGGAATCCGTGGATGAGGAAGATTCTGATGAAGAAAAGGGATCTGAGAAGGAAAAAGATTCGGAAGAGGAAGAAAAGTCTAAGAAACTACTCACTATCGAATCAAAACCCCAAGATCCAATTTTACCTATCACTCCACCTGCTACACTTACTGAATCCCGTGTAATGCCACCCCTTGAGAATCCCCGTAAGCGTAAGATTACATTTAGTTCTCATGACAATGATGCTACGCGTTACTATGGATCAAGTACTCCACTACCTCGTGTTGTTCATCACCATTCTAATATACCAACTACAAGTGTTGCAAATCCTTCATCATCCCCTACCGATGAAGTCCGAGAATTAAAGAAGATTGTTAGGATTTTGGTAGCCAGAGTTTCTGTGTTAGAAGAGGAGCAAAATGCCATAGCAGCTATCCAAGAAGACTATGAACGCCTTAGCGAAAAGTATGCTGACCTACATGACGAGTTGGCGTCCTTTAAAGAGCGTGTTGAACCGAGTTTTCTCCGTTTAGAGCGGAAAGTTCCAGATGAAGATGACTCCGATTGATAGAGGGTTTACCTTATCGTGCATTATCTATGATATCTTGTTTCGTGTTATGACTAGCAGATGTGTTTCGTTATTTGTTTTGTGAGAAATATTCTACCACTTCGAGATCTCTTATTGTACCCTCATATTTTGAATGTTATTCCTTTCTTAT
The DNA here is from genome assembly GCF_046630445.1 of Rutidosis leptorrhynchoides. Lineage (NCBI taxonomy): Eukaryota > Viridiplantae > Streptophyta > Magnoliopsida > Asterales > Asteraceae > Rutidosis > Rutidosis leptorrhynchoides. Next base: position 267,803,598 of record NC_092335.1, read on the forward strand.
TCTATTGATGCGTGAGTTGCTGAACGTTGTTCTTACCACTACTACTATTTATTCACACTAAAGTTATGTCATGTGAACATTTACACTAACGTTGATCTAAACTAAAACATGTATTTCATACACTTTCATTTCGTATTTGTATAGTATAGTGTACAGTCAACTTCTGGAATTTTTATAAATATAAGTACAGCTCTGTTTGCTTTGAAATACACGTCAAAGATTTCGTAATGAAGTTATTTATAACATATCCAAATATCCGACCCTAACGTTTTGTAAAAAAGTCGCAGTGACTTAAACGCACCTGACTGTATTTCTGGAATATTTTAGCACTTATTTAAAATATAAGGAACTTTGTCGATTTTTATAAGTTCATAGAAAAATCACATGAATGTGAATTTTGAGTCTAAATGCAGTAGTTTTTCGAGGCAGATAACGCTATCATCTCAGATTTTCTGTCTAGTATTTATTTCAATTGGTGAAAGTACACATAGATTCTCGTTACATACAATGGATTAACCGTACGTGTTTTGCTAATATGAACTTGTGAAGTAATGTCGAAATGAAAGTATGAGTCAGCGTAATGTAATGACTGGGATTATATTACGGTGGCTTATATGGAAGTTCCGATAGCATGACATAAGGAATGGGAGGTTAGTCAAAGAAAAATTTTCTAATATACACTGCTTACAAATGAACATAATAGTCTCTTATAATCTATCGATAACATATATACATACTGCAACTCATCACTAATGACCCTACTTGTCACTACCTATCATTAGTTGACATATTTTGGACATACTCAACATCTCGTACCATAATTCCTTACTATCTATCATTGCTAACCACTATTCAACATTACTCCTCACTCCTAGTCGATATCAATCACTACTCGTTGCCACTTGTCATTACTAGTTGTTGCTAATGCTACTTACTATTACTTATCACTACTAAGTACTGTTCATCACTACGGAAACCCCTATGATTCACTACTATTTACTATGCATCATTACTCGTTGCTAGCATATTTCTTCATAACCTTGTTTATTATTGGAACTAGCATGTTATGCTATTCTGCATCGAAGTGCTCTCCATAGTGAAGAACATCAGGGTCGCAATACTATGATTTATGACAGCTGCAAGCAGGTAGGCTGCATGGCCAAGGACTTCAGAGACAGAGCTCCTGTTCTTTTTGTAAAGAAGAATGATAGATCTATGAGACTTTGTATCGATTACAGGGACTGAATATGCTGACTATCAAGAATAGATATCCGTTACCGAGGATTGATGATTTGTTTGATCAATTGCAAGGATCAGGATGTTACTCTAAGATTCATCTGAGGTCAGGTTACCATCAGATGAGAGTAAAGGAGATAGATATACCAAAGACAACGTTTAGAACATGCTATAGACATCATGAATTTACCGTAATGTTGTTTGGATTGACAAACGCACCGGCTGTGTACATGGATCTCATGAACCGTGTGTGTAAGCCATATCTGGACAAGTTTGTTATTGTGTTTATTGATGATATTCTGGTATATTCTAAGAACGAGGAAGAACATGAACAACATCTCCGTTTGGTACTTGAGATTCTCAGGAAAGAGCAGTTGTACGCGAAGTTTTTGAAGTGTGACTTCTGGCTTCAAGAAGTTCAATTTTTGGGTCATATCGTAGGTGTCAATGGTATTCAAGTTGACCCTGCGAAGATAGAAATGGTCAAGAAATGGGAGATGCCTAAGTTGCCAATGCAGTTTCGGCAATTCTTAGGTCTTGCAGGTTATGATAGGAGATTCATTGAGGAATTTTCTACTATTGCCCGACTGTTAACAGCATTAACTCACAAGGGTAAGAAGTATGATTGGACCGAGCAACATGAGTCTGCATTTCAGTTGTGGAAACAGAAATTGACTACTGCTCCAATTTTGTCTTTACCCGAAGGAAATGAGGATTTCGTGATTTACTGTGATGCTTCACGATGGGTTTTGGTTGCGTGTTAATGCAGTGGAAGAAAGTGATTGCCTATGGATCACGACAACTGAAGGTACACGAGCAGAATTATACAACTCACGATTTGGAACTTGGTGTTGTGGTCTTTGCACTGAAGATGTGGAGACATTACTTGTATGGTACTAAGTTTACTGTTTTCACCAATCACAAGAGCTTGCAACATATCTTCGACCAGAAAAAAACTCAACATGAGGAAGAGGCATTGGGTAGAATTATTGAACGACTATGACTGCGAGATTCGCTATCATCCTGGCAAGGCAAATGTTGTCGCAGATGCCTTGAGTAGGAAAGAGAAGGCTAAACCTCTCTGAGTCAGAGCACTGAACATGACTGTCCGAACGAACCTTACTTCTCAAATACGCGATGCACAACTTGAGGCATTGAAAGAAGGGAACATTGCTGCTGGGTCACTTAGAGGACTGGATAAGAAATTTTCCATTCGAGAAGATGGAACCTGATACTTCATAGATAGGATGTGGGTACCGAGAATTGTCGGATTAAGGGAACTAGTGCTAGATGAGGCACACAAGACAAAGTATTCTATTCACCCTGGATCCGATAAGATGTATCAAGATCTTAAGGCACTGTATTGGTGGCCTAATATGAAAGCCAACATTGATACTTATGTTGGTAAGTGATCGACATGTGCTAAGGTAAAAGCGAAACATCAGAAACCGTCAGGACTGCTGACACAACCAGAGATTCCCCAGTGGAAATGGGAATGTATTACTATTGATTTCATTACTAAGTTACCCAAGACTGTGGGAGGTTACGATACTATTTGAGTCATAGTTGATCGTCTCATAAAGTCAGCTCATTTTCTACCAATTAAGGAGACAGATAAGATGGAGAAGTTGGCACAGATCTAAATCAAAGAAGTGATTTCTCGACATGGAGTGCCGATATCTATTATTTCTGACAAATACATCAGATTTATTTCTAGATTCTAGTAGACATTGCAAGAGGCAATGGGAACCCGTTTAGACATGAGTAAAGTGTATCATCCACAAACTGATGACCAAAGCAAAAGAACCATCCAAACATTAGAAGACATGTTAAGGGCATGTGTTATTGATTTCGAAATTGGATGGGATAAACATATACCACTGGTAGAATTCTCATATAACAACAGTTATCCCACAAGCATTAAGGTCGCGCCTTTTGAAGCACTTTATGGCAGAAAGTGCAGATAACCCATATGTTGGACTGAGATAGGGGATAGTCAATTGACTGGTCCTGAGATCATACACGAAACAACTAAAAAGATTGTACAAATACAAGAGAGATTGAAAACGGCTCGAAGTCGACAAAATAGTTATGCCGACGTTAGAAGGCGAGATTTGGAATTTCAGATTGGAGACAAAGTTATGCTCAAAGTATCACCCTGGAAGGGTGTAGTGCATTTTGGTAAGCGAGTCAAGCTAAGTCCGAGATATATTGGACCATTTGAGATTACCAAAAGAATTGGACCGGTAGCGTACAGACTGAAACTACCGTAAAAACTCAGCAAAATTCATGACACTTTTCATGTTTCCAATTTAAAAAATGCTTATCAGATGAAAGTTTGGTAATTCCTCTAGAAGAGATACAAGTTGATCCCAAGCTTCATTTCATTGAAGAACCTGTTGAGATCATGGACAGTGAGGTCAAGCGGTTAAAGCAAAGCAGAATTCCTATAGTTAAAGTTCGATGGAACGCCCGTAGAGGACCAGAGTTCACGTGGGAGCGTGAAGATCAGATGAGATAAAAGTATCCGCAACTATTTCCTGAGGAGACTACTACGGCGGACGTGCAATAAAATTTTAGGACGAAATTTTTAATAACAGGTGGGTAATGTAACAACCCTAATTTTTCCGTTACTATCGTTACTTGTCCATTAAGTATTTAACGGTGATTACTCAGAACTTTATGTGTTTAATTGATTTAAATGCATATTTGATCCTAGTGGATTACTTGAATTAATATGGTTATATTAATTAATAAACTTGTTTCGGATAACGAAATACCTAGAAAACGACACGATTAAGACAATCGCGTAGAAAGCTTTTCAGTTTACGGAACTCAGAAACACGATAAAATAATTATTTTTAATAATTATTGACTTTAAGAAAAACTAATTTAATTTATTATTTATTTAATGAATTAAACCCGGTGATTGCGTTTCAACGACTAGTTAACGTTTCAGATACCCGGCACGGTTAACGACACTCGAAACGGACCACACGCACATGAGTAATTTAACAAAACGAGCCTAAGACCCATCTTAGTGGGCCATACAGCCGAACCCTCACCCAACACCCCTAATTGGACTTAATTTGGCCTATTGGTCACTAGTTATCTTGTTTAGGGCTCTAAATAATTAAATGACTAGCAAATTGTTCCAGACTCCTCATTCTAACCCTATTGCTCTCTTACTCTCCCCTTTTCACGTCGACCTCAGCCTCAAGAACATCACCACCCAAAACTCAAAATTAGATTAAACCTTTAACACGAACGTTGTTCTACGCACCATTCTCTACGCGATAGTATAAATTAATTGATCGATTAAGGTATAATTCATAACCCTAACTTTTATTAGATCAGTTTTTGTTCAATTTCATAGTGTAATTGTAACGACCCTGGATTTTTCAATGTATAATTATTAATATTTATTATTAATACTTGCGCTTTAATAAATGTATTTTTATACATTTTACTTGTTACCGTGTGTGACTTTTCATGGCCCAACTTGTCTTTGTGACACACGCGCTTTTCATGAATAATATTTAGAATATTATTTACGTTCATGATGAATTATTATTAATCATTTTTAATTAACTAATGTAACTAGTTAATTACTTGGGCCTTTTATTTATTTGTTGGTTACTTGGACTTGGGCTTTATTTTAATGGACTTGGAAGCCCACCCTACACACTTAATGGACTAGTAAGCCCACTATATTACTAGTAACTTTATTAATGATAAGCATGGATTAATTAAGTTAATGAGGAGACAAATTATTCAAGAATGCTAACACCCTTTTTCCATGAATTTAACTTATACACTTTCCTAGCATACAACAATAACCAATACTTGAAAGATCACTTTTTACTTCCCCATTTGGGAGCTCTTTGGCCGTGGCCTTTTGTTGGGAGGGAGGAGTTCATTTTCATTTTATTTTGTTACTTATTCACTAGTGTTTCACTTCATTTTCACACACACACATTTCTCTACTTTCTTACCCCAAGTTTTCTCTCTAATTGTGAGTTCTTACAAGACTTTTTCTTCTTCTTTTTCTTGTTCCAAAACTGAACCCATCATCATCATTTTAATTACTTATTTTGTTACTTGTTGTTTGTTGTTGTTAAAGATCAAGTTATCTAGCTTGAATCTTCATGTAATCTTGTTACTTTCATCTTTGTTTGATGAAGAACCAAGAACAAGGATCTAAATTTTTATAACTTATGGTTCTACACTTAAATGTTTTAAAGATCTAAAAGTTCATAAGCTTTATGATTTTACTTGTGTTCATGTTTTGTAGACTTAAGGTTTACTTTCCTAAGATCCAAACTTTGATTTGAATCTTCTTAAGTATGAAACAAACATGAAAATAATACTTGTAACTTTAACTCATTTCTTCATTTTATTTATTTAAAGTTGTGATGTTGTTAATTTGGTCAAGTATTACTAGTTAAACTTGATCTCATATTTCTTGAAACTAAAGTTAAACTTTGTAAGTTCAAGAACAGAGAAGTATAACTTTCTAGTTATAAATTCATACCCTTATGTTAGATCTAAGTTCCTATAGCTTATGATCTTCTAATTTTGTTGTAAATAAGAGCTTATAAGCTTACATACATTCTACAAGATTAAAACCTAAGTTTCATGACTTATGGTTTCATTAAAGTTAAGATACAAGTTCTATAACTTAGGGTTTAACTTAAGAACACTAGATCTAGACATTTTGGTCTAGGATCTTCAAGATCTAACTAAGAACGAAGTTCTACAACTTAAGATCTTGTTTACTTAGTTTACTTTCAAGTTTGTAGCTTAATATTACTATTAGAACTCATGTATGTGTCGGATCTAAGATCTTAATGTAACTTTGGTTCATCAAACTACTTACAACCCTTAATTGAGTTGTGCTACATATCTTAGACTTACACTAGTGTTATGATGGTCAAAACTTGGTTAAGATGATGCAAATACATCAACAAGTTGTACACTTGAAGCTATAAGCATCAAGGATGAGAACCGTGATGAGCATCAAGCACCAAGAACCCACCGGAACACATTACCTTCTATTTTCCGGGTCTGATCTATAACCTGGGCTACTGTAAAAGCTGATTTCCAGCTATTTCGGTTCGAGTAGATGATTTTCCATTTAGGCCTCGTCTTAATCCGAGTTACGGTTTAGGATTTATGGCCTTCCGAAAGTCACTACACCCTTTTAACGTTGTGCTGAAATTTCTGACCTACTTGCACTTAAACTGTCTCCACGGTCAAATGAAGATGAGTTTGGTTCTGGAAATTGGTTAGAAACTAGGGGACTCATGTACGGAGCCATGGCCACTGGTCTCACCTCATTTCAGTTTGTATAGAGGTCATGGCAACTGAACGAAGTCAGCCTTTGTTTCAAACTCTATTCTTGATTGAAACTTACTTTGCACTTTTTGATTAATGATGAATGATGATGATACTTAAGACCTAATTTACATAATTTTAAACCTTTGGGAACGATTTACTGACTTAGTAACTTTTGACTTAGGTTGAGGACCTTTCGGACCAACTCCTTGCTTACTTATCTCGTACCGACTTTACTACTTTTCACTGTGAGTTATAGCATCCCTTTTTACTTTAACTATTTTGGGACTGAGAATACTTGCGCATTTTACATTTTCCATACTAGGCACGAATACTTAAACTTTATATATGTGTGGGTTATACAACGGCATAAACTTTCCCCTTAGCTCGGTAACGTTTAGTCATTGGTCTTTGAACTGATGAACGCGAATCTTAGATATGGATCCATAGGGTTTGACATCCCCACTCGGGCTAGTAGCGCTAGCATTTAACAGGTGTTTAATACTTCGTAAAAATACGCAATCGCCAAGCGTACTTTTAGGGGGTGATATTAAGTTAAGTTAGTTACCAAGTGCTCACGGTTATGCATATACTTTTCATACTGTTTTGAATTACTGAAATCTCGTGGCCTACCTTACATTACTGTTATACTTAAACTATAGCTCACCAACATTCGTGTTGACGTTTTTAAGCATGTTTTCTCAGGTGCTTAGAGGTTTAGTTGCTTCCACTGTAGTTGTCATGCTGTGTAGACTCCCGCTGCGTTTATTAGAGATGTCTTCGCATGAAACATTTATTTTGCATTCAAACTTTGTTACTTTTGAAACAATGAATTTGTAACGACCTATGGGTCACGTACTATTATTATTGCCTTCTATTCGTAGAAGCACACTATCGGTTGAAAAACTTTTAATGTTGGTTAAGACGTCACTCCGTTTTATGAATGCAAACTTATTTTAAAACAGCATATAGTGTTTGACCTTATAATGATCATGTTGTTGATGATCCGTACACGTTAATTTTGTACGTGGCGTCACATTTGGTATCAGAGCATTGGTTGTAGGGAATTAGGTTGCATTAGTGAGTCTAGACCGGACCGAGTAGGATTCACTAATAGGACTAATCTACAACTTGCTAGTTTACTTATTTCTGTGGAACTTGTTGCATGCTACTGCTTACTTTTACTGCTATATGCCGTATACTGTTACTTTTTTCACTACTGCATGCTATTATCTGCTTTCGATTGCATGATACTTGTCGTTATTTCCATGCTACTTACTGCTATAGATGATCTAGACTGTCGTAGTTACTTTGCTTAATACGTGCTTACTATATGACTTACTGACATAGAAAAAGTTATTTTTCCTTGTTCAGATGTCGGATATTCCACCTGTTATCATTTTGGAGAGCGACTCAGACTCATCTGCCACATTGCCTGCCATTGTTGCCGATTCACAGATCCCGTCCTCTCTACCCTTCAGCGACTCTGGCGATTCATCATCTGGAGACAGTAGCCATGCACCCGACCCAGTGATCATCTCATACGGACAAGAGGATCCACCAGAGATTCCAGCTCCACTCATCCCATGACTCCCTGAGCCACAGCACCATTCCGGTGGTGCTGTGATTCCTGGGAAAAATGGGAAAGGTCCTTTCTGTAATGAGCGTAACCATTGGGTCAGACGCCTTCCATGATGGATGTTTTGTGCCGATCCCGCCTTGCAGATACTGACTGATGACCACCGGTTGAGCAAATCCACCCTAAGATAGTTCAAAAGACTCATCATCCGATGACTTCAGCGAGGAGGATTCCGACTAGGACCCTGAGGAGACGCCTATGCAGCCGCCCTCTACCCCGCCGAAGAAGCGGTATCGTTTCGATGGTACTGTGATTCCGGGGGTTAACGGAGGTAGGTCGTTCGTTAACGCACATGGACTGAAGGTTAGAGTTACCGCCCATAAGCGGGTTGTGCCTTACCCTGTCGATCCATTCGTGCGTAAGGCTTCCCGATACGCAGCATCTACTTCTGGTGCTGTACCGTCTACACCACCAGCACTACCAGCATCATCTGCACAACCAGCTCCACCTGTACCATCTGCACCGCCTGCCCCACCAGCATCCCCCGTCGTCGAGGAACTAAAGAGGGAACTACATATCCTCCGTGCTCGTGTAACTGAGCTTGAGGACCAGGGGTCCCACATACTATACATCCTATACCCACCGTCACCCTAGGGCCATTGTATTAGATTTCATTATGTAATTTTGGTTGTAGTTTCATGTTTTGCTAATGTATTGTACGAATCTTATGCGGATGTATGCAACTTTCTTATTAATGAATGGAACTTGGTGTTGTTTAAATTATGTACGGTGTTCTATTTACGTTACTATATGATGTTTTTGTGGTACCTGTATCTAGTTGCATTACTTAATTAACATGCGATGTGTTGATTCCATGTTGGTTACCATATACCGTATTACTTTTTATTGAATGCTGGATTTTAACTTAAGTCAAAAATTTTGTTTAGAAGATAAATGACAAACGGAAGATCAATGCCCACAGCAGCACAGATTGAGGAAATGATAACTGAACGAATAGCCGCTGCAATTGCGAATGTCAACCCCCCAAGCTCCACCTGTTAACCAGCGCAATCATAAAGGGTGCACCTATAAGGAATTTCAAAGCTGCAAGCCTCACAATTTCAGTGGTACTGAGGGGCTAGTTGGACTGACGAGGTGGTTTGAGAAATTGGAAGCTGTGTTCCATGTGAGCAACTGCTTAGAAATGAACAAGACTAAGTATGCCCCCTGTACACTGTCGGACGGTGCTTTAACCTGTGGAACACACTTGCTCAGGCTAAGGGTATTGATGAGGCTTATGCTACACCGTAGAAGGAATTTAAGGGGGCCATGATTGAGGAGTACTGCCCCAGAACGGAGATTCAGAAAATGGAAGCTGAGTTTTGGGAGTTGAAGGTTGTGGGAACCGATCTTGACGGTTATAACCGAAGGTACTTAGAACTAGCTTTGATGTGTCCCACGATGGTTACCCCAGAGTGTAAGCAGATGGAACGGTATTTGTGGGGACTTCCCAAGTCCATTCAGGGAAATGTCACCTCTTCAAAACCAGCTGATGTCCCGGAAGCTATGCGCATGGCGCACACCCTGATGAACCAAATTACCAGTAAGGAATCGAAAAAGGGGAAATCTGAATCGGGAACTAGTAGTAAGAATCGTAAGTGGGATAACAACAAGGGAAGAGATCAAAACCCCGCTAAGAGGCATGAAAGTTTTAAGGGAAACAACCCCAACCCGAACACTAGCTCGAACCCTAACTACAAGGGTAGTCTCCCGCAGTGCAAGAGATGCTACAAGCATCACACCGGGTATTGCAACGTGGTCTGTGAAAAGTGTAAAAGGACTGGGAATATTGGCAAAGACTGCAAGATCACCACCCCAACTGCGAAGGCAAACCCTACTAGGCCAAGGAAATGCTATGAGTGTGGACAACAGGGCCACTTCAGGAATGAATGTCCCAACAAGAGAAAGGAAGGCGGGCCAGTGCGTGGAATATCTTTCAACGTAAACGTAAGGGATGCTCGTGAGAACCCCGACTTGGTTACAGGTATATTCACTATCAACAATCTATTAGCTTCTGTCCTATTTGATACTGGTGCCGATAGGAGTTATGTATGTAGAAACTTTTGCTCTAAGATAAATTGGTCGTTAGTTCCTTTAAAGGAGAGTATGCTTGTTGAGGTAGTGTAACAACCCGACTTCATAAACCCAAAAACGCGTACCAAAAAAAAAAATTTTATATGTCAGTGCATCTGGACGGCGTCCAGAATCCTGGACGGCGTCCAGCTCAGAATTGTGGGACGGCGTCCAAAGTTTGGGACGGCGTCCAGCTTAAACAACTGGGACGGCGTCCAAGAAATTGGGACGGCGTCCCAATGGTCTTCCAGCTACTGATCACGGGTCCAACTCACACGAGCGGAAAACCCGCTTCCCGACCCTTTCAAACGAAAATCTTTTTACCACAAGTCAATATAAGTGAAACTAAGAGATTTTCATCATCAAATCAAGTTTTACATCAACGGGCCCACATCGCCCATTTTACGAGTTTCGTTCAAAAATAAAAGTTTCGACCAAATATAAGTTTAAGTTCCAAACGACACTAGAGCATGGTGTTTGGGGTTAAACTACCCAATCTCGGTCGAACTCCAAAAGCTAACACCCAAAAGCATCCCCTAACAAAACAAGCGGGAGATCACTAATCCAAATGAACGCTCTTACCCTTGTCAATGCCCGAGCCTATAAAAAAGTAAACAACGAGAGGGTAAGCAAAGCTTAGTGAATGCAATAATTATACATACATATATATAACCCATCTATTTGCAATCACAATTACCGAATACCTTGTACGAACTTGAAACTTAAATTAGCATAACATCATACCCGAAATACTTAACAAGTCGCACATTATCACAAACCCGCATTAGCATATACTCAACACAATATATTTAAACAATATGCCAAACAATCAACAATCTCAATATGGTTAACCATAACGCTATGGTGCTACCGGCTCGTGGTTCACACCATATGCAATTGAGTCATACTCTTTTATAGTGCTACCGGCTCGTGGTTCACACTCGATGCTACCGGCTCGTGGTTTACATCTTAGTTTATAGTGCTACCGGCTCGTGGTTCACACTCGATGCTACCGGCTCGTGGTTCACATCTTAGTTTATAGTGCTACCGGCTCGTGGTTCACACTCGATCACACACATGTTATGGCACTACCGGCTCGATGGTTCATACCATAACACCCACAAATAAATACGTCATATACACATACGTATAATTACTCCACTCACCTTAGAGTCTTCGTGAAAGATAACCGAACTTGCCACTTCAATGTAACGTACCTATTACATTTTAGCACATAATCAATTCACAACTCAAGTCGGTCAAGCAACTCACTCAAAAATCTAGAGTCTTTTGTCCCAAAGTGCAATCCCGACCCATTTTGCACCCTTAACCCTAATAATGGGTTAACTTCACCAAAAACCCTAACTTTAGCCAATTAAGGTCTTAACACACTTTTAACCACAAAGTTAACTCGTTTTCATACATGCAAGACAACCTAGGTCATCAAAGACCCATTTGACCCATTTCAAGGTCAACATACCCATTTAGGTCACTCACAACCCAAATGACTCCCACTAACACTAACTATAGGTGTACTAGTGATCTATTAGGCCTTTAAGACCCATTTACACATTTCAACATTTCAAAATCCTAAGTTAGTCACCATTTGGGTCTTCATGACCCAAACTTACCCAAAACCCCCAAATCACTCATACATGGGTTTTATGTACAACATTAACCCAAACCCTAACCCTTAAACATATTTACTAGAGAAATCAATTTTAGGGCTTACCACCACAATCAAAACGAAGCTAACGAGGAGATGAACAACTTCAATGCTCGAGCTAGAACCCGAAACAAGCTTCTTCCTCTCCTATTTGAGCTTTCTCACACTTAAGAGCACTCTCTCTCTAGAATTAAAGTAGATGATGTTTGGTGGTTGTGAATGGAGTAATGAGACTCCCAAAACTGATCTAGGGCTTTAAAATTTGTCTAAGAAGTGAAATTACCAAAATACCCATCTAAAATAATTAATAACAAAAAGACATGCCTGCCAGCCATTCTGGACGGCGTCCAAAATGTTGGACGGCGTCCAGGTCTTTAAACTGGGACGGCGTCCCAAATGTTTGGACGGCGTCCAAACCCAAAAAGAAAACAGGATCTTACAACTCTCCCCCACTTGAACCGGATTGCGACCTCGCAATCCAAGCCGCATGACACGAGGGAAGATAAACTAACACAAACTCTTCGGGCTCCCAAGTGAACTCGGAACCTTTACTTCGCAGCCATTGAACCTTGAAAGTTCTCACCTCTTTATTCCTCAACATTTTCACCTTCTCGTCAAGGATAGCAATCGGTTCCTCGACATATTCTAACTTGTTGTTTATCTCGATCTCGTCTAAAGGCATCCATGAGGAATCATCCGCAAGACACTTACGGAGGTGGGAAACATGAAATGTATTATGGATCCCCGCAAGCTCTTCGGGTAATTCCAATCGATATGCAACTTCACCAACACGAGCTGAAACCTTGAACGGCCCAATAAACCGAGGAGCTAACTTTCCCCGTTTTCGAAATCGAATAATACCCTTCCATGGTGAAACCTTAAGCATCACCATATCGCCTTCTTGGAACTCAATCAATCTCCTACGTCTATCGGCATACGACTTTTGCCTATCTTGAGCCTTCTTCAAATGTTCCCGAATCAAATCGATCTTGCTATTTGTCTCTAAAACCAAATCGGTACTCCCGATCTCTCTTTGACCCACTTCTCCCCAACAAACGGGAGTTCGACACCTACGCCCATAAAGCATTTCGTAAGGTGGCATCCCGATACTAGTATGATAACTATTATTGTACGAGAATTCCACCAAAGGCAAATGCTCATCCCAACTACCACCGAAGTCAATGATGCACGCCCGTAGCATATCTTCCAAAGTTTGATTCATACGTTCGGTTTGACCGTCCGTTTGAGAATGATACGCCGTGCTCAACTTCAATTGCGTACCCATATCTTCATGAAACTTTTCCCAAAACCGAGATGTAAAACGGGTATCTCGATCCGAAATAATAGATATAGGAACCCCATGTCGCGAGACCACTTCCTTGATAAACAACTTAGCCAAGGCCTCCGACGATATCGCTTCTTTAATGGGAAGAAACAAAGCGTTTTTTGTCAATCGGTCAACTATAACCCAAATCGAATCGAATTGGGTTCTCACCGTTTTAGGTAACTTTGTAATGAAATCCATGGTAATGTGTTCCCATTTCCGCTTCGGGATTTCTAACGGTTGCAACTTACCATACGGCTTTTGGTGTTCGGCTTTTACTTGTAAACACGTGACACATTGCTCAACATACTTCACAACATCACGTTTCATGCCCGGCCACCAATAATCTTTCTTCAAGTCATGATACATTTTTGTCACCCCCGGATGAATGGAATATTTTGACTTATGTGCTTCATCAAGTAGCACCCGTCGGTAATCACCCATCTTAGACACCCACACCCTTCCTTGAAAAGACAACAACCCACGCGGGCCCATAGTAATGAACTCCGATTGGCCCACGATTCGTTCCACATGCTTATTGTGAACGTAAGCCTCTATTTGAATCTCGCCAAGCTTCTCAAGAAAATCGTTGGAAATAATCAAACGTAATGACCCCACTTTTATCGCCGGATGTTGACTCTTTCGACTCAACGCATCCGCGACAACATTCGCCTTACCCGGATGATAAAGTATTTCACAATCGTAGTCTTTCACCACATCCATCCACCTACGTTGACGATAATTCAAATCTCGTTGATTAAAGAGATGTTTCAAACTCTTATGATCCGAATAAATCGTACACTTGACACCATACAAGTAATGGCGCCAAATTTTCAACGCATGCACAACCGCCGCCAACTCAAGATCATGAGTCGGATATCTCGTTTCATGTTTCTTTAATTGTCGAGAGGCATAAGCGATGACTTTACCTCTTTGCATTAGAACACACCCGAGACCATTTAAGGAAGCATCACAATAAACCACCATATCTTCTACCCCTTCCGGCAACACTAACACTGGAGCTTGACACAACTTCTCTTTTAACAATTGAAAAGCAATCTCTTGCTCGTTCTCCCAATTAAACCTAGCATTCTTTCTCGTCAACTTCGTCAATGGAGAAGCAATCTTAGAAAAGTCTTGGATAAACCGACGATAATAACCGGCCAATCCGAGAAAACTTCGGATTTTCGTAGGCGTAGTCGGTCGTCCCCAACTCTTCACCGTCTCGATCTTCCCCGAATCTACTTGAATACCGTTTTCATTCACAATATGACCAAGGAATTGAACTTCCCTTAGCCAAAATTCACATTTGGAGAACTTTGCATACAACTTCTCCTTTCGTAGCGTCTTCAATACTTCACGCAAATTACGTTCATGCTCGTTCATACTTTTCGAGTAGACTAGTATGTCGTCAATGAACACTATTACCGACTTGTCCAACATAGGTTGGCACACTCGGTTCATAAGATCCATGAATGCCGCCGGTGCATTCGTAAGACCAAAGGGCATAACTACAAACTCATAATGCCCGTAACGCGTTCGAAAAGCCGTTTTCTCTATGTCTTCCTCAAGGACCCGCATTTGGTGATAGCCGGACCGTAGGTCGATCTTAGAGAAATACGTTGCACCTTGAAGTTGATCAAATAAATCGTCAATCCTAGGTAATGGATAACGATTCTTGATCATCACTTTATTCAACTCACGGTAATCAATGCACATACGCATACTACCATCTTTCTTCTTCACAAATAACACCGGAGCGCCCCATGGCGAAGCACTCGGTCGAATAAAACCCTTCTCGAGCAACTCTTGGGTTTGATTTAACAACTCTTGCATTTCCGTTGGTGCTAAACGATAAGGAGTTTTAGCAATGGGAGTAGCTCCCGGAACCAACTCAATACGAAACTCAACTTGTCTTTCCGCCGGAACACCCGGTAATTCGTCCGGAAAAACGTCTTCGAATTCACTAACAACCGAAATTTCACGAATAGGTGGTGGCTCATTGTGAGTATCAACAACGTGAGCAAGGAAAGCCATGCCACCGGTAACAACAAAACGACGTGCCCGTGCAAAAGTGCATATCGGCACCGGTCTCCTTCGCTTATCACCATGAATAATTAAATCTCCCCCACTTAGGGTCTTCACACGAATAAACTTATCATGGCATGCAATATCGGCTCTATAACGATCGAGCCAATCCATACCAACGACAATATCAAAGTTGCCCAAGGTCATTGGAATAAGATCAATTTTAAAGGTTTCGGCACCAAAAACAACATCACAATTTTCACACACATCAACCACTAGCACCGTCTTGCCGTCCGCTATTTCGACTTCTACCGGACGACTTAACTTAGCTAACGGTCTATCAAGTTTAGGCACAAATTTAGGAGACACAAACGACAAATTTGCAACGCTATCAAATAGAATTCTCGCCGGATTAGAATTAACCATGAAAGTACCTGAGACTACTTCGTTTGATTGTTTGGCTTCGTCATTGGTCATCAAATAGTTGCGACCCCTAGCCGTGCCCGCCGCTTTCTCTAACCGTTTAACATTATCATTATTCAAATCGGGACATTCCGGCCTCTTATGCCCCTCTTTACCACAATTAAAGCAAGTGATTTTGGTCGATGCCTTGGTGCAATCACGGGCCATGTGTCCTCTTTGATTACTATTATAACACGTGTGCCCGAAACCCCCGGAAGCACCCTTCTTCACACTATTAAAGCTTTCGGAGCCTTTCTTGGACTTCTTATTTGAAAAGTTCGAATGACTTGAACCCTCAAACTTCCTCTTTGAAAAAGTAAAATCACTCTTTCTTGGCACCTCCGGCTCAAAACCCCGAGCAAATTCAAATAACTCGTCAAAAGACTTAGCCATACCCCGACTAATCTTACCCTTGTACTCATCATTTAAAGTGCGGTAGAAATCCTTCATTAGCTTGTGATCATCACCAACATACTCCGGGCAAAAACGAGTCTTTACCAAGAAGGTAGACTTAAGAGTAACTAAGTCCATTGAACCTTGTTACAAATGGTGCAACTCGTCCTGGATTCTATCGAGATTGGAAGAAGTTCGGTATTCCTTGAAAAACTCCTTCTTAAATTCTTCCCACGTCAAGCCCATACATTGTTCCTCACCATACAAGTTGATTTTATCATCCCACCATAACTTAGCCTCTTCTCGTAGCATGCTAGAGCCATACCTCGCCTTCTTTTCGGGAGGACATTCCGCGGTACGGAAAGCTCCCTCAATATCGAAGATCTAACATGTACTTTTTAAAGGATCCCGCACCCCATTAAACATCGGGGGTTGAGCATCCTTGAAATTCTTGTAGTGGAAGTCTCGCCTTCCTTCACCTCCTTCACCACGAGGATATATGCTTCTAGCGTCAAGGGCCCCTTCGATAGTAGCCTTCATTCGTTCATTTATCAAATCGGTCACCTGCCCATCGACCGAATCTTGAAAGACCTTTCGGACGTCCGTAAGAAAATCCGCTTTTAACTTTTTAAAGACGGCCTCAACCTTGGCCGAAAACTCGGCGTCCTCGCTTGTACTTCCGTTATCATGACCGGGACCGTTTCTCGTCTTCATTCTATAAAACGAAATAGGTTAAACCACAAAAATGAAAGGACAATTACATGTGTATATACATATATGCCACACTACTCCATCTCGCTCAACAATCGTCGTACATTGCTTGTTTAACACGACTTGCGCCCGTAATAATGGTAGCTAGTCATTACTATACGAGCACGTCGCATTAACTCGCTAGTACAACGCCTATCTCGCTTGATGCTTGCTAAACACAACACAAACAATTAGCACAAGGTTAATTCTCATAAACTAAAGCACTAACAATTCCCGATTAGACCCAAAGTCCTACAAGTCCCGCATAAAGCGCTCACACAATAAAGTCTAAGTCTAGGCACCTATTTCAAGTCGCCTAAATCCCTTAGACCATGCTCTGATACCACTTGTAACAACCCGACTTCATAAACCCAAAAACGCGTACCAAAAAAAAAAATTTATATGCCAGTGCATCTGGACGGCGTCCAGCTCAGAATTGTGGGACGGCGTCCAAAGTTTGGGACGGCATCCAGCTTAAACAACTGGGACGGCGTCCAAGAAATTGGGACGGCGTCCCAATGGTCTTCCAGCTACTGATCACGGGTCCAACTCACACGAGCGGAAAACCCGCTTCCCGACACTTTCAAACGAAAACCTTTTTACCACAAGTCAATATAAGTGAAACTAAGAGATTTTCATCATAAAATCAAGTTTTACATCAACGGGCCCACATCGCCCATTTTACGAGTTTTGTTCAAAAATAAAAGTTTCGACCAAATATAAGTTTAAGTTCCAAACGACACTAGAGCATGGTGTTTGGGGTTAAACTACCCAATCTCGGTCGAACTCCAAAAGCTAACACCCAAAAGCATCCCCTAACAAAACAAGCGGGAGATCACTAATCCAAATGAACGCTCTTACCCTTGTCAATGCCCGAGCCTATAAAAAAGTAAACAACGAGAGGGTAAGCAAAGCTTAGTGAATGCAATAATTATACATACATATATATAACCCATCTATTTGCAATCACAATTACCGAATACCTTGTACGAACTTGAAACTCAAATTAGCATAACATCATACCCGAAATACTTAACAAGTCGCACATTATCACAAAACCGCATTAGCATATACTCAACACAATATATTTAAACAAAATGCCAAACAATCAACAATCTCAATATGGTTAACCATAACGCTATGGTGCTACCGGCTCGTGGTTCACACCATACGCAATTGAGTCATACTCTTTTATAGTGCTACCGGCTCGTGGTTCACACTCGATGCTACCGGCTCGTGGTTCACATCTTAGTTTATAGTGCTACTGGCTCGTGATTCACACTCGATGCTACCGGCTCGTGGTTCACATCTTAGTTTATAGTGCTACCGGCTCGTGGTTCACACTCGATCACACACATGTTATGGCACTACCGGCTTGATGGTTCATACCATAACACCGACAAATAAATACGTCATATACACATACGTATAATTACTCCACTCACCTTAGAGTCTTCGTGAAAGATAACCGAACGTGCCACTTTAATGTAACGTACCTATTACATTTTAGTACATAATCAATTCACAACTCAAGTCGGTCAAGCAACTCACTCAAAAATCTAGAGTCTTTTGTCCCAAAGTGCAATCCCGACCCATTTTGCACCCTTAACCCTAATAATGGGTTAACTTCACCAAAAACCCTAACTTTAGCCAATTAAGGTCTTAACATACTTTTAACCACAAAGTTAACTCGTTTTCATACATGCAAGACAACCTAGGTCATCAAAGACCCATTTGACCCATTTCAAGGTCAACATACCCATTTAGGTCACCCACAACCCAAATGACTCCCACTAACACTAACTATAGGTGTACTAGTGATCTATTAGGCCTTTAAGACCCATTTACACATTTCAACATTTCAAAACCCTAAGTTAGTCACCATTTGGGTCTTCATGACCCAAACTTACCCAAAACCCCCAAATCACTCATACATGGGTTTTATGTACAACATTAACCCAAACCCTAACCCTTAAACATATTTACTAGAGAAATCAATTTTAGGGCTTACCACCACAATCAAAACGAAGCTAACGAGGAGATGAACAACTTCAATGCTCGAGCTAGAACCCGAAACAAGCTTCTTCCTCTCCTATTTGAGCTTTCTCACACTTAAGAGCACTCTCTCTCTAGAATTAAAGTAGATGATGTTTGGTGGTTGTGAATGGAGTAATGAGAATCCCAAAACTGATCTAGGGCTTTAAAATTCGTCCAAGAAGTGAAATTACCAAAATACCCATCTAAAATAATTAATAACAAAAAGACATGCCTGCCAGCCATTCTGGACGGCGTCCAAAATGTTGGACGGCATCCAGGTCTTCAAACTAGGACGGCGTCCCAAATGTTTGGACGGCGTCCAAACCCAAAATGAAAACAGTATCTTACAGGTAGCCAATGTAAAACGTGAGAAAGTTGACCAAATTAGTCGAGGAGGTATTATCAACATAGCTGGTGTGGATTTAGAGATTGACTTGATACCCATCAAATTGGAAAGTTTTGACTTGATTGTCGGTATATATTGGTTGACCAAGGTAAGGGCCGACATCATCTGTGGAGATAAAGTTATTCTTATACCACACGGAGATGGTGAGTCACTGATTATTTACGGAGAGAGATGTAACTCGAAGCTGAACCTCATTAGTTGCATTAAAGCACAAAAGATAATGAAGAAAGGACGTCTTGCTGTTTTAGCACATGTGGAAACATTAGAAACCGAGGTGAAGAGCGTGGATGATGTAAGAATTGTGAACGAATTTCCCGATGTCTTCCCAGAGGAATTGCCTGGATTACTGCCAACGAGGGCAGTGGAGTTTCAGATCGATTTAGTGCCAGGAGCTGCACCTGTAGCTCGCGCTCCTTATCGACTCGCACCTTCTGAAATGCAAGAGTTGCAGAGTCAACTACAAGAACTGCTAGACCGTGGATTTATCCAACCAAGTTCTTCGCCTTGGGGTGCTCCTGTTTTGTTTATGAAGAAGAAGGACGGATCTTTCCGCATGTGTATCGACTACCGCGAACTCAACAAATTGACGATCAAGAATCGGTATCCCCTTCCCCGAATTGACGATCTTTTTGATCAGTTGTAAGGATCAAGCGTTTACTCTAAGATCGATTTGCGATCCGGTTATCACCAGTTGAGGGTGAAGGAGAGTGATGTGATGAAAACTGCATTCAGAACCCGTTATGGTCACTATGAGTTTCTCGTGATGCCATTCGGTTTAACCAACGCACCTGCCGTGTTTATGGATCTCATGAATCGTGTATGCAAGCCGTACCTGGATAAGTTCATTATCGTCTTCATAGATGATATCCTCATCTACTCCAAAAGCGAAGAAGAACATGAGCAACATCTTCGACTAGTGCTTGAACTCTTGAGACAAGAGAAACTTTATGCCAAATTCTCCAAGTGTGAGTTTTGGTTGAAGGAAGTCCAATTCCTGGGTCATATTGTGAGCGATCAAGGTATCAAAGTTGATCCCACAAAGATCGAAGCTATCAGTAAGTGGGAAACCCCCACTACTCCGACTCATATCCGCCAATTTTTAGGTCTCGCCAGTTACTACAGAAGATTTATTGAAGGTTTCTCTCTGCTTGCGCGTCCTTTGACCGCGCTGACTCACAAAGGGAAAAAGTTCGTTTGGAAAACTGAACAAGAATCAGCATTTCAAACCTTGAAGCAGAAGTTAACCACCGCGCCTATCCTATCACTTCCTGAAGGCAGTGACGATTTTGTCGTATATTGCGATGCCTCGAAAAATGGTTTTGGTTGCGTATTGATGCAAAGAATGAAGGTCATTGCTTATGCTTCTCGTCAACTGAAGATTCACTAGCGAAACTACACTACTCACGAGCTCGAACTTGGAGCCGTTGTTTTTGCGCTCAAATTGTGGAGACAATATCTTTATGGAACTAAAAGTACTATCTTCACTGACCACAAAAGCCTCCAACACATATTCAATCAGAAACAACTAAACATGAGACATCGACGATGGATCGAGATGCTGAACGACTATGATTGTGAACTTCGTTACCATCCTGGCAAGGCAAATGTTGTAGCCGATGCTTTGAGCCGAAAGGAGAGGATGGCACCTCTTCGTGTCCAAGCCCTGAACATCACCATTCATTCGAATCTCAATAGCCAAATTCGAGTAGCTCAAGATGAGGCTCTCAAGGAAGAGAATATTTCCCATGAACACTTGAACATTCTCATCTCTCGATTCGAGGTTAAGGAGACTGGACTCCGATACTTCGCCGAAAGAATTTGGGTGCCTAGTTATGGGGATTTGCGAAGCCTCATTCTAGACGAAGCCCACAAGTCAAGATATTCGATTCATCCAGGAGCCGGTAAAATGTACCACGACCTCAAGGAACAATATTGGTGGCCTAATCTTAAGAAGGATGTTGCAACTTATATTGGGAAGTGTTTGACTTGCTCGAAAGTTAAGGCCGAACATCAGAGGCCCTCGGGGTTACTTCAGCAACCGAAAATCCCGCAATAGGAGTGGGAAAGGATAACGATGGACTTCATTACGAAACTACCAAAGACGGTGGGTGGATACGATACCATCTGGGTTATCGTTGACCGTCTTACCAAATCTGCACACTTCTTAGCCATGAAAGAAACAGATACGATGGAGAGACTCGCTCAACTATACATAAAGGAAATTGTATCTCGTCATGGTGTGCCCTTATCAATTATTTCAGATCGAGATGCCCGTTTTGCTTCTAGATTTTGGCGTTCTTTGCAAGAAGCCTTGGGGACTCGTCTCGACATGAGTATTGCGTATCACCCACAGACCGATGGGCAAAGCAAACACACGATTTAGACTTTGAAGGACATGTTGCGTTCTTGTGTTACTGATTTCGGAAAGGCTTGGGAAAGGCATTTGCCGCTAGCCGAGTTCTCTTACAACAACAGTTATCATTCGAGTATTAATGCTGCACCTTTCAAAGCATTGTATGGCCGCAAATGCCGTTCTCTTATTTGTTGGGCCGAAGTAGGCGAAAAGCAAATCACCGGACCCGAGGTAGTCCATGAAACAACCGAGAAGATTGTCCAAATTCAAGCGAGAATTAAGACAGCCCGTGATCGCCAAAAGAGTTATGCCGACCTTAAATGTA
This sequence comes from Rutidosis leptorrhynchoides, assembly GCF_046630445.1. Taxonomy (NCBI): domain Eukaryota; kingdom Viridiplantae; phylum Streptophyta; class Magnoliopsida; order Asterales; family Asteraceae; genus Rutidosis; species Rutidosis leptorrhynchoides. Next base: position 267,825,627 of record NC_092335.1, read on the forward strand.
AAGACTTCGAATTCAATGTGGGTGACCGTGTAATATTGAAGGTCGCACCTTGGAAAGGTGTGATCCGTTTTGGAAAATGTGGGAAGCTTAACCAGCGATACAGTGGTCGTTTCGAAATCTTGGAGCGTGTTGGACCCGTTGCTTACCGTTTGGATCTTCCGACTCAATTGAGCTCAGTTCATCCTACTTTTCACGTATCAAATTTGAAGAAGTGTCTTGCTGAACCAAAACTTGTCATACCACTGGAAGAACTTACGATTGATGACAAACTCCACTTCGTGGAAGAACCTGTTGAAATTATGGACCGTGAGGTCAAAACTTTGAAACGCAACAAGATTTCGATCGTCCGAGTCTGATGGAATGCCAAACGAGGACCTGAGTTTACCTGGGAACGAGAGGATTAAATGATGCAAAAGTATCCTCACCTTTTCCCAACTCCTCCATCTACCTCAGCTTAAAATTTCGGGACGAAATTTTCTTTAACAGGTGGGTAATGTAACGACCCTGGATTTTCCAACGTATAATTATTAATATTTATTATTAATACTTGCGCTTTCATAAATGTATTTTTATACATTTTACTTGTTACCGTATGTGACTTTTCATGGCCCGATTTATCCTTGTGACGCGCTTTTCACGAATAATATTTAGAATATTATTTACGTTCATGATGAATTATTATTAATCATTTTTAATTAACTAATGTAACTAGTTAATTACTTGGGCCTTTTATTTATTTGTTGGTTACTTGGACTTGGGCTTTATTTTAATGGACTTGGAAGCTCACCCTACACACTTAATGGACTAGTAAGCCCACTATATTACTAGTAACTTATTAATGATAAGCATGGATTAATTAAGTTAATGATGAGACAAATTATTCAAGCATGCTAACACCCTTTTTCCATGAATTTAACTTATACACTTTCCTAGCATACAACAATAACCAATACTTGAAAGATCACTTTTGACTTCCCCATTTGGGAGCTCTTTGGCCGTGGCCTTTTGTTGGGAGGGATGAGTTCATTTTCATTTTATTTTGTTACTTATTCACTAGTGTTTCACTTCATTTTCACACACACACATTTCTCTACTTTCTTACTCCAAGTTTTCTCTCTAATTGTGAGTTCTTACAAGACTTTTTCTTCTTCTTTTTCTTGTTCCAAAACTGAACCCATCATCATCATTTTAATTACTTGTTTTGTTACTTGTTGTTTGTTGTTGTTAAAGATCAAGTTATCTAGCTTGAATCTTCATGTAATCTTGTTACTTTCATCTTTGTTTGATGAAGAACCAAGAACAAGGATCTAAGTTTTTATAACTTATGGTTCTACACTTAAATGTTTTAAAGATCTAAAAGTTCATAAGCTTTATGATTTTACTTGTGTTCATGTTTTGTAGACTTAAGGTTTACTTTCCTAAGATCCAAAATTTGATTTGAATCTTCTTAAGTATGAAACAAACATGAACATAATACTTGTAACTTTAACTCATTTCTTCATTTTATTTATTTAAAGTTGTGATGTTGTTAATTTGGTCAAGTATTACTAGTTAAACTTGATCTCATATTTCTTGAAACTAAAGTTAAACTTTGTAAGTTCAAGAACATGGAAGTATAACTTTCTAGTTATAACTTCATACACTTATGTTAGATCTAAGTTTCTATAGCTTATGGTCTTCTAATTTTGTTGTAAATAAGAGCTTATAAGCTTACATACATTCTACAAGATTAAAACCTAAGTTTCATGACTTATGGTTTCATTAAAGTTAAGATCCAAGTTCTATAACTTAGGGTTTAACTTAAGAACACTAGATCTAGACATTTTGGTCTAGGATCTTCAAGATCTAACTAAGAACGAAGTTCTACAACTTAAGATCTGGTTTACTTAGTTTACTTTCAAGTTTGTAGCTTAATATTACTATTAGAACTCATGTATGTGTCGGATCTAAGATCTTGATGTAACTTTGGTTCATCAAACTACTTACAACCCTTAATTGAGTTGTGCTAGATATCTTAGACTTACACTAGTGTTATGATGGTTAAAACTTGGTTAAGATTGAAATGTCCCGTTCTTATTGATTAAAAACGTTCCATATTAATTGATTTCGTTGCGAGGTTTTGACCTCTATATGAGACGTTTTTCAAAGACTGCATTCATTTTTAAACAAACCATAACCTTTATTTCATCAATAAAGGTTTAAAAAGCTTTACGTAGATTATCAAATAATGATAATCTAAAATATCCTGTTTACACACGACCATTACATAATGGTTTACAATACAAATATGTTACAACAAAATAAGTTTCTTGAATGCAGTTTTTACACAATATCATACAAGCATGGACTCCAAATCTTGTCCTTATTTAAGTATGCGACAGCGGAAGCTCTTAATAATCACCTGAGAATAAACATGCTTAAAACGTCAACAAAAATGTTGGTGAGTTATAGGTTTAACCTATATATATCAAATCGTAACAATAGACCACAAGATTTCATATTTCAATACACATCCCATACATAGAGATAAAAATCATTCATATGGTGAACACCTGGTAACCGACAATAACAAGATGCATATATAAGAATATCCCCATCATTCCGGGACACCCTGAAATGTCCCGTTCTTATTGATTAAAAACGTTCCATATTAATTGATTTCGTTGCGAGGTTTTGACCTCTATATGAGACGTTTTTCAAAGACTGCATTCATTTTAAAACAAACCATAACCTTTATTTCATCAATAAAGGTTTAAAAAGCTTTACGTAGATTATCAAATAATGATAATCTAAAATATCATGTCCACACACGACCATTACATAATGGTTTACAATACAAATATGTTACAACAAAATAAGTTTCTTGAATGCAGTTTTTACACAATATCATACAAGCATGGACTCCAAATCTCGTCCTTATTTAAGTATGCGACAGCGGAAGCTCTTAATAATCACCTGAGAATAAACATGCTTAAAACGTCAACAAAAATGTTGGTGAGTTATAGGTTTAGCCTATATATATCAAATCATAATAATAGACCACAAGATTTCATATTTCAATACACATCCCATTCATAGAGATAAAAATCATTCATATGGTGAACACCTGGTAACCGACAATAATGTAGTGACCCGAACTTTTCCATGTTTATATATATTAATTGAGATTGATGTTTACATGATTAAATGTTTCCAACATGTTAAGCAATCAAACTTGTTAAGACTTGATTAATTGAAATAGGTTTCATATAGACAATTGACTACCCAAGTTGACCGGTGATTCACGAACGTTAAAACTTGTAAAAACTATATGATGACATATATATGGTTATATATATAGTTAACATGATATTATGATAAGTAAACATATCATTAATTATATTAACAATGAACTACATATGTAAAAACAAGACTACTAACTTAATGATTTTGAAACGAGACATATATGTAACGTTTATCGTTGTAACGACATTTAATGTATATATATCATATTAAGAGATATTCGTACATCATAATATCATGATAATATAATAATTTAAAATCTCTTTTGTTATTATAAACATTGGGTTAACAACATTTAACAAGATCGTTAACCTAAAGGTTTCAAAACAACACTTACATGTAACGACTAACGATGACTTAACAACTCGGTTAAAATGTATATACATGTAGTGTTTTAATATGTATTTATACACTTTTGAAAGACTTCAATACACTTATCAAAATACTTCTACTTAACAAAAATGCTTACAATTACATTCTCGTTCAGTTTCATCAACAATTCTACTCGTATGCACCCGTATTCGTACTCGTACAATACACAGTTTTTAGATGTATGTACTACTGGTATATACACTCCAATGATCAGCTCTTAGCAGCCCATGTGAGTCACCTAACACATGTGGGAACCATCATTTGGCAACTAGCATGAAATATCTCATAAGATTACAAAAATATGAGTAATCATTCATGACTTATTTACATGAAAACAAAATTACATATCCTTTATATCTAATCCATACACCAACGACCAAAAACACCTACAAACACTTTCATTCTTCAATTTTCTTCATCTAATTGAACTCTCTCAAGTTCTATCTTCAAGTTCTAAGTGTTCTTCATAAATTCCAAAAGTTCTAGTTTCATAAAATCAAGAATACTTTCAAGTTTGCTAGCTCACTTCCAATCTTGTAAGGTGATCATCCAACCTCAAGAAATCTTTGTTTCTTACAGTAGGTTATCATTCTAATACAAGGTAATAATCATATCCAAACTTTGGTTCAATTTCTATAACTATAACAATCTTATTTCAAGTGATGATCTTACTTGAACTTGTTTTCGTGTCATGATTTTGCTTCAAGAACTTTGAGCCATCCAAGGATCCATTGAAGCTAGATCCATTTTTCTCTTTTCCAGTAGGTTCATCCAAGGAACTTAAGGTAGTAATGATGTTCATAACATCATTCGATTCATACATATAAAGCTATCTTATTCGAAGGTTTAAACTTGTAATCACTAGAACATAGTTTAGTTAATTCTAAACTTGTTCGCAAACAAAAGTTAATCCTTCTAACTTGACTTTTAAAATCAACTAAACACATGTTCTATATCTATATGATATGCTAACTTAATGATTTAAAACCTGGAAACACGAAAAACACCGTAAAACCGGATTTACGCCGTCGTAGTAACACCGCGGGCTGTTTTGGGTTAGTTAATTAAAAACTATGATAAACTTTGATTTAAAAGTTGTTATTCTGAGAAAATGATTTTTATTATGAACATGAAACTATATCCAAAAATTATGGTTAAACTCAAAGTGGAAGTATGTTTTCTAAAATGGTCATCTAGACGTCGTTCTTTCGACTGAAATGACTACCTTTACAAAAACGACTTGTAACTTATTTTTCCGACTATAAACCTATACTTTTTCTGTGTAGATTCATAAAATAAAGTTCAATATGAAACCATAGCAATTTGATTCATTCAAAACGGATTTAAAATGAAGAAGTTATGGGTAAAACAAGATTGGATAATTTTTATCATTTTAGCTACGTGAAAATTGGTAACAAATCTATTCCAACCATAACTTAATCAACTTGTATTGTATATTATGTAATCTTGAGATACCATAGACACGTATACAATGTTTCGACCTATCATGTCGACACATCTATATATATTTCGGAACAACCATAGACACTCTATATGTGAATGTTGGAGTTAGCTATACAGGGTTGAGGTTGATTCCAAAATATATATAGTTTGAGTTGTGATCAATACTGAGATACGTATACACTGGGTCGTGGATTGATTCAAGATAATATTTATTGATTTATTTCTGTACATCTAACTGTGGACAACTAGTTGTAGGTTACTAACGAGGACAGCTGACTTAATAAACTTAAAACATCAAAATATATTAAAAGTGTTGTAAATATATTTTGAACATACTTTAATATATATGTATATATTGTTATAGGTTCGTGAATCAACAGTGGCCAAGTCTTACTTCTCGACGAAGTAAAAATCTGTGAAAGTGAGTTATAGTCCCACTTTTAAAATCTAATATTTTTGGGATGAGAATACATGCAGGTTTTATAAATGATTTACAAAATAGACACAAGTACGTGAAACTACATTCTATGGTTGAATTATCGAAATCGAATATGCCCCTTTTTATTAAGTCTGGTAATCTAAGAATTAGGGAACAGACACCCTAATTGACGCGAATCCTAAAGATAGATCTATTGGGCCTAACAAACCCCATCCAAAGTACCGGATGCTTTAGTACTTCGAAATTATATCATATCCGAAGGGTGTCCCGGAATGATGGGGATATTCTTATATATGCATCTTGTTATTGTCGGTTACCAGGTGTTCACCATATGAATGATTTTTATCTCTATGTATGGGATGTGTATTGAAATATGAAATCTTGTGGTCTATTATTATGATTTGGTATATATAGGTTAAACCTATAACTCACCAACATTTTTGTTGACGTTTTTAAGCATGTTTATTCTCAGGTGATTATTAAGAGCTTCCGCTGTCGCATACTTAAATAAGGACGAGATTTGGAGTCCATGCTTGTATGATATTGTGTAAAAACTGCATTCAAGAAACTTATTTTGTTGTAACATATTTGTATTGTAAACCATTATGTAATGGTCGTGTGTAAACAGGATATTTTAGATTATCATTATTTGATAATCTACGTAAAGCTTTTTAAACCTTTATTGATGAAATAAAGGTTATGGTTTGTTTTAAAATGAATGCAGTCTTTGAAAAACGTCTCATATAGAGGTCAGAACCTCGCAACGAAATCAATTAATATGGAACGTTTTTAATCAATAAGAACGGGACATTTCAGTTGGTATCCGAGCGTTGGTCTTAGAGAACCAGAAAATTTGCATTAGTGTGTCTTATCGAGTTTGTTAGGATGCATTAGTGATTCTGGACTTCGACCGTGTTTTCTTTAAAAATGATTGCTTAACATTTTTGTTGGAAACTATATATTTTTAACATATGAATATTATGTGATATATTAATCTCTTAACGTGTTTGATATTATGTGATAGATGTCTACCTCTAGAACAAGTCCCATTGACTCACCTAATAATAATGAAGAGTCAAATGTAAATTGGAATGATTCGTGGACTGATTCACAAGTTCCCGAAGAGGAACCGGAAGAAGAGTCAGAACCGGAAGAAGAATCAGAACCGGAAGAAGAATCGGAACCGGAAGAAGAATCGGAACCGGTGGGGGAAATAATAAAACGGTTAAGTAAAAGAGAATCCTCAACCAACCGACCAAGGTTAATTATGGTCAATGGTGTTTCCGCCAAGGAAGCAAAATATTGGGAGGATTACCAATTCTCCGATGAATCGGATTCCGACGAGAATTCCGATGATGTTATAGAAATTACCCCAACTGAATTTAAAAAGGCAAAAGAAAATAATAAGGGAAAGGGCATAAAAATAGAGAAATCTAATTCCAACCCCGATGAACTTTATATGTATCGTCAACCCCCGAAGTCCTTAAGTTGTAACAATGACCCGGGAACCTCTAAACCACCAGGTTTTTCTAAACCAATGTGGAAAATTACGGCTCGTATTAGGGGAACATCATATATCCCTAGAAACTTGGCAAAACGAACCAAAACCGAAGAAGAAGAAACAAGCGAGTCGGAATAAGATAGTTGTATTCGTGTGGTGTAATATATGTAATATAGTGTGCTTATGCTTTATGATATATGTAAAAATTGCTTGTATTAATAAGTATTTTTTTTTATGAATCTAACTCTTGTCTATTTTACAGTATAAAAACACAAAATGGATAGACAACCCAATATTTTAAGAGACCTACCCGGAGACATGATTGATGAAATCTTGTCTAGAGTCGGTCAGAATTCCTCGGCACAACTATTTAAGGCGAGATCAGTTTGTAAGACATTCGAAGAACGTTCCAAGAATGATTTGGTTTATAAAAGGCTTTCGTTCGGAAGATGGGGGATATCACATTGGGAAATCCATAAGTTACGATGTGTTTACTTTGACGCATATATTGCGGGGAACCCAAATGCTATTTTACGCAACGGGTTAAGAAATTATTTTGACTCAGTATATCCAAATATAGGACTTCGTGATTTAGAAAAAGCGGCTAACATGCAACATAAAGAAGCATGTTATGCTTACGGGTTAGTAATGTTCGCTTCTCACCAAAGTGAGAACAAGAACATCGGGCTACAACTATTAAACAAAACGTTCCCTCAAGTGACGGAGTCGGTAATTGGGGTAAGAAATGAGGTTTTTAGGTTATTACGAGACTGTTGGTCATTACGTAACCCTCGTCCCTTTGACGACGTTACAACACGCTGTCTTATCAACGGCCATAACGGTTATGTTCCACAAGACCAAGGATGGGAAGTAGTCCTAGTAAAACCAGAATGCATGACTTGTTTCTGGACGTATGAATTACGTGTCTTTATTGCCTTTGCTGAACGACTTGTGTACTAGCTAGAATTATCTTCACAACTATCTTGTATCAAAGTTATTGTGTGCTATATTTCATGCTTTATGTAAAATAAGCGGTATTGTAAGTTTGTAAAATATTGTATAAAAGTTTGAACGCGAAATATTATTATAATCAGTTTTTCATATAGAATTGTAGTAGTTGAATTGTATATTAGCTACTAAGTATGAACTTAACGGGTAGGTACTACCCGAATTTAAACTTATAAAACGCTAATATGAAGAAAAAGCTTTTATAAATGAGTTCATATTATGCTACGAAATACTATTAACTACTCTTAATATTCTGTATGATTAACTTGTTCCATTTGACTATTTTGAAGGAAATGGCACCGACTACTCGACACACCGTGAATATGAATGAAGAGGAATTCCGTACTTTTCTAGCTTCAAACATAGCCGCAGTACAGGCTGCGCTATATACCAACAATAACCTTGGATCTGGCAGTACAGGAAATCGTGTAGGATGCACCTACAAAGAATTCACTGCCTGCAAACCTTTGGAATTTGATGGAACCGAAGGACCGATCGGATTGAAACGGTGGACCGAGAAGGTTGAATCGGTGTTTGCCATAAGTAAGTGTACTGAAGAGGACAAAGTGAAGTACGCTACGCATACCTTCACAGGTTCTGCGTTAACATGGTGGAATACCTATCTAGAGCAAGTGGGACAAGATGATGCGTACGCACTACCGTGGTCAGCATTCAAGCACTTGATGAACGAGAAGTACCGTCCCAGAACCGAGGTCAATAAGCTCAAGACAGAACTTAGAGGGTTACGAACCCAAGGATTTGATATTACCACGTACGAAAGACGATTCACAGAATTGTGCCTATTGTGTCCGGGAGCATTCGAAGATGAGGAAGAGAAGATCGACGCGTTTGTGAAAGGATTACCGGAAAGAATCCAAGAAGATATAAGTTCACACGAGCCCGCCTCCATACAACAGGCATGTAGAATGGCTCACAAACTAGTGAACCAAATTGAAGAAAGAATTAAAGAACAGACTGCTGAAGAGGCCAATGTGAAGCAAGTCAAAAGAAAGTGGGAGGAAAACGGTGATAAGAATCGCCAATACAGCAACAACAGCAATTACAACAATAATCGCAACAATTATCCCAACAATCGCAACTACAACAAACGGCCCAACAACAACAACAACAACAACAACAGCAACTACAACAATCATCCTAACAACAATAATAACCGCAACAACAACAACAATCAGAAGCAGCTATGCCAAAGGTGTGAAAAGAATCACTCGGGGTTCTGCACCAAATTTTGCAACAAGTGTAAAAGAAATGGTCATAGCGCGGCGAAGTGTGAGGTCTACGGACCAGGGGTTAATAGAACGAATGGAACAAATGGGGTCGGAACGAGTAATGGCGGAGCAAGTAGTGTCGGAGCAAGTTATGCCAATGTAGTTTGTTATAAATGTGGAAAACCGGGCCACATTATTAGAAATTGCCCGAACCAGGAGAACACGAATGGACAAGGTCGTGGAAGAGTTTTCAATATTAATGCGGCAGAGGCACAGGAAGACCCGGAGCTTGTTACGGGTACGTTTCTTATTGACAATAAATCTGCTTACGTTTTATTTGATTCGGGTGCGGATAGAAGCTATATGAGTAGAGATTTTTGTGCTAAATTAAGTTGTCCATTGACGCCTTTGGATAGTAAATTTTTACTCGAATTAGCAAATGGTAAATTAATTTCAGCAGATAATATATGTCGGAATCGAGAAATTAAACTGGTTAGCGAAACATTTAAGATTGATTTGATACCAGTAGAGTTAGGGAGTTTTGATGTGATAATCGGTATGGACTGGTTGAAAGAAGTGAAAGCGGAGATCGTTTGTTACAAAAATGCAATTCGCATTATACGAGAAAAAGGAAAACCCTTAATGGTGTACGGAGAAAAGGGCAACACGAACCTACATCTTATTAGTAATTTGAAGGCACAAAAACTAATAAGAAAAGGTTGCTATGCTGTTCTAGCACACGTCGAGAAAGTACAAACTGAAGAAAAGAGCATCAATGATGTTCCCATTGCAAAAGAATTTCCCGATGTATTTCCGAAAGAATTACCGGGATTACCCCCACATCGATCCGTTGAATTTCAAATAGATCTTGTACCAGGAGCTGCACCAATAGCTCGTGCTCCTTACAGACTCGCACCCAGCGAGATGAAAGAACTGCAAAGCCAATTACAAGAACTTTTAGAGCGTGGTTTCATTCGACCAAGCACATCACCGTGGGGAGCTCCTGTTTTGTTTGTCAAGAAGAAAGATGGTACATTCAGGTTGTGTATCGACTACCGAGAGTTGAACAAACTTACCATCAAGAACCGCTACCCACTACCGAGAATCGACGACTTATTTGATCAACTACAAGGCTCGTCTGTTTATTCAAAGATTGACTTACGTTCCGGGTATCATCAAATGCGGGTGAAAGAAGATGATATTCCAAAGACTGCTTTCAGAACACGTTACGGTCATTACGAGTTTATGGTCATGCCGTTTGGTTTAACTAATGCACCAGCTGTGTTCATGGACCTTATGAACCGAGTGTGTGGACCATACCTTGACAAGTTTGTCATTGTTTTCATTGATGACATACTTATTTACTCAAAGAATGACCAAGAACACGGTGAACATTTGAGAAAGGTATTAGAAGTATTGAGGAAGGAAGAATTGTACGCTAAGTTTTCAAAGTGTGCATTTTGGTTGGAAGAAGTTCAATTCCTCGGTCACATAGTGAACAAAGAAGGTATTAAGGTGGATCCGGCAAAGATAGAAACTGTTGAAAAGTGGGAAACCCCGAAAACTCCGAAACACATACGCCAGTTTTTAGGACTAGCTGGTTACTACAGAAGGTTCATCCAAGACTTTTCCAGAATAGCAAAACCCTTGACTGCATTAACGCATAAAGGGAAGAAATTTGAATGGAATGATGAACAAGAGAAAGCGTTTCAGTTATTGAAGAAAAAGCTAACTACGGCACCTATATTGTCATTGCCTGAAGGGAATGATGATTTTGTGATTTATTGTGACGCATCAAAGCAAGGTCTCGGTTGTGTATTAATGCAACGAACGAAGGTGATTGCTTATGCGTCTAGACAATTGAAGATTCACGAACAAAATTATACGACGCATGATTTGGAATTAGGTGCGGTTGTTTTTGCATTAAAGACTTGGAGGCACTACTTATATGGGGTCAAAAGTATTATATATACCGACCACAAAAGTCTTCAACACATATTTAATCAGAAACAACTGAATATGAGGCAGCGTAGGTGGATTGAATTATTGAATGATTACGACTTTGAGATTCGTTACCACCCGGGAAAGGCAAATGTGGTAGCCGATGCCTTGAGCAGGAAGGACAGAGAACCCATTCGAGTAAAATCTATGAATATAATGATTCATAATAACCTTACTACTCAAATAAAGGAGGCGCAACAAGGAGTTTTAAAAGAGGGAAATTTAAAGGATGAAATACCCAAAGGATCGGAGAAGCATCTTAATATTCGGGAAGACGGAACCCGGTATAGGGCTGAAAGGATTTGGGTACCAAAATTTGGAGATATGAGAGAAATGGTACTTAGAGAAGCTCATAAAACCAGATACTCAATACATCCTGGAACGGGGAAGATGTACAAGGATCTCAAGAAACATTTTTGGTGGCCGGGTATGAAAGCCGATGTTGCTAAATATGTAGGAGAATGTTTGACGTGTTCTAAGGTCAAAGCTGAGCATCAGAAACCATCAGGTCTACTTCAACAACCCGAAATCCCAGAATGGAAATGGGAAAACATTACCATGGATTTCATCACTAAATTGCCAAGGACTGCAAGTGGTTTTGATACTATTTGGGTAATAGTTGATCGTCTCACCAAATCAGCACACTTCCTGCCAATAAGAGAAGATGACAAGATGGAGAAGTTAGCACGACTGTATTTGAAGGAAGTCGTCTCCAGACATGGAATACCAATCTCTATTATCTCTGATAGGGATGGCAGATTTATTTCAAGATTCTGGCAGACATTACAGCAAGCATTAGGAACTCGTCTAGACATGAGTACTGCCTATCATCCACAAACCGATGGGCAGAGCGAAAGGACGATACAAACGCTTGAAGACATGCTACGAGCATGTGTTATTGATTTCGGAAACAGTTGGGATCGACATCTACCGTTAGCAGAATTTTCCTACAACAACAGCTACCATTCAAGCATTGAGATGGCGCCGTTTGAAGCACTTTATGGTAGAAAGTGCAGGTCTCCGATTTGTTGGAGTGAGGTGGGGGATAGACAGATTACGGGTCCGGAGATTATACAAGAAACTACCGAGAAGATCATCCAAATTCAACAACGGTTGAAAACCGCCCAAAGTCGACAAAAGAGCTACGCTGACATTAAAAGAAAAGATATAGAATTTGAAATTGGAGAGATGGTCATGCTTAAAGTTTCACCTTGGAAAGGCGTTGTTCGATTTGGTAAACGAGGGAAATTAAATCCAAGGTATATTGGACCATTCAAGATTATTGATCGTGTCGGACCAGTAGCTTACCGACTTGAGTTACCTCAACAACTCGCGGCTGTACATAACACTTTCCACGTCTCGAATTTGAAGAAATGTTTTGCTAAAGAAGATCTCACTATTCCGTTAGATGAAATCCAAATCAACGAAAAACTCCAATTCATCGAAGAACCCGTCGAAATAATGGATCGTGAGGTTAAAAGACTTAAGCAAAACAAGATACCAATTGTTAAGGTTCGATGGAATGCTCGTAGAGGACCCGAGTTCACCTGGGAGCGTGAAGATCAGATGAAGAAGAAATACCCGCATCTATTTCCAGAAGATTCGTCAACACCTTCAACAGCTTAAAATTTCGGGACGAAATTTATTTAACGGGTAGGTACTGTAGTGACCCGAACTTTTCCATGTTTATATATATTAATTGAGATTGATGTTTACATGATTAAATGTTTCCAACATGTTAAGCAATCAAACTTGTTAAGACTTGATTAATTGAAATAGGTTTCATATAGACAATTGACTACCCAAGTTGACCGGTGATTCACGAACGTTAAAACTTGTAAAAACTATATGATGACATATATATGGTTATATATATAGTTAACATGATATTATGATAAGTAAACATATCATTAATTATATTAACAATGAACTACATATGTAAAAACAAGACTACTAACTTAATGATTTTGAAACGAGACATATATGTAACGTTTATCGTTGTAACGAAATTTAATGTATATATATCATATTAAGAGATATTCGTACATCATAATATCATGATAATATAATAATTTAAAATCTCTTTTGTTATTATAAACATTGGGTTAACAACATTTAACAAGATCGTTAACCTAAAGGTTTCAAAACAACACTTACATGTAACGACTAACGATGACTTAACAACTCAGTTAAAATGTATATACATGTAGTGTTTTAATATGTATTTATACACTTTTGAAAGACTTCAATACACTTATCAAAATACTTCTACTTAACAAAAATGCTTACAATTACATTCTCGTTCAGTTTCATCAACAATTCTACTCGTATGCACCCGTATTCGTACTCGTACAATACACAGTTTTTAGATGTATGTACTACTGGTATATACACTCCAATGATCAGCTCTTAGCAGCCCATGTGAGTCACCTAACACATGTGGGAACCATCATTTGGCAACTAGCATGAAATATCTCATAAGATTACAAAAATATGAGTAATCATTCATGACTTATTTACATGAAAACAAAATTACATATCCTTTATATCTAATCCATACACCAACGACCAAAAACACCTACAAACACTTTCATTCTTCAATTTTCTTCATCTAATTGAACTCTCTCAAGTTCTATCTTCAAGTTCTAAGTGTTCTTCATAAATTCCAAAAGTTCTAGTTTCATAAAATCAAGAATACTTTCAAGTTTGCTAGCTCACTTCCAATCTTGTAAGGTGATCATCCAACCTCAAGAAATCTTTGTTTCTTACAGTAGGTTATCATTCTAATACAAGGTAATAATCATATCCAAACTTTGGTTCAATTTCTATAACTATAACAATCTTATTTCAAGTGATGATCTTACTTGAACTTGTTTTCGTGTCATGATTTTGCTTCAAGAACTTTGAGCCATCCAAGGATCCATTGAAGCTAGATCCATTTTTCTCTTTTCCAGTAGGTTCATCCAAGGAACTTAAGGTAGTAATGATGTTCATAACATCATTCGATTCATACATATAAAGCTATCTTATTCGAAGGTTTAAACTTGTAATCACTAGAACATAGTTTAGTTAATTCTAAACTTGTTCGCAAACAAAAGTTAATCCTTCTAACTTGACTTTTAAAATCAACTAAACACATGTTCTATATCTATATGATATGCTAACTTAATGATTTAAAACCTGGAAACACGAAAAACACCGTAAAACCGGATTTACGCCGTCGTAGTAACACCGCGGGCTGTTTTGGGTTAGTTAATTAAAAACTATGATAAACTTTGATTTAAAAGTTGTTATTCTGAGAAAATGATTTTTATTATGAACATGAAACTATATCCAAAAATTATGGTTAAACTCAAAGTGGAAGTATGTTTTCTAAAATGGTCATCTAGACGTCGTTCTTTCGACTGAAATGACTACCTTTACAAAAACGACTTGTAACTTATTTTTCCGACTATAAACCTATACTTTTTCTGTGTAGATTCATAAAATAAAGTTCAATATGAAACCATAGCAATTTGATTCATTCAAAACGGATTTAAAATGAAGAAGTTATGGGTAAAACAAGATTGGATAATTTTTATCATTTTAGCTACGTGAAAATTGGTAACAAATCTATTCCAACCATAACTTAATCAACTTGTATTGTATATTATGTAATCTTGAGATACCATAGACACGTATACAATGTTTCGACCTATCATGTCGACACATCTATATATATTTCGGAACAACCATAGACACTCTATATGTGAATGTTGGAGTTAGCTATACAGGGTTGAGGTTGATTCCAAAATATATATAGTTTGAGTTGTGATCAATACTGAGATACGTATACACTGGGTCGTGGATTGATTCAAGATAATATTTATTGATTTATTTCTGTACATCTAACTGTGGACAACTAGTTGTAGGTTACTAACGAGGACAGCTGACTTAATAAACTTAAAACATCAAAATATATTAAAAGTGTTGTAAATATATTTTGAACATACTTTAATATATATGTATATATTGTTATAGGTTCGTGAATCAACAGTGGCCAAGTCTTACTTCTCGACGAAGTAAAAATCTGTGAAAGTGAGTTATAGTCCCACTTTTAAAATCTAATATTTTTGGGATGAGAATACATGCAGGTTTTATAAATGATTTACAAAATAGACACAAGTACGTGAAACTACATTCTATGGTTGAATTATCGAAATCGAATATGCCCCTTTTTATTAAGTCTGGTAATCTAAGAATTAGGGAACAGACACCCTAATTGACGCGAATCCTAAAGATAGATCTATTGGGCCTAACAAACCCCATCCAAAGTACCGGATGCTTTAGTACTTCGAAATTATATCATATCCGAAGGGTGTCCCGGAATGATGGGGATATTCTTATATATGCATCTTGTTATTGTCGGTTACCAGGTGTTCACCATATGAATGATTTTTATCTCTATGTATGGGATGTGTATTGAAATATGAAATCTTGTGGTCTATTATTATGATTTGGTATATATAGGTTAAACCTATAACTCACCAACATTTTTGTTGACGTTTTTAAGCATGTTTATTCTCAGGTGATTATTAAGAGCTTCCGCTGTCGCATACTTAAATAAGGACGAGATTTGGAGTCCATGCTTGTATGATATTGTGTAAAAACTGCATTCAAGAAACTTATTTTGTTGTAACATATTTGTATTGTAAACCATTATGTAATGGTCGTGTGTAAACAGGATATTTTAGATTATCATTATTTGATAATCTACGTAAAGCTTTTTAAACCTTTATTGATGAAATAAAGGTTATGGTTTGTTTTAAAATGAATGCAGTCTTTGAAAAACGTCTCATATAGAGGTCAGAACCTCGCAACGAAATCAATTAATATGGAACGTTTTTAATCAATAAGAACGGGACATTTCAAATAACAAGATGCATATATAAGAATATCCCCATCATTCCGGGACACCCTTCGGATATGATATAAATTTCGAAGTACTAAAGCATCCGGTACTTTGGATGGGGTTTGTTAGGCCCAATAGATCTATCTTTAGGATTCGCGTCAATTAGGGTGTCTGTTCCCTAATTCTTAGATTACCAGACTTAATAAAAAGGGGCATATTCGATTTCGATAATTCAACCATAGAATGTAGTTTCACGTACTTGTGTCTATTTTGTAAATCATTTATAAAACCTGCATGTATTCTCATCCCAAAAATATTAGATTTTAAAAGTGGGACTATAACTCACTTTCACAGATTTTTACTTCGTCGGGAAGTAAGACTTGGCCACTGGTTGATTCACGAACCTATAACAATATATACATATATATATCAAAGTATGTTCAAAATATATTTACAACACTTTTAATATATTATGATGTTTTAAGTTTATTAAGTCAGCTGTCCTCGTTAGTAACCTACAACTAGTTGTCCACAGTTAGATGTACAGAAATAAATCGATAAATATTATCTTGAATCAATCCACGACCCAGTGTATACGTATCTCAGTATTGATCACAACTCAAACTATATATATTTTGGAATCAACCTCAACCCTGTATAGCTAACTCCAACATTCACATATAGAGTGTCTATGGTTGTTCCGAAATATATATAGATGTGTCGACATGATAGGTCGAAACATTGTATACGTGTCTATGGTATCTCAAGATTACATAATATATAATACAAGTTGATTAAGTTATGGTTGGAATAGATTTGTTACCAATTTTCACGTAGCTAAAATGAGAAAAATTATCCAATCTTGTTTTACCCATAACTTCTTCATTTTAAATCCGTTTTGAGTGAATCAAATTGCTATGGTTTCATATTGAACTCTATTTTATGAATCTAAACAAAAAAAGTATAGGTTTCTAGTCGGAAAAATAAGTTACAAGTCGTTTTTGTAAAGGTAGTCATTTCAGTCGAAAGAACGACGTCTAGATGACCATTTTAGAAAACATACTTCCACTTTGAGTTTAACCATAATTTTTGGATATAGTTTCATGTTCATAATAAAAATAATTTTCTCAGAATAACAACTTTTAAATCAAAGTTTATCATAGTTTTTAATTAACTAACCCAAAACAGCCCGCGGTGTTACTACGACGGCGTAAATCCGGTTTTACGGTGTTTTTCGTGTTTCCAGGTTTTAAATCATTAAGTTAGCATATCATATAGATATAGAACATGTGTTTAGTTGATTTTAAAAGTCAAGTTAGAAGGATTAACTTTTGTTTGCGAACAAGTTTAGAATTAACTAAACTATGTTCTAGTGATTACAAGTTTAAACCTTCGAATAAGATAGCTTTATATGTATGAATCGAATGATGTTATGAACATCATTGCTACCTTAAGTTCCTTGGATGAACCTACTGGAAAAGAGAAAAATGGATCTAGCTTCAATGGATCCTTGGATGGCTCAAAGTTCTTGAAGCAAAATCATGACACGAAAACAAGTTCAAGTAAGATCATCACTTGAAATAAGATTGTTATAGTTATAGAAATTGAACCAAAGTTTGAATATGATTATTACCTTGTATTAGAATGATAACCTACTGTAAGAAACAAAGATTTCTTGAGGTTGGATGATCACCTTACAAGATTGGAAGTGAGCTAGCAAACTTGAAAGTATTCTTGATTTTATGAAACTAGAACTTTTGGAATTTATGAAGAACACTTAGAACTTGAAGATAGAACTTGAGAGAGTTCAATTAGATGAAGAAAATTGAAGAATGAAAGTGTTTGTAGGTGTTTTTGGTCGTTGGTGTATGGATTAGATATAAAGGATATGTAATTTTGTTTTCATGTAAATAAGTCATGAATGATTACTCATATTTTTGTAATCTTATGAGATATTTCATGCTAGTTGCCAAATGATGGTTCCCACATGTGTTAGGTGACTCACATGGGCTGCTAAGAGCTGATCATTGGAGTGTATATACCAATAGTACATACATCTAAAAGCTGTGTATTGTACGAGTACGAATACGGGTGCATACGAGTAGAATTGTTGATGAAACTGAACGAGAATGTAATTGTAAGCATTTTTGTTAAGTAGAAGTATTTTGATAAGTGTATTGAAGTCTTTCAAAAGTGTATAAATACATATTAAAACACTACATGTATATACATTTTAACTGAGTCGTTAAGTCATCGTTAGTCGTTACATGTAAGTGTTGTTTTGAAACCTTTAGGTTAACGATCTTGTTAAATGTTGTTAACCCAATGTTTATAATAACAAAAGAGATTTTAAATTATTATATTATCATGATATTATGATGTATGAATATCTCTTAATATGATATATATACATTAAATGTCGTTACAACGATAAACGTTACATATATGTCTCGTTTCAAAATCATTAAGTTAGTAGTCTTGTTTTTACATATGTAGTTCATTGTTAATATAATTAATGATATGTTTACTTATCATAATATCATGTTAACTATATAACCATATATATGTCATCATATAGTTTTTTTACAAGTTTTAACGTTCGTGAATCACCGGTCAACTTGGGTGGTCAATTGTCTATATGAAACCTATTTCAATTAATCAAGTCTTAACAAGTTTGATTGCTTAACATGTTGGAAACATTTAATCATGTAAACATCAATCTCAATTAATATATATAAACATGGAAAAGTTCGGGTCACTACAGTACCTACCCGTTAAATAAATTTCGTCCCGAAATTTTAAGCTGTTGAAGGTGTTGACGAATCTTCTGGAAATAGATGCGGGTATTTCTTCTTCATCTGATCTTCACGCTCCCAGGTGAACTCGGGTCCTCTACGAGCATTCCATCGAACCTTAACAATTGGTATCTTGTTTTGCTTAAGTCTTTTAACCTCACGATCCATTATTTCGACGGGTTCTTCGATGAATTGGAGTTTTTCGTTGATTTGGATTTCATCTAACGGAATAGTGAGATCTTCTTTAGCAAAACATTTCTTCAAATTCGAGACGTGGAAAGTGTTATGTACAGCCGCGAGTTGTTGAGGTAACTCAAGTCGGTAAGCTACTGGTCCGACACGATCAATAATCTTGAATGGTCCAATATACCTTGGATTTAATTTCCCTCGTTTACCAAATCGAACAACGCCTTTCCAAGGTGCAACTTTAAGCATGACCATCTCTCCAATTTCAAATTCTATATCTTTTCTTTTAATGTCAGCGTAGCTCTTTTGTCGACTTTGGGCGGTTTTCAACCGTTGTTGAATTTGGATGATCTTCTCGGTAGTTTCTTGTATAATCTCCGGACCCGTAATCTGTCTATCCCCCACTTCACTCCAACAAATCGGAGACCTGCACTTTCTACCATAAAGTGCTTCAAACGGCGCCATCTCAATGCTTGAATGGTAGCTGTTGTTGTAGGAAAATTCTGCTAACGGTAGATGTCGATCCCAACTGTTTCCGAAATCAATAACACATGCTCGTAGCATATCTTCAAGCGTTTGTATCGTCCTTTCGCTCTGCCCATCAGTTTGTGGATGATAGGCAGTACTCATGTCTAGACGAGTTCCTAATGCTTGCTGTAATGTCTGCCAGAATCTTGAAATAAATCTGCCATCCCTATCAGAGATAATAGAGATTGGTATTCCATGTCTGGAGACGACTTCCTTCAAATACAGTCGTGCTAACTTCTCCATCTTGTCATCTTCTCTTATTGGCAGGAAGTGTGCTGATTTGGTGAGACGATCAACTATTACCCAAATAGTATCAAAACCACTTGCAGTCCTTGGCAATTTAGTGATGAAATCCATGGTAATGTTTTCCCATTTCCATTCCGGGATTTCGGGTTGTTGAAGTAGACCTGATGGTTTCTGATGCTCAGCTTTGACCTTAGAACACGTCAAACATTCTCCTACGTATTTAGCAACATCGGCTTTCATACCCGGCCACCAAAAATGTTTCTTGAGATCCTTGTACATCTTCCCCGTTCCAGGATGTATTGAGTATCTGGTTTTATGAGCTTCTCTAAGTACCATTTCTCTCATATCTCCAAATTTTGGTACCCAAATCCTTTCAGCCCTATACCGGGTTCCGTCTTCCCGAATATTAAGATGCTTCTCCGATCCTTTGGGTATTTCATCCTTTAAATTTCCCTCTTTTAAAACTCCTTGTTGCGCCTCCTTTATTTGAGTAGTAATGTTATTATGAATCATTATATTCATAGATTTTACTCGAATGGGTTCTCTGTCCTTCCTGCTCAAGGCATCGGCTACCACATTTGCCTTCCCCGGGTGGTAACGAATCTCAAAGTCGTAATCATTCAATAATTCAATCCACCTACGCTGCCTCATATTCAGTTGTTTCTGATTAAATATGTGTTGAAGACTTTTGTGGTCGGTATATATAATACTTTTGACCCCATATAAGTAGTGTCTCCAAGTCTTTAATGCAAAAACAACCGCGCCTAATTCCAAATCATGCGTCGTATAATTTTGTTCGTGAATCTTCAATTGTCTAGACGCATAAGCAATCACCTTCGTTCGTTGCATTAATACACAACCGAGACCTTGCTTTGATGCATCACAATAAATCACAAAATCATCATTCCCTTCAGGCAATGACAATATAGGTGCCGTAGTTAGCTTTTTCTTCAATAACTGAAACGCTTTCTCTTGTTCATCATTCCATTCAAATTTCTTCCCTTTATGCGTTAATGCAGTCAAGGGTTTTGCTATTCTGGAAAAGTCTTGGATGAACCTTCTGTAGTAACCAGCTAGTAAAAACTGGCGTATGTGTTTCGGAGTTTTCGGGGTTTCCCACTTTTCAACAGTTTCTATCTTTGCCGGATCCACCTTAATACCTTCTTTGTTCACTATGTGACCGAGGAATTGAACTTCTTCCAACCAAAATGCACACTTTGAAAACTTAGCGTACAATTCTTCCTTCCTCAATACTTCTAACACCTTTCTCAAATGTTCACCGTGTTCTTGGTCATTCTTTGAGTAAATAAGTATGTCATCAATGAAAACAATGACAAACTTGTCAAGGTATGGTCCACACACTCGGTTCATAAGGTCCATGAACACAGCTGGTGCATTAGTTAAACCAAACGGCATGACCATAAACTCGTAATGACCGTAACGTGTTCTGAAAGCAGTCTTTGGAATATCATCTTCTTTCACCCGCATTTGATGATACCCGGAACGTAAGTCAATCTTTGAATAAATAGACGAGCCTTGTAGTTGATCAAATAAGTCGTCGATTCTCGGTAGTGGGTAGCGGTTCTTGATGGTAAGTTTGTTCAACTCTCGGTAGTCGATACACAACCTGAATGTACCATCTTTCTTCTTGACAAACAAAACAGGAGCTCCCCACGGTGATGTGCTTGGTCGAATGAAACCACGCTCTAAAAGTTCTTGTAATTGGCTTTGCAGTTCTTTCATCTCGCTGGGTGCAAGTCTGTAAGGAGCACGAGCTATTGGTGCAGCTCCTGGTACAAGATCTATTTGAAATTCAACGGATCGATGTGGGGGTAATCCCGGTAATTCTTTCGGAAATACATCGGGAAATTCTTTTGCAATGGGAACATCATTGATGCTCTTTTCTTCAGTTTGTACTTTCTCGACGTGTGCTAGAACAGCATGGCAACCTTTTCTTATTAGTTTTTGTGCCTTCAAATTACTAATAAGATGTAGCTTCGTGTTGCCCTTTTCTCCGTACACCATTAAGGGTTTTCCTTTTTCTCGTATAATGCGAATTGCATTTTTGTAACAAATGATCTCCGCTTTCACTTCTTTCAACCAGTCCATACCGATTATCACATCAAAACTCCCTAACTCTACTGGTATCAAATCAATCTTAAATGTTTCGCTAAGCAGTTTAATTTCTCGATTCCGACATATATTATCTGCTGAAATTAATTTACCATTTGCTAATTCGAGTAAAAATTTACTATCCAAAGGCGTCAATGGACAACTTAATTTAGCACAAAAATCTCTACTCATATAGCTTCTATCCGCACCCGAATCAAATAAAACGTAAGCAGATTTATTGTCAATAAGAAACGTACCCGTAACAAGCTCCGGGTCTTCCTGTGCCTCTACCGCATTAATATTGAAAACTCTTCCACGGCCTTGTCCATTCGTGTTCTCCTGGTTCGGGCAATTTCTAATAATGTGGCCTGGTTTTCCACATTTATAACAAACTACATTGGCATAACTTGCTCCGACACTACTTGCTCCACCATTACTCGTTCCGACACCATTTGTTCCTTTCGTTCTATTAACCCCTGGTCCGTAGACCTCACACTTCGCCGCGCTATGACCATTTCTTTTACACTTGTTGCAAAATTTGGTGCAGAACCCCGAGTGATTCTTTTCACACCTTTGGCATAGCTGCTTCTGATTGTTGTTGTTGTTGCGGTTATTATTGTTGTTGGGATGATTGTTGTAGTTGCTGTTGTTGTTGTTGTTGTTGTTGGGCCGTTTGTTGTAGTTGCGATTGATGTTGCGATTGTTGGGATAATTGTTGCGATTATTGTTGTAATTGCTGTTGTTGTTGTATTGGTGATTCTTATCACCGTTTTCCTCCCACTTTCTTTTGACTTGCTTCACATTGGCCTCTTCAGCAGTCTGTTCTTTAATTCTTTCTTCAATCTGGTTCACTAGTTTGTGAGCCATTCTACATGCCTGTTGTATGGAGGCGGGCTCGTGTGAACTTATATCTTCTTGGATTCTTTCCGGTAATCCTTTCACAAACGCGTCGATCTTCTCTTCCTCATCTTCGAATGCTCCCGGACACAATAGGCACAATTCTGTGAATCGTCTTTCGTACGTGGTAATATCAAATCCTTGGGTTCTTAACCCTCTAAGTTCTGTCTTGAGCTTATTGACCTCGGTTCTGGGACGGTACTTCTCGTTCATCAAGTGCTTGAATGCTGACCACGGTAGTGCGTACGCATCATCTTGTCCCACTTGCTCTAGATAGGTATTCCACCATGTTAACGCAGAACCTGTGAAGGTATGCGTAGCGTACTTCACTTTGTCCTCTTCAGTACACTTACTTATGGCAAACACCGATTCAACCTTCTCGGTCCACCGTTTCAATCAGATCGGTCCTTCGGTTCCATCAAATTCCAAAGGTTTGCAGGCAGTGAATTCTTTGTAGGTGCATCCTACACGATTTCCTGTACTGCTAGATCCAAGGTTATTGTTGGTATGTAGCGCAGCCTGTACTGCGGCTATGTTTGAAGCTAGAAAAGTACGGAATTCCTCTTCATTCATATTCACGGTGTGTCGAGTAGTCGGTGCCATTTCCTTCAAAATAGTTAAATGGAACAAGTTAATCATACAGAATATTAAGAGTAGTTAATAGTATTTCGTAGCATAATATGAACTCATTTATAAAAGCTTTTTCTTCATATTAGCGTTTTATAAGTTTAAATTCGGGTAGTACCTACCCGTTAAGTTCATACTTAGTAGCTAATATACAATTCAACTACTACAATTCTATATGAAAAACTGATTATAATAATATTTCGCGTTCAAACTGTTATACAATATTTTACAAACTTACAATACCGCTTATTTTACATAAAGCATGAAATATAGCACACAATAACTTTGATACAAGATAGTTGTGAAGACAATTCTAGCTAGTACACAAGTCGTTCAGCAAAGGCAATAAAGACACGTAATTCATACGTCCAGAAACAAGTCATGCATTCTGGTTTTACTAGGACTACTTCCCATCCTTGGTCTTGTGCAACATAACCGTTATGGCCATTGATAAGACAGCGCGTTGTAACGTCATCAAAGGGACGAGGGTTACGTAATGTCCAACAGTCCCGTAATAATCTAAAAACCTCATTTCTTACCCCAATTACCGACTCCGTCACTTGTGGAAACGTTTTGTTTAATAGTTGTAGCCCGATGTTCTTGTTCTCACTTTGGTGAGAAGCGAACATTACTAATCCGTAAGCATAACATGCTTCTTTATGTTGCATGTTAGCCGCTTTTTCTAAATCACGAAGTCCAATATTCGGATATATTGAGTCAAAATAATTTCTTAACCCGTTGCGTAAAATAGCATTTGGGTTCCCCGCAATATATGCGTCAAAGTAAACACATCGTAACTTACGGGTTTCCCAATGTGATATCCCCCATCTTTCAAACGAAAGTCTCTTATAAACCAAGACATTCTTGGAACGTTCTTCGAATGTCTTACAAACTGATCTCGCCTTAAATAGTTGTGCCGAAGAATTCTGGCCGACTCTAGACAAGATTTCATCAATCATGTCTCCGGGTAGGTCTCTTAAAATATTGGGTTGTCTATCCATTTTGTGTTTTTAAACTGTAAAATAGACAAGAGTTAGATTCATAAAAAAAATACTTATTAATACAAGCAATTTTTACATATATCATAAAGCATAAGAACACTATATTCCATATATTACACCACACGAATACAACTATCTTATTCCGACTCGCTCGTTTCTTCTTCTTCGGTTTTGGTTCGTTTTGCCAAGTTTCTAGGGATATATGATGTTCCCCTAATACGAGCCGTCGTTGTCCACATTGGTTTAGAAAAACCTGGTGGTTTAGAGGTTCCCGGGTCATTGTTACAACTTAAGGACTTCGGGGGTTGACGATACATATAAAGTTCATCGGGGTTGGAATTAGATTTCTCTATTTTTATGCCCTTTCTCTTATTATTTTCTTTTGCCTTTTTAAATTCAGTTGGGGTAATTTCTATAACATCATCGGAATTCTCGTCGGAATCCGATTCATCGGAGAATTGGTAATCCTCCCAATATTTTGCTTCCTTGGCGGAAACACCATTGACCATAATTAACTTTGGTCGGTTGGTTGAGGATTTTCTTTTACTTAACCGTTTTATTATTTCCCCCACCGGTTCTATTTCTTCATCCGGTTCCGATTCTTCTTCCGGTTCCGATTCTTCTTCCGGTTCCGACTCTTCTTCCGGTTCCTCTTCGGGAACTTGTGAATCAGTCCACAAATCATTCCAATTTACATTTGACTCTTCATTATTATTAGGTGAGTCAATGGGACTTGTTCTAGAGGTAGACATCTATCACATAATATCAAACACGTTAAGAGATTAATATATCACATAATATTCATATGTTAAAAATATATAGTTTCCAACAAAAATGTTAAGCAATCATTTTTAAAGAAAACATGGTCGAAGTCCAGACTCACTAATGCATCCTAACAAACTCGATAAGACACACTAATGCAAATTTTCTGGTTCTCTAAGACCAACGCTCGGATACCAACTGAAATGTCCCGTTCTTATTGATTAAAAACGTTCCATATTAATTGATTTCGTTGCGAGGTTTTGACCTCTATATGAGACGTTTTTCAAAGACTGCATTCATTTTAAAACAAACCATAACCTTTATTTCATCAATAAAGGTTTAAAAAGCTTTACGTAGATTATCAAATAATGATAATCTAAAATATCATGTCCACACACGACCATTACATAATGGTTTACAATACAAATATGTTACAACAAAATAAGTTTCTTGAATGCAGTTTTTACACAATATCATACAAGCATGGACTCCAAATCTCGTCCTTATTTAAGTATGCGACAGCGGAAGCTCTTAATAATCACCTGAGAATAAACATGCTTAAAACGTCAACAAAAATGTTGGTGAGTTATAGGTTTAGCCTATATATATCAAATCATAATAATAGACCACAAGATTTCATATTTCAATACACATCCCATTCATAGAGATAAAAATCATTCATATGGTGAACACCTGGTAACCGACAATAACAAGATGCATATATAAGAATATCCCCATCATTCCGGGACACCCTTCGGATATGATATAAATTTCGAAGTACTAAAGCATCCGGTACTTTGGATGGGGTTTGTTAGGCCCAATAGATCTATCTTTAGGATTCGCGTCAATTAGGGTGTCTGTTCCCTAATTCTTAGATTACCAGACTTAATAAAAAGGGGCATATTCGATTTCGATAATTCAACCATAGAATGTAGTTTCACGTACTTGTGTCTATTTTGTAAATCATTTATAAAACCTGCATGTATTCTCATCCCAAAAATATTAGATTTTAAAAGTGGGACTATAACTCACTTTCACAGATTTTTACTTCGTCGGGAAGTAAGACTTGGCCACTGGTTGATTCACGAACCTATAACAATATATACATATATATATCAAAGTATGTTCAAAATATATTTACAACACTTTTAATATATTATGATGTTTTAAGTTTATTAAGTCAGCTGTCCTCGTTAGTAACCTACAACTAGTTGTCCACAGTTAGATGTACAGAAATAAATCGATAAATATTATCTTGAATCAATCCACGACCCAGTGTATACGTATCTCAGTATTGATCACAACTCAAACTATATATATTTTGGAATCAACCTCAACCCTGTATAGCTAACTCCAACATTCACATATAGAGTGTCTATGGTTGTTCCGAAATATATATAGATGTGTCGACATGATAGGTCGAAACATTGTATACGTGTCTATGGTATCTCAAGATTACATAATATATAATACAAGTTGATTAAGTTATGGTTGGAATAGATTTGTTACCAATTTTCACGTAGCTAAAATGAGAAAAATTATCCACTCTTGTTTTACCCATAACTTCTTCATTTTAAATCCGTTTTGAGTGAATCAAATTGCTATGGTTTCATATTGAACTCTATTTTATGAATCTAAACAAAAAAAGTATAGGTTTCTAGTCGGAAAAATAAGTTACAAGTCGTTTTTGTAAAGGTAGTCATTTCAGTCGAAAGAACGACGTCTAGATGACCATTTTAGAAAACATACTTCCACTTTGAGTTTAACCATAATTTTTGGATATAGTTTCATGTTCATAATAAAAATAATTTTCTCAGAATAACAACTTTTAAATCAAAGTTTATCATAGTTTTTAATTAACTAACCCAAAACAGCCCGCGGTGTTACTACGACGGCGTAAATTCGGTTTTACGGTGTTTTTCGTGTTTCCAGGTTTTAAATCATTAAGTTAGCATATCATATAGATATAGAACATGTGTTTAGTTGATTTTAAAAGTCAAGTTAGAAGGATTAACTTTTGTTTGCGAACAAGTTTAGAATTAACTAAACTATGTTCTAGTGATTACAAGTTTAAACCTTCGAATAAGATAGCTTTATATGTATGAATCGAATGATGTTATGAACATCATTGCTACCTTAAGTTCCTTGGATGAACCTACTGGAAAAGAGAAAAATGGATCTAGCTTCAATGGATCCTTGGATGGCTCAAAGTTCTTGAAGCAAAATCATGACACGAAAACAAGTTCAAGTAAGATCATCACTTGAAATAAGATTGTTATAGTTATAGAAATTGAACCAAAGTTTGAATATGATTATTACCTTGTATTAGAATGATAACCTACTGTAAGAAACAAAGATTTCTTGAGGTTGGATGATCACCTTACAAGATTGGAAGTGAGCTAGCAAACTTGAAAGTATTCTTGATTTTATGAAACTAGAACTTTTGGAATTTATGAAGAACACTTAGAACTTGAAGATAGAACTTGAGAGAGTTCAATTAGATGAAGAAAATTGAAGAATGAAAGTGTTTGTAGGTGTTTTTGGTCGTTGGTGTATGGATTAGATATAAAGGATATGTAATTTTGTTTTCATGTAAATAAGTCATGAATGATTACTCATATTTTTGTAATCTTATGAGATATTTCATGCTAGTTGCCAAATGATGGTTCCCACATGTGTTAGGTGACTCACATGGGCTGCTAAGAGCTGATCATTGGAGTGTATATACCAATAGTACATACATCTAAAAGCTGTGTATTGTACGAGTACGAATACGGGTGCATACGAGTAGAATTGTTGATGAAACTGAACGAGAATGTAATTGTAAGCATTTTTGTTAAGTAGAAGTATTTTGATAAGTGTATTGAAGTCTTTCAAAAGTGTATAAATACATATTAAAACACTACATGTATATACATTTTAACTGAGTCGTTAAGTCATCGTTAGTCGTTACATGTAAGTGTTGTTTTGAAACCTTTAGGTTAACGATCTTGTTAAATGTTGTTAACCCAATGTTTATAATAACAAAAGAGATTTTAAATTATTATATTATCATGATATTATGATGTATGAATATCTCTTAATATGATATATATACATTAAATGTCGTTACAACGATAAACGTTACATATATGTCTCGTTTCAAAATCATTAAGTTAGTAGTCTTGTTTTTACATATGTAGTTCATTGTTAATATAATTAATGATATGTTTACTTATCATAATATCATGTTAACTATATAACCATATATATGTCATCATATAGTTTTTTTACAAGTTTTAACGTTCGTGAATCACCGGTCAACTTGGGTGGTCAATTGTCTATATGAAACCTATTTCAATTAATCAAGTCTTAACAAGTTTGATTGCTTAACATGTTGGAAACATTTAATCATGTAAACATCAATCTCAATTAATATATATAAACATGGAAAAGTTCGGGTCACTACACACCCTTCGGATATGATATAAATTTCGAAGTACTAAAGCATCCGGTACTTTGGATGGGGTTTGTTAGGCCCAATAGATCTATCTTTAGGATTCGCGTCAATTAGGGTGTCTGTTCCCTAATTCTTAGATTACCAGACTTAATAAAAAGGGGCATATTCGATTTCGATAATTCAACCATAGAATGTAGTTTCACGTACTTGTGTCTATTTTGTAAATCATTTATAAAACCTGCATGTATTCTCATCCCAAAAATATTAGATTTTAAAAGTGGGACTATAACTCACTTTCACAGATTTTTACTTCGTCGGGAAGTAAGACTTGGCCACTGGTTGATTCACGAACCTATAACAATATATACATATATATCAAAGTATGTTCAAAATATATTTACAACACTTTTAATATATTTTGATGTTTTAAGTTTATTAAGTCAGCTGTCCTCGTTAGTAACCTATAACTAGTTGTCCACAGTTAGATATACAGAAATAAATCGATAAATATTATCTTGAATCAATCCACGACCCAGTGTATACGTATCTCAGTATTGATCACAACTCAAACTATACATATTTTGGAATCAACCTCAACCCTGTATAGCTAACTCCAACATTCACATATAGAGTGTCTATGGTTGTTCCGAAATATATATAGATGTGTCGACATGATAGGTCGAAACATTGTATACGTGTCTATGGTATCTCAAGATTACATAATATACAATACAAGTTGATTAAGTTATGGTTGGAATATATTTGTTACCAATTTTCACGTAGCTAAAATGAGAAAAATTATCCAATCTTGTTTTACCCATAACTTCTTCATTTTAAATCCATTTTGAGTGAATCAAATTGCTATGGTTTCATATTGAACTCTATTTTATGAATCTAAACAGAAAAAGTATAGGTTTATAGTCGGAAAAATAAGTTACAAGTCATTTTTGTAAAGGTAGTCATTTCAGTCGAAAGAACGACGTCTAGATGACCATTTTAGAAAACATACTTCCACTTTGAGTTTAACCATAATTTTTGGATATAGTTTCATATTCATAATAAAAATCATTTTCTCAGAATAACAACTTTTAAATCAAAGTTTATCATAGTTTTTAATTAACTAACCCAAAACAGCCCGCGGTGTTACTACGACGGCGTAAATCCGGTTTTACGGTGTTTTTCGTGTTTCCAGGTTTTAAATCATTAAGTTAGCATATCATATAGATATAGAACATGTGTTTAGTTGATTTTAAAAGTCAAGTTAGAAGGATTAACTTTTGTTTGCGAACAAGTTTAGAATTAACTAAACTATGTTCTAGTGATTACAAGTTTAAACCTTCGAATAAGATAGCTTTATATGTATGAATTGAATGATGTTATGAACATCATTACTACCTTAAGTTCCTTGGATGAACCTACTGGAAAAGAGAAAAATGGATCTAGCTTCAATGGATCCTTGGATGGCTCAAAGTTCTTGAAGCAAAATCATGACACGAAAACAAATTCAAGTAAGATCATCACTTGAAATAAGATTGTTATAGTTATAGAAATTGAACCAAAGTTTGAATATGATTATTACCTTGTATTAGAATGATAACCTACTGTAAGAAACAAAAATTTCTTGAGGTTGGATGATCACCTTACAAGATTGGAAGTGAGCTAGCAAACTTGAAAGTATTCTTGATTTTATGAAACTAGAACTTTTGGAATTTATGAAGAACACTTAGAACTTGAAGATAGAACTTGAGAGAGTTCAATTAGATGAAGAAAATTGAAGAATGAAAGTGTTTGTAGGTGTTTTTGGTCGTTGGTGTATGGATTAGATATAAAGGATATGTAATTTTGTTTTCATGTAAATAAGTCATGAATGATTACTCATATTTTTGTAATCTTATGAGATATTTCATGCTAGTTGCCAAATGATGGTTCCCACATGTGTTAGGTGACTCACATGGGCTGCTAAGAGCTGATCATTGGAGTGTATATACCAATAGTACATACATCTAAAAGCTGTGTATTGTACGAGTACGAATACGGGTGCATACGAGTAGAATTGTTGATGAAACTGAACGAGAATGTAATTGTAAGCATTTTTGTTAAGTAGAAGTATTTTGATAAGTGTATTGAAGTCTTTCAAAAGTGTATAAATACATATTAAAACACTACATGTATATACATTTTAACTGAGTCGTTAAGTCATCGTTAGTCGTTACATGTAAGTGTTGTTTTGAAACCTTTAGGTTAACGATCTTGTTAAATGTTGTTAACCCAATGTTTATAATATCAAAAGAGATTTTAAATTATTATATTATCATGATATTATGATGTACGAATATCTCTTAATATGATATATATACATTAAATGTCGTTACAACGATAAACGTTACATATATGTCTCGTTTCAAAATCATTAAGTTAGTAGTCTTGTTTTTACATATGTAGTTCATTGTTAATATAATTAATGATATGTTTACTTATCATAATATCATGTTAACTATATATATAAGCATATATATGTCATCATTTAGTTTTTTTTACAAGTTTTAACGTTCGTGAATCACCGGTCAACTTGGGTGGTCAATTGTCTATATGAAACCTATTTCAATTAATCAAGTCTTAACAAGTTTGATTGCTTAACATGTTGGAAAAATTTAATCATGTAAACATCA
This sequence comes from Rutidosis leptorrhynchoides, assembly GCF_046630445.1. Taxonomy (NCBI): domain Eukaryota; kingdom Viridiplantae; phylum Streptophyta; class Magnoliopsida; order Asterales; family Asteraceae; genus Rutidosis; species Rutidosis leptorrhynchoides. Next base: position 267,857,076 of record NC_092335.1, read on the forward strand.
ATCTCAATTAATATATATAAACATGGAAAAGTTCGGGTCACTACAGTACCTACCCGTTAAATAAATTTCGTCCCGAAATTTTAAGCTGTTGAAGGTGTTGACGAATCTTCTGGAAATAGATGCGGGTATTTCTTCTTCATCTGATCTTCACGCTCCCAGGTGAACTCGGGTCCTCTACGAGCATTCCATCGAACCTTAACAATTGGTATCTTGTTTTGCTTAAGTCTTTTAACCTCACGATCCATTATTTCGACGGGTTCTTCGATGAATTGGAGTTTTTCGTTGATTTGGATTTCATCTAACGGAATAGTGAGATCTTCTTTAGCAAAACATTTCTTCAAATTCGAGACGTGGAAAGTGTTATGTACAGCCGCGAGTTGTTGAGGTAACTCAAGTCGGTAAGCTACTGGTCCGACACGATCAATAATCTTGAATGGTCCAATATACCTTGGATTTAATTTCCCTCGTTTACCAAATCGAACAACGCCTTTCCAAGGTGAAACTTTAAGCATGACCATCTCTCCAATTTCAAATTCTATATCTTTTCTTTTAATGTCAGCGTAGCTCTTTTGTCGACTTTGGGCGGTTTTCAACCGTTGTTGAATTTGGATGATCTTCTCGGTAGTTTCTTGTATAATCTCCGGACCCGTAATCTGTCTATCCCCCACCTCACTCCAACAAATCGGAGACCTGCACTTTCTACCATAAAGTGCTTCAAACGACGCCATCTCAATGCTTGAATGGTAGCTGTTGTTGTAGGAAAATTTTGCTAACGGTAGATGTCGATCCCAACTGTTTCCGAAATCAATAACACATGCTCGTAGCATGTCTTCAAGCGTTTGTATCGTCCTTTCGCTCTGCCCATCAGTTTGTGGATGATAGGCAGTACTCATGTCTAGACGAGTTCCTAATGCTTGCTGTAATGTCTGCCAGAATCTTGAAATAAATCTGCCATCCCTATCAGAGATAATAGAGATTGGTATTCCATGTCTGGAGACGACTTCCTTCAAATACAGTCGTGCTAACTTCTCCATCTTGTCATCTTCTCTTATTGGTAGGAAGTGTGCTGATTTGGTGAGACGATCAACTATTACCCAAATAGTATCAAAACCACTTGCAGTCCTTGGCAATTTAGTGATGAAATCCATGGTAATGTTTTCCCATTTCCATTCCGGGATTTCGGGTTGTTGAAGTAGACCTGATGGTTTCTGATGCTCAGCTTTGACCTTAGAACACGTCAAACATTCTCCTACGTATTTAGCAACATCGGCTTTCATACCCAGCCACCAAAAATGTTTCTTGAGATCCTTGTACATCTTCCCCGTTCCAGGATGTATTGAGTATCTGGTTTTATGAGCTTCTCTAAGTACCATTTCTCTCATATCTCCAAATTTTGGTACCCAAATCCTTTCAGCCCTATACCGGGTTCCGTCTTCCCGAATATTAAGATGCTTCTCCGATCCTTTGGGTATTTCATCCTTTAAATTTCCCTCTTTTAAAACTCCTTGTTACGCCTCCTTTATTTGAGTAGTAATGTTATTATGAATCATTATATTCATAGATTTTACTCGAATGGGTTCTCTATCCTTCCTGCTCAAGGCATCGGCTACCACATTTGCCTTCCCCGGGTGGTAACGAATCTCAAAATCGTAATCATTCAATAATTCAATCCACCTACGCTGCCTCATATTCAGTTGTTTCTGATTAAATATGTGTTGAAGACTTTTGTGGTCGGTATATATAATACTTTTGACCCCATATAAGTAGTGCCTCCAAGTCTTTAATGCAAAAACAACCGCGCCTAATTCCAAATCATGCGTCGTATAATTTTGTTCGTGAATCTTCAATTGTCTAGACGCATAAGCAATCACCTTCGTTCGTTGCATTAATACACAACCGAGACCTTGCTTTGATGCATCACAATAAATCACAAAATCATCATTCCCTTCAGGCAATGACAATATAGGTGCCGTAGTTAGCTTTTTCTTCAATAACTGAAACGCTTTCTCTTGTTCATCATTCCATTCAAATTTCTTCCCTTTATGCGTTAATGCAGTCAAGGGTTTTGCTATTCTGGAAAAGTCTTGGATGAACCTTCTGTAGTAACCAGCTAGTCCTAAAAACTGGCGTATGTGTTTCGGAGTTTTCGGGGTTTCCCACTTTTCAACAGTTTCTATCTTTGCCGGATCCACCTTAATACCTTCTTTGTTCACTATGTGACCGAGGAATTGAACTTCTTCCAACCAAAATGCACACTTTGAAAACTTAGCGTACAATTCTTCCTTCCTCAATACTTCTAACACCTTTCTCAAATGTTCACCGTGTTCTTGGTCATTCTTTGAGTAAATAAGTATGTCATCAATGAAAACAATGACAAACTTGTCAAGGTATGGTCCACACACTCGGTTCATAAGGTCCATGAACACAGCTGGTGCATTAGTTAAACCAAACGGCATGACCATAAACTCGTAATGACCGTAACGTGTTCTGAAAGCAGTCTTTGGAATATCATCTTCTTTCACCCGCATTTGATGATACCCGGAACGTAAGTCAATCTTTGAATAAACAGACGAGCCTTGTAGTTGATCAAATAAGTCGTCGATTCTCGGTAGTGGGTAGCGGTTCTTGATGGTAAGTTTGTTCAACTCTCGGTAGTCGATACACAACCTGAATGTACCATCTTTCTTCTTGACAAACAAAACAGGAGCTCCCCACGGTGATGTGCTTGGTCGAATGAAACCACGCTCTAAAAGTTCTTGTAATTGGCTTTGCAGTTCTTTCATCTCGCTGGGTGCGAGTCTGTAAGGAGCACGAGCTATTGGTGCAGCTCCTGGTACAAGATCTATTTGAAATTCAACGGATCGATGTGGGGGTAATCCCGGTAATTCTTTCGGAAATACATCGGGAAATTCTTTTGCAATGGGAACATCATTGATGCTCTTTTCTTCAGTTTGTACTTTCTCGACGTGTGCTAGAACAGCATAGCAACCTTTTCTTATTAGTTTTTGTGCCTTCAAATTACTAATAAGATGTAGCTTCGTGTTGCCCTTTTCTCCGTACACCATTAAGGGTTTTCCTTTTTCTCGTATAATGCGAATTGCATTTTTGTAACAAACGATCTCCGCTTTCACTTCTTTCAACCAGTCCATACCGATTATCACATCAAAACTCCCTAACTCTACTGGTATCAAATCAATCTTAAATGTTTCGCTAACCAGTTTAATTTCTCGATTCCGACATATATTATCTGCTGAAATTAATTTACCATTTGCTAATTCGAGTAAAAATTTACTATCCAAAGGCGTCAATGGACAACTTAATTTAGCACAAAAATCTCTACTCATATAGCTTCTATCCGCACCCGAATCAAATAAAACGTAAGCAGATTTATTGTCAATAAGAAACGTACCCGTAACAAGCTCCGGGTCTTCCTGTGCCTCTACCGCATTAATATTGAAAACTCTTCCACGGCCTTGTCCATTCGTGTTCTCCTGGTTCGGGCAATTTCTAATAATGTGGCCTGGTTTTCCACATTTATAACAAACTACATTGGCATAACTTGCTCCGACACTACTTGCTCCGCCATTACTCGTTCCGACACCATTTGTTCCTTTCGTTCTATTAACCCCTGGTCCGTAGACCTCACACTTCATCGCGCTATGACCATTTCTTTTACACTTGTTGCAAAATTTGGTGCAGAACCCCGAGTGATTCTTTTCACACCTTTGGCATAGTTGCTTCTGATTGTTGTTGTTGTTGCGGTTATTATTGTTGTTGGGATGATTGTTGTAGTTGCTGTTGTTGTTGTTGTTGTTGTTGTTGTTGGGCCGTTTGTTGTAGTTGCGATTGATGTTGCGATTGTTGGGATAATTGTTGCGATTATTGTTGTAATTGCTGTTGTTGTTGTATTGGTGATTCTTATCACCGTTTTCCTCCCACTTTCTTTTGACTTGCTTCACATTGGCCTCTTCAGCAGTCTGTTCTTTAATTCTTTCTTCAATCTGGTTCACTAGTTTGTGAGCCATTCTACATGCCTGTTGTATGGAGGCGGGCTCATGTGAACTTATATCTTCTTGGATTCTTTCCGGTAATCCTTTCACAAACGCGTCGATCTTCTCTTCCTCATCTTCGAATGCTCCCGGACACAATAGGCACAATTCTGTGAATCGTCTTTCGTACGTGGTAATATCAAATCCTTGGGTTCGTAACCCTCTAAGTTCTGTCTTGAGCTTATTGACCTCGGTTCTGGGACGGTACTTCTCGTTCATCAAGTGCTTGAATGCTGACCACGGTAGTGCGTACGCATCATCTTGTCCCACTTGCTCTAGATAGGTATTCCACCATGTTAACGCAGAACCTGTGAAGGTATGCGTAGCGTACTTCACTTTATCCTCTTCAGTACACTTACTTATGGCAAACACCGATTCAACCTTCTCGGTCCACCGTTTCAATCCGATCGGTCCTTCGGTTCCATCAAATTCCAAAGGTTTGCAGGCAGTGAATTCTTTGTAGGTGCATCCTACACGATTTCCTGTACTGCTAGATCCAAGGTTATTGTTGGTATGTAGCGCAGCCTGTACTGCGGCTATGTTTGAAGCTAGAAAAGTACGGAATTCCTCTTCATTCATATTCACGGTGTGTCGAGTAGTCGGTGCCATTTCCTTCAAAATAGTTAAATGGAACAAGTTAATCATACAGAATATTAAGAGTAGTTAATAGTATTTCGTAGCATAATATGAACTCATTTATAAAAGCTTTTTCTTCATATTAGCGTTTTATAAGTTTAAATTCGGGTAGTACCTACCCGTTAAGTTCATACTTAGTAGCTAATATACAATTCAACTACTACAATTCTATATGAAAAACTGATTATAATAATATTTCGCGTTCAAACTTTTATACAATATTTTACAAACTTACAATACCACTTATTTTACATAAAGCATGAAATATAGCACACAATAACTTTGATACAAGATAGTTGTGAAGACAATTCTAGCTAGTACACAAGTCGTTCAGCAAAGGCAATAAAGACACGTAATTCATACGTCCAGAAACAAGTCATGCATTCTGGTTTTACTAGGACTACTTCCCATCCTTGGTCTTGTGCAACATAACCGTTATGGCCGTTGATAAGACAGCGTGTTGTAACGTCATCAAAGGGACGAGGGTTACGTAATGTCCAACAGTCCCGTAATAATCTAAAAACCTCATTTCTTACCCCAATTACCGACTCCGTCACTTGTGGAAACGTTTTGTTTAATAGTTGTAGCCCGATGTTCTTGTTCTCACTTTGGTGAGAAGCGAACATTACTAATCCGTAAGCATAACATGCTTCTTTATGTTGCATGTTAGCCGCTTTTTCTAAATCACGAAGTCCAATATTCGGATATATTGAGTCAAAATAATTTCTTAACCCGTTGCGTAAAATAGCATTTGGGTTCCCCGCAATATATGCGTCAAAGTAAACACATCGTAACTTATGGGTTTCCCAATGTGATATCCCCCATCTTTCAAAAGAAAGTCTCTTATAAACCAAGACATTTTTAGAACGTTCTTCGAATGTCTTACAAACTGATCTCGCCTTAAATAGTTGTGCCGAAGAATTCTGGCCGACTCTAGACAAGATTTCATCAATCATGTCTCCGGGTAGGTCTCTTAAAATATTGGGTTGTCTATCCATTTTGTGTTTTTAAACTGTAGAATAGACAAGAGTTAGATTCATAAAAAAAATACTTATTAATACAAGCAATTTTTACATATATCATAAAGCATAAGAACACTATATTCCATATATTTCACCACACGAATACAACTATCTTATTCCGACTCGCTCGTTTCTTCTTCTTCGGTTTTGGTTCATTTTGCCAAGTTTCTAGGGATATATGATGTTCCCCTAATACGAGCCGTCGTTGTCCACATTGGTTTAGAAAAACCTGGTGGTTTAGAGGTTCCCGGGTCATTGTTACAACTTAAGGACTTCGGGGGTTGACGATACATATAAAGTTCATCGGGGTTGGAATTAGATTTCTCTATTTTTATGCCCTTTCCCTTATTATTTTCTTTTGCCTTTTTAAATTCAGTTGGGGTAATTTCTATAACATCATCGGAATTCTCGTCGGAATCCGATTCATCGGAGAATTGGTAATCCTCCCAATATTTTGCTTCCTTGGCGGAAACACCATTGACCATAATTAACTTTGGTCGGTTGGTTGAGGATTTTCTTTTACTTAACCGTTTTATTATTTCCCCCACCGGTTCTATTTCTTCATCCGGTTCCGATTCTTCTTCCGGTTCCGATTCTTCTTCCGGTTCCGACTCTTCTTCCGGTTCCTCTTCGGGAACTTGTGAATCAGTCCACAAATCATTCCAATTTACATTTGACTCTTCATTATTATTAGGTGAGTCAATGGGACTTGTTCTAGAGGTAGACATCTATCACATAATATCAAACACGTTAAGAGATTAATATATCACATAATATTCATATGTTAAAAATATATAGTTTCCAACAAAAATGTTAAGCAATCATTTTTAAAGAAAACACGGTCGAAGTCCAGACTCACTAATGCATCCTAACAAACTCGATAAGACACACTAATGCAAATTTTCTGGTTCTCTAAGACCAACGCTCTGATACCAACTGAAATGTCCCGTTCTTATTGATTAAAAACGTTCCATATTAATTGATTTCGTTGCGAGGTTTTGACCTCTATATGAGACGTTTTTCAAAGACTGCATTCATTTTTAAACAAACCATAACCTTTATTTCATCAATAAAGGTTTAAAAAGCTTTACGTAGATTATCAAATAATGATAATCTAAAATATCCTGTTTACACACGACCATTACATAATGGTTTACAATACAAATATGTTACAACAAAATAAGTTTCTTGAATGCAGTTTTTACACAATATCATACAAGCATGGACTCCAAATCTTGTCCTTATTTAAGTATGCGACAGCGGAAGCTCTTAATAATCACCTGAGAATAAACATGCTTAAAACGTCAACAAAAATGTTGGTGAGTTATAGGTTTAACCTATATATATCAAATCGTAACAATAGACCACAAGATTTCATATTTCAATACACATCCCATACATAGAGATAAAAATCATTCATATGGTGAACACCTGGTAACCGACAATAACAAGATGCATATATAAGAATATCCCCATCATTCCGGGACACCCTTCGGATATGATATAAATTTCGAAGTACTAAAGCATCCGGTACTTTGGATGGGGTTTGTTAGGCCCAATAGATCTATCTTTAGGATTCGCGTCAATTAGGGTGTCTGTTCCCTAATTCTTAGATTACCAGACTTAATAAAAAGGGGCATATTCGATTTCGATAATTCAACCATAGAATGTAGTTTCACGTACTTGTGTCTATTTTGTAAATCATTTATAAAACCTGCATGTATTCTCATCCCAAAAATATTAGATTTTAAAAGTGGGACTATAACTCACTTTCACAGATTTTTACTTCGTCGGGAAGTAAGACTTGGCCACTGGTTGATTCACGAACCTATAACAATATATACATATATATCAAAGTATGTTCAAAATATATTTACAACACTTTTAATATATTTTGATGTTTTAAGTTTATTAAGTCAGCTGTCCTCGTTAGTAACCTATAACTAGTTGTCCACAGTTAGATATACAGAAATAAATCGATAAATATTATCTTGAATCAATCCACGACCCAGTGTATACGTATCTCAGTATTGATCACAACTCAAACTATACATATTTTGGAATCAACCTCAACCCTGTATAGCTAACTCCAACATTCACATATAGAGTGTCTATGGTTGTTCCGAAATATATATAGATGTGTCGACATGATAGGTCGAAACATTGTATACGTGTCTATGGTATCTCAAGATTACATAATATACAATACAAGTTGATTAAGTTATGGTTGGAATATATTTGTTACCAATTTTCACGTAGCTAAAATGAGAAAAATTATCCAATCTTGTTTTACCCATAACTTCTTCATTTTAAATCCATTTTGAGTGAATCAAATTGCTATGGTTTCATATTGAACTCTATTTTATGAATCTAAACAGAAAAAGTATAGGTTTATAGTCGGAAAAATAAGTTACAAGTCATTTTTGTAAAGGTAGTCATTTCAGTCGAAAGAACGACGTCTAGATGACCATTTTAGAAAACATACTTCCACTTTGAGTTTAACCATAATTTTTGGATATAGTTTCATATTCATAATAAAAATCATTTTCTCAGAATAACAACTTTTAAATCAAAGTTTATCATAGTTTTTAATTAACTAACCCAAAACAGCCCGCGGTGTTACTACGACGGCGTAAATCCGGTTTTACGGTGTTTTTCGTGTTTCCAGGTTTTAAATCATTAAGTTAGCATATCATATAGATATAGAACATGTGTTTAGTTGATTTTAAAAGTCAAGTTAGAAGGATTAACTTTTGTTTGCGAACAAGTTTAGAATTAACTAAACTATGTTCTAGTGATTACAAGTTTAAACCTTCGAATAAGATAGCTTTATATGTATGAATTGAATGATGTTATGAACATCATTACTACCTTAAGTTCCTTGGATGAACCTACTGGAAAAGAGAAAAATGGATCTAGCTTCAATGGATCCTTGGATGGCTCAAAGTTCTTGAAGCAAAATCATGACACGAAAACAAATTCAAGTAAGATCATCACTTGAAATAAGATTGTTATAGTTATAGAAATTGAACCAAAGTTTGAATATGATTATTACCTTGTATTAGAATGATAACCTACTGTAAGAAACAAAGATTTCTTGAGGTTGGATGATCACCTTACAAGATTGGAAGTGAGCTAGCAAACTTGAAAGTATTCTTGATTTTATGAAACTAGAACTTTTGGAATTTATGAAGAACACTTAGAACTTGAAGATAGAACTTGAGAGAGTTCAATTAGATGAAGAAAATTGAAGAATGAAAGTGTTTGTAGGTGTTTTTGGTCGTTGGTGTATGGATTAGATATAAAGGATATGTAATTTTGTTTTCATGTAAATAAGTCATGAATGATTACTCATATTTTTGTAATCTTATGAGATATTTCATGCTAGTTGCCAAATGATGGTTCCCACATGTGTTAGGTGACTCACATGGGCTGCTAAGAGCTGATCATTGGAGTGTATATACCAATAGTACATACATCTAAAAGCTGTGTATTGTACGAGTACGAATACGGGTGCATACGAGTAGAATTGTTGATGAAACTGAACGAGAATGTAATTGTAAGCATTTTTGTTAAGTAGAAGTATTTTGATAAGTGTATTGAAGTCTTTCAAAAGTGTATAAATACATATTAAAACACTACATGTATATACATTTTAACTGAGTCGTTAAGTCATCGTTAGTCGTTACATGTAAGTGTTGTTTTGAAACCTTTAGGTTAACGATCTTGTTAAATGTTGTTAACCCAATGTTTATAATATCAAAAGAGATTTTAAATTATTATATTATCATGATATTATGATGTACGAATATCTCTTAATATGATATATATACATTAAATGTCGTTACAACGATAAACGTTACATATATGTCTCGTTTCAAAATCATTAAGTTAGTAGTCTTGTTTTTACATATGTAGTTCATTGTTAATATAATTAATGATATGTTTACTTATCATAATATCATGTTAACTATATATATAAGCATATATATGTCATCATATAGTTTTTTTTACAAGTTTTAACGTTCGTGAATCACCGGTCAACTTGGGTGGTCAATTGTCTATATGAAACCTATTTCAATTAATCAAGTCTTAACAAGTTTGATTGCTTAACATGTTGGAAAAATTTAATCATGTAAACATCAATCTCAATTAATATATATAAACATGGAAAAGTTCGGGTCACTACAAAGATGATGCAAACACATCAACGAGTTGTACACTTAAAGCTATAAGCATCAAGGATGAGAACCGTGATGAGCATCAAGCACCAAGAACCCACCGGAACATCTTACCTACTGTTTTATGCGTCTGATCAATAACCTGGCTACTGGAAAGGTTGATTTCCAGCTATTTCGGTTCGAGTAGATAATTTTCCATTTAGGCCTCGTCTTAATCGGAGTTACGGTTTAGGATTTATGGCCTTCCGAAAGTCACTACACCCTTTTAACGTTGTGCTGAAATTTCTGACATACTCGCAATTAAACCATCGCCACAGTCAAACGAAGACGAGTTTGATTCTGGAAATTGGTCAGCAACTAGGGGACTCATGTATGGAGCCATGGCCACTGGTCTCACCTTATTTCAGTTTGTATAGAGGTCGTGGCGACTGAACGAATTCAGCCTTTGTTTCAAACTCTATTCTTGATTGAAACTTACTTTGTACTTTTTGATTAATGATGAATGATGATACTTAAGACCTAATTTACATACTTTTAAATATTTGGGAACGATTTACTGACTTAGTAACTTTTGACTTAGGTTGAGGACCTTTCGGACCAACTCCTTGCTTACTTATCTCGTACCGACTTTACTACTTTTCACTGTGAGTTATAGCATCCCTTTTTACTTTAACTATTTTGAGACTGAGAATACTTGCGCATTTTACATTTTACATACTAGGCACGAGTACTTAAACTTTATATATGTGTGGGTTATACAACGGCATAAACTTTCCCCTTAGCTCGGTAACATTTAGTCATTGGTCTTTGAACCGGTGAAAGCGAATCTTAGATATGGATCCATAGGGTTTGACATCCCCACTCGGGCTAGTAGCGCTAGCATTTTACGGTTGTTTAATACTTTGTAAACATATGCACTCGCCAAGTGTACTTTTAGGGGGTGATATTACGTTAAGTTAGTTACCAAGTGCTCACGGTTATGCATATACTTTTCATACGGTTTTGAATTACTGAAATCTCATGGCCTACCTTACATTACTGTTATACTTAAACTATAGCTCACCAACATTCGTGTTGACATTTTTAAGCATGTTTTCTCAGGTGCTTAGAGGTTTGGTTGCTTCTGCTGTAGTTGTCATGCTGTGTAGACTCCCGCTGCGTTTATTAGAGATGTGTTCGCATGAAACATTTATTTTGCATTTAAACTTTGTTACTTTTGAAACAACGAATTTGTAACGACCTATGGGTCACGTACTATTATTATTGCCTTCTATTCGTAGAAGCACACTATCGGTTGTAAAACTTTTAATGTTGGTTAAGACGTCACTCCGTTTTATGAATGCAAACTTATTTTAAAACAGCATAAAGTGTTTGACCTTGTAATGATCATGTTGTTGATGATCCGTACACGTTAATTTTGTACGGGGAGTCACATTTGGTATCAGAGCATTGGTTGTAGGGAATTAGGTTGCATTAGTGAGTCTAGACCGGACAGAGTAGGATTCACTAATAGGACTAATCTACAACTTGCTAGTTTACTTGTTTCTGCGGAACTTGTTGCATGCTACTGCTTACTTTTACTGCTATATGCCGTATACTATTACTTGCTTTCACTATTGCATGCTATTATCTGCTTTCGATTGCATGATACTTGTCATTATTGCCATGCTACTAACTGCTATAGATGATCTACACTGTCGTAGTTACTTTGCCTAATACGTGCTTGCTATATGACTTACTAACATGGAAAAAGTTATTTTACCTTGTTCAGATGTCGGATATTCCACCCGTTATCATTTTGGAGAGCGACTTAGACTCATCTGCTACATCGCCTGCCATTGTTGCCGATTCACAGATCCCGTCCTCTCTACCCTCCAGCGACTCTGGCGCTTTGTCCTCTGGAGACAGTAGCCATGCACCCGACCCAGTGATCATCTCAGACGGACACGAGGATCTACCGAAGATTCCAGCTCCACTTATCCCAGGACTCCCTGAGCCACAGCACCATTCCGGTGGTGCTGTGATTCCTGGGGAAAATGGGGAAGGTCCTTTCCGTAATGAGCGTAACCATTGGGTCAGACACCTTCCTGATGGACGTGTCGTGCCGATCCCGCCTTGCAGATACCGACTGATGACCACCGGTCGAGCAGATCCACCCTCAGATAGTTCAGACGACTCATCATCCGATGACTTCAGCGAGGAGGATTCCAACGAGGACCCTGAGGAGACGCCCGTGCAGCCGCCCTCTACCCCACCGAAGAAGCGGTATCGTTTCGATGGTACTGTGATTTCGGGGGTTAACGGATGTAGGTCATTCGTTAACGCACATGGACTGAAGGTTAGAGTTACCGCCCGTAAGCGGGTTGTGCCTTACCCTGCCGATCCATTCGTGCGTAAGGCTTCCCGATACACAGCATCTACTTCTTGTGCTGGACCGTCTACACCACCAGCTCTACCAGCATCATCTGCACCACCAGCACCACCTGTACCATCTGCACCGCCTGCCCCACCAGCATCCCCCGTCGTCCAGGAACTGACGAGGGAACTGCATATCCTCCGTGCTCGGGTAACTGAGTTTGAGGACCAGGTGTCCCACATACTGGACATCCTATACCCACCGTCACCCTAGGGCCATTGTATTAGATTTCATTATGTAATTCCGGTTGTAGTTTCATGTTTTGCTAATGTATTGTATGAATCTTATGCGGATGTATGCAACTTTCTTATTAATAAATGGAGCTTGGTGTTGTTTAAATTCTGTACGGTGTTCTATTTACGTTACTATATGATGTTTTTGTGGTACCTGTATCAAGTTGCATTACTTAATTAACATGCGATGTGTTGATTCCATGTTGGTTACCATATACCGTATTACTATTTATTGAATGCTGGATTTTGACTTAAGTCAAAATTTTTGTTTAGAAGATCAATGGCAAACGGAAGATCAACGCCCACAGCAGCACAGATTGAGGAAATGATAACTGAATGAATAGCCGCTGCAATTGTGAATGTCAACCCCCCAAGCTCCACCTGTTAACCAGCACAATCATAACGGGTGCACCTATTTGGAATTTCAAAGCTGCATATCCCACAATTTCAGTGGTACTGAGGGGCCAGTTGGACTGACGAGGTGGTTTGAGAACTTGGAAGCTGTGTTCCGTGTGAGCAACTGCTCAGAAATGAACAAGACTAAGTATGCCTCCTGTACACTGTCGGACGGTGCTTTAACCTGGTGGAACACACTTGCTCAGGCTAAGGGTATTGACGAGGCTTATGCTACACCATGGGAGGAATTTAAGGGGGCCATGATTGAGGAGTACTGCCCCAGAACGGAGATTCAGAAAATGGAAGCTGAGTTTTGGGAGTTGAAGGTTGTGGGAACCGATCTTGACGGTTATAACCGAAGGTACTTGGAACTAGCTTTGATGTGTCCCACGATGGTTACCCCGGAGTTTAAGCGAATGGAACGGTATTTGTGGGGACTTCCCAAGTCCATTCAGGGAAATGTCACCTCTTCAAAACCAGCTGATGTCCCGGAAGCTATGCGCATGGTGCACACCCTGATGAACCAAATTACCAGCAAGGAACCGGAAAAGGGGAAATCTGAATCGGGAACTAGTAGTGAGAAGCGTAAGTGGGACAACAACAAGGGAAGAGATCAAAACCCCGCTAAGAGGCATGAAAATTTCAAGGGAAACAACCCCAACCTAAACACTAGCTCGAACCCTAACTACAAGGGTAGTCTCCCGCTGTGCAAGAGATGCTACAAGCATCACACCGGGTATTGCAACGTGGTATGTGAAAAGTGTAAAAGGACTGGGCATATTGATAAAGACTGCAAGATCACCACCCCAACTGTGAAGGCAAACCCTACTGGGCCAAGGAAATGCTATGAGTGTGGACAATAGGGGTACTTCAGGAATGAATGTCCCAACAAGAGAAAGGACGGTGGGCCAGCGCGTGGAAGAGCTTTCAACGTAAACGCAAGGGATGCTCGTGAGAACCCCGACTTGGTTACAGGTATATTCACTATCAACAATCTATTAGCTTCTGTCCTATTTGATACTGGTGCCGATAGGAGTTATGTATGTAGACACTTTTGCTCTAAGATAAATTGGTCGTTAGTTCCTTTAAAGGAGAGTATGCTTGTTGAAGTAGCCAATGGAAAACTTGAGAAAGTTAAACCAAATTAGCTGAGGAGGTATTATCAACATAGCTGGTGTGGATTTTGAGATTGACTTGATACCCATCAAATTGGGAAGTTTTGACGTGATTGTCGGTATGGATTGGTTGACCAAGGTAAGGTCCGACATCATCTATGAAGATAAAGCTATTCGTATACCACAAGGAGATGGTGAGCCACTGATTATTTACGGAGAGAGATGTAACTCGAAGCTGAACCTCATTAGTTGCATGAAAGCATAAAAGATCATGAAGAAAGGACGCCTTGCTGTTTTAGCACATGTACAAGCATTAGAAACCGAGGTGAAGAGCGTGGATGATGTAAGAATTGTGAACAAATTTCCCGATGTCTTAACAGAAGAATTTCCTGGATTACTGCTAACGAGGCCAGTGGAGTTTCAGATCGATTTAGTGCCAGGAGCTGCACCTGTAGCTCGCGCACCTTATTGACTCATACCTTCCGAAATGCAAGAGTTGCAGAGTCAACTACAAAAACTGCTAGACCGTGGATTTATACAACCAAGTTCTTCGCCTTGGGGCGCTCCTGTTTTGTTTGTGAAGAAGAAGGACGGATCTTTCCGCATGTGTATCGACTACCGCGATGCTTATAGGGACAGTACAGTTAGATTTGACAAACCTCGCCTCAACGTACGGGATGCTTATTCTGTTGTAACTTGTACACTTGATTGGTGTATGCTTAGAAAGGGTAAAAGGAAGACGTGTAGCGCTTTAGCTATTCGCAGGGTTAAAGTCTTATGATCAAGTGCTCATGCTAATGTATAATTTTTACGATGTTTTTCATAAACCTCGTGGCCTAACTTATTAAATGCTTTACTAAACCTGTAGATTCACCTAACATTTTTGTTGACCTTTTGCATGTTTTTATCTCAGGTCCATAGAGGTATTGCTTCCGCATTGCAGAAAATGTCTTGCTTGTTTGCTGTTAGTACTGGAGTGAAGTCCAGCATGCTTTTATTATGACTTATTTCAAGAACATATATTCGCATTGAAAACCGTTGTTTCAAATAATGTTTTGGGTTTACTCATGTTGGTCATTTATGTCAACTGCTTTTCAGAACTATTTCTTTAATAAATGATTTTACTTTTTAAACTTAATGCGAATACTTTTCGAAAACGTCTCATATAGAGGGTGTGACCGTTAACTGTGGGACCAGAGTTAATACGCCATTAGTGGATTCTGATGGGGTATTACAGTCACCATTTAAGAAAGCGGTTTTGACATCCATTTGTCATATTTCATAATCATGAAAAGCAGCGATGACAATAAGTATCCTAATTAATTTAATGCTCGCAACTGGTGAAAAAGTTTCCTCATAATTAATTCCTTGAGTTTGAGTATAACCTTTTGCCACCAATCGAGCCTTAAAAGTGTTTACATTACCGTCCATGTCAGCCTTCTTCTTGAAGACCCATTTACACCTCACTGTCTTGCAATTGGGTGGAAGATCATTCAAGTCCCATGCTTGATTATCTTTCATGGACTGCATCTCTGCCTTCATAGCATCTCACCATTTATCAGATTCTGGATCTGATATGGACTCACCGTAGCTATAGGGTTCATCATAACCCCCTAGATGAGGTTCAACTGAATTCATCAGAAGATTTAACCTCTCAGGTCGATGAGAAGTTCTATTAGATCTACGAATTACATGTGCAACACGTTCTGGCTCACCAACAGTGTGTTCAGCTTCAATGTGCAGTTGGCTAGTGCCTTCAGAAGGTGTGTTACTTTGTGATTCTTGAATTTCTTCAGGATCTACTTTACTCCCACTTACTTCTTGTAAGAGAAGATCTCTTTCAAAGAATTCAGCAAACCGAGTAGTAAACACTTTGTTTTCAACTTGGTAGTAAAAGTAGTAACACATTGTTTCCTTTGAGTATTACACAAAGTGACATTTGATACCTCTGGGTTCTAACTTGTTTGAGGTGTCACGTTTAACATACGCTTCACAACTCCAGACTTTAAAATAAGACAACTTATGACTCTTCCCATGTCATAGCTCATATGGTGTCTTTTCTACCTTCTTGGTTGGAACCATATTGAGTATGCGTGCAGCAGACTCTAATGCATAACCCCAAAAAGACATTGGTAGAGTAGTTAGACTCATCATAGATCGAACCATATCATGTAAAGTTCGATTCCTCCGTTCAGACACACCATTATGCTGTGGTGTGTAAGGTGGAGTGAACTGTGAGAGAATCTCACGATTCTTCAGGTGGTCCAAAAACTCTTGACTCATATATTCCCCTCCTCAATTAGAGCGAAGGGCTTTAATGGTCTTTCCAAGTTGATTCTCTACTTCATTTTGGAAGATTTTAAACGTTTCTAAAACTTCATGTTCATGTTTCAGCAAGTAAACATAACCATATCTACTATAATCATCAGTAAATGTAACGAAGTATGATTCACCATGTCTAGACATAGTTCTAAAAGGTCCACATACATCAGTATGTATTAGTCCTAAAAGATTTTTAACTCTTTCACCTAAACCGGAGAAAGGAGCCTTTTGTCATCTTTCCACATAAACATGACTCACACACATCAAATGACTCAGAGCCAGATGATTCCAAAAGCCCATCAGATTGGAGTTTTGAAATGCGCTATTTGTTTATATGACCAAGACGACAATGCCATAGAAAGGTATTATTCAAGTCTTACTTGATTCGTTTGGCAGTACAGGTATATACAGAATTATTATTTGAAATCACACCATGCATATCAATTTCAAAAATACCATCACGTGGATAAGCATTAAAATAAAAGATATTATCCTTAGAAACTGAAATACCAAAGTGCGTAAATGTAAGTTCAAAACCAACATCTTTCAAAAGAGAAACTGAAACTACGTTGCTCGTAATACTAGGAGCATAATGACATTGTTCCAACAAAACAATAAGACCACTAGGCAGAGTAAGCTCATAAGTTCCAATAGCTTCAACAGCTGCTCGATCCCCATTGCCTACTCTTAAATCCAGTGTGCTTTTCTTCAGTCTCTTACTTCTTCTCATTCCCTGCATATTGTTACAGATGTGAGTACCACAACCAGTATCAAAAATCCAGGAATCACTAGAAAAAATATATAACTGTATATGAAATATACATGATTTGTTGGTTTCGCCAGCTTTGCCTTTTCCCAACTCAGATAGGTAGGAAGGACAGTTCCTCCTCCAGTGGCAAACTTTTCCACAGTGAAAACATTCGGCGTCTTTCGCTGGGTTTTCTTTCTTGGGAGGCGTGGAATCTTCTTCTTAGCAATTGATTTTCCTTTTCCTTTTCTCCAAGTTTTCGGCTTATTCTTTTTCACCTTACCATCCCTAATCATCAGGACACCCGAATTGGAAACCTTAGATGGAATATTCTGTTCAGTATTTTTGAGCATCGAATGCACCTCTGCTAGAGATTTCTCCCAACCTTGCATATTGTAATTCATCACAAATTGGTGATACGATTTTGGTAGTGAAGCCAAAACCGTGTTCACAGCCAAGTTAGGCGGCAAGGCAGTTCCAAAATTTTCCAATCGGTCAATGTAGCTTTTTATTTTCAAGACATGAGAGCTCACTGATTGACCCTCCTCTATTTTGCATGTTTGAAGAAGCCTATAAGTTTCATATAACTCTTGACTAGCCTGTTTCTGAAACATATATTTCAGCTCAGTCATCATATCATATGCTGCACGATCTTCTATTTCCTTTTGGAGGTCACGAGTCATACTAGCAAGCATGATTAAAGCTATCTTCTCTTGCTCATCGAACAACTTCCGATAAGCAGTTTGTTGAGCAGCAGTAGCTGTCTCAGGAGGAGCATCGGATAAGGGTTCTTCAATTTTTTTCAACTTTCCTTCATATTTGAGAACGATTCTCAAGTTGCGGTACCAGTCTAGGAAGTTTGAACCATTGAGTTTTTCCTTCTCCAACAAAGAACGGAGATTGTTTTGGTTTACGTTTTGATTATTTGACATCTACAGAAGAACAAGATTCAATTTAGTATTTTCGATATAAAACTTTAATAAATTAACTACCCAAGTTTTTATATATTTAAAAACAATTAATTTACGAAAGCCTAAGATCCACATAGAGGTTCCATATCCACATCTGTTGATCAGCTAGCAGTTATGGAGTCTATTGGTAGGTAGCGGGTATCAATTGCATTACAAGTGCAACTCTTAGATCTTTATGGGACCTTGAGATATGTGTAGTCCAGCAACCCACTATTATCTATTGGCATGTTTGTCTCATCCTTGCCTCGAACTCAGGTCTCACCGTGAATACGATTAAGTCGTCCAATTTGGAAACAGTGAAAATTCAGCCTAGTCTCACTCGTAATTGAAAATCCATCTCGTGGCTATAATTCGATTAGGTCTCACCGTAATCAAAATATAAAGAGGAGTGTTTGCAAGCTCATTGGATGACATGACTTAAATTTGACGGGTATATTGTAAAAGTTTGTGTTAACGAATAATGCATGCACACAATATTCGTTACACTATTTGTTAAAAATTATATTAACCAATTATATATGTCGACCGTGTATTATGCGTGCAGTTTGTTATTTAATTTCTAGTATAAAAAATAACAAATACACAAACGTGTATCGTTTTAAAACAGTTTTAAAAGATGTCTCTCATATATATTATTTGAGTTTTAAAAAACATTTAACTTTAAACTCGTTAGAGTTTAACTTTTTAAAATCATCAATTTTAATCTTTGAAACTCGTTCCGATTTTATTTGATGTTTTCATCAAAAACATTTTGCATATAGTATAATCAGCAATTAAATATAAATGCATAAAATAAAACACAACCATGCATCACACACATATATAGCCTAGCCCAAAAATCCTATGCTTGATCCCATGAGCCGTCATGGGATCAAGAGGTCAAACTAAGGACAATCCATAGCTCCCACTTGATTCAAGATTCAAATGAAAACTTGTCCAACACCATCGTTGTTAACTTGACATGTTCGCCATCTATTAAGTCAAACTTCATGTTGCATCTTTATCCTCAATCTTCATCTTATTACATTTATTCAAAATTGAAAATATGACTAGTCTAGTACATTTACAAATTGAAATAAACCTAAATACAATACTATGAAATTGAAGATAAATAAAATACAACTTTGGCTTCTATGGTCTCCAATTAAATTAAAAAAAACAACATGGCATAAAATTGTCGTAATCAACAATTACAACAATAACACAATGGTCGGGGCATTATGGACTATGTATGCAATCACAATTTAATAACAACATTATTAAACCTATATATGGCTTATCCATGGTTACAATGCATGTGTATAACCATGGAACAAAATAAATATTAACCAACAATTATGCAAGCCATAACTTTCTAAATTCAAAATTTAAATGGTGAATTTCTTAGGATCTTATTTGTGCGTCATGAGGTAATCAACAAAGTTGACTTTCAAAACTATATAGGTTTTGACTATTACCAATTCACCACAAGGCTAGATCTAAGAAAATCACGCGACAATTAAGACGGTGTAAGAGCGGCTCATGAAACCACTGAAGGAAAATCGTGTGTACTTTAACAATTCAGATTAACGCAGCGAATAATTAAAATAATAATCTTTTATTATTTTATGAACAAAAATTACAAGATTAAATAACCACTTATTTAATAAAACATGCACACGATTAATTTATCTTAAGGATCCAGTTACACCATAATAATTGTCATGATAACAACAAAAGATGAGTAAACGGTATACCTTTCTTGAAGAAATTGATGAACGGAGAGAAACCTACGATTAAAGGGTATGATCGTCTCTTTGGATAGTCCATTACACTTTCAAACGACGCCAATGAATGGTAGTCCAAACCCAAATAATTAATTATAATAATCAAATTATTATAATCAAACAATATGTGATACATAATATTCTTTATGTGTTCGTCGGTAAAGAGCAAAAGGAATTATGGGATTGTGTTTCTACGACAACACTTTTAAGCAAAAGGAGATTTAATTTTTTTGTTGTTTTGCGTAAGAGATTTCAAAGCCAAAAATATATCAAATATATATAGTGAATTAACATATCACCACCGAATGTGTAAGGGTTGGTTAAAAATGCGTATGTATTATTTCCTTTCCAATTCATGCTCATCATAAAACAAGATTTGTCAAAATCATTTCCTTATATAACAAACTTATACACTAAACAATTTCTTTTGCCATAATACGGAGTATTATTTAATCAATTAACTAAATATTTAATTCAAATTAATTAAATAATTTAATTAATATATTAATTAATTAACTATTAATCAATTAATTTATTCGTTACTTGGATTATATATATATATATATATATATATATATATATATATATATATATATATATATATATATTGGTAGGATCAAGAGGGAATTAACCAATCGGGGGGAAGCAAAAATTTTTTTTTTTCGTTTTTTGAAAAAACTTTGTTCACGGACATTATAGATTAGATGAAAATAAGAACATTTAAAAAAGACACTTCGTGATGAATGTTATTATTTTGGCGGAAAAACGCTCGAAGAAGTAATATATAACAATTATCGTGTTTTTCGAGCGTATGTTGAGGTTTTAGACATTAGGGTTTAGATATTAGGGTTTAGATATTAGGGTTTATAGGGTTTAGATATTAGGGTTTAGAAATTTAGGGTTTAGGGTTTAGATTTAGGGTTTAGATTTAGGATTTAGATTGAGTTTTTAACACGAACGGTTTAGAGTTTAGGGTTTAGGGTTTAGGGTTTAGGGTTTAGGGTTTGGTGTTTTGGGTTTATGGAATAAACCCAAAACACCAAACCCTAAACCCTAAACCCTAAACCCTAAACTCTAAATCGGGCTAAATTTTACTTCACAAAACATGAAGAAAAAAAATGTTAACATTCTCCACGAACAATATTATCTTGAATGTTATTTTTGTCGATCGTTTTCCCGCCAAAATAATAACATTCATCACGAAGTATCTTTTATAAATGTTCTTATTTTCATTCAATCTATAATGTTCGTGAACAAAGTTTTTTCAAAAAACGAATTTTTTTTTTTTGCTTCCCCCTCTTCTCCCCGATTGGTTACTTCTCCATTGATCCTGCCCCTATATATATATATATATATATATATATATATATATATATATATATATATATATATATATATATATATATATATATATATATATATATATATATATATATATATATATATATATATATATATATATATATATATATATATATATATATCCTCAATTGTATTACAATAGCTTAGCGTAGTCACATTCCATCACGTTTAAAAAAGAATTTAACATGTCAAAATCACCAATCCTTAGACTGAGTCAAAAACTCATACGTCAACGACCCTCTGCTCACTATTTTATGCAGTTGAACTCTACATTGGCACTCGATATCATCGCTCATTCATCTATTGCTTAAGTGGCTCATAGAAAATGTTATGTTTCTTCTTAATGAAAATCTTTTTTTTTACTAAAAAACAAAATTTACGATATGAAAATTTTGGATTTGACAAATTTACGATTAAATTTTTTTTGATCGAGTATGATATGTCTTCTCTTTATTTAATATATGCATTATGTTTTTTTATTTAGCCATTTATCTTAATCATTATCTATGTTATATTTTTTTTACTTTCAATTATCTTCATATTCATAAACAATTACTCCGTAATTACTTATATTTATCTGTATAAAAATATTTTCCTTAAGTAGAGTTTACATGAATAAATAATTATGATTAAATAGAGTTTACATAAACATATAAATAAAAATCAATTCTTTATATGTCTTTCTGGCCTCAAACTACTTATTCAATGTTTCAATCTTAATTAATTTACATTACAATCTTAGAACATGTGTAAAAGTTTTCAGCCGTTAAAGGGTGTTTTACAAGGCATAAACTGTTTTTAGCCGACTAGTTTTTAAGGAAATCAAAGTTTGGAGTAATTATTACTCCCTCCGTCCTATATATATAATCCAGTATTTCATTTTAAGTCCCATATATATAATCCAGTATTTTTTTTTTGAGATATCCTAAATTAATAGTCTACTTTCATATATAGAAAAAAATAATAAGGTTAACTTCTATTATACCCTTATTGTATGTGAATATGATTAAAGGTGAAATAAAAGATAAGGGTAAAACTGAACAGTAAATAAAAAATACAGTATTTTTATGACATTTACTTAAACTGTGTGTTTTTTGTCTGTAGACTATTAATATTGAACAGAGGGAGTAATTCGGTATTATTTTAAAAAGAAAACAAAATAATTTAATTGAATGTAGGGATATTTGATTAAATATTTAATGTAAAATACATCATCTTACAACTTAATATCACAACATGTGTCAAATCTATTGTTTAAGGTGAAATCATCAATTAAGAATTTTAATAAATAGTATAGATAATACTTTTTTATTATATTTTCATGAAAATGGAAAGTATCAAGTTTTGAATTTTAGTTTACTTCAGTTTTATGTTTTTTTTTTCTTTTTAATCTATCTATACATACACATATATATATTTATACATCTATAATATATTGAATATAGCTAATAATTAAATAAGATCACTTTCCAAATACAAAATATAAAATTAAAATAGGGTACATTACATATCTTAAAAGTAAATAAATAAAAAATTGTATATTATATTATATTATTATATATTATTTATATATTACCCCTACATATTAATATGCATGGGAAAAACCGTAGTTTCAGTCTTACCCGAATGTCGTTTTGAGTTTGCGTTCACACTACAACCGGCCCCTCAAATTAGGCTTCATATACACAACGGCCTCCCAACTTTCTACTTTTTAGGGGTAAAAAGCGTAAATATATAATTTTTAAAAAAAACAAAAGAAAATGATTCCACCCATATTTTAACGGGCCCTATCTTCTCGCTCGGTCCGAGTAAAAATTTTCCGCGACCACCGTTCAACTCGAAAAAATCAGACGGACACAACGGGACTAACTATGCGCGAAACGGACATCGTTAAAAAAACACTAAATAACGGGCCCTATATTCTCGCTCGGTGCGAGCTAAATTTTTCCGAGACCACCGTTCAACTCGATATTATTTTACGAACACAACGCGACTAACTATACGCGAAACGGACATCGTCAAAAAAACACTAAATATTTCGAGCTATATTTCATACATATACGTACACGTCCAACAAACAACCCAACCTACTAGATATATTAGGTACCAAACAACGTATATACAAATATGACCGCGCGTTGAATACAACCTCAGCAACGCGCGGTCGAATTTTTTCTAGTTATATATCAAAATGAAAATAAACCATAAACGTATTCCAACTTCGTAAGATAAGCATTTGCATCATAGTAAGATACCAAAATTTAATTTTTTATATTTTTTGTTTTAAATCCGATAAACTAAACTTATATCTCAATATAAAAATAAGATAAGTCTTCACCGTGTAAGACTCCTTATATATATAATTGGGTTTTGATTTTGATAAGTATCTGATCTTATTTTAGTAATAGTATATATATCACGCACCAATTCATTAGTTTTTCTCAATCAAGTAATTTAGGTTAAACAAGGTTCAAAAAACGATGAATCGATATAATCTTCACCCCAACGTCGGAAATATACCACCAAACATGGTAGAATGGGTCGACAGAATATTGGCTCGAAATCTACCTCCAAACTTGGTAGAATATTTAGACGGTGAATTGATTCTTCGTTATAACAGACACTTTCTCACATGGGGGATTAATCCTTCGTATAGTCAGAATAATCCTTCATATAGTCGGAATCATAACTATTTACCGAATGGAAGTAGACGAGAAGACACAACTCATAATTCAGTACGTGGTCGTTCTGGTTTATCTGAAAAAGACGTAAAAGTTGATTATGGTATGTGTGCGATTTGTTTGAACGATTATGAATTAAACGAGCTGATGGGTAAATTGCCATGTGGGCATCATTATCATCTCCACTGTATTAATCATTGGTTATCACATAAGAATGTGTGCCCCATGTGTAGGGCTACAGTACCATTGCGTGTCTAGGTAGATTTTCATATGCGGTACAAATCTTTTTTATATCGTTTCAGATTAATAATGCTAGTTTTTGAAATTTTTGTAAGGAACTTCTTATCAATTGAACTTTTTCTTTACCATTCCAGTGTTTATCATTGTTACTTATACTTTATATTTCAAACTTCCGATCCATGTGATCAAGATTCAAGATAATCGATCTGTAATACCGATTTCAAATACTCCAACCTTCCTAATCCTATGTACTATATAAAAAAGAAAAGATATAATTATGTGTGATTATTTGTCAAAAAATTGAATCTTGTTATAATATATATATATATATATATATATATATATATATATATATATATATATATATATATATATATATATATATATATAAATAGATAGTCAATTATTGATACACAAAAGTAATATTATTGTATTACCTAAACTTGTGATATTTTTGCTATAAATAGTCATGAATGCAAGCATTAAACTTGTACCATTTTCTCACACTTACAAAGTGTTTCTTTCTTTCTCTCCATTATCATCTTTGTTCTTACACTTCATTATTAGCATTCTTAATCAAGAATCAAACCACTAAAGGTAGTTATAAGCCTACTGAATTATAACATCAAGAATCAAACCACTAAAGGTAGTTATAAGCCTACTGAATTATAACACGTTATCAGCACGATAATCTTAATACTAATTATGGTTGGCTCTGCCACCTAAATGATATATGGTCGGTTATACCACCTGAATAATATATGGTCGACACTGTCGCCTAATTATCATTTATGTTACTAACATTTATATTTCTATTATCTAACATTTATATGGTAGACACTGTCGCCTGATTATCATTTATGTTATATAACATTTATTTATGATTGCTTACATATGATCGACACTGTCGCCTACTTATCATTTATGTTATATTAAATTTATGTTTAATGTTTATATACTTATGAATATAAATTGACTCTAATTTATCATGTTGTTTGTTTTAATTTTTGATAATAGAAAATGTCGAATCTGGAAAAGCTTAAATTTACTCCTTTAGAATCAACTGGAAACAACTACATGCCATGAGTTATAAAAGTAAAAATGCATCTTAAATCAATGGGCATTCTTGAAACCATAAATGAAAACAACACTTGTTCTGAAAAAGAACAAGCAACGACATGTTGCTTTATTCATCAACATATTGATGAATGCTTACAAAATAATTATGTGACTGTAGAAGATCCCCATGTTTTATGGGAAGGTCTCAAAAGCAGATTCAATAATCAAAGAGAAATTTTACTTCCAGCTGCTATGGATCAATGGAGAACATTAAGGTTTCAAGACTTTAAGAAAGTAAATGAATACAGCTCAGCTCTGTATAATACAGTCTCACAACTTAAATTCTGTGGACATGAAATAAGTGATGCAGACATGTTGGAGAAAACTTTCTCCACAATGAATGCTGCCAACATCACAGTGCAAAAAATTTGAGAATGCTAAAGTTCAACACATATCCTGAACTTAATTCATATCTCTTGGTTGCAGAGCAAAATGATGAGCTATTAATGAAAAATCTGCAATCCCGTCCTACTGGTACACTTGCAATCCCTGAAGCAAATACTGCAAATAATTATAAACAGGGACAAGAACGCGGGCAAGGTCGTGGTTATAATAACCATCGCCATCATCATGCCAAAAGCCATAACTATGGTAGAAACCATCCTTATGGTAATGGGAATGGGCGTGGACGTGGCCGTGGTCGTGGCCGTGGTGGTCAAAGAAATTATAATCCACGAAAATATAAATATCAAACACAAAACAAGCCCACTAAACAAGATGTTGAAGAAAATTCTTCTAAAAATTTTGAAGAATCTTGTTACAGATGTGGTAGAATGGGCCACTGGGCTAATACTTGCCGAACATCTAAACATCTTGTTAAGATGTATCAGGATTCGCTGAAAGGTAAAGAAAAAGAAGTAAATTTTGTGGATAATATTGATCCAACAGTCACTGAGCAACCATCTGATTTATATGAAGATTTCTTGAATTAAATTAACATGTTTCTTTTATAAATAAACGATTTAACCTTTGTCATCATGTTTTCTCAAATGTTTCAGTTCTATATGTTTTATCAAATGTTCCAGTTCTATGTTTGATGTTTCAATTCTATGTATGTCAAATGTTTCAGTTTTATCTATTTGTGTGTAATAAATATTTTGTGTAACATTTATATACTTACTGTTTGTTTCTTATATATGAAGTTTAATATGAATTCTGCTGGAACACAACATCAATCAAGTAGTGGAGATCTCTGTAGATAGTGGTACTACACACACTATACTTAAATCTGAAAAATATTTCATTGATTTGAAGCCAACGGAAGGAACTATACATACAATATCAGGTGCTGCTAACTTGATAGAAGGGATAGGAAAGGCAAAATTCATATTACCAAACGGTACAACATTTTTAATTAATAATGCCTTATTCTCTCCTAAGTCAAGCAGAAATTTATTGAATTTTTCTGACATATACCTTAATGGGTATGATTATCAGTCAGTAACGGCAGAAAATGAGAAATATTTAAGTATCACTAACAAGAATCACGTGATTGAAAAACTGCCAAGACTTAATTCTGGATTACATTATACACATATAAATGTACCAGAAGCACATATGGTGATTAAAGAAAAGTATATTGATCCTGGTGTATTTAATTTATGGCATAACAGATTGGGCCATCCAGGATCAACAATGATGAAAAGAATTATTGAATGTACACATGGACATCCACTGAAGGATAGAAAAATCCTTCATGATACAATGGTTCCATGTATATCTTGCTCTCTTGGAAAATTGATAACTAGACCCTCACCACTTAAGGTTGAGAAAGAATCACCAATGTTTCTTGAAAGAATTCAAGGTGATATTTGTGGACCAATTCATCCACCATGTGGACCATTTAGATATTTCATGGTCCTAATAGACGCATCTAGCAGATGGTCTCATGTTTGTCTGTTATCAAGCCGTAATGTGGCATTTGCAAAATTTCTTGCCGAAATTATTAAATTGAGAGCACATTTTCCTGATTACATCATTAAAAAGGTGAGACTTGATAATGCTGGTGAGTTTACATCTCAAGCATTTAATGACTATTGCATGTCTATAGGAATTGTTGTTGAACATTCTGTTGCTCATGTGCATACACAAAATGGTTTAGCCGAGTCACTGATTAAACGTTTACAGTTAATCGCTAGACCATTGATAATGAGAACAAAACTCCCTGTATCTATATGGGGTCATGCAATTTTACATGCTGCTGCATTGATTCGCATCAGACCAAGTGCAAGTCATAAATATTCCCCCCTACAACTTGCTTTTGGTCAAGAGCCAAATATTTCCCACCTTAGAACATTTGGTTGTGCAGTATATGTTCCAATTGCGCCACCACAATGTACAAAAATGGGTCCTCAAAGGAGGTTGGGAATATATGTTGGATATGAAACATCTTCAATCATAAGGTATATTGAACCTATGACAGGTGATGTTTTTACAGCACGTTTTGCTGATTGTCATTTTAATGAAACATTATTTCCTAGATTAAGGGGAGAAATAAAAAATAAAGAAAATGATATTTCATGGTGTGAACCTCAATTAAAGTATCTTGATCCTCGCACAAAAGAATGCGAGACAGAAGTTCAAAAGATAATGCATATACAAGAACTTGCAAATCAATTGTCTGATGCATTCACAGATACAAAAAGGGTGACTAAATCATATATACCAGCAGTTAATACTCCAGCTCGAGTTGAGATTCCAAATCGGAAAACTGATAATGTAGTCACTCAAGAATCTATGCCACGTCTGAAACGTGGGAGACCAGTTGGTTCCAAAGATAAAAATCCTCGAAAAAGAAAATCAGCTGTTAATAAGGTAAAAGAAAGTGTTCAAGAAGAACTACAAATCAGTACTCCTACTGCAGAGGAGATTGATGATGTCAATACAGAAATTGCAATCAATTATGCACATTCAAAAATATTATGGAACCGAAATGAAATGAAAAATCTTGATGAGAAATTTTCATTTAATGTTGCATATGACATCATGAATAATGATGATGATCCAGAACCAACATCTATGGTTGAATGTCAAAATAGACATGATTGGGCTCAATGAAAAGAAGCAATACGAGCTGAATTAGAATCACTCAATAAAAGAAAAGTTTTCAGATCCATCATTCTCACTCCTAAAGATGTGAAACCTGTAGGATACAGATGGATTTTTATCCGAAAAAGAAATGAGAAAAATGAAGTTACAAGGTATAAAGCTAGACTTGTAGCTCAAGGTTTTTTTCAAAGACCGGGAATTGATTATGAAGAAACTTATTCCCCTGTTATGGATGCAATTACTTTTAGATACTTAATCAGCCTGGCAGTTTCTAAAAATTTAGAAATGCATCTCATGGATGTTGTGACTGCTTATCTGTAGTGACCCGAACTTTTCCATGTTTATATATATTAATTGAGATTGATATTTACATGATTAAATATTTCCAACATGTTAAGCAATCAAACTTGTTAAGACTTGATTAATTGAAATATGTTTCATATAGACAATTGACCACCCAAGTTGATCGGTGATTCACGAACGTTAAAACTTGTAAAAACTATATGATGACATATATATGGATATATATATATATAGTTAACATGATACTATGATAAGAAAACATATCATAAAGTATATTAACAATGAACTACATATGTAAAAACAAGACTACTAACTTAATGATTTTTAAACGAGACATATATGTAACGATTATCGTTGTAAAGACATTTAATGTATATATATCATATTAAGAGATATTCATACATGATAATATCATGATAATATAATAATTTAAAATCTCATTTGATATTATAAACATTGGGTTAACAACATTTAACAAGATCGTTAACCTAAAGGTTTCAAAACAACACTTACATGTAACGACTAACGATGACTTAACGACTCAATTAAAATGTATATACATGTAGTGTTTTAATATGTATTTATACACTTTTGAAAGACTTCAATACACTTATCAAAATACTTCTACTTAACAAAAATGCTTACAATTACATCCTCGTTCAGTTTCATCAACAATTCTACTCGTATGCACCCGTATTCGTACTCGTACAATACACAGCTTTTAGATGTATGTACTATTGGTATATACACTCCAATGATCAGCTCTTAGCAGCCCATGTGAGTCACCTAACACATGTGGGAACCATCATTTGGCAACTAGTATGAAATATCTCATAAAATTACAAAAATATGAGTAATCATTCATGACTTATTTACATGAAAACAAAATTACATATCCTTTATATCTAATCCATACACCAACGACCAAAAACACCTACAAACACTTTCATTCTTCAATTTTCTTCATCTAATTGATCTCTCTCAAGTTCTATCTTCAAGTTCTAAGTGTTCTTCATAAATTCCAAAAGTTCTAGTTTCATAAAATCAAGAATACTTTCAAGTTTGCTAGCTCACTTCCAATCTTGTAAGGTGATCATCCAACCTCAAGAAATCTTTGTTTCTTACAGTAGGTTATCATTCTAATACAAGGTAATAATCATATTCAAACTTTGGTTCAATTTCTATAACTATAACAATCTTATTTCAAGTGATGATCTTACTTGAACTTGTTTTCGTGTCATGATTCTGCTTCAAGAACTTCGAGCCATCCAAGGATCCATTGAAGCTAGATCCATTTTTCTATTTTCCAGTAGGTTTATCCAAGGAAATTAAGGTATTAATGATGTTCATAACATCATTCGATTCATACATATAAAGCTATCTTATTCGAAGGTTTAAACTTGTAATCACTAGAACATAGTTTAGTTAATTCTAAACTTGTTCGCAAACAAAAGTTAATCCTTCTAACTTGACTTTTAAAATCAACTAAACACATGTTCTATATCTATATGATATGCTAACTTAATGATTTAAAACCTGGAAACACGAAAAACACCGTAAAACCGGATTTACGCCGTCGTAGTAACACCGCGGGCTGTTTTGGGTTAGTTAATTAAAAACTATGATAAACTTTGATTTAAAAGTTGTTATTCTGAGAAAATGATTTTTATTATGAACATGAAACTATATCCAAAAATTATGGTTAAACTCAAAGTGGAAGTATGTTTTCTAAAATGGTCATCTAGACGTCGTTCTTTCGACTGAAATGACTACCTTTACAAAAACGACTTGTAACTTATTTTTCTGACTATAAACCTATACTTTTTCTGTTTAGATTCAAAAAATAGAGTTCAATATGAAATCATAGCAATTTGATTCACTCAAAACGGATTTAAAATGAAGAAGTTATGGGTAAAACAAGATTGGATAATTTTTCTCATTTTAGCTACGTGAAAATTGGTAACAAATCTATTCCAACCATAACTTAATCAACTTGTATTGTATATTATGTAATCTTGAGATACCATAGACACGTATACAATGTTTCGACCTATCATGTCGACACATCTATATATATTTCGGAACAACCATAGACACTCTATATGTGAATGTTGGAGTTAGCTATACAGGGTTGAGGTTGATTCCAAAATATATATAGTTTGAGTTGTGATCAATACTGAGATACGTATACACTGGGTCGTGGATTGATTCAAGATAATATTTATCGATTTATTTCTGTACATCTAACTGTGGACAACTAGTTATAGGTTACTAACGAGGACAGCTGACTTAATAAACTTAAAACATCAAAATATATTAAAAGTGTTGTAAATATATTTTGAACATACTTTAATATATATGTATATATTGTTATAGGTTCGTGAATCAACAGTGGCCAAGTCTTACTTCCCGACGAAGTAAAAATCTGTGAAAGTGAGTTATAGTCCCACTTTTAAAATCTAATATTTTTGGGATGAGAATACATGCAGGTTTTATAAATGATTTACAAAATAGACACAAGTACGTGAAACTACATTCTATGGTTGAATTATCGAAATCGAATATGCCCCTTTTTATTAAGTCTGGTAATCTAAGAATTAGGGAACAGACACCCTAATTGACGCGAATCCTAAATATAGATCTATTGGGCCTAACAAACCCCATCCAAAGTACCGGATGCTTTAGTACTTCGAAATTTATATCATATCCGAAGGGTGTCCCGGAATGATGGGGATATTCTTATATATGCATCTTGTTATTGTCGGTTACCAGGTGTTCACCATATGAATGATTTTTATCTCTATGTATGGGATGTGTATTGAAATATGAAATCTTGTGGTCTATTGTTACGATTTGATATATATAGGTTAAACCTATAACTCACCAACATTTTTGTTGACGTTTAAAGCATGTTTATTCTCAGGTGAATATTAAGAGCTTCCGCTGTTGCATACTAAAATAAGGACAAGATTTGGAGTCCATGTTTGTAAGATATTGTGTAAAAACTGCATTCAAGAAACTGATTTCGATGTAACATATTTGTATTGTAAACCATTATGTAATGGTCGTGTGTAAACAGGATATTTTAGATTATCATTATTTGATAATCTACGTAAAGCTTTTTAAACCTTTATTTATGAAATAAAGGTTATGGTTTGTTTTAAAAATGAATGCAGTCTTTGAAAAACGTCTCATATAGAGGTCAAAACCTCGCAACGAAATCAATTAATATGGAACGTTTTTAATCAATAAGAACGGGACATTTCAGTTGGTATCCGAGCGTTGGTCTTAGAGAACCAGAAAATTTGCATTAGTGTGTCTTATCGAGTTGGTTAGGATGCATTAGTGAGTCTGGACTTAGACCGTGTTTTCTTTAAAAATGATTGCTTAACATTTTTGTTGGAAACTATATATTTTTAACATATGAATATTATGTGATATATTAATCTCTTAACGTGTTTGATATTATGTGATAGATGTCTACCTCTAGAACAAGTCCCATTGACTCACCTAATAATAATGAAGAGTCAAATGTAAATTGGAATGATTTGTGGACTGATTCACAAGTTCCCGAAGAGGAACCGGAAGAAGAGTCGGAACCGGAAGAAGAATCGGAACCGGAAGAAGAATCGGAACCGGATGAAGAAATAGAACCGGTGGGGGAAATAATAAAATGGTTAAGTAAAAGAAAATCCTCAACCAACCGACCAAAGTTAATTATGGTCAATGGTGTTTCCGCCAAGGAAGCAAAATATTGGGAGGATTACCAATTCTCCGATGAATCGGATTCCGACGAGAATTCCGATGATGTTATAGAAATTACCCCAACTGAATTTAAAAAGGCAAAAGAAAATAATAAGGGAAAGGGCATAAAAATAGAGAAATCTAATTCCAACCCCGATGAACTTTATATGTATCGTCAACCCCCGAAGTCCTTAAGTTGTAACAATGACCCGGGAACCTCTAAACCACCAGGTTTTTCTAAACCAATGTGGACAACGACGGCTCGTATTAGGGGAACATCATATATCCCTAGAAACTTGGCAAAACGAACCAAAACCGAAGAAGAAGAAACGAGCGAGTCGGAATAAGATAGTTGTATTCGTGTGGTGTAATATATGTAATATAGTGTTCTTATGCTTTATGATATATGTAAAAATTGCTTGTATTAATAAGTATTTTTTTGATGAAACTAACTTTTGTCTATTTTACAGTTTAAAAACACAAAATGGATAGACAACCCAATATTTTAAGAGACCTACCCGGAGACATGATTGATGAAATCTTGTCTCGAGTCGGCCAGAATTCTTCGGCACAACTATTTAAGGCGAGATCAGTTTGTAAGACATTCGAAGAACGTTCCAAGAATGTCTTGGTTTATAAGAGACTTTCGTTTGAAAGATGGGGGATATCACATTGGGAAACCCATAAGTTACGATGTGTTTACTTTGACGCATATATTGCGGGGAACCCAAATGCTATTTTACGCAACGGGTTAAGAAATTATTTTGACTCAATATATCCGAATATTGGACTTCGTGATTTAGAAAAAGCGGCTAACATGCAACATAAAGAAGCATGTTATGCTTACGGATTAGTAATGTTCGCTTCTCACCAAAGTGAGAACAAGAACATCGGGCTACAACTATTAAACAAAACGTTTCCACAAGTGACGGAGTCGGTAATTGGGGTAAGAAATGAGGTTTTTAGATTATTACGGGACTGTTGGACATTACGTAATCCTCGTCCCTTTGATGACGTTACAACACGCTGTCTTATCAACGGCCATAACGGTTATGTTGCACAAGACCAAGGATGGGAAGTAGTCCTAGTAAAACCAGAATGCATGACTTGTTTCTGGACGTATGAATTACGTGTCTTTATTGCCTTTGCCGAACGACTTGTGTACTAGCTAGAATTGTCTTCACAACTATCTTGTATCAAAGTTATTGTGTGCTATATTTCATGCTTTATGTAAAATAAGCGGTATTGTAAGTTTGTAAAATATTGTATAAAAGTTTGAACGCGAAATATTATTACAATCAGTTTTTCATATAGAATTGTAGTAGTTGAATTGTATATTAGCTACTAAGTATGAACTTAACGGGTAGGTACTACCCAAATTTAAACTTATAAAACGCTAATATGAAGAAAAAGTTTTTATAAATGAGTTCATATTATGCTACGAAATACTATTAACTACTCTTAATATTCTGTATGATTAACTTGTTCCATTTAACTATTTTGAAGGAAATGGCACCGACTACTCGACACACCGTGAATATGAATGAAGAGGAATTCCGTACTTTTCTAGCTTCAAACATAGCCGCAGTACAGGCTGCGCTACATACCAACAATAACCTTGGATCTAGCAGTACAGGAAATCGTGTAGGATGCACCTACAAAGAATTCACTGCCTGCAAACCTTTGGAATTTGATGGAACCGAAGGACCGATCGGATTGAAACGGTGGACCGAGAAGGTTGAATCGGTGTTTGCCATAAGTAAGTGTACTGAAGAGGACAAAGTGAAGTACGCTACGCATACCTTCACAGGTTCTGCGTTAACATGGTGGAATACCTATCTAGAGCAAGTGGGACAAGATGATGCGTACGCACTACCGTGGTCAGCATTCAAGCACTTGATGAACGAGAAGTACCGTCCCAGAACCGAGGTCAATAAGCTCAAGACAGAACTTAGAGGGTTACGAACCCAAGGATTTGATATAACCACGTACGAAAGACGATTCACAGAATTGTGCCTATTGTGTCCGGGAGCATTCGAAGATGAGGAAGAGAAGATCGACGCGTTTGTGAAAGGATTACCGGAAAGAATCCAAGAAGATATAAGTTCACACGAGCCCGCCTCCATACAACAGGCATGTAGAATGGCTCACAAACTAGTGAACCAGATTGAAGAAAGAATTAAAGAACAGACTGCTGAAGAGGCCAATGTGAAGCAAGTCAAAAGAAAGTGGGAGGAAAACGGTGATAAGAATCACCAATACAACAACAACAGCAATTACAACAATAATCGCAACAATTATCCCAACAATCGCAACATCAATCGCAACTACAACAAACGGCCCAACAACAACAATAACAACAACAGCAACTACAACAATCATCCCAACAACAATAATAACCGCAACAACAACAATCAGAAGCAGCTATGCCAAAGGTGTGAAAAGAATCACTCGGGGTTCTGCACCAAATTTTGCAACAAGTGTAAAAGAAATGGTCATAGCGCGGCGAAGTGTGAGGTCTACGGACCAGGGGTTAATAGAACGAAAGGAACAAATAGTGTCGGAACGAGTAATGGCGGAGCAAGTAGTGTCGGAGCAAGTTATGCCAATGTAGTTTGTTATAAATGTGGAAAACCAGGCCACATTATTAGAAATTGCCCGAACCAGGAGAACACGAATGGACAAGGCCGTGGAAGAGTTTCAATATTAATGCGGTAGAGGCACAGGAAGACCCGGAGCTTGTTACGGGTACGTTTCTTATTGACAATAAATCTGCTTACGTTTTATTTGATTCGGGTGCGGATAGAAGCTATATGAGTAGAGATTTTTGTGCTAAATTAAGTTGTCCATTGACGCCTTTGGATAGTAAATTTTTACTCGAATTAGCAAATGGTAAATTAATTTCAGCAGATAATATATGTCGGAATCGAGAAATTAAACTGGTTAGCGAAACATTTAAGATTGATTTGATACCAGTAGAGTTAGGGAGTTTTGATGTGATAATCGGTATGGACTGGTTGAAAGAAGTGAAAGCAGAGATCGTTTGTTACAAAAATGCAATTCGCATTATACGAGAAAAAGGAAAACCCTTAATGGTGTACGGAGAAAAGGGCAACACGAAGCTACATCTTATTAGTAATTTGAAGGCACAAAAACTAATAAGAAAAGGTTGCTATGCTGTTCTAGCACACGTCGAGAAAGTACAAACTGAAGAAAAGAGCATCAATGATGTTCCCATTGCAAAAGAATTTCCCGATGTATTTCCGAAAGAATTACCGGGATTACCCCCACATCGATCCGTTGAATTTCAAATAGATCTTGTACCAGGAGCTGCACCAATAGCTCGTGCTCCTTACAGACTCGCACCCAGCGAGATGAAAGAACTGCAAAGCCAATTACAAGAACTTTTAGAGCGTGGTTTCATTCGACCAAGCACATCACCGTGGGGAGCTCCTGTTTTGTTTGTCAAGAAGAAAGATGGTACATTCAGGTTGTGTATCGACTACCGAGAGTTGAACAAACTTACCATCAAGAACCGCTACCCACTACCGAGAATCGACGACTTATTTGATCAACTACAAGGCTCGTCTGTTTATTCAAAGATTGACTTACGTTCCGGGTATCATCAAATGCGGGTGAAAGAAGATAATATTCCAAAGACTGCTTTCAGAACACGTTACGGTCATTACGAGTTTATGGTCATGCCGTTTGGTTTAACTAATGCACCAGCTGTGTTCATGGACCTTATGAACCGAGTGTGTGGACCATACCTTGACAAGTTTGTCATTGTTTTCATTGATGACATACTTATTTACTCAAAGAATGACCAAGAACACGGTGAACATTTGAGAAAGGTGTTAGAAGTATTGAGGAAGGAAGAATTGTACGCTAAGTTTTCAAAGTGTGCATTTTGGTTGGAAGAAGTTCAATTCCTCGGTCACATAGTGAACAAAGAAGGTATTAAGGTGGATCCGGCAAAGATAGAAACTATTAAAAAGTGGGAAACCCCAAAAACTCCGAAACACATACGCCAGTTTTTAGGACTAGCTGGTTACTACAGAAGGTTCATCCAAGACTTTTCCAGAATAGCAAAACCCTTGACTGCATTAACGCATAAAGGGAAAAAATTTGAATGGAATGATGAACAAGAGAAAGCGTTTCAGTTATTGAAGAAAAAGCTAACTACGGCACCTATATTGTCATTGCCTGAAGGGAATGATGATTTTGTGATTTATTGTGATGCATCAAAGCAAGGTCTCGGTTGTGTATTAATG
This sequence comes from Rutidosis leptorrhynchoides, assembly GCF_046630445.1. Taxonomy (NCBI): domain Eukaryota; kingdom Viridiplantae; phylum Streptophyta; class Magnoliopsida; order Asterales; family Asteraceae; genus Rutidosis; species Rutidosis leptorrhynchoides. The sequence continues at coordinate 267,893,702 of NC_092335.1, forward strand.
CAACGAACGAAGGTGATTGCTTATGCATCTAGACAATTGAAGATTCACGAACAAAATTATACGACGCATGATTTGGAATTAGGCGCGGTTGTTTTTGCATTAAAGACTTGGAGGCACTACTTATATGGGGTCAAAAGTATTATATATACCGACCACAAAAGTCTTCAACACATATTTAATCAGAAACAACTGAATATGAGGCAGCGTAGGTGGATTGAATTATTGAATGATTACGACTTTGAGATTCGTTACCACCCGGGGAAGGCAAATGTGGTAGCCGATGCCTTGAGCAGGAAGGACAGAGAACCCATTCGAGTAAAATCTATGAATATAATGATTCATAATAACATTACTACTCAAATAAAGGAGGCGCAACAAGGAGTTTTAAAAGAGGGAAATTTAAAGGATGAAATACCCAAAGGATCGGAGAAGCATCTTAATATTCGGGAAGACGGAACCCGGTATAGGGCTGAAAGGATTTGGGTACCAAAATTTGGAGATATGAGAGAAATGGTACTTAGAGAAGCTCATAAAACCAGATACTCAATACATCCTGGAACGGGGAAGATGTACAAGGATCTCAAGAAACATTTTTGGTGGCCGGGTATGAAAGCCGATGTTGCTAAATACGTAGGAGAATGTTTGACGTGTTCTAAGGTCAAAGCTGAGCATCAGAAACCATCAGGTCTACTTCAACAACCCGAAATCCCGGAATGGAAATGGGAAAACATTACCATGGATTTCATCACTAAATTGCCAAGGACTGCAAGTGGTTTTGATACTATTTGGGTAATAGTTGATCGTCTCACCAAATCAGCACACTTCCTACCAATAAGAGAAGATGACAAGATGGAGAAGTTAGCACGACTGTATTTGAAGGAAGTCGTCTCCAGACATGGAATACCAATCTCTATTATCTCTGATAGGGATGGCAGATTTATTTCAAGATTCTGGCAGACATTACAGCAAGCATTAGGAACTCGTCTAGACATGAGTACTGCCTATCATCCACAAACTGATGGGCAGAGCGAAAGGATGATACAAACGCTTGAAGACATGCTACGAGCATGTGTTATTGATTTCGGAAACAGTTGGGATCGACATCTACCGTTAGCAGAATTTTCCTACAACAACAGCTACCATTCAAGCATTGAGATGGCGCCGTTTGAAGCACTTTATGGTAGAAAGTGCAGGTCTCCGATTTGTTGGAGTGAAGTGGGGGATAGACAGATTACGGGTCCGGAGATTATACAAGAAACTACCGAGAAGATCATCTAAATTCAACAACGGTTGAAAACCGCCCAAAGTCGACAAAAGAGCTACGCTGACATTAAAAGAAAAGATATAGAATTTGAAATTGGAGAGATGGTCATGCTTAAAGTTGCACCTTGGAAAGGCGTTGTTCGATTTGGTAAACGAGGGAAATTAAATCCAAGGTATATTGGACCATTCAAGATTATTGATCGTGTCGGACCAGTAGCTTACCGACTAGAGTTACCTCAACAACTCGCGGCTGTACATAACACTTTCCACGTCTCGAATTTAAAGAAATGTTTTGCTAAAGAAGATCTCACTATTCCGTTAGATGAAATCCAAATCAACGAAAAACTTCAATTCATCGAAGAACCCGTCGAAATAATGGATCGTGAGGTTAAAAGACTTAAGCAAAACAAGATACCAATTGTTAAGGTTCGATGGAATGCTCGTAGAGGACCCGAGTTCACCTGGGAGCGTGAAGATCAGATGAAGAAGAAATACCCGCATCTATTTCCAGAAGATTCGTCAACACCTTCAACAGCTTAAAATTTCGGGACGAAATTTATTTAACGGGTAGGTACTGTAGTGACCCGAACTTTTCCATGTTTATATATATTAATTGAGATTGATATTTACATGATTAAATGTTTCCAACATGTTAAGCAATCAAACTTGTTAAGACTTGATTAATTGAAATATGTTTCATATAGACAATTGACCACCCAAGTTGATCGGTGATTCACGAACGTTAAAACTTGTAAAAACTATATGATGACATATATATGGATATATATATATAGTTAACATGATACTATGATAAGAAAACATATCATAAAGTATATTAACAATGAACTACATATGTAAAAACAAGACTACTAACTTAATGATTTTTAAACGAGACATATATGTAACGATTATCGTTGTAAAGACATTTAATGTATATATATCATATTAAGAGATATTCATACATGATAATATCATGATAATATAATAATTTAAAATCTCATTTGATATTATAAACATTGGGTTAACAACATTTAACAAGATCGTTAACCTAAAGGTTTCAAAACAACACTTACATGTAACGACTAACGATGACTTAACGACTCAGTTAAAATGTATATACATGTAGTGTTTTAATATGTATTTATACACTTTTGAAAGACTTCAATACACTTATCAAAATACTTCTACTTAACAAAAATGCTTACAATTACATCCTCGTTCAGTTTCATCAACAATTCTACTCGTATGCACCCGTATTCGTACTCGTACAATACACAGCTTTTAGATGTATGTACTATTGGTATATACACTCCAATGATCAGCTCTTAGCAGCCCATGTGAGTCACCTAACACATGTGGGAACCATCATTTGGCAACTAGTATGAAATATCTCATAAAATTACAAAAATATGAGTAATCATACATGACTTATTTACATGAAAACAAAATTACATATCCTTTATATCTAATCCATACACCAACGACCAAAAACACCTACAAACACTTTCATTCTTCAATTTTCTTCATCTAATTGATCTCTCTCAAGTTCTATCTTCAAGTTCTAAGTGTTCTTCATAAATTCCAAAAGTTCTAGTTTCATAAAATCAAGAATACTTTCAAGTTTGCTAGCTCACTTCCAATCTTGTAAGGTGATCATCCAACCTCAAGAAATCTTTGTTTCTTACAGTAGGTTATCATTCTAATACAAGGTAATAATCATATTCAAACTTTGGTTCAATTTCTATAACTATAACAATCTTATTTCAAGTGATGATCTTACTTGAACTTGTTTTCGTGTCATGATTCTGCTTCAAGAACTTCGAGCCATCCAAGGATCCATTGAAGCTAGATCCATTTTTCTCTTTTCCAGTAGGTTTATCCAAGGAAATTAAGGTAGTAATGATGTTCATAACATCATTCGATTCATACATATAAAGCTATCTTATTCGAAGGTTTAAACTTGTAATCACTAGAACATAGTTTAGTTAATTCTAAACTTGTTCGCAAACAAAAGTTAATCCTTCTAACTTGACTTTTAAAATCAACTAAACACATGTTCTATATCTATATGATATGCTAACTTAATGATTTAAAACCTGGAAACACGAAAAACACCGTAAAACCGGATTTACGCCGTCGTAGTAACACCGCGGGCTGTTTTGGGTTAGTTAATTAAAAACTATGATAAACTTTGATTTAAAAGTTGTTATTCTGAGAAAATGATTTTTATTATGAACATGAAACTATATCCAAAAATTATGGTTAAACTCAAAGTGGAAGTATGTTTTCTAAAATGGTCATCTAGACGTCGTTCTTTCGACTGAAATGACTACCTTTACAAAAACGACTTGTAACTTATTTTTCCGACTATAAACCTATACTTTTTATGTTTAGATTCAAAAAATAGAGTTCAATATGAAATCATAGCAATTTGATTCACTCAAAACGGATTTAAAATGAAGAAGTTATGGGTAAAACAAGATTGGATAATTTTTCTCATTTTAGCTACGTGAAAATTGGTAACAAATCTATTCCAACCATAACTTAATCAACTTGTATTGTATATTATGTAATCTTGAGATACCATAGACACGTATACAATGTTTCGACCTATCATGTCGACACATCTATATATATTTCGGAACAACCATAGACACTCTATATGTGAATGTTGGAGTTAGCTATACAGGGTTGAGGTTGATTCCAAAATATATATAGTTTGAGTTGTGATCAATACTGAGATACGTATACACTGGGTCGTGGATTGATTCAAGATAATATTTATCGATTTATTTCTGTACATCTAACTGTGGACAACTAGTTATAGGTTACTAACGAGGACAGCTGACTTAATAAACTTAAAACATCAAAATATATTAAAAGTGTTGTAAATATATTTTGAACATACTTTAATATATATGTATATATTGTTATAGGTTCGTGAATCAACAGTGGCCAAGTCTTACTTCCCGACGAAGTAAAAATCTGTGAAAGTGAGTTATAGTCCCACTTTTAAAATCTAATATTTTTGGGATGAGAATACATGCAGGTTTTATAAATGATTTACAAAATAGACACAAGTACGTGAAACTACATTCTATGGTTGAATTATCGAAATCGAATATGCCCCTTTTTATTAAGTCTGGTAATCTAAGAATTAGGGAACATACACCCTAATTGACGCGAATCCTAAAGATAGATCTATTGGGCCTAACAAACCCCATCCAAAGTACCGGATGCTTTAGTACTTCGAAATTTATATCATATCCGAAGGGTGTCCCGGAATGATGGGGATATTCTTATATATGCATCTTGTTATTGTCGGTTACCAGGTGTTCACCATATGAATGATTTTTATCTCTATGTATGGGATGTGTATTGAAATATGAAATCTTGTGGTCTATTGTTACGATTTGATATATATAGGTTAAACCTATAACTCACCAACATTTTTGTTGACGTTTAAAGCATGTTTATTCTCAGGTGAATATTAAGAGCTTCCGCTGTTGCATACTAAAATAAGGACAAGATTTGGAGTCCATGTTTGTATGATATTGTGTAAAAACTGCATTCAAGAAACTGATTTCGATGTAACATATTTGTATTGTAAACCATTATGTAATGGTCGTGTGTAAACAGGATATTTTAGATTATAATTATTTGATAATCTACGTAAAGCTTTTTAAACCTTTATTTATGAAATAAAGGTTATGGTTTGTTTTAAAAATGAATGCAGTCTTTGAAAAACGTCTCATATAGAGGTCAAAACCTCGCAACGAAATCAATTAATATGGAACGTTTTTAATCAATAAGAACGGGACATTTCATTATCTATATGGATCACTTGATAGTGATATATATATGAAGATACCTGAAGGATTTAAGGTACCAGAAGCATCAAATGCAAAACCCAAAGAAATATATTCGATTAAATTACAAAGATCTTTATATGGGTTAAAACAATCGGGACGTATGTGGTATAACTGATTAAGTGATTACTTGATAAGCAAAGGGTATACAAATAACCCTACTTGCCCTTGTGTTTTCATTAAGAAAACGACATCCGGATATGTGATCATAGCTGTTTATGTTGATGATCTTAACATCATAGGTACAAATAAAGAGATCCATGAAGCCATTCAACTTCTAAAGAAAAAATTTGAAATGAAAGATCTCGGAAAAACCAAGTATTGCCTTGGTTTACAAATTGAGCATATGCCTAATGGTTTACTTGTACATCAAACAACATACTCTGAAAATATTTTGAAACGTTTCATTATGGACAAGGCAAAACCATTAAGTACTCCTATGGTTGTTAGATCACTCAATGTTGAAACTGATCCATTTCGTCCATGTGAAGATCATGAAGATATTCTTGGACTAGAAGTACCATATCTTAGTGCAATTGGAGCTCTTATATATCTTACAAATTGTACAAGACCTGACATTTCTTTTGCAGTTAATTTGTTGGCAAGGTTCAGCTCTGCTCCTACCAAAAGACACAGGAATGGAATCAAACACATATTTCGATACCTTCGAGGAACTACTGATTTAGGATTATTTTATTCTAATGAATCAAAACAAGATTTGGTTGGTTATGCTGATGCAGGTTATTTATCTGATCCACATAAAGCTAAATCTCAAACTGGATATGTATTCCTAAATGGAGGTACTGCAATATCATGGCGTTCTTAAAAACAAACACTTGTTGCTACATCATCAAATCATGCCAAAGTGATTGCATTACATGAAGCTACTCGGGAATGTTTTTGGTTGAGATCAATGACACAAATCATTACTGATTCTTGTGGACTAGAACGCGATAAAAGTCCAACAATTATCTATGAAGATAATGCAGCTTGCATAGCACAGATGAAAGAAGGGTATATCAAAAGTGACCGAACCAAACACATACCTCCTAGATTCTTCTCATACACTCAAAATCTCATTGAGGACAACAAGATTGAAATGAGATATGTTCAATCCAGCAAAAACTCTGCTGATCTTTTCACGAAAGCACTTCCAACTGCCATTTTCAGAACACACGTTCATAACATTGGCATGAGACATGTTCAAAAGATGTAACAACTGAAGCGATGTCTACTTGAGGGGGAGTCAACTCCATGCTGCACTCTTTTTCCCTTAGCTAAAGTTTTTTCCCACTGGGTTTTCTTTAGCAAGGTTTTTAACAAGGCAGTAACTTACAGTTGATCTTCAACAAACAAAATTGCTACCCAAGGGGGAGTGTTATAATATATATATATATATATATATATATATATATATATATATATATATATATATACATATATATATATATATATATATATAAATGGATAGTCAATTATTGATACACAAAAGTAATATTATTGTATTACCTAAACTTGTGATATTTTTGCTATAAATAGCCATGAATGCAAGCATTAAACTTGCACCATTTTCTCACACTTACAAAGTGTTTCTTTCTTTCTCTCCATTATCATCTTTGTTCTTACACTTCATTATTAGCATTCTTAATCAAGAATCAAACCACTAAAGGTAGTTATAAGCCTATTGAATTATAACATCAAGAATCAAACCACTAAAGGTAGTTATAAGCCTACTGAATTATAACAAATCTTAACTTTTAAATAGTTAATAACTATGAATTTCAAGTATTAATTTGGATGATGATGTTATAATTCCTGCCTCTCTTCAAATCAACTCTCAATTTGTTTAATTAAATCTCAACCATTGATTTGTAACAACGAAAAGGATTTTGATTTTTCTTTGTTTTTGTACTCTAAACAAGAATGTGTGTGTGTTTGTTTTCTTTCATTATCTCTGGCTTTATAGAAATATTCCTTATCCATATATGTAATATATGAAATCTAGTAAGTTAAACGACTTTTGTAAAACGAGTCCAAAATTCGGTGGAGTAAAATATTGCAAAATCTTGATTCCCTTTTACGTTTATAAAGTCGTATTTTTCAAATACTTTAGGGGTATATTATGTAACTTATAATTAATAATTTATATCATGTCGCTTTCATTTTCATGTGAATAGTAAATTAATTAATTTCGTTTCATTTACTATTCATATGAATAGTAAATGGATTAATTTCGATTTACTATTTTGTTACTTGAGTAATATATATACATCATATATATATTTTATTTGACTTCTCGGTGTATATGTGTGTGACCCCGAAGGCTCAAATGAATTTGGTCATATAGTTATATGTTGTACCTTGCACATTAATCCTACAGACTTCCACTTGTGCCTGGCACAACACCAAGTAACTATACAAACAATGGTAAGCATCTAGCAACACGTCACTGTCCCCAAATTCATGTGAGGGTAGTTTCTCGAAACTGTTTAAGGTAAGTTTTAAATGTCATTCGTCCTTTTGTTTCAGATACTTTAGTTAAACTTGAGATATGGATCATCGGTCATTCTCATTTGTTTAACAATTTTGTTTCTCGATCTTAGAACTGAATTAGATCACCAAATTAATTAAGTAGCATCTTAATTACATCTGGGTGCGGCCACACAAATATCTTATTCATTCATCGAGGAGCTCAAAAAATATCTAACTCCAAACATTTTAGAGGAACAAATCCTATATTGCATACACGTGTCTATCATGAGCTTTACATTATTCCCAATAATGGCCTTAATAACAGTCTTATTCAGGACAACGTTTAACCATATCAAAGTACAATGCTACACTCATCAAGACAGGCGTGCATCTCAAGTCTAAGGACACAAAGACATAATCACTAAAAGATTCACTACTGACTACGATCCATGTAGTGACATCTCATGGTTGGGTCATTCCAATATTCATCATCAATGAATGCATATGAATTTTGGTCTCAACATGTTAACTATTCATCATCAATGAATATAACAAAAACTTCACATTAATCTTAATTCATGTTATTCCCATAACATGACCGATTATGAAGATTTTGAATAATCAACAATTATTCATGGATTAAACATGCTAATATAGAACACAGTGATATAAATGAAAACGATCATACTAACTATATATCAATTCATTAATATAAAACTGCTTAATGTTCTAAAAATATCCAAATACTAAATTACAAATGAAAAAGATCAGCAACATAACGAAGTCCAGTATTACTAGAATGATCATCATGCTTGTTGTGCACCATGAGCTTCATGAACGGGTCAGGCACATTATCATTTGTATAAACCTTTAAGAATACTAATATCATTCCTCTTAATGACTTAATGAATGTAGTCAAACTTTTGAAGAATGTGCCAGATACTTTTATGTACATGTGATTCTTTCAAAAGTATATTAACACTCGAACTATCACAGTACATATTACAGAAGATTAAATGTTGTGTACTACTCTGAGTATAACAACAAACTTCCTTATCCAGACAGATTTCTGAGCAGCTTCTCAGTCAACAATGTATTCTACTTTTGTTGTAGATTGTTCAATAGTGCTCTGCCTAGAGCTCTTCCAATCAACTGTCTTGCCCATCATGACAAAGAAACAATGTGACTGGATCGAGAATCATCTTGATCAGTTTGAAAACTAGAATCGGTATAAAACTTAATACTTAACTCTTCTTCCAAACCACCGTAAACCAAGAAAATATCATTAGTACTCTGCAAATACTAAAGAATATTCTTAACAACAATCCAATGTACTTCACCTGGATTATGTTGACAATGACTCGTCAAACTCAATACTAACGAAACATCGAGTATAGTACATATCATGGCATACATAATGGATCATATATCCAAAGCATATGTAATACATTTTATTTGTCTCATCTCATCTGCTGTGATAGGACTTTTGAGACTTTCTCACGGTTATGCCCTTTTGCATTGGCAAAGCTCCATGCTTGGCATTTTGCATGCTAAATCTCTGCAAGATAATGTATGTACTTTGATTCAAACCAATAAGCCAATTGGATCTATTGTATAGATCCTTATTCCAATAATATAAATAGCTTCATCAAGATCCTTTATGGAAATACATTCTCCAAGCCAAGACTTGACATCTTGCAAGTTGGAATGTTATTTCTAATAAGTAATATGTCATCAACATATAAGACCAAGAAGACTACTCTGCTCCCACTAGCTCTAATGTAAACTCAGGGCTTATCTTGGTTTTGAGAAAAATTAAACACTTTGATTTTCTCATTAAACTTAAGATTCTAGCTCCTGGATGCTTGCTTTTATCCATAAATGAATTTTAGAAGCTTGCATACTTTATTAGGATGCTTAGGATTCATAAACCCTTTCGGCTGAACCATATATACGTCCTCGCTTAGGTCACCATTTAGGAAAGCGATTTTGACATCCATTAGCCATATTTTATTATCATGAAAAGTAATCATGACAATAAGTATCATAATTGTTTTAAGGCTCGCGACTGGTGAAAAACTTTCATCATAACCTTTTGTCACCAATCGAGCTTTAACTGTGTTTACATTACCGTCCATATCAGTCTTCCATTGAAGACCCATTTTTACCTCATTGTCTTACAATTGGGTAGAAGATCAATCAAGTCTCATACTTGATTATCCTTCATGGATTGCATATCTGTATTCATAGAATCTAGTCATTTTCAGATTTAGGATCTGATATGGCCTCACGCAGCTAGAGGGTTCATCATAATCCCTTAGTTGAGGTTTATCTAAATTAATCAGATAATTAAACCTCATAAGCCGGTGAGTTCTACTAGATCTATAAAGTGCAGGTGTAACACGTTCTGGCTCACCAACAGTGCGCTCAGTTTCAACGTGTGGATTGCTAGTGCTTACTGAAGGTATGTTACTTTAAAGTACTCGAATTTCTTCAAGATCTACTTTACTCCCACTGACTTCTTGTAAGAGAAGATCTCTTTCCAAGAATTTAGCAGATCGAGCAGAAAACACGTTGTCTTCAGCTTAGTAGTAAAAGTAGTAACCCATTGTATCCTTTATGTATCGTATAAAGTAACATTAGAACTCGTATAAAGTAACATTAGATAGTTCTGGGTTCTAATTTGTTTGAAGTGTCATGCTTCACGTACGCCTTACAACCCCAGACTTTCAAATAAGACAACTTGGGATTCTTCCCAGGCCATAACTCATATGGTGTCTTTTCTACCTTTATAGTTGGAATCACATTGAGTATGCCTACAGCAGAATCTCATGCATACCCCCAAAAGACGGTAGTAGAGAAATCAGACTCATCATAAATCAAACTATATCAAGTAAAGTTCGATTCCTCTTACTCAGACACACCATCGTGTTGTGGTGTGTAAGGTAGAGTGAACTATGAGACAATCCCACAATTCTTTAGGTGGTCCAAAAAACTATTGATTCATAAACTTACTTACTCCATTGGAGCGAAGTGCTTTAATGGTCTTTCCAAGCTGATTATCTACTTCATTTTGGAATACTTTTGAATGTTAAAATAGCTTTATGTTTATGTTTTAGCAAGTGAACATAATCATGGCTACTGTACTCATCAGTAAATATAATGAAGTAAAATTAACTAAATCTATACATTGTTCTTAAAGGGCTACATACAACAATATGTATTATTCCTAAAAGATATTTAGCTCTTTTACCTAAATCGGAGAAAGAAGCATTTGTCATCTTTTCACATAAACATGACTCGCATACACCAAATGACTCAGAGTCAATTGATTCCAAAAGTCCATTAGATTGGAGTTTTGAAATGCATTGTTTGTTTATATGACTAATATGACAATGTCATAGATAGGTCTTATTCAAGTCTTGCTTGAAGACTTTGGCGATGTAGGTATACACAGAATTCTCATTTGAAATTACACTATGCATATCAATTTCAAAAATACCATCACGTGGATAGGTATTAAGATAAATATATTATCCTTAGAAACTAAATACCTAAGTGTGTAAATGCAAGTTCAATACTAACATCTTTCAAACTATGTCGCTCGCAGTATTGAGAGCATAATGATATTGTTCCAACAAAACAATAATACCACTTAGAGAAGTAAGTTCAGAGGTACCAATAGCTTTAACAAAAGCTTGATCCCCCTTGCCTATTTGCAAATCCAGTGTGTCTTTCTTCAGTCTATTACTTCTTCTCATTCCCTTCATATTGTTACAGGTGTGAAGGCCACAACCAGTTAACAAAGATCTAGGAATCACTAGAAGAAGTATATAACTATATATGGAATATACCAGATTTGCTAGTCTCACCAGCGTTGCCTTTTCTCAGCTCAGATTGGAAGATAGACCAACTTCCTTCTCTAATTGCCAACCTTTCCACAATGGAAACATTCGGCGTCTTTTGTTGGGCTTTCCTTCTTGGAAGGTGGAATATTTTTCCTAGCAAATGATTTGTCATTTTCCTTCCACAAAGTATTCGGCTTATTCTTTTTCACCCTTCAATCATATTTCTTCCTGATCATCGAACAACAGTCGATAATCATTTTGCTGAGCAGCATCAACTGCCACAACAGGAAGAAAGGATATGGGTTCTAAAATTTATTCAACTTCCAATTATGCTTGAGAACAATTCTGAGGTTACAGTGCCAGTCTAGGAAGTTTGAACATTAAGTTTATCCTTCTCCAACAAAGAAGGAAGTGTGTTTTGGTTTACGTTTTGATTATTTGACATCTACAACAGATATAAGATTCAATTTAGTATTTTTGATATTGAGTTTTAATAAATTAACTACCCAAGTTTTTATGATATTTTTTTAAAAAACAATTAATTTACGAAAGCCTAAGATTCACATAGAGGTTCCATACCCACATCTGTTGATCAGCTAGCAGTTATGGAGTCTATTGGTAGGTAGCGGGTACCAATTGCATTACAAGTACAACTCTTAGATCTTTATGGGACCTAGAGATATATGTAGTCCAACAAACCACTATTATCTAATGGCATGTTTGTCCCATCATTGCCTCGAACTCAGGTCTCACCGTAAATACGATTAAGTCGTCCAATTTGAAAACAGGGGAAATTCACGCTAGTCTTACTAGATCAAAAAATCCACCTCGTGGCTATAATTCAGCCTAGTCTCACTAGATCAGAAAAATAACGAGGAGTGTTTGCAAGCTCATTGGATGGCATGACTTAAATTTGACGGGTATTTTGAAAAAAGTTTATGTCAACGAATAATGCATGCACACAAGATTCTCTACACTATTAGTTAAATTTTCTTTTTTAACCAATTGTATATGTCGATTATGTTTGTGATCTAATTTGTTATTTAATTTATAGGATATAAAAATAACAAATACACAAACGTGTATCGTTTTAAAACAGTTTTAAAAGATGTCGTCCATATATATTATTTGACTTTCAAAATCATTTAACATTAAACTCGTTAGAGTTTAACTTATTTTAAAATCATCAATTTTAATCTTTGAAACTCGTTTAGAGTTTTATTTAATGTTTCCATCAAAAACATATGTAATTTAAATCTCAAAATTATTTAACTTTAAACTCGTTAGAGTTTAACTTTTAAAATCATCAATTTTAATATTTGAAACTCGTTACCGGTTTTATTTAATGTTTTCATCAAAAACATTTAGCATATATTATAATCAAAAATTAAATATAAATGCGTAAAATAAAACATAATCATGCATCACACACACATAGCCTTGCCCAAAAATCCTATGCTTGATCCCATGAGCCAACATGGGATCAAGAGGTCAAACTAAGGGTAATATCGTAGCTCCCACTTAATTCAAGAATCAAGTGAAACCTGACAAACGCCATCGTTGTCAACTTGACCAGTTCGCCATCTTCTATGTCAAAATCCACGTTGCATCTTTATCTTTAATCTTCATTTTATTACATTTATTTAAAATTGAAAAGTACAACTAATCTAATACTTTTACAATTTAGAATAAACTTAAATACAATACTATGAAAATGCAAAATAAATATAATACAACTTTGGCTTTAAAATGGCCTTTCTAATAAAATAAATAATCAACATGACATAATATTGCCGTAATCAACAATCACAACAATCACATATAATCAAACACATAGGTCGGGGCATTACGGGCTATGTATGCAATCACAATTTTAATAACTACATTATTAAAACATATATATGGCTTGTCCATGGTTATAATGCATGTGTATAATCATGGAATATAACAATCAACAATTATAATAAATATTCAAGCCATAACAATTAAATCTACAATTTAAAATAGTGATATTCTTTCAATCATATTTGTGCGTCATGAGGTTAAGTCTAGATCAACCGAGTTGACTTTAAAAACCAAAAAGGTTTCGAATTTCACCAATATACCAGAAAGCTAAATCTAAAGAATAGTCACAAGACAATTAAGATGGTGTAAAAGCGGCTTGGATACCACTGTTGGAAAACCGTGTGTACTTTTACCAAATCAGATTAACCCCGTAAATATTATTGATATATCAAACACTATTTATAGAGTACATAGAACATTCTGGAAATCCTAATAACCTGAAACCCTAACGGACCCAAACCCACAATCGGGTTGGGCCATTATCAATCATCTAACACAATTAGTATGGATTTTTTAACAATATCAACTAACCACTAAAATAAACCACCAATCCAACACATCATTACCAGCCATTTGAATAGATAAAGAAGGAATTTGAACATTTTATCTATGCCTCTTTTTAGGTGGCATTATATCAATATTAATAACTAACTTTTAAAATAAACACCAATTCAAAAAACATATATAGAAACAAACATTTGATAACAAAAAACACAAATGCACCCACCATTATAGAACCAATAATTAGCAACAACATAATAAACACTGACCATAACACAAATGAACAAATGATGCAAAAATAAGGTTAAAAAAGAGAACAACATACCTTAAAGATAAGAGCAATAAGCAACTAAAGCAACCTTTAATGTAACGACCCGGCTTTTTTGACTTGCTTTTGTGCCTTGTGCTTTCACGAAACTGCGATTTTGTGGGTACTGTGTTACTTTATACTCTGGAAACTTGATATACATGGTTTACTTCCAATTATATGTTAAAACGTGCCTTAGAGTACGTAGGATACTTAACTTGTTCACCGGAAGCCTTTATAACCGTTAATGTTACTTGATGTTTCGAATAAACCGCGGACTGCGCACACGTTTAACTTTTGTCAGAATTGAAATATTATGACTGTGAAATATTAATTATTATTTTATAATAATAATTACCTGGGTTTTTGGATGCTTAATTAAGCGTAGAAATTTAATTAAGCTTACTAGTTAGTCTTGTTGGACTTTCTACCATGTTGGACTTAAGCCCACCCTACTCTAGCTAGTGGCCCAATTAATTAGCCCACTTATTAATTACTAGTGACCCATTAATATATAAGGCAATTATCCATTTAATTAGAGGGAACATGCTAGCAAAAATGTTAAGTATTATCCATAATGTTACATGAGATCCTAGCATAAGTACCTACTTTAGACAATCATTAACCAAAAAGTAACTTTGTGTCCCCCCCCTCCCCCCTACCAAATCCCACGGCCTCAAGGCCTTTCCCTCACCCTCATTTCCTATAAATAGCACCCTTATTCCATTCATTTAACACTTGCTCTCATTTGAATTTCACACACACTTATTCTCTCATTTCCTTTCTAGTCTTTCTCACTCTAGAAACTTGTAAGTTTTGCTTTATCTTCTTCTCCTTCTCCTTTCTATTTCGTGGTCATCATCATCATTAAAGATAAAGCCTTCTAGCTTTGATCTTGATTAGCTCTTGTAGATTCAAGCATGAATCCTTCAAGAACATGGAAGATCCAAGCTTTCTAGCTTTGAATCTTCACCAACTTTGTAGATCTATATTTTTCTTACTTTAATCTTGTTATTTTGTTATAAAGATTCAAACTTGTGTTTGTAATCTTCATGTATCTTAAAGATCCAAGCTTTATGCTTCAAGATCTTCAAGAACAACCAAGATGCAAGCTTTCTAGCTTGAATCTTCATATCTTATTATTGGATCTAAGTTTTCTAACTTATGATCTTGTTATTTTGTTAAAAAGATTCAAACTTGTGTTTGTTATCTTCATGTAACTTAAAGATCCAAGCTTTATGCTTCAAGATCTTCAAGAACAATAAAGGTTCAAGCTTTCTAGCTTTGCAACCTTGTAACTTGTGTGAATAGGATCCTAGCTCTCTAGCTTAGGGTTCAATCACCACATTTGACTTAGATTGTGTTTATACTTGTTTGATTGATGTAAAGTTTATAGCTTTAGTTGTAAATGTGACTTGTAATTGTGTTAAGACTAAGGATATGATGCAACCTTGGTTCATCATCCATCTAAGACTCTTGATTGAGTTGTATCCTTACTTGGTCTTAACATATTGTGTGTTGATGGTAGAATATTAGTCATGGTGATGCTAATCCATCAACGAGTTGTACACATGAAGCTACAAGCATCAAGGATGAGAACCGTGATGAGCATCAAGCATTAAGAACCCTACCGGAGCACTTACCTACTGTTTTTCGTATCTGATTAGACCACCTAGGCTACTGGAAAGTTTATTTTCAGTTAGTTCGTTTCGAGTAGGTGATTTTAGACCTCATCTTAACCCGAGTTACGGTTTAGGATTTATGGCCTTCCAAAAGTCACTACGCCCTATTAATGTTGTGCTGAAATTTCTGACCTACTCGCACTTAAACTATCGCCACGATCAAACAAAGATGAGTTTGGTTCTGGAAATTGGTCAGCAACTAGGGGACTCATATACGGAGCCATAGCCACTGATTACGAGTCTTTTCATTTTGTATAGAGGTCGTAGCAGCTGACCGAAGTCAGCCTATTGTTTTGATCTCTATTCTTGTCAAACTTACTTAGCTTTTATGATGATGAATGATGATGATGATGACACTTAAACTTGTTTTATGCACTATTAGAACTTATGAGAACAACCTACTGACCTAGTAACCTTTGACTTAGGTTGACGATCTTTCGGACCGACTTACTACTTGCACACTTTCGTGACGACTTTTACTGCTTATTCACTGTGAGTTATAGCATCCCTTTTTACTTTAACTATTTTGGGACGGAGAATACATGCGCTTTTTACGTTTTACATACTAGGAACGAGTACTTAAACTTTATATGTGGGTGGGTTATACAACGGCATAAACATTCCCCTTAGCACGGTAACGTTTAGTCATTGGTTTTTGAACCGGTGAACGCGAATCTTAGATATGGATCCATAGGGTTTGACATCCCCACTCGGGCTAGTCGCGCTAGCATTTAACGGGTGTTTAATACTTCGTAAACTTACGCACTCGCCAAGTGTACTTTTAGGGTGTTAAGTTAGTTACCGGGTGCCCACGGATAAGCATATACTTTATCATACTGATTTGAATTACTGATTTAAACTGCTGGTTGAAGCACTGAAATCTTGTGGCCTGCATTACATTACTGATTACAAACAAACTATAGCTCACCAACATTCGTGTTGACTTTTTAAGCATGTATTTCTCAGGTGCTTAGACGTTGTTGCTTTCGCTGTTAGATTTGCTGTCATGCTGTTATTGAATTGCTGTTAAGGACCTGCTGTATTAGTTATCCGCTGCATTACTAGAGATGTCTCATTCATGGAACTTTTCTTTTGCATTCGTAGTTTATGTTAATTTCAAACAATGGCTTTGTAACGACCTTAGGGTCAAATACTTATGTTTATGCTCCTATTCGTAGGATGCACGTTATCTTTTGTAAAACGCTATCTTTTATGAATGCAAACTGGTTTTCAAACAGCATATAGTACTTGACCGTGTAAAGATCCTGTTGTTGACGAATCGTACACGATGATTTTGTACGGGGCGTCACATTTGGTATCAGAGCATTGGTTGTAGGGAATTAGGTTGCATTAGTGAGTCTAGACCAGGCCGAGTATGATTCACTAATAGGACTAATCTACAACTTGCTTGTTTACTTGTTTCTGCGGAACCTGCTACATGCTACTGTGTTATATTACTGCATGTTACTGCTTACTACTATCGCATGCCACAGCTTACTCCTACTGCTGTATGAACTTGTTGCATGCTACCGTTTCCTTTTACTGCTATGTAAACTCGCTGTATGCTTTTGCTTATTCTCGCTACTGCATGCTACTATCTGCTTTTAGCATGTTACCACGGTAAGATACTGTTACTATTTCCATGCTACGTACTGCTGTAGATGATCTAGGATGCTGTAGTTGTTATGCCTGATTACGCTCTTGCTACATGATTGCTATTCGCTGTACCGACTTGGAGAACTTATCCTTCCCAGTTCAGATGTTTTTCTGAACTACTCGTCTAACCCTAAGAATTAGTATTGTAATCCACATGTTACTACTGTTCCACCGTTCTAGAGATCGAAATATTACTTCACGCAATCTAGGAGGAGTACCCCTCGGATTACACTCCCACTAAAGTTGATCCTCGGAGGAGGAGACATGTGAGGACTTGTCGGAGTAACCGCACCCCGAGCTCACCCTAATTAGCCACATACAACGTATGAACATTAGAAGGTTATTCAGTTGCCGCAAAGTTGACTCGTATCCCGTACGCTTTCATGACCGTCACTTATCTCTTTCATTCTTCACCACTACTCGACGACCTAATGACACTTCTGGACTTAAGTCCTTAACACTCTTAGGTATTGGAGAACTCAGGAGGACATCTCCTTTCAAAAGGCTAGAGTGCCTTCTACTGATGCTCAGCCATACCCAAAGACTTGGGAGTCACCCCAAAACATATCGTATTACTACTTGCTACATGTACAACTCGACGCGAGACCCAAATTGAATTTCTAGAAAGGAACCTAACGACGTTACCTGAACTCGAACATTTTGAAGAAATTTCGGGACATTTAGGCATTGGTACATGACCTACGGAACCTACGCACCTACACCGAGAAACCGTGAGATTAATTATGTAGAATCTATTTTGAGATAGCATAGATAAAGCACCGTTAGGTGAAATCGAGTAGAACTTGAAGTGATCACGTTACATTGACCATATGAAGTGATATTGGAATGAACGTACGATTTAGTACAATATAATGACGCCAGGCCAGCGTAATTATATTGAAGTGAATCATGCAGAAGTCCCAATATTACTACATAAGGAATATGAAGTGATTCAAGGGAAAATTTTGGTAGGAATCACTTGAGCATATGCATTCTGGTCTGTTAGAGGTAGGGAAAGAATAACCACGTAGCCTAGATATTGTACAAGGAGGGCCTTGATTACAGAATTGATAACCCAAAAATTTGTTATATAGACACCCTGGACATTCAAGGAAAGAGTTCTCAAATAGGAAAAACTTTGGACTTACTTGCGATAGAGCAATCGTTATCTCAGCTATGGACACTCGCGTGGATCCTGATTTTAGTTAGGGTACGTTTCGTCACAACGTTTTATTGTCTCGAAGTTTTTTAATACTAGAGTAATAGAAACCTTATATCTAAGGACCTTAGTGTTATGACTAATAAGCCGTTAACAACCATGAGAGTTAAGTATTCTATAGGACAAGCTAATGGTAAGCTGACAAAGATAGAGGAATAATTTAAGGTAGTACCTTAAAATTAACAGGTGGGTCATTGGAGATGACCTCATGCCAACAAAACTTAGAAGTTT
Organism: Rutidosis leptorrhynchoides; assembly: GCF_046630445.1. Lineage (NCBI taxonomy): Eukaryota > Viridiplantae > Streptophyta > Magnoliopsida > Asterales > Asteraceae > Rutidosis > Rutidosis leptorrhynchoides. The sequence goes on from NC_092335.1 coordinate 267,912,595, forward strand.
TAAAGTAGTAGTTGGAAAGGATTAGTTACCTACGCACAATTAGATGTTATTTGAGAAGGTTGATAGAATTTTTCGTGATAGTATAACAAGATTTAGTTGGAACGGACTTTAAGATTAACCTAATACTCATCAAATCAGGAAGTTTGATATAAAAGTTGGAATGGACTTTAGGATTAATCTAATACTCATCAATTTAGGAGGTTTTGATGAAATAGTTAGAACAGATTGCCTTTCAAGGATGAAAGCGTAAGTTATTTATAGTAAGAAGATTATTCGTATACCTCGGGAGAATGGTGAGCCAAAAGCCATCTGGGTTACTTCAACAACCTGAGATCCCACAATGGAAATGGGAAGGGATGACAATGGATTTCATCCCGAAACTACTGAAAACAATAGGCAGTTACGACGCTATCTGGATCAACGTTGACGGCCTCACCAAATCTGCTCACTTTCTAGCCATGGAAGAACCCGATACAATCGACAGACTTGCATAACGATACATAAAGGAAATTGTATCCCGTCACCCTAGCAATTCAAATTCTATATTAAGGACTACCCAAGAATCTTATTTAATGCTCATTCTTACGCAACTCTGAGTCCTAACTTATTCCGAGAGAATTCTTAATCGATGATAATCACACCATCACCTTTTTTATGTCAATATTAGTCGTACCAGTTCGAAATCTTTCCAAAATCAATGAGTGGATAATTCTCATCCTCATACTCTCCCTTTCGTACCTCACTTATAAGCAACAACTTTACACTTAAGCATTTTTGGTCGAAAGACTTATGCCCTACCAATAGTCATCAACCACATTTAAATTCAATAGTTTTTATTACCCCAAAGATCACCCGAAATTTTCAAAATCTTTTACTCAATCCTCATCAATCTTTTTCCAACTTGTAACCTCCGAAATATGAAAATTTTGTTTGCCAAAATTTTTCACACACTATTTTACGGTACGATCCTCTCGAAGTTTTATAAAAGTAAATTTATTTTATTTACCACTCATGCAAATTTTTAAAATCGTATATGTTATATAAAATAAAGTAAATGATTACTTATTTTTGACAAATACATATGAAAATTTTTACTTTCACTTTTACAAATCAAATCTTTTATTCAAAAGATATCTTACTTTGAATGGTACGTGTTGTACATAATCCCAGTTTACTAAGAACTTCGTTTCTTTTCTTACGTTGTCACCTTAAACGATTTCTATAAAATTTTCGTTTCTTATTATATAAAATTTCTCGTCGCTTATTCGTATCCAAGTCATCATGAAGACTTTACAACCGTCAAAATCTAGAGATTCATGTGTGTGTGTGTATGTGATGAAGGCACTTACTACCACGTCATGCAGAGCCTTCGGGCATCCACTAACACTTAAACCATTCAAAAATTTTGCGTTACCCCAGGGATCTTATTTGCCACACCTGTCAGAGCGATGATCTTTCTTACATAATTCTAAGTCCTGACTTATTCCAAGGGATTCTCATCTAGTGATATTAACATCATCAGTACTCCGACTTTAATATTGGCCATAACCTGTGTGGCATTTTGCAAAGTCAAGAAGCGATTAACTTCGCACGTGAACATTTTTGGGCCAAATACCTCACTTTTTAGCAACGGCTTCGCACGTGAACATTTTTGGGCCAAATACTTAAGCCCCTGATAATCATCAAAACTACATTTAATTCATTAGTTTTTATTACCTAGTAACATGTCAACCGATGATTCAAGGATTTTTCACTCGACCTTTTTCAATTCGTAACCTCTGAAATACGAAAAACTATGTTTATCAAAATTTTTACACGTTGATTTTACACGTTGCATATTTGTGCGGTCCTTACGAGATTTATGGACAAATGAAAGTACTAAAACCTTTTCTATCACTTACGCGATTTATAAAATCATATATGTATAAATTTACCCTTACTTATTTTAGTTTAGTACATACTAAGTTATACCTTCAAGATATTTAAAAATCGCTCCTTTATTGAGTTGTTTAACTTAAGTCAAATAGTTTTGTACAAAATGGTACACGTTGTACATACTTTTAAATTTACTAAGAACTTCATTCCGTTTATGTTGTCACATCAAACGTTTAAAGGTTTTCAAAACTTCCTTGGTCAATTTTACTAAAGGTTTTCCTATTAGACTACACCATGTATGGACCACACTTCTTCTCACCTTCCGTTAGGGATGAAACCTACTATTAAGATCTTTGTTAAAAACTCTTGAGCCACTTTGGGTGGCAGTTTTATAAAATTTGTTAAGAAGTCTTTGTGCTCATGAAATGTTCCTCTTAAGGTTAGACTTGGCAAAAATGCGGGCCGATAAATCAGTTTTCTGGGGTCCACTCAGTGATCATCCCATTTTAGGAAAGGCACTAGGTAGGATTTCTACTCTCAATATTTCACGACTAATCGCAACACCCTCGTAAACATCATCTCTATGAATCGGTGTATTGAGGTACAAGAAATCATCTTTGAGATCCTTTTCACTTGGAGTAAACCATTCTTTATGACCTAGGGTTCACCTATCTTCTCATTCACGCATTCCCTTAAGTATAAGGATAAATTCAGGACAAACCACTCGAAGAGTTCACCCTCGTTCAAGGATCACATCTTTCGTGCAATTTTCTTTCGAAAATGTAATATAAGATACTTTGAGAATCTATGAATCTTGTTATCCTCTTGGAAGGGGACTGCTTAAAACATTTACGACACTGATGTGGATACTCTACATATTTCTTCCTTCGTTGATTGCAACTATATGTTGTTCTAGTTAATGTTAACCCTAACTTCAACATGTAACTGAAAGGATAAAGTTGCATTATGGAACAGTGCTTTCATTCCATTTAAGGATTAGATCACATGCATCATGGAAAAGTGAGTGATATCTTTCATCGTTCATTCGAACCGCCCTGAAGACACTATAAATAATTATGACTGGCTTTGCAAGTAAGTCTGATTTGTTACTTTCGGCTAAAATTTTGATTCAACAAACGTTTCTTAAATATCGAGTTCTTTATACCTATGGTCTCCTTCCGAAATTAAGGAATTAGTAAAATCCGTGGCTAACTCTATCCAGATATCAAATCGCATGGTTATGATCACCATGTTTTCCATTCTATCTGTCAGCTTTGTATTGCGGCATATGCGCTCAACGTCTTAGATGAGTTTGGTAACATTCATGATGCAGCTTAATGAAGATGCTTGTAAGGCTAAAAACATCGTCTTTCCTTTTGTGGGTATATATATTCAGATGACATACACATGTTAACCAGAAATGAAATCAATTCATTGATCTCTTAGGACAAGAGACTTAATCAATGGCATATACCTATACTTACTCTTATACGCCCAAGTACCTTTCAAGGTAAATAGTTCACTTCTGAGCCCACGAGTCTCGAAACTTTGATACGTCCCTTCTTATTCAAATACGGTACCATTGTTGGTCAATCCTCAAAATTTCGAGACGAAATTTTCTTTAACAGGTGGGTTGAAAGGACCCGTTCATATACATTATAAACAATTCACAATAGTTGATTACATCACGAGGTATTTGACCTCTATATGATAGATTTTACAAACATTGCATTCGTTTTTAAAAGACAAACTTTCTTTACAACGAAAGTTGACGGCATGCACACCATTTCATAATACATCCAACTATAATTGGCTTAATAATAATCTTGATGAACTCAATGACTCGAATGCAACGTCTTTCAAAATATGCCATGAATGACTCCAAGTAATATCCTTAAAATGAGCTAATGCACAGCGGAAGATTTCTTTAATACCTGAGAATAAACATGCTTTAAAGTGTCAACCAAAAGGTTGGTGAGTTCATTAGTTTATCATAATCCATCATTTCCGTAATAGTAATAGACCACAAGATTTCAGTTTCTATAAATATCCGTACACTCGCAAGTGTATAAAAGTATTCTATAAGTTGTAGGCACCCGGTAACAAGCCTTAACGTTCATGTTTTACCCTCTGAAGTACACCAGATCAGGTGTGTTTAATATAACCTCGAAGTACTAAAGCATCCCATAGTCAGGATGGGGTTTGTCAGGCCCAATAGATCTATCTTTAGGATTCGCGCCTACCGTACATAGACAAGTAGTTTAATGTTACCAAGCTAAGGGTATATTTCTTGTTTAAACCCACGTAGAATTAGTTTTAGTACTTGTGTCTATTTTGTAAAACATTTATAAAACAATGCATGTATTCTCAGCCCAAAAATATATATTGCAAAAGCAATTAAAAAGGGAGCAAATGAAACTCACAATACTGTATTTTGTAGCAATTATGTATATGACGGCACTGAACAAGTGCAGGGTTTGTCTCGGATTCACGAACGTATCAATATTGTGATTCAATATTGCAAGAAAGTACGTAGACGCAACGAAAATGATAAACGTTAGGTTGACCTCACGAGCAATACCCTCGATCAATACCCATAACCTTCATAGCTATAACCCATAATTTCCTTAGCTCTATCTCATTTGAAAACTTATTTTGAAATCGTCTGAATATAACTCCGTCGTAGTATTTTATGTATACTAATAATATCTTGAAATAATACTAAGTAAATATATATATATATATATATATATATATATATATATATATATATATATATATATATATATAATTCGATTGAGAGAGTTTAGAGAAATATATTTTCAAGTTTCTATGAAATAATGAAACCTATTGAATTCTATTTATAATAGATTTTTGAATTATTAAAGTGAATTATTAAAGTATGAATTATTAAAGTGAATTATTAAAGTATGAATTATTAAAGTGAATTATTAAAGTTTGAATTATTAAAGTGAATTATTAAAGTATGAATTATTAAAGTGAATTATTAAAGTATGAATTATTAAAGTGAATTATTAAAGTTAAAGTAAATAAAGTTAAAGTTAAAGTATAGTAAAAGTATAAAAACTATGTATGTATAATACGCGTATAAATATATATATAATATTAATTTAAATCGTTATATATATTTAATGAAATAAAATATAAATATCGTTATATTTATTATACTGGTTAAGTAATGAGTTATCAAAAGTGATTCTAGATATTTATAAAAGTTATATACGTTTTAATAATAAAGTTCTTTTTAAACTGAAAACGTCTTTGTACGTTTGAAAATAGATTAATAGAATATTATGGAAACCAATTCTCCACTAACTTTTGTCTAACTTTCGTAAATGACACTTTTTATTTTTATTTATAAATAGAGTTACAAATTATTCTGAATATCGTTAAGAGGAATAGATTTTCTCAAATCATAGTGGACCTCTCAACAGAGACTTGTAATCATAATTCAATATTTCTGATAATTCAATCATTTAATATATTTTTTTTAATTTCGTCGAAAATCATATTGAAATAAATATGTTCGTGTAAAGTATTATACGTTTAATACTTTATTAATATTCTCAAGTTATAATATATATATATATACATATACATATCTATTTATATATAACAGTTCATGAATCGTCAGAATTTGGTCGAGGTTATAATGAATGTATGAACACAGTTTAAAATTCTTGAGATTTAACTTAACAAACTTTGCTTATCATGTCGGAATAATATAAAGATTAAAGTTTAAATTTGGTCAGAAATTTCCGGGTCGTCACAGTACCAACCCGTTAAAGAAATTTCGTCCCCGAAATTTGATAGAGGTCGTCATGACTAACAATGAGAATGTTATTATAACGATTATAGAGTTTTATCATGTTCAAGAAGAATGGATAAAATAATTCGATTACTCGAAGCGCGTGAGTGAAGTTATCGTAAATGAATGAAATAAGATAATAGTGATTCGTCGTATCTTTTGACGTCATCACGATTGATCTCCGAAAAGAAAATCTTTGTAATCTATATTAGATTTGATTATTCGGCGATTAAGGAAATTATGATCCTCTTCGAATTAATGCGATAATCCATTTTGATTTCTCTGTCGGATATTTCACTATAAATCCACCTCATTTTTTTTCTTACAACTCACACCTTCTCAACTCATATTTTAAAGTATTTGTCAATATGCTTCATCCAGTGCTGATTCTTGATATACTCCTCACTTTCATATCGGTCGCTCCTCTTTTTCATCTGCCTCCGGAAGAATCTATTTACTTCTACTATACTCTTGGCTTTATAGTGTTTTTAGTTCTCTCGTGTCTTTATATTGCTATATGCATTAATATATACGGTTTGTGATTTCTGGGTTGTTGTTGGGTTTTATATCTTCCCTTATATTTTAAAGTCCTTGCTTCTTCTATAATCATTGTCATTCACAGTTAATGATCTCTTCTATTTGCTATGATTTATACTCCCATTTCTAGTTCGGAGCTTTGTCCTTTCGTTTCTTCTTCTTGCGATTAAGCACCGCTTGTAATAGTCCAGAATTCGCAGATATAAATTTCGGAATGAACATTGTTATTGTTCTAGGAAGGAAATTGTAATGGCACGATCTTGACTTGTCAAATTACCAGAATACCTCGGAAAAGGCCGAATCATCAAGAAATATTTTCTTGATATTTAGAGATCAAAGAGAATACAAGAGTCGTGTAACATAGCACATGATGACGTTATGATCTGTGAATCATCATGTTCCATTTAGAAACTCAGCATGAATTACTGTAATATAATCACGTTGATCAAGTGTCATTATATTATACTAACTCATGCTTCAGCTCCCAACACTTCTTCAAGAATATTCCTATTTTAAATTCAAATTTTTTTTTTTAGAATTTAGAAACTAACACAATTTCTTTTTATGTTATAACGCAGATATTGCGAAGAGATAAAAGATTTCGGATAAGAATAGTTGTGAAAATATGTTCAGGAATATCGAAGATATTATAATAAAAGATACGATAATATGGATGATGAAGAAGATTTGTCTGTGAAGGTTTAGAATAAGAAGTAAGGTGTTTGCTAACGATTTCAGTAGATACTGAATCATTTGGATCCTTTGAAGGCAGGTTTAGTCTTTGTGATTTGTCCACAGCCTCCTTCATGTTCTGCTCAATCCGTTTTCCAGTTTCAAACCTTCTCTTTTTCTCAGCTTTACCACCATACTATTCTTTATCATCAAACTTTTGACTGTTAAAGTCGTTTACAGTTTTTGCTGCTTCATCAGCATTTTTCCAATTTCGGAGAACTAGTTCATATTTTGGGATGTTTTTCAGAAAATTCACATTCGAAGTATGTAAGTCTAGGAGATAGACGTTATATGTATAACTTTTGACGTAAAATTGTAGCGAAATTCAAAATACTGATTGCTAATTCCCAGTAGTTGGTGTGACAATTATTGTTACAGGATGTAGGTGAGTACATGATGGGGTTTTAATGAATAAGTATAGTGGCTTTTCGGAGAGGCTTAAGTCGAAGGTTAATGAAGTTGTTGATAAGTTTACTGCTAATGTGGCGAGATATGAAAGGTTCCCCAGTAACAATGATGAAGGGGTAATTGTTATAATAAGGTTTATTCGTATAAACAAATGAAGGTGATTTGTTGGAGCTGTGACAAAACTGTCTATTTTGGAAAGAGAATGAAAAATTATATTTGGTAATAAATATCAAAGGATCTGACACGGATACGTGTTAAACTATAACTTTGGTTTCAAGAGCTTTTCAGATGCATGACAGTGGGTAATATGTGGTTGGATCATCATCTCGCATGTCTTTAGGAATTTTGAAGTGTTTGAACACATATTGTAATTGTTAATATACATATGATGTTCTAAGATTTTGAATGATACAAATATTTTTGTGAGTTCCATGAATAGAAATGAGGTTCTAGGACAGTTTTGAAGTCAAAGTATAGTTTTGAAAGATGTAGGAATCTAAGAGTGATGATTTCGGTTATATCTTGAATCGAATTATGAGATTTCAAAATCAGAATATGTAATTAGATTTTGAATGAGTATGGTTGTTTTGATTTCTATAAAAGAATGTATATTGTTGTGAAAGTAGGGAGTATAATGGATGATTTGCTGAATCAGATTTGAAGAATGTAACATATTAATTGTGAATTTATATATCTCTAGGGTATTACCTACCCGTTAAAAAAAATTTCACAATTAATATTTTGTACAAAAGAATTTTATTACAGTCTTTATGGAAATATATATGTGTATATTTCTTCAGATGTAATATTGATTTAATGAGTTAATATTAAATTAAACTCATTTGATTTATGGTTAAGGCTAGGATAGATAATTTCTAAACTTTAGAAGTTACATAATCGCCGTAGAATGTTTCTCCAATGAAGTTATGAATCAATACTTCATCGTTGTGGTATTCCTTGGTATCTACATGGCGTATAACGTTGATGCTCGTGGGACAGATTGTGAAGTTGAGGTTTGCGATGCGGTTGTTGTTGGTGGTGGTAATGGTACTGTTGATGTTGTTGATGGTGGTACTGGTTATGCTGCTGGTGCTGCTGCTGGTGTTTGTAACCTTTGCACCATATTCTCCAAAGCCACTACCCGAGCGCGAAGCTCGTTGACTTCTTCTATTGCACCGGGGTGATTGTCGGTTCGGACGAGCGGATAAATAAGATCTAGAATTTGGTGTAGTATATAATCATGACGAGATACTCTGGAAATGAGAGAGAAAATGGTGTTTCGGACAGGTTCGCCGGTAAGTGCTTCAGGTTCATTGCCAAGAGGGCAATGTGGTGGATGAAAGGGATCACCTTCTTCTTGTCTCCAATGGTTAAGTAGATTACGAACTCATCCCCAATTCATCCAGAATAGATGATGGCTAATTGGTTGATCCATTCCGGTCACGCTGCTTTCGGAGCTCTTGTGGAAATCCATATCGGCATAGCTGTCGGAATCCGAGGAACTCGAACTGGTTGAGGGATCCATCTTGTATGATCAGGGAAAGAATTTTTGGTATGAAATAGATTGTAGAATTTAGATTTGGTATTCTTCAATACATAATTTACATATGTATATATAATACCAAAATCCCATAAATTACGGAGGAATCTTTGAAAGATGTCAGTCAAAGTTCACAGTAACAGATATGCTAAGATAAGAATTCGTCTATACACTATTATGCAATAAATGTAGGAAAACGCGTCTAGACTTAAGAATGATAAGTAGGTAATTTCCTAAGGATGGTAAGTAGATGATTTCCGACTAAAAATGATAAGCAAAACTTTTGACATGCAGACACGGTCGAAGTCCAGACTCACTAATGCATCTTAACAACTATCAGTTAGACACACTAATGCAAGACCTGGTTCGCTAAGACCACCGCTCTGATACCAACTGAAAGGACCCGTTCATATACATTATAAACGATTCACAATAGTTGATTACATCACGAGGTATTTGACCTCTATATGATACATTTTACAAACATTGCATTCGTTTTTAAAAGACAAACTTTCTTTACAACGAAAGTTGACGGCATGCACACCATTTCATAATACATCCAACTATAATTGGCTTAATAATAATCTTGATGAACTCAATGACTCGAATGCAACGTCTTTCAAAATATGCCATGAATGACTCCAAGTAATATCCTTAAAATGAGCTAATGCACAGCGGAAGATTTCTTTAATACCTGAGAATAAACATGCTTTAAAGTGTCAACCAAAAGGTTGGTGAGTTCATTAGTTTATCATAATCCATCATTTTCGTAATAGTAATAGACCACAAGATTTCAGTTTCTATAAATATCCGTACACTCGCAAGTGTATAAAAGTATTCTATAAGTTGTAGGCATCCGGTAACAAGCCTTAACGTTCATGTTTTACCCTCTGAAGTACACCAGATCAGGTGTGTTTAATATAACCTCGAAGTACTAAAGCATCCCATAGTCAGGATGGGGTTTGTCAGGCCCAATAGATCTATCTTTAGGATTCGCGCCTACCGTACATAGACAAGTAGTTTAATGTTACCAAGCTAAGGGTATATTTCTTGTTTAAACCCACGTAGAATTAGTTTTAGTACTTGTGTCTATTTTGTAAAACATTTATAAAACAATGCATGTATTCTCAGCCCAAAAATATATATTGCAAAAGCAATTAAAAAGGGAGCAAATGAAACTCACAATACTGTATTTCGTAGCAATTATGTATATGACAGCACTGAACAAGTGCAGGGTTTGTCTCGGATTCACGAACGTATCAATATTGTGATTCAATATTGCAAGAAAGTACGTAGACGCAACGAAAATGATAAACGTTAGGTTGACCTCACGAGCAATACCCTCGATCAATACCCATAACCTTCATAGCTATAACCCATAATTTCCTTAGCTCTATCTCATTTGAAAACTTATTTTGAAATCGTCTGAATATAACTCCGTCGTAGTATTTTATGTATACTAATAATATCTTGAAATAATACTAAGTAAATATATATATATATATATATATATATATATATATATATATATATATATATATATATATATAATTCGATTGAGAGAGTTTAGAGAAATATATTTTCAAGTTTCTATGAAATAATGAAACCTATTGAATTCTATTTATAATAGATTTTTGAATTATTAAAGTGAATTATTAAAGTATGAATTATTAAAGTGAATTATTAAAGTATGAATTATTAAAGTGAATTATTAAAGTTTGAATTATTAAAGTGAATTATTAAAGTATGAATTATTAAAGTGAATTATTAAAGTATGAATTATTAAAGTGAATTATTAAAGTTAAAGTAAATAAAGTTAAAGTTAAAGTATAGTAAAAGTATAAAAACTATGTATGTATAATACGCGTATAAATATATATATAATATTAATTTAAATCGTTATATATATTTAATGAAATAAAATATAAATATCGTTATATTTATTATACTGGTTAAGTAATGAGTTATCAAAAGTGATTCTAGATATTTATAAAAGTTATATACGTTTTAATAATAAAGTTCTTTTTAAACTGAAAACGTCTTTGTACGTTTGAAAATAGATTAATAGAATATTATGGAAACCAATTCTCCACTAACTTTTGTCTAACTTTCGTAAATGACACTTTTTGTTTTTATTTATAAATAGCGTTACAAATTATTCTGAATATCGTTAAGAGGAATAGATTTTCTCAAATCATAGTGGACCTCTCAACAGAGACTTGTAATCATAATTCAATGTTTCTGATAATTCAATCATTTAATATATTTTTTTTAATTTCGTCGAAAATCATATTGAAACAAATATGTTCGTGTAAAGTATTATACGTTTAATACTTTATTAATATTCTCAAGTTATAATATATATATATATACATATACATATACATATCTATTTATATATAACAGTTCGTGAATCGTCGGAATTTGGTCGAGGTTATAATGAATGTATGAACACAGTTTAAAATTCTTGAGATTTAACTTAACAAACTTTGCTTATCATGTCGGAATAATATAAAGATTAAAGTTTAAATTTGGTCAGAAATTTCCGGGTCGTCACATGGGTAATGTAACGACCCGGCTTTTTTGACTTGCTTTTGTGCCTTGTGCTTTCACGAAACTGCGATTTTGTGCGTACTGTGTTACTTTATACTCTGGAAACTTGATATACGTGGTTTACTTCCAATTATATGTTAAAAAGTGCCTTAGAGTACGTAGGATACTTAACTTGTTCACCGGAAGCCTTTATAACCGTTAGTGTTACTTGACGTTTCGAATAAACCGCGGACTGCGCACACGTTTAACTTTTGTCGTAATCATAATATTATGACTGCGAAATATTAATTATTATTTTATAATAATAATTACCTGGGTTTTTGGATGCTTAATTACGCGTAGAAATTTAATTAAGCTTACTAGTTAGTCTTGTTGGACTTTCTACCTTGTTGGACTTAAGCCCACCCTACTCTAGCTAGTGGCCCAATTAATTAGCCCACTTATTAATTACTAGTGACCCATTAATATATAAGACAATTATCCATTTAATTAGAGGGAACATGCAAGCAAAAATGTCAAGTATTATCCATAATGTTACATGGGATCCTAGCATAAGTACCTACTTTAGACAACCATTAACCAAAAAGCAACTTTGTGTCCCCCCCCCTCCCCCCTACCAAATCCCACGGCCTCAAGGCCTTTCCCTCACCCTCATTTCCTATAAATAGCACCCTTATTCCATTCATTTAACACTTGCTCTCATTTGAATTTCACACACACTTATTCTCTCATTTCCTTTCTAGTCTTTCTCACTCTAGAAACTTGTAAGTTTTGCTTTTTCTTCTTCTCCTTCTCCTTTCTATTTCGTGGTCATCATCATCATCATTAAAGATCAAGCCTTCTAGCTTTGATCTTGATTAGATCTTGTAGATTCAAGCATGAATCCTTCAAGAACATGGAAGATTCAAGCTTTCTAGCTTTGAATCTTCACCAACTTTGTAGATCTATATTTTTCTTACTTTAATCTTGTTATTTTGTTATAAAGATTCAAACTTGTGTTTGTAATCTTCATGTATCTTAAAGATCCAAGCTTTATGCTTCAAGATCGTCAAGAATAACCAAGATGCAAGCTTTCTAGCTTGAATCTTCATATCTTATTGTTGGATCTAAGTTTTCTAACTTATGATCTTGTTATTTTGTTAAAAAGATTCAAACTTGTGTTTGTTATCTTTATGTAACTTAAAGATCCAAGCTTTATGCTTCAAGATCTTCAAGAACAATAAAGGTTCAAGCTTTCTAGCTTTGCAACCTTATAACTTGTGTGAATAGGATCCAAGCTCTCTAGCTTAGGGTTCCATCACCACATTTGACTTAGATTGTGTTTATACTTGTTTGATTGATGTAAAGTTTGTAGCTTTAGTTGTAAATGTGACTTGTAATTGTGTTAAGACTAAGGATATGATGCAACCTTGGTTCATCATCCATCTAAGACTCTTGATTGAGTTGTATCCTTACTTGGTCTTAACATATTGTGTGTTGATGGTGGAATCTTATTCAAGGTGATGCTAATCTATCAACGAGTTGTACACTTGAAGCTACAAGCATCAAGGATGAGAACCGTGATGAGCATCAAGCATTAAGAACCCCACCGGAGCACTTACCTACTGTTTTTCGTATCTGATCAAACCACCTGGGCTACTGGAAAGTTGATTTTCAGTTAGTTCATTTCGAGTAGATGATTTTCCGTTTAGACCTCGTCTTAATCCGAGTTACGGTTTAGGATTTATGGCCTTCCGAAAGTCACTACGCCCTATTAACGTTGTGCTGAAATTTCTGACCTACTCGCACTTAAACCGTCGCCACGGTCAAACAAAGACGAGTTTGGTTCTGAAAATTGGTCAGAAACTAGGGGACTCATATACGGAGTCATAGCCACTGATTACACGTCTTTTCGTTTTGTATAGAGGTCGTAGCAGCTGACCGAAGTCAGCCTATTGTTTCGATCTCTATTCTTGTCAAACTTACTTAGCTTTTATGATGATGAATGATGATGATAATGACACTTAAACTTGTTTTATGCACTATTAGAACTTTTGAGGACAACCTACTGACCTAGTAACCTTTGACTTAGGTTGACGACCTTTCGGACCGACTTACTACTTGCACACTTTCGTGACGACTTTTACTGCTTATTCACTGTGAGTTATAGCATCCTTTTTACTTTAACTATTTTGGGACTGAGAATACATGCGCTTTTTACGTTTTACATACTAGGCACGAGTACTTAAACTTTATATGTGTGTGGGTTATACAACGGCATAAACATTCCCCTTAGCACGGTAACGTTTAGTCATTGGTTTTTGAACCGGTGAACGCGAATCTTAGATATGGATCCATAGGGTTTGACATCCCCACTCGGGCTAGTCGCGCTAGCATTTAACGGGTGTTTAATACTTCGTAAACTTATGCACTCGCCAAGTGTACTTTTAGGGGGTAATATTACGTTAAGTTAGTTACCTGGTGCCCACGGATAAGCATATACTTTATCATACTGATTTGAATTACTGATTTAAACTGCTGGTTGAAGCACTGAAATCTCGTGGCCTACATTACATTACTGATTACAAACAAACTATAGCTTACCAACATTCGTGTTGACTTTTTAAGCATGTATTTCTCAGGTGCTTAGACGTTGTTGCTTCCGCTGTTAGATTTGCTGTCATGCTGTTATTGAATTGCTGTTAAGGACCTGCTGTATTAGTTATCCGCTGCATTACTAGAGATGTCTCATTAATGGAACTTTTCTTTTGCATTCGTAGTTTATGTTAATTTCAAACAATGGCTTTGTAACGACCTTAGGGTCAAATACTTATGTTTATGCTCCTATTCGTAGGATGCACGTTATCTTTTGTAAAACGCTATCTTTTATGAATGCAAACTGGTTTTCAAACAGCATATAGTACTTGACCGTGTAAAGATCCTGTTGTTGACGAATCGTACACGATGGTTTTGTACGGGGCGTCACATTTAACAACTAAAAAACACAGTTTACAACATGAAAAGAAAATATGAAGAAAAATAGTAATCATATGATATAAATCGTTGTTAAAAAGCAATAATTCAGAAATTTACCTGAATTTAACACCAATCAGCAACCAAATGAACCTGCAATAACCACAAAATTTACAACATGCAAACGAAATCCGAAGTGAGACAGTAACAATATACTCTAACATAATTTGTTAGGAAAATAGTAACCGATTGCAAATAATTACAATTATGTAAACTTTTAAAGTTAGAAACGGGAGGTACGATAAAAAAAAAGTTATTGCCGGTTAAAAAAACTAATTAAATTTTTTAATAGTAGTTAGTAGATTATAAATGATTGCCTGAAAAGATTCAAAACTTTCTTGCTTAATGATGAAGTCTCAATAATAAAAAATGGAACGACTTCAAATTTTCAGTCTTAATCAGTTAGTCGTAATGAGGCGAAGTAGATATAACTTACATCCCTGAGATGTAATGGAGGAATTGAGGGGATGATGTTCATCATTCTCTTCAAGCCGATACTCATGCAAGATCCAATTCGTCATTTTGCGCAGAAAGAAATTAAATAAAAGAATCTGAAAAATTAATATATAAACCTAGAAATCTTTTAAAGAAGAGAAAAAAGGACACGTGGTTGATTTTTATTTAGGGAAACAACACGTGGATCAGTAGGTAATATTAATTCAATAATTAAAAAAGAGATCAGCAACCAAATGAACCTGCAATAACCACAAAATTTACAACATGCAAACGAAATCCGAAGTGAGACAGTAACAATATACTCTAACATAATTTGTTAGGAAAATAGTAACCGATTGCAAATAATTACAATTATGTAAACTTTTAAAGTTAGAAACGGGAGGTACGATAAAAAAAAAAGTTATTGTCGGTTAAAAAAACTAATTAAATTTTTTAATAGTAGTTAGTAGATTATAAATGATTGCCTGAAAAGATTCAAAACTTTCTTGCTTAATGATGAAGTCTCAATAATAAAAAATGGAACGACTTCAAATTTTCAGTCTTAATCAGTTAGTCGTAATGAGGCGAAGTAGATATAACTTACATCCCTGAGATGTAATGGAGGAATTGAGGGGATGATGTTCATCATTCTCTTCAAGCCGATACTCATGCAAGATCCAATTCGTCATTTTGCGCAGAAAGAAATTAATTAAAAGAATCTGAAAAATTAATATATAAACCTAGAAATCTTTTAAAGAAGAGAAAAAAGGACACGTGGTTGATTTTTATTTAGGGAAACAACACGTGGATCAGTAGGTAATATTAATTCAATAATTAAAAAAGAGATCAGCAACCAAATGAACCTGCAATAACCACAAAATTTACAACATGCAAACGAAATCCGAAGTGAGACAGTAACAATATACTCTAACATAATTTGTTAGGAAAATAGTAACCGATTGCAAATAATTACAATTATGTAAACTTTTAAAGTTAGAAACGGGAGGTACGATAAAAAAAAAAGTTATTGTCGGTTAAAAAAACTAATTAAATTTTTTAATAGTAGTTAGTAGATTATAAATGATTGCCTGAAAAGATTCAAAACTTTCTTGCTTAATGATGAAGTCTCAATAATAAAAAATGGAACGACTTCAAATTTTCAGTCTTAATCAGTTAATCGTAATGAGGCGAAGTAGATATAACTTACATCCCTGAGATGTAATGGAGGAATTGAGGGGATGATGTTCATCATTCTCTTCAAGCCGATACTCATGCAAGATCCAATTCGTCATTTTGCGCAGAAAGAAATTAAATAAAAGAATCTGAAAAATTAATATATAAACCTAGAAATCTTTTAAAGAAGAGAAAAAAGGACACGTGGTTGATTTTTATTTAGGGAAACAACATGTGGATCAGTAGGTAATATTAATTCAATAATTAAAAAAGAGATCAGCAACCAAATGAACCTGCAATAACCACAAAATTTACAACATGCAAACGAAATCCGAAGTGAGGCAGTAACAATATACTCTAACATAATTTGTTAGGAAAATAGTAACCAATTGCAAATAATTACAATTATGTAAACTTTTAAAGTTAGAAACGGGAGGTACGATAAAAAAAAAGTTATTGTCGGTTAAAAAAACTAATTAAATTTTTTAATAGTAGTTAGTAGATTATAAATGATTGCCTGAAAAGATTCAGAACTTTCTTGCTTAATGATGAAGTCTCAATAATAAAAAATGGAACGACTTCAAATTTTCAGTCTTAATCAGTTAATCGTAATGAGGCGAAGTAGATATAACTTACATCCCTGAGATGTAATGGAGGAATTGAGGGGATGATGTTCATCATTCTCTTCAAGCCGATACTCATGCAAGATCCAATTCGTCATTTTGCGCAGAAAGAAATTAAATAAAAGAATCTGAAAAATTAATATATAAACCTAGAAATCTTTTAAAGAAGAGAAAAAAAGGACACGTGGTTGATTTTTATTTAGGGAAACAACACGTGGATCAGTAGGTAATATTAATTCAATAATTAAAAAAGAGGGCTTGTGTTTGGAGTTGAACGCGTGATGTCCCATACACAAACTATAAACGACAACCACCCAAGCTAAAATGGAACAACAATTTAAGATGGGAAAAATATTATATAACACACTTAATTAACACCACTAATAACCTAATAATGTTTAAAACCACTCAAATGTGTGTTAAACGTTGTCACTAATAACGTAATACGACGAAAAATGGGGTGCTTATTACTATATATATCTACAGAGGACTGATCGAGGGATAAGCAACTTTAGGGGTACAAACTGAATAAGTAAATATGACCGCACGTTCAATAATATTTAATAAAAAGTCTATTTTTTCTGGAAAACGCGGGCAGGGGTATTTTCGTCATGTATGTTTTTATCCACCACCAGACTTAGTTCTCCTGACATAGCTCAAATCGTATTCTCTCTTCAGTTGAAATCAACATCAACCAACCAATTTCCAGCCTTTAATCTTAAACCTAACTTGTTGAACGTTCTTTCTTCTTCCATCAGTATTGCAGATTTTCGAAATAATATATTAAAAAACATCTCCGATAGTCCAATCGAGGATAAACGATCAGCAACAATGGTGTAATCGGCTATCTCAATTGACGAATAATTATCAACAGTCATACGTATTCAACATACTTTCGATTACGCAACGAATTGGAGCTTCTATGTGTCGACGCCGAATAAATTCAGAATCCGAATCAGATGCTTCGCTTAATTGTGGATTTTCATCTTCGTGACCAGATAAGTGTATTTGATTTGACGAATATGACAATTTCATAGTGTTGTTAGTTATTTATATGGTTTACATTTTCAAGTTCATGACTCTCTAAGTTGATAGGTTATGCCAGTTAGTGTATGCTCACCAACTGTTTGATATTTTGTCCGAGAGAGTTATGTGAATGAGTTGCTATTATTTTCCCTCAACTGAAGCTATTAGTAATTGATTGTAAATTTTTGATGTATGATAGTGAAGACCTGAAACCTGATGTGTATCTATAAGTTAGTTATTTGTTCAATTTATGTGGTGTTTAGGTTTATGCTGACGTGTTTTGATGTTCTTGTTGATATAAGCCCCAAAATGTATGCATATATTTTACAAGTATTAGTTGATTTGTTGAAAATTATGACTAGGCTAGTTGGTTTGTTGCAGATGACAAATTGATTGATGATGAAATTTGCATTGACTAACTTTGGTAGGAATCCGATGTTGGAGTATGATACCAAAATCGTAGTGAGCGGAAGCCTTTTAAATTTTACAAAATCATACTCTTCCAAGGACCCATGTACAAAACTTTTAGCAAACAAAATATAAATCGAACAAGAGAAGGATAAGATTACAACCTTTGTAGTCTTTGAAGATTGTTGTGGAGAACCCGAAGAAGAGTTCCTCTAAACGGTAGACACCCAAAGTTCCAACCTTTCTTTGATATACACCTTCTAATTCTCTAATTCACTAAAACCTTTTCTACCCTTTTAGCACCCGTAAAATGACTTATCAAGTTTTTAGGAAGTCATTTTGGTCAAAAGGATGAATAATGAAAAAATTAGAGTGGGTTCCTCATGTTATTCATTTAAAACCACCGATAGCCTTTTTTTTTTTTTATCAAGAGGTTTACGGTTATTTTTAAAGATAGATCACCCTTGACCAAGGTTGCAGAAATCGGTTCTCGGGGAGTTCTCGGCAGGGTCTCCAAAACGAGAACTCGGAGAACTCGGGGAGAATTCGGGGAGTTATCGGCGGTTGACTTTCGTTGACTTTTGGGATTTTATCGAGTTTTTTCCGAGATTTGACCGATTTTACCGAGATTTGACCGATTTTTTTGAGATTTGACCGATTTTTCCGAGAATTGACCGATTTTTCCGAGATTTGACCGATTTTTTGGAGATTTGACCGATTTTTGGTCGTTGACCGATTTTTTGACCGATTTCAAAACGAGTTCTCGCCAGGAATGAAATTCCGATTTCTCGCCGAGTTCTCCCGATTTTTGCAACCATGCCCTTGACTAAGTAGCATGTCCCTTTTAATTAAAAGGAAAACATTTGACTGCTTTCACCTTTTCAAGTTGCATGTCTTGAAATATTAAAAGGGAAAACACAATGTACTACTTCCATCCTACATAGTGCATGCGTACTTTGGTTTTGTAAAGGGCAAAACCACTTTGTCAAGTTGAGTGTCTATTAAAACCTTTAATTAATTATTAGTTAACAATTTAACTAATTAATTAAACAAATCTCATACTTATTTAATTTATTAAACCATTAACAAATGTTCAATAAATTAATTCCCGGTTAGAAGGTATATCAAACAGTTTACGATTGGCCTTTGTGTGTGAGCGAATAGGATAAATGGACTTTTATTATTTAATGTCATGGGCATACCTTCGGAATATATGTACCACGATCAAACCACGGTTGAACCGTAACCAACCCGAGAACATATTTCCAACATCTGACATCATTTATTTTCTTGTTCATTAGATTATTTTGTGGTCCCATAGTGAGTTTTCTGTATGTTTGATCCTCTAAGTACTGATTCTTTTATTTGAAGATAATAACTAACACCTTGTAAGGTAATCGATCTATATGTTAAATAGTCGATTGAATTTTGTATTATAATACTGTTTTATCATGCGTGTTTCAACTTATATTCGGGGATATTCCAATTCTTATATAAGTGGTCAACATATATGATATTAGTTATGAGCATAATTTACTAGGTAAGACTACAATTGTAGTAAATTTGTTGTTGTATTCCTTGTAGGGCGAGATGGATAAACTGGAAGGTGGACTTATTTTGCTTGAAAACATTGCTGGTTTTCATATTGCCTTACTATCACTGCTACTTGATGCTTTGCAATAATGGTATGTAATGTACTTGATATTTTGTTTTTTGAAAAGCGTATGTAATGCTTGATAATGCCTTTATATGCCTACTGTGTATAAGTAACTCGGTCTGGATTCTCTTGTTTTCTTACTTTATGCACTCTAAAACTGCAGAAATTTCTTTGGGTATTCAACGTATCAATCGCTAATTATTAGATTTTTTACTTAATTATTTTTTTCAATATCGTCAATAATAACTCAAGAGGAAAGAGTGCAAGATCTTTTATATAACAGATGTAAAATATAAGATTTACTTTTGGCTACAGTTGAGTTATCTAATGATTCATAGTTTCAGAATTATCGGCTATAGATAAAGAGAGTTATCCATTTAATAAGCTAGATTTTCATGTAAAATGTTCAAAAGTATCCCCCTTAGTTGTTCCATACAGTCTTGGTCTTCTTCTTGTGCGTTCTAAGGCAGAGTCTAATAAAAATTCAATTAACAGCAGCACGTTAGTGTAATAAGCTATAACTTACTAAAGTTAATAGACTGGTTTGCGATATCATTGTTCTCTCTTTTATTGCTTCTTTCTTTGATAGATAAGAGTGAAAAGATTTGTTTGTGAACTTAAACATTAAAATGTATCATTCATCACCTTCTTTTTTATCATTCATCACCTCATTTTTTTCATTCATCCAGTTTTTTTTTTTATCATTCTTCACCTCATTTTTTTTGCAGATCTTTTATCATTATATATATATATATATATATATATATATATATATATATATATATATATATATATATATTATCATTCATTAAATCTTTTTTTATCATTGACCTCCTTTTTATCATTAATCACCTAGTATCATCCATCACCTAATTTTTATCATTCATCATCTTCTTTGTTATCAATCATTGCCTCATTTTTATCATTCATCACCTCCTTTTTATCATTCATCTTTTTTTTTTTTTTTTTTTTTTTTATTATCATTCATCACGTTATTTTGTCATTCTTCGCTTATCATTCATCAGCTATCTTTATCATTCACTGAGTATTTTTATCATTCATCGGATATTTTTATCATTCATCGGTTACTTTTTATCATTCATCACGTCCTTTTATCATTCATCGTTTATCATTCATCAGCTACTTTATCATTCATTTGGTATTTTTATCAATTATTGGGTATTTTGATGAATGATAAATGCTTGATGAATGATACTGTTTTTTGATAAATGAGAAGTGTTTGATGAATGATAGCATTATGATGAATGATAACCGTATTCTGATAAAAGATAAGTGTTTTTTTATATGAATGACAACAATTAGATAAATGATAATTGTTGGATAATTGGGCATTTGGTCTAGTGGTATGATTCTCGCTTTCGGTGCGGGAGGTCCCGAGTTCGATTCTCGGAATGCCCTATTCTTTTTTATAAAACTAATCATATTATATCAACTATTTGAAATTCCACTACTTTTGTAACTCTATTAAAATGTTTGATGATATAAGATATTTTAATGCAAGATAATCATTTTGTGATGAATGGTTATTGTTTTCTTATGAAAGATAACCAATTTTTAAAAAATGATAACTATTTGATGAAAAATATTTTTATCATTCATCGGGTATTTTTTTTTTGTCATTCATCACGTTCTTTTATCATTCTTCGTTTATCATTCATCAAGTATTTTGATCATTCATTGGATATTTTGATCATTCATCGGGTATTTTTTATCATTCATCACGTTCCTTTATTATTCTTCGTTTATCATTCATCGGGTATTTTTATCATTCATCGGGTATTTTTTTTATCATTCATCGCGTTCTTTTATCATTCTTCGTTTATCATTAATCGGGTATTTTAATCATTAATCGGGTATTTTTTATTATTCATCACGTTCTTTTATCATTCTTCGTTTATCGTTCATCAGCTATTTGTTCATTAATCAGGTATTTTTATCATTCGTAGAGTATTTTTTATTTTATCACGTTCTTTTATCATTCTTCGTTTATCATTCATCGGGTATTTTGATCATTCATCGGGTATTTGATCATTTATCGGGTATTTTTTTTATCATTCATTAGTTTCTTTCATACAAAATAGTTTCCACTTTAATTCGAATAATTATATCATTCATCAAATAAATGATAAGAGTCACAACTCGAGTTTAACAAACCATACCAAAACCCTACACAACTCGAGTTTTCAGTTATTTTTATAACTATTTGATGAAAGATAACTTAGATGAATGATAATTTTTTATGATGAATGAAAATTTTTGCTTTTATGAATCATAACTGTTTAATGAATGATAATTGTTTTTGATGAATGATAAATGTTTTTCGATGAATGATAAATGTTTTTCTAATGGTTGGTGGTCGCGGTGGTTGATGGTGGTGATGGTTGGTGGTGGTGTGGATGGTGGTGGGTGACAGTGGTTGGTGTTGTTTGGTGGTGGGTGAGGGTAGTTGATGGTGGTGGTTAGTAGTGGGTGGTAGTAGGTAGTGGTGGTGGTTGGCGGTGGTGGGTAGTGGTGGTTGATGGTGGTGGTTGTGGTGGGTGGTGGTTGTTGGTGGTGATAGGTGGTGGTGGTTGTTGATGGTGGTGGTGATGGTTGTTGGTGGTGGTGGGTGATGGTAGTAGCGGTGATAGTGGTGGTGGTGGTTGGTGGTGGTGGTGGGTGGTGGAGGTGGGTGGAGGTGGGTAGAGGTGGGGTTGGTCGTGGTGGTGGTTGGTTGGTGGTGGTGGTGGGGGGTGGTGGTGGTGGCGTGTGGTGGCGACTGGCGAGTGGCGGTGGTGGGTGGCGGGTGGTGGGTGGGGGTGGTTGGTAGTGATGGTGGTGGTGGTGGGTGGTTGGTGGTGGTGGTTGGTGGTGCTTAGTAGTGCTGGTGGATGGTGGTGCTGGTGGGTGGTGGTGGTTAGTGGTGGGTGGTGGTGGTGGGTGGTGGTTGTAGTGGTGGTGGGTGGCGGGTGGTGGATGGCGGGTGGTGGTAGTTGTTGGTGTTAGTGGTTGGTAATGGTGGTTGGTAGGTGGTGGTGGTGGTGATTATTGGAGGTGGTTGATGGTGGTGGTTGCTGGGGGTTGGTGGTGGGTGGTGGAGGAAGTTGGTGGTGGTGGTGGTTGGTGGTGGGTGGTTGTGGTTGGTAGTGGTGGTGGTGGTAGGTAGTGGTGGTTGGTGATGGTGGTGGTGGTGGTTGGTGGTGGTAGGTGATGGTTGGTAGCGGGTGGTGGTTGGTGGAGCTTGGTAGTGCCGGTGGGTGGTGGTGG
Organism: Rutidosis leptorrhynchoides; assembly: GCF_046630445.1. Classification (NCBI taxonomy): domain Eukaryota; kingdom Viridiplantae; phylum Streptophyta; class Magnoliopsida; order Asterales; family Asteraceae; genus Rutidosis; species Rutidosis leptorrhynchoides. Next base: position 267,935,670 of record NC_092335.1, read on the forward strand.
TTGGTGGTGCTGGTGGGTGATGGTGGGTGGCGGGTGGTGGATGGCGGGTGGTGGTAGGTGTTGGTGTTAGTGGTTGGTAGTGGTGGTTGGTGGGTGGTGGTGGGTGGTGGTGGATGGTGGTGGTTGGTGGGGGTGGTGGTGGGTGGTGGGTGGTGGTGGTTGGTGGTGGTTGGTGGGAGGTGGTGGGTTGTGGTTGGTGGTGGTGGTGGTGGTGATGGTTGGTGGTGGTGGTGGTGGTTGGTGGTGGTGGGTGGTTGTGGTTGATGGTGGTGGTGGGTGGTTGTGGTTGGTGGTGGTGATGGTGGTTGGTAGTGGTGGTTGGTGATGGTGGTGGTGGTGGTTGGTGGTGGTAGGTGATGGTTGGTAGCGGGTGGTGGTTGGTGGTTGGTGGGTGGTGGTGGTGGTGATGGTTGGAGGTGGTGGATGGCGGTGGTTGGTGGTGATGGTGGTTGGTGATGGTAGGGTTGGTGGCGGTGGTTGGTCGTGGTTGGTTGGTGGGTGGTTGGTGGGTGGTGGTGGTGGTTGGTGGCGGGTGGTGGTTGGTTGGTTGGTGATGGTGGTAGTTGGTGGGGGGTGGTGGTGGAGGTTGGTGGGGGGTCGTGGTGGTGGTGGTAGTGGTTGGTGGTGGGTGGGGGATGGTGGTGGTTGGTGGTGGTTGTCGTTGGTGGTTGGTGGTGGTGGGTGGTGGTGGTGGGTGGTTGGTGCTGGTGGTTGGTGGTGGTGGGTGGTGGTGGGTGGCGGGTGGTGATTGGTTAGTGGCAGGTGGGGTTGGGCGGTGGCGGGTGGTGGTTGGTGGTGGTGGTGGTGATGGTTGGTGGTGGTGGGTTGTGGTGGTTGATGGTGGTAGGTGGCAGGTGTTGGTGGTGGTAGTGGGTGGTAGGTGGCGGGTGGTTGATGGTTGATGGTGGTGGTTGGTGGTGGGTGGAGGTGGGTGGAGGTGTGGGGGTGAGTGGCGGTGGTGGGTGGCGGGTGGTGGCGGTGAGTGGCGGTGGTGGGTGGCGGGTGGCGGGTGGGGGCGGGTGGCGGGTGGTGGTTGGTGATGGTGGTAGTGGTTGGAGGTGGTGGTTGGTAGCTGGTGGTGGTTGGTGGTGGTGGTTGGTGGTGGTGGTGGTGGTTGGAGGTGGTGGATGGTGGTGGTGGTTGGAGGTGGTGGGTGGTGGTGGCGGTTGGTGGTTAATTGGTGGGTAGTGGCGGGTGGTGGCGGTTGGTGGGTGGTGGCGGGTGGTGGTGGTTGGTGGGCGGGTGGTGGTTGGTGGTGGTGGTGGTGGTGGTGGCGGGTGGTGGTTGGTAGGTGGTGGTGGTGGGTGGTGGTTGGTGGTGGTGGGTGGTGATGGGTGGTGGTTGGTGGCGGGTGGTTGGTGGCGGGTGGTGGTGGTTTGTAGCGGGTGGTGGTTGGATGGCGGCGGGTAGTAGTGGTTGGTGGCGGGTGATGGTGGGTGGCGGGTGGTTGGTGGTGGTTGTTGTTGGTGGTGGCGGGTGGTGGTGGTTGGTGGTGGTTGGTGGCGGGTGGTGGTGGTTGGTGGTGGTTGTTGGTGGTGGTGGTTGGTGGGAGGTGGTGGGTGGTTGTGGTTGGTGGTGGTGATGGTTGGTGGTGGTGGTGGTTGATGGTGGTGGTGGGTGGTTGTGGTTGATGGTGGTGGTGGTGGTTGGTAGTGGTGGTTGGTGATGGTGGTGGTTGGTGGTGGTAGGTGATGGTTGGTAGCGGGTGGTGGTTGGTGGGTGGTGGTGGTGATGGTTGGAGGTGGTGGATGGTGGTGGTTGGTGGTGATGGTGGTTGGTGATGGTGGGGGTTGGTGGTGATGGTTGGTGGTGGTTGGTGGTGGTTGGTGGTGGTTGTGGTTGGTGGGTGGTGGTGGCGGGTGGTGGTGGTTGGTGGTGGTTGGTGGCGGGTGGTGGTTGGTTGGTTGGTGGTGGTGGGTGGTGGTAGGTGGTGGGTGGTGGTGGTGGTGGTAGTGGTTGGTGGTGGTGGGTGGGGGATGGTGGTGGGTGGTGGTGGTGGGTGGTGGTGGTCGTTGGTGGTTGGTGGTGGTGGGTGGTGGTGCTGGTGGTTGGTGCTGGTGGGTGGTGGTGGGTGGCGGGTGGTGGTTGGTTAGTGGCAGGTGGGGTTGGGTGGTGGCAGGTGGTGGTTGGTGGTGGTGGTGATGGTTGGTGGTGGTGGGTTGTGGTGGTTGATAGTGGTAGGTGGCAGGTGTTGGTGGTGGTAGTGGGTGGTAGGTGGTGGGTGGTTGATGGTTGATGGTGGTGGTTGGAGGTGGGTGGAGGTGGGGGTGGTGAGTGGCGGTGGTGGGTGGCGGGTGGGGCGGGTGGTGGCTAGTGGTGGCGGTGAGTGGTGGGTGGCGGGTGGGGGCGGGTGGTGGGTGGTGGCGGTGGTTGGTGATGGTGGTTGGTGGTGGTGGCGGTGAGTGGTGGGTGGCGGGTGGGGGCGGGTGGTGGCGGTGGTTGGTGGCAGTGGGTGGTGGCGGTGGGTGGTGGTTGGTTGGTGGTGGTGGTGGTTGGTGGCGGGTGGGGGTGGTTGGTGGCGGGTGGGGGTTGGTTGGCGGCGGGTGGTAGTGGTTGGTGGCGGTGGGTGGCGGGTGGTGGTGGGTGGCGGGTGATGGTGGGTGGCGGGTGGTTGGTGGTGGTTGTTGGTGGTGGTGGTGGTTGGTGGCGGGTGGTTGGTGGCGGTTGTTGGTGGTGGTGGTGGTGGATGGTGGCGGGTGGCGGTGTTTGGTAGTGGTGGATGGTAATGGTGGTGGTGGTGGTTGGTGGTGGTGGTTGGTAGCGGGTGGTGGTTGGTGGTGGTGGTGGTGGTATTGGTGGTGGTGGAGGGTAGTGGTGGTGGTGGGTGGTTGTGGTGGTTGGTGGTGGGTGGTTGTGGTGGTTGGTGGTGGGTGTTGGTGGTGTGGTTGGTGGTGGGTGGTGGTGGATGGTGGTTTGTAGTGGTGGTTGGTAGTGGTGGTGGAAAGATAACAACGAATATATAAGTGGACCCCAGTGGACCTCATCAATAATATGTAACGTGTCCTTGTAATTATTGTATGTAAATACGTGTGATTAGTGTACTGGCCATGTGAGCCATATGAACCAATAATGTAAGATAACGTGTATGGTTTAAAGTTAAATAAGTGCGCGGGCCACAGCAATAATGTAAACGATCAATAATGTAATCGATCGTAGTGTGTGGGTCCCAGAGCATCTGTAAATAGTATTATGGCTCGCCTATAAAAGGAAGCCTCGGTTGTCATTTGTAATCAGGTTAAGTTTGATAATAAACCTCACTGGTTTCTTTCTGTTGAATCTTTTAGATTCTGAATAGCAGAGCCCCCGTCGTTGAGTCTTAACCGATTCTGAATAGCGACACCTATCCAAGCATTATATATTCGTTGTTTAAAAGCACAGTCGAATATAACCATCAAACATATATTCATTGTTTCAAAGCACTTTGAATATAATCCTTCAATTATCATTCGTTAAAACAATTACTCAATTACGTATTAAGATCATCAAAGTTAGGCATATGTCAATTATAGAACCAAGGTTAGGCAACTATCACCATCATATTTCATTCATGAATTCATACGCTTCATCTATATTTAAATCTAGTAGATATTAATCGGATCCTCACGATCTAAATTAAATCAAACAATTCCGCACTAAGTTGAAACGTGGTTTTGATCCTGGTATCAGAGTTAGCAGCACGATTCAAGAAAAGCAGTTGCACCTTCAGAATTCTGCATCAAAAGCAATCAAGAAAAAACACTCAGGTATGCTTACAAACTCAAAACTTGTAATATGAGTAATATTGAAGAACAAGTTGAAACTTTAACCAAACTAATGGCAGCTTTAGATATACCTGAAACAAACGAAGAAGCGGATATAATATTTGATTATAGTTTAGAAGAAGAAAACCCTTATACACAATATAATTTTGCTCAAAAACGAAAAAAATCTGATATTGAAGAAGAAAATTTAAGACAATTTGATTATAAGCCGCCATCACCAACTGAAAATTATTTATATCAACAAAATATGATAAGAAGTAAAATGAATAAATGGGAACAAATACCACCACAGTACATACCTAAGGTACCTATAATAAATACTAAAGATGAAATTTTAAATATTGACTGTGAAACAAATATAGAAGAAAGAATACAAGATTGGTATAACAAAATGAGCGCACAAATTCAACTAACTAATGAACTAAAAGAACTTTCACCCATAGAATTGTTAAACTTTATAATTCATAAAACTTAAGGAAATGTCTTTAGATATTTAGAATCTTGGACTGTTGAAGAAAGAGCTATGGTAGCATCAATCGATGCTATAACAACATTTGAAAGTATCGTAGGAAAAATTGTCCAAGAATTTACGGGAAGGAATCCCAAAGTTGAGGTTTATAATGAATTATTTAGAGAAATAGCTTTTTGGCATATAACTAATTTAAAAATATGCAATATGTACTACCTTTAACCTTTCATATGTGAATTCTCTGAGCAATATTACAAATTAAGTGCCTCACAAAAGAAAATAGCACTAGATATGTTTTTTAACAAATTACCTGAATCAGTTGCCACAAGAATTAAAGATGACTACAACACTAGAGATAAGTCAAAAATTGAAGATAGTCTAGGAGCACGCATTACTGAAGTAAAAACTTGGATGAAAAGTGAATGTTTAAAAGAAAAAGCTAGAAGAGAAGCGCATGTAAAACTCTATTGTAAAATTCAAAGTAACCAAGTTGGAAGATATGGCTGTAAGAAGCCTAAAAAATGAAAAAAGAAACCATATAAATCTAGATATAAGAAATCTTATAAAAATAATGAACAAAGATATTTTAGAAATAAAAATCAGCACAGACAAAAATATCCGAAACAAGAAGATTCTAAAGAGCAATATTGTCCATCTAAGAAAAAAGACTGCAGATGCTGGCTATGCCATGAAATAGGACATTACGCTAATAATTGTCCAAAAAAGGGAGAAAAGGAGAAACAGAAATATTAAAAATCGCTTATGACCTAGGATACGAACCTTTAGAAGATTCTGAGATAGACTCTGATATAGAAATCTATGTATACACTAGTGATGATGAATAAAAAAGAAATAAATCCAAACGCCACTTTTATTACAGTCTTTGTTGATCAAAAACCATTATTAGCATATATAGACTCTGGATCTACGATGTGTTTTGGAAAGAAAAAATCTTTTAAGAAATGGGAAAAACTAAAAAAACCTTTAGAAATTATTGTTGCTGACAAATCCGTACACAATATTTGGTATGTCACTAAAATGGTTTTTATTGTCATAGAAAAACATACATTTATTGCACCAACTATTTATATGTATGACTCTGGAGTAGATCTAATAATCGGAAATAACTTCTTAAAATTATATCAATCATTTATACAAACCACTGAAAGCATTAGCCTAAGGCATCCTAAAACAAAAAGAATGGTTTCCATACCAATTAAAAAGACAAAAGAAGTCATACGATCTATAGCACAAAATATAAAATTTCAAATAGAAATGATTTATTTTTTAACAAAAGAGAATCTTGAAGAAACCCTAAAAGATGTATGTAGCGAAAACCCTTTAGATATAAAAAATACTAATGATCAGTTAATCACTATTAAATTAAAAAATCCACATGATGAAATAAACGTATCTAATAAAACTCCTTATAGCATAAAGGACGTTAAAGAATTCAAGGAAGAATGTCAACAACTTCTTGAAAAAGGAATTATAAGAGAAAGCAAAAGTCCTCATTCGGCACCCGCATTTTATGTAGAAAATAAAAATGAAATAAAACGAGGCAAAAGAAGAATGGTTATAAATTATAAAAAAATGAATGATGCTACAATTGGTGATTCATATAAATTACCTCGAAAAGACTATATTTTAGGAAAAATAAAAGGAAGTACTCTTTTTAGCACTTTCGATGCAAAATCTGATTATTGGCAATTAAGACTTGATGAAAGTACTAAACCTTTAACAGCTTTTATAACAACCCTCATATTTCCATACCTGAATTGACTAATTTGACTACAGGGTTGTTATCCATACGTAATATATAATTAAATTTGACATTGATCAAATATTTATTTTTAGTCGACACTTTTTGTTAACTAAAGTTTACACTAATTATATAAAATAACTTTAGTTAATATTAATATTAATGCGTATTATATTTAAAACTATATGAAACATAATTATTAATTAAATGATAAGTTATTTTAATCATTATATATATATTTTTAGCTTATAAAAAAAGAGGTTTTTTTTTATAAATTAAATAATGAGCCCATGAATTTTGACTAAATATTTTAAAAAACAAAAACTTATTAAAAACATTTTTAACATATTTTTATTTTTTTGTCAAAATTGGCACCTTTATTTTATTTATATTTTTTCTTTTCACCAACCATTTTTTTTCTATAAATACCCACTTTCATTTCATAAAAACTTGTATCAAATCTTTGGAAAAACTCTCTCACAAACTTGGGAAAGTACTTGAGGTATTTTCTATTTTTTTATCGAATTGCTTTTATTTTTTTGTATATTCTTTAAAAATTCGAATTTAATATATATAAATTATTTTTACATGTTATAATTAGTATTATAAGTATTATGATGTATAAAAATAATTTTGATAACTTATGGAATATTATTTATAATTAAATACGAATTATTTAGTATTTAAACATAAAAATAATATAAAATTCGTAATAAAATATTAAACAGTAATAAAAATAATTATAATTTTTTTTGAGATTATTATAATTTTATAAACAAGCAAAAATTATAAAACTTAAATAAATGGGACTATTAGTATTTAAAATGAATTTACTTTTAGACTATTCTAAACCGAGAGAAATAATAAAGAAAATACAAAATAAATACAAACGTGTATTAAATATTTTTATAAAATTTTTATATGATTAATAGCATCACTAGATACTTAAAAAAAATATAAAAATTAATTTTAAATTATTTTTCCTATTTATTTAATTATAGGCCGATTACAATGGTTAAATAATTAGAAAACATTAAATAAATAATATTTTGATATAAAATTTGATTTAATAATTTTTATAATATTTTTACATAATATAGAACCTGTAAAAAATATAAAATTATTTATTTGGGTCGATTTAATATTTATTACCTAATTAAATTTGATTAATATAAACCGAGTATATATATAAAGAAAAGTGGGAAATAAATACAAAAACTTGATAAAATTATTTTTATAAAATATCCTACTGAATTGTATAATTAACTAAGTTTATAAAAATTATAAATATAATATTTAATGAATTAATATTCGAATTAACATATATTAGTATGATTTTCGATTAACATAAGTATATTACATATACTAAATTAATATTATTATTATAACTTACGGTTAATAACTAAGTATACTATATAATAAAGTATAATGCTTATAATGTAAGTTAATAACAATACATTATTAATAAACACTTATTTTATAACTATACTAATTTAATAATAATAACTTATAATATATAATATAAGATAATCAAATTGTTAATACATTAATAAATATAATATAACATATATAATAACATATAAACCTAAAGTGAAGGTTAATCAAAGATAATGTACAATTCATGTGAACTTCATCGCTACTCACGGTCGTAAGTGAATGATGTCTAGGTTGCCATTTATGGGTAAGCTTGTGAATCTCGAATGCCATGACTTAGATTCTGGTCAAGAGTCCTGGGCCCCTGGTTACATCTGGTCATTCCTGACTTATTTGATAGCAACGAAGTTTGAGTAAAGTTATACAACGTCTTGCTAAAGATTAACCCGAACTTTCTAAAATTGAAAAATTACTATAAGTGGAAACTTTCCATAAATAGTAACCTTCCGAAAATGAAAATTCTTTAGTGAACCATTACTATCAATATAGTACCATATACTATTGTCTGTTAGGCAATGTCTGATCATACGTTCTATCTCTAGGTTGAGATCTCGATCACGTCCTTCCGTTCAATTCTTTCGTGGAATACTCTTTTGTGCTACTAAGGTGAACTTCATAGCCCCACTTTTTACTGTTTCATAACTGTTTTACAACTTTTGGGGTGAGACACATACTTGCTTTATAACTGTTTTACGCTTAGACACAAGTACTAAATTGTTAACTATGCTGTCATGCTTTGATTCATGCTAAATCCCTACCGTAATATCGTTAATTGCTACGTTTAAATGCAAACTTAACTATTGTGAGTAGGCCTATTGAGAGTAACGTCTCTAACCATTCGACCGCTGGTCTTTGGTTACATAATAATGATTCCACGACACTGACAGTACAAGGTGTCATAGGGTAAACTTGTTTAGTAGCGATATTACAAAATGCAGCAACACTTTTAGATTGATATTTCTATATCAATCAACTTTAAACTAAATCTTGCGGTCTAAAACTTTGGATATTATTTATAAACCTGTGAATTTCACTCCACCTTTTTGGTTGACACTTTAAGCATGTTTTGTCTCAGGTGATGATTGAGCTAGCTGTTTGCAACTTTGTGATGATAGATTTGATGCTTGCATGGAGTCCACATCGCATATTATATTTTAGTTCATAAACATTTATTTTACATTTTAATAATAATGTAAACATGTATTACTGCTTTCGCTGTTTTATTAACAAAGGTTTTATTTAAAAAGTCTCATATAGAGTCGTTCTCGTTTATACAACTGTTTTATGATATGATTGGTCACAATTACCCCTGGTCCATTTTGAGGGGTGTGACAGATTGGTATCAGAGCAGTGCTATTGTCGAGAACCAGGATTGCATTTTAAGTGTGCCTTATACAATTAGGTACCTTAGCAATGTAGGACTACAGCTTTCCTTGACTATAGTGCCTTTAATTGTTTCCTTTAATTGTTAAATGCTACACTATACTCTAGAAACTTTACTTATCTTAGAATGCCAAGTCAATCTAAGAACTCTGTTCACTTTTCTAAGTACTATCCAATTACGCCACCGCGTTTAAATGCGACACTACGATTTCTGAAATTCTTGACATTCCTAAGTCATCTATCATGGTTTGTGTATTACATATGTATTACATGAAATATTATCCATGAATTTTGATACTCCTATATTTGTTACTATTCATACTCAAACGTATATAACTCCCTGTTATATCAAGTACCTATATGCCTTATGCCTTTATGCATCAGTTTGCGAACCAGAAAATGTTATTGAGTTATCGAGAATCTCAAAGACATTATAATGTCATCACTATTCATATTCATTACTTTCTTTGCTTTCTTGTTGTTTTGATCATTGAATTTTCCTGACGGATGACGTCTACGAAACTATAGAATAGAAAGCGTTTGGATTACTGATTTAAAGGATCCTATAGCTCAAGCCCCTGGACCTGAATAAGACATTACGAATTGAAAATCTTTAATCAAAAGATTATCAGATAACATACTTATCATCTAGACACGTCATACTACCATTATTAGAGTATAGACACATCATATTTTATTATATCTTATCGTATCTATCCCAATAATCTTTGTCTAACACTTTTCCTAAATTTCCTCCGTAAATTACGAAAATCTTTTTGCTACATATACATATTCAAGGAGATGAATATATCATCCAGTATTCAACACTAATCTCATATCAAACCCTAATTCAAATCACATAATATGGATTTCTCAACCGATTCCTCGAGCTCCAATGGTAGCGTAACCGGAACAAATGAACCAATCAGCCATCATCTATTTTGGATGAATTGGGGATGGGTTCGTAGTAAACTTAATCAATGGAGACAAGAAGAAGGTAATCCCTTCCACCAACCGAATTCACCTCTTGGTGAAGAACCTGAAGCACTTACCGGCGAACCCGTTCGGAACACTATTTTCACCCTCATTTCCAGGATATCCAGTCACGAATATATAATATCTAAAATTCTAGATCTTATTCATCCACTTGTTCGAACCGCCAATCATCCCGGAATAATAGAAGAAGTCAACGAGCTTCGCGCTCGAGTGGTGGCTCTGGAGAATATGGTGTGGAACCTACGAACACCAGCAGCAGCACCAGCAGCATAACCAGTACCATCAGCATCACCACCAACAGCATCAGTTTCACCAACAACAACATCCGCATCCCACGCCTCAACATCACACTCAGTACCTCGAATATCAACATCATACGCCCCATAGATACTAAGGAATATTAGTAATAATGAGTTAAGATGTATTGACTCATTCTTCCTGAAGAATTATATATGTATACTTTATATATATATGGTTTGAAACAATAATAAATCTTTTCGTACTAAGCTATTACGTGTAAATCTTAAGTAGTATGTACTACTTGGTTAATTCATATCACTAATATGCTATAATGTACATCCTTCGTTAATGACTTAATGATCGTTAATCACTGCTTCAGTACAATAAACTCCATTTCATAATAAATCAAGTGTATTATTCAAATACATGTCTGATTTTACACTTCCATTTTCGATGTACTCGAAACTTTTTAGAAAACATTATTCGTGTCTTGTGAATTTCACAAGAATTCCACGAGCACCAACATCATATACCGAGGTATATCAATAACAATGAATGATGAAGTATTGATTCATAACTCCATTAAAGAAATATTCCGCGATGATTATGTAATCTCTCAAGTTTTGAAGATTATTTATTCTTGTTCCAACCGCAAATCAAATGATTTTAATATTATATTAACTCATTAAATCTATATTATATTTGAAGAATACATATATGAACGTATATCTACATAAAGATTGTAATTAAAGTTCTTTTGTACAAACTGTTAATTGTGAAAATATTTTAACGGGTAGGTAATACCCGCGAAATATTTATATCTCACATTAATATGTTGCATTGTACATTCTTCAATTCTGATTCAATAATCAGTAACTATACTACTTAAGTTCACAAGATATATGTATCCGTTCACTAAAGAACAACCATTTTCGTACAAATTCAATTACATATTCTAATTTTGACATATCAGAATCCAAGTAAAGCTTTAGCAGGTGTTATATTCCTAAAGATTACTAAATTCATATATATATATATATATATATATATATATATATATATATATATATATATATATATTCATTCGTATTCTATGATGAATTATCACATCAAACCACCGAAATTATCGTTCATTTCTTTTGAAATCAACAACGCCTATTCATCAACCATTAGATCCGTTGACGATTACAATCAGCGTTTAATCATCTAAAAACGAAATTTCTTGAAACCATCTCGGATTGATAACCAATGATTCAAATATGGCTGCATTAAATGCAGAGGAAACAGCAAAATTGTAGATGGTCTTAATGGCCAAAAGTTTTATAATAAAGAATGGTACGTTGGAAAAGCTCAAAAGAAAATTTGGAACTGAAAAACGGATTGAGCTAACCATGGAGGAGACCAAGGACAAATACAAGGACCAAACCCTATATTCAAAGAATCCAGGTAATTCTGGATCCGATGAATTCTTTAGAGAATATCTTGCTCTGAAGTCATGTTAAAAGCTTGCGGAAAGTTTTTCTTCATCAACTTTCGAACTTAGAAATTCTAAAATATCATCATAAATATCCTCTATATTTCTGATGATATCATCATAACGATTCTTGTCCGCAATTAATTATCTCTTTGCGATATCTTTATCACATCATAAAGGAAACTGTATTAGTTTCTATATTCTGTAAAATTCAAGTTTAAATTATGAATGATTTGAAGAAGTGTTGGGTATTGAAGCATGAGTTAGTATAATATAATGACATCAGGCCAACGTGATTATATTACAGTAAGTCATGCTAATTTTTAATGGAAGATGATGATTCATAGACTGTATAAATCACCATTCGCCATGTTACACGACTCTTACATTCTATTTAACCTCTAAACATATCAAGAAAATATTTTTCTTGATGATTCGGTCTTTTCCGAATATTCTGGTAATTTGACAAATCAAATCGTGCTATTACCTTTCCTTTCTACTTTATAAATTATGATCATTCGAAACTTCATACCTACGAGTTCTGGACCATTATTCGCTTGACTTGAAGTCGGGAAGAAGAAACAAAAGCATAAAGCTCCGACATATAAGGGAAAATATAAAGCCCGATAATGACTCCGAAACTACAAACCGTGTGTATCAATGCGTATAGCAATATAAAGACACGGGAGAATTAAAAACACTATAACCCGAAGAGCATAGTAGAAGTAAACAGATTCCTCTGGTGGTAAAAGAAAAAGAAGAATGACTGCATATATGGTCAATATAATAACAAGTATCAATACAGGATTGAGCATATTAACAAATCTTTTGGAAGTATGAATTTAGGAAGAAAGTATAGAAGTGGTGAAGATAATGAAATGGAAGAAGCTAATTTATAGAAAAATTTCCAAACACGTCAATCAAGGCAATTCACCGCATTTAATCAAAGAAATCTCAAAATTCCGTGAATACCGGAGAATCAAATCTTATAGATTACGAAGATTTCCTTTAATCTCTTGAATTCCGGAAATCAATCGTGACTACGTCAAAAGTTAAGGCGAACATTTAATTTTCTCATTCACTCTTTTACGATAGCTTCGTTTATACGCTTCCTATAATCAAATCGTTTTATCCATATTATTAAATAGTGATAAAACTTTATTTTTCAACTCATATTCATCATTAAGATATTCTTGTTGTAAACAATGATGATCTCTATCAAATTTCATGAATATGATTTCACGAACTCCTCTCTGTCTTATCTGCCCCAATATTGTAGCATAAACGCTCAAGGTTTTAAATGAGCACAATATTATTCATAACATATTTCATGTATCTAATTTACTGAAATGACTTGTAAAACATCATCATTTTGAATGATCTCCGCATTAATAATAAAATGCACTTCGTAGAAGAACTTGTAGAAATTATGGTTTGTATGATTTTAATTCTTGAAACAGAACAATATTCTATCCGTTGGAATTCACGCAAGGCCCCGAGCATACCTGGGAACGTGAAAACCAAATAAAACGTAAATATCCTCGTCTATGTACGAACAACACCGATTAATGGCAACAACTAAATTTCGGGACGAAATTTCTTTTAATGGGTAGGTACTATAACAACCTTCATATTTCCATACCTGAATTGACTAATTTGACTACAGGGTTGTTATCCATACGTAATATATAATTAAATTTGACATTGATCAAATATTTATTTTTAGTCGACACTTTTTGTTAACTAAAGTTTACACTAATTATATAAAATAACTTTAGTTAATATTAATATTAATGCGTATTATATTTAAAACTATATGAAACATAATTATTAATTAAATGATAAGTTATTTTAATCATTATATATATATTTTTAGCTTATAAAAAAAGAGATTTTTTTTATAAATTAAATAATGAGCCCATGAATTTTGACTAAATATTTTAAAAAACAAAAACTTATTAAAAACATTTTTAACATGTTTTTATTTTTTTGTCAAAATTGGCACCTTTATTTTATTTATATTTTTTCTTTTCACCAACCATTTTTTTCCTATAAATACCCACTTCCATTTCATAAAAACTTGTATCAAATCTTTGGAAAAACTCTCTCACAAACTTGGGAAAGTACTTGAGGTATTTTCTATTTTTTTATCGAATTGCTTTTATTTTTTTGTATATTCTTTAAAAATTCGAATTTAATATATATAAATTAATTTTACATGTTATAATTAGTATTATAAGTATTATGATGTATAAAAATAATTTTGATAATTTATGGAATATTATTTATAATTAAATACAAATTATGTAGTATTTAAACATAAAAATAATATATAATTCGTAATAAAATATTAAACAGTAATAAAAATAATTATAAATTTTTTTTGAGATTATTATAATTTTATAAACAAGCAAAAATTATAAAACTTAAATAAATGGGACTATTAGTATTTAAAATGAATTTACTTTTAGATTATTCTAAACCGAGAGAAATAATAAAGAAAATACAAAATAAATACAAACGTGTATTAAATATTTTTATAAAATTTTTATATGATTAATAGCATCACTAGATACTTTAAAAAAAATATAAAAATTAATTTTAAATTATTTTTTCTATTTATTTAATTATAGGTCGATTACAATGGTTAAATAATTAGAAAACATTAAATAAATAATATTTTGATATAAAATTAGATTTAATAATTTTTATAATATTTTTACATAATATAGAACCTGTAAAAAATATAAAATTATTTATTTGGGTCGATTTAATATTTATTACCTAATTAAATTTGATTAATATAAACCGAGTATATATATAAAGAAAAGTGGGAAATAAATACAAAAACTTGATAAAATTATTTTTATAAAATATCCTACTGAATTGTATAATTAACTAAGTTTATAAAAATTATAAATATAATATTTAATGAATTAATATTCAAATTAACATATATTAGTATGATTTTCGATTAACATAAGTATATTACATATACTAAATTAATATTATTATTATAACTTACGGTTAATAACTAAGTATACTATATAATAAAGTATAATGCTTATAATGTAAGTTAATAACAATACATTATTAATAAACACTTATTTTATAACTATACTAATTTAATAATAATAACTTATAGTATATAATATAAGATAATCAAATTGTTAATACATTAATAAATATAATATAACATATATAATAACATATAAACCTAAAGTGAAGGTTAATCAAAGATAATGTACAATTCATGTGAACTTCATCGCTACTCACGGTCGTAAGTGAATGATGTATAGGTTGCCATTTATGGGTAAGCTTGTGGATCTCGAATGCCATGACTTAGATTCTGGTCAAGAGTCATGGGCCCCTGGTTACATCTGGTCATTCCTGACTTATTTGATAGCAACGAAGTTTGAGTAAAGTTATACAACATCTTGCTAAAGATTAACCCGAACTTTCTAAAATTGAAAAATTACTATAAGTGGAAACTTTCCATAAATAGTAACCTTCCGAAAATAGAAATTCTTTAGTGAACCATTACTATCAATATAGTACTATATACTATTGTCTGTTAGGCAATGTCTGATCATACGTTCTATCTCTAGGTTGAGATCTCGATCACGTCATTCCGTTCAATTCTTTCGTCGAATACTCTTTTGTGCTACTAAGGTGAACTTCATAGCCCCACTTTTTACTGTTTCATAACTGTTTTACAACTTTTGGGGTGAGACACATACTTGCTTTATAACTGTTTTACGCTTAGACACAAGTACTAAATTGTTAACTATGCTGTCATGCTTTGATTCATGCTAAATCCCTACCGTAATATCGTTAATTGCTACGTTTAAATGCAAACTTAACTATTGTGAGTAGGCCTATTGAGAGTAACGTCTCTAACCATTCGACCGTTGGTCTTTGGTTACATAATAATGATTCCACGACACTGACAGTACAAGGTGTCATAGGGTAAACTTGTTTAGTAGCGATATTACAAAATGCAGCAACACTTTTAGATTGATATTTCTATATCAATCAACTTTAAACTAAATCTTGCGGTCTAAAACTTTGGATATTATTTATAAACCTGTGAATTTCACTCCACCTTTTTGGTTGACACTTTAAGCATGTTTTGTCTCAGGTGATGATTGAGCTAGCTGTTTGCAACTTTGTGATGATAGATTTGATGCTTGCATGGAGTCCACATCGCATATTATATTTTAGTTCATAAACATTTATTTTACGTTTTAATAATAATGTAAACATGTATTACTGCTTTCGCTGTTTTATTAACAAAGGTTTTATTTAAAAAGTCTCATATAGAGTCGTTCTCGTTTATACAACTGTGTTATGATATGATTGGTCACAATTACCCCTGGTCCATTTTGGGGGGTGTGACAGCTTTTTCTTGTCCTCCGCAAAAACATTATTAATGGAATGTTTTACTTTTTGGGTTAAAACAAGCACCATTAATTTATCAGAGGTTTATGGATAATAGTTTACAGGGATTAGAAGACATATGTCTCGTTTATATCGATGATACTAGTGAAAATAAACAGGTACACATTGGTGCAGTTTTCAGAGTCCTACAAAGGATAAAAGAAAAAGGAATAATTTTATCTCAGAAAAAATCAAAACTTTTACAAACAGAAGTTGAATATCTAGGATTAAATATTTTAAAAAATGGGGAAATATCTCTAATTAATACCACACAAGAAAAGCTAAACCTCTTTCCAGATAAGTTAGAAAATCGAAAACAAATCCAAAGATTTCTTGGATGTTTAAATTATATTGCTGAACAAGGTTTTCTGGAAAATTTAGCAAAAGATAGGAAAATTTTGCAGAAAAAACTTTCTGAAAAAATTAAATGGAATTGGACACAATCTGACACAGAATTGGTCCAAACAATTAAAAAATCAGTACAATATCTTCCAGCATTATATAATTCAGAAACAAAAGATTTTTTGATCATAGAAACTGATGCATCAGATGATACATGGGCAGGATGTATGAAAGCAATTAAAAATGGCAAGCAACTACTTGGGCTAGACATTGATGGAAATCAAGTCAACCCCACTCATGCATTAGCTCAATCGAGCATTGGACAATCCTCTGTTTTTAAAACAGATAAGCACGAACAAAAATTATGCAAATATATTTCAGGAACATCTACATAACAAAGATACAGCACTCATGCAAAAGAGACATTAGCTTGTCTTAACACTCTTAAAAAATGGAAAATCGATTTATTACAAACAGGATTCGAGTTACGAACAGACTCCAAATACGTAACTGGATTCTGGCGATATAAATTACAAGTAGATCTTGGTAGAGGACGCCTAATACATTGGCAACTACAATTACACCAGTATTATCCATATATTCATTACATAAAAAGTGATAACAACATTATTGCAGACACTCTCACCAGAGAATGGAAGCCGTCTTAGAACATGTCCTTCTTCAGATACAGCAAAGACAAGTACAAATACAAGCACTTCAATAACAAATGTCAATTTTTCAGGGGGAGGAGGAGGAATTACAACAAATTTTTTCACTCCTTTCAGAAAAACTACAATTAAAAAATGAAGCATCAAATATTACTTTTCAAGAAACGGCACCCTCAAAATCATTCAACAAACCTCAAGAAGAAACAAATGCTCAAGTTCTAAAATTTTTAAAACGATATAGTCAAGATTCATATGTAGACAAAAGAGGCAATATATGGGCAGTACATGCAGAATCAAACAATGGATTCAAATTCTGGGCAAATTACGGAACACAACATAAAGTCGACGATCCAAATCCAACTCTCACAGGATGGATATCAGAAGATGAACAAACAGCAAACAAATTACCAGAAGAATGGAAAGATTTCGCGGATTCAGAAAGAGGCATTTAAATCTCTGACATTTGTCTTTTTCAACGTGGGGGGGATGTAGACTAAAGATAACAACGAATATATAAGTGGACCCCAGTGGACCTCATCAATAATATGTAACGTGTCCTTGTAATTATTGTATGTAAATACGTGTGATTAGTGTACTGGCCATGTGGGCCATAGGAACCAATAATGTAATATAACGTGTATGGTTTATGTTTAAAGTTAAATAAGTGCGCGGGCCACAGCAATAATGTAAACGATCAATAATGTAATCGATCGTAGTGCGTGGGTCCCAGAGCATCTGTAAATAGTATTATGGCTCGCCTATAAAAGGAAGCCTCAGTTGTCATTTGTAATCAGGTTAAGTTTGATAATAAACCTCACTGGTTTCTTTCTGTTGAATCTTTTAGATTCTGAATAGCAGAGCCCCCGTCGTTGAGTCTTAACCGATTCTGAATAGCTACACCTATCCAAGCATTATATATTCGTTGTTTAAAAGCACAGTCGAATATAACCATCAAACATATATTCATTGTTTCAAAGCACTTTGAATATAATCCTTCAATTATCATTCGTTAAAACAATTACTCAATTACGTATTAAGATCATCAAAGTTAGGCATATGTCAATTATAGAACCAAAGTTAGGCAACTATCACCATCATATTTCATTCATGAATTCATACGCTTCATCTATATTTAAATCTAGTAGATATTAATCGGATCCTCACGATCTAAATTAAATCAAACAATTCCGCACTAAGTTGAAACGTCGTTTTGATCCTGTGGTGGTGGTGGTTGGTAGTGGTGGTTGGTAGCGGGTGGTGGTTGGTAGCGGGTGGTGGTTGGTGGTGGTGGTTGGTGGTGATGGTTGGAGGTGGTGGATGGTGGTGGTTGGTGGGGGTTAGTGGTGATGGTGGTTGGTGGTGGTGGGGGTTGGTGGTGGTGGTGGTTGGTTGGTGGGTGGTGGCGGGTGAGGGTGGTTGATTGGTGGGTGGTGGTGGTTGGTGGTGGTGGGTGGTGGTGGTTGGGGGTGGTGGGTGGTGGCGGGTGGTTGGTGGTTGGTGGTGGGTGGTTGGTGGTGGTGGTTGGTGGTGGTTGGTTAGTGGCGGGTGGTGGTGGGTGGCGGGTGGTGGGTGGCGGGTTGTTGGTGGTGGTGGTTAGTGGCGGGTGGTTGGTGGTGGTTGTTGTTGGTGGTTGGTGGTGGTGGTTGGTGGTGGTGGGTGGCGGGTTGTGGTGGTGGTGGGTGGTGGTGAATGTGGTTCATGATATGTTAACTTTTATATAATTAATTTTTATTAACTATAATAATTAAAATTACTCTTTTACCCTTTCATGCATTTTAAGCTAAAATGAAGTTTTATTATATTTTGTGGTTCACATTTGCTTATCCAGTTTGTACTCGTTTTAAGCTTAGCCATGGATCGTGCCCCTATATCTATATATATAAATATAAATTAGTAGTTATTAATTTTATAGTGTAATTAATAGTTTCACAAATTTATAGATGTACCTTAGTTAATTAATAAGAATATATAAATTAGGATTTTGTTAACGACAGCCCTAAAGTCGGGCTGTCGTTAACAAGCTTCAAGATGTCGTATATGGCGGTTATTAATCAGTTTTTAATGGCGGTTATCAAAATGTACAATATCTTAAAGCGTGTTAATTAAAACTCCAAAACCTCATTTTATTCTTCCGTGGTTGTTGGTTATTCTTTTTCAGCGGAATTACTTTGAGGAGATCGGTTTTACATTTCTTAGTTTATTTATAAGTTCGGGGTTGTCTAAGTCACAATGTTCTTACTTGCACTTAGGGTTTCTAAATTTAGCAAGTGATGACTCGAGTGTCGTTTGAATACGTGAAGAAATTGTTAGTCTTTCAAAAGGTTATATCAGGATTCAGGCAGACGAGAAATACAAGGTAAATTGGTATATTATTGTTGGATTATCAATCAAGATAAATAATGTGAGATATAGTAAAGGGGGAATTTTTTTTTTTTTGAAATTGTAATAATACATTTAAATGTTGCAAAAATAGAAATGTTGAAATGTGTTTTACAAAAATAGTAAAACCGGAGTTTGGAACTCCGGTTAGTCACTTTTTACCCAAAACCGAAGTTTGGAACTCCGGTTTGCGTACTGATGGTTTGTTTTCTGAAATGTCCCGTTCTTATTGATTAAAAACGTTCCATATTAATTGATTTCGTTGCGAGGTTTTGACCTCTATATGAGACGTTTTTCAAAGACTGCATTCATTTTTAAAACAAACCATAACCTTTATTTCATAAATAAAGGTTTAAAAAGCTTTACATAGATTATCAAATAATGATAATTTAAAATATCCTGTTTACACACGACCATTACATAATGGTTTACAATACAAATATGTTACATCGAAATCAGTTTCTTGAATGCATTTTTTACACAATATCATACAAACATGGACTCCAAATCTTGTCCTTATTTTAGTATGCAACAGCGGAAGCTCTTAGTATTCACCTGAGAATAAACATGCTTTAAACGTCAACAAAAATGTTGGTGAGTTATAGGTTTAACCTATATATATCAAATCGTAACAATAGACCACAAGATTTCATATTTCAATACACATCCCATACATAGAGATAAAAATTATTCATATGGTGAACACCTGGTAATCGACATTAACAAGATGCATATATATAAGAATATTCCCATCATTCCGGGACACCCTTCGGATATGATATAAATATCGAAGTACTAAAGCATCCGGTACTTTGGATGGGGTTTGTTAGGCCCAATAGATCTATCTTTAGGATTCGCGTCAATTAAGGTGTCTGTTCCCGAATTCTTAGATTACCAGACTTAATAAAAAGGGTCATATTCGATTTCGATAATTCAACCATAGAATGTAGTTTCACGTACTTGTGTCTATTTTGTAAATCATTTATAAAACCTGCATGTATTCTCATCCCAAAAATATTAGATTTTAAAAGTGGGACTATAACTCACTTTCACAGATTTTTACTTCGTCGGAAAGTAAGACTTGGCCACTGGTTGATTCACGAACCTATAACAATATATACATATATATCAAAGTATGTTCAAAATATATTTACAACACTTTTAATATATTTTGATGTTTTAAGTTTATTAAGTCAGCTGTCCTCGTAGAGTAACCTACAACTAGTTGTCCAAAGTTAGATGTACAGAAATAAATCGATAAATATTATCTTGAATCAATCCACGACCCAGTGTATACGTATCTCAGTATTGATCACAACTCAAACTATATATATTTTGGAATCAACCTCAACCCTGTATAGCTAACTCCAACATTCACATATAGAGTGTCTATGGTTGTTCCGAAATATATATAGATGTATCGACATGATAGGTCGAAACATTGTATACGTGTCTATGGTATCTCAAGATTACATAATATACAATACAAGTTGATTAAGTTATGGTTGGAATAGATTTGTTACCAATTTTCACGTAGCTAAAATGAGAAAAATTATTCAATCTTGTTTTACCCATAACTTCTTCATTTTAAATCCGTTTTGAGTAAATCAAATTGCTATGGTTTCATATTGAACTATATTTTATGAATCTAAAAAGAAAAAGTATAGGTTTATAGTCGGAAAAATAAGTTACAAGTCATTTTTGTAAAGGTAGTCATTTCAGTCGAAAGAACGACGTCTAGATGACCATTTTAGAAAACATACTTCCACTTTGAGTTTAACCATAATTTTTGGATATAGTTTCATGTTCATAATAAAAATCATTTTCCCAGAATAACAACTTTTAAATCAAAGTTTATCATAGTTTTTAATTAACTAACCCAAAACAGCCCGCGGTGTTACTACGACGGCGTAAATCCGGTTTTACGGTGTTTTTCGTGTTTCCAGGTTTTAAATCATTAAGTTAGCATATCATATAGATATAGAACATGTGTTTAGTTGATTTTAAAAGTCAAGTTAGAAGGATTAACTTTTATTTGCGAACAAGTTTAGAATTAACTAAACTATGTTCTAGTGATTACAAGTTTAAACCTTCGAATAAGATAGCTTTATATGTATGAATCGAATGATGTTATGAACATCATTACTACCTTAAGTTCCTTGGATAAACCTACTGGAAAAGAGAAAAATGGATCTAGCTTCAACGGATCCTTAGATGGCTCGAAGTTCTTGAAGCAGAATCATGACACGAAAACAAGTTCAAGTAAGATCATCACTTGAAATAAGATTGTTATAGTTATAGAAATTGAACCAAAGTTTGAATATGATTATTACCTTGTATTAGAATGATAACCTACTGTAAAAAACAAAAATTTCTTGAGGTTGGATGATCACCTTACAAGATTGGAAGTGAGCTAGCAAACTTGAAAGTATTCTTGATTTTATGTAACTAGAACTTGTAGAATTTATGAAGAACACTTAGAACTTGAAGATAGAAATTGAGAGAGATCAATTAGATGAAGAAAATTGAAGAATGAAAGTGTTTGTAGGTGTTTTTGGTCGTTGGTGTATGGATTAGATATAAAGGATATGTAATTTTGTTTTCATGTAAATAAGTCATGAATGATTACTCATATTTTTGTAATTTTATGATATATTTCATGCTAGTTGCCAAATGATGGTTCCCACATGTGTTAGGTGACTCATATGGGCTGCTAAGAGCTGATCATTGGAGTGTATATACCAATAGTACATACATCTAAAAGCTGTGTATTGTACGAGTACGAATACGGGTGCATATGAGTAGAATTGTTGATGAAACTGAACGAGGATGTAATTGTAAGCATTTTTGTTACGTAGAAGTATTTTGATAAGTGTATGGAAGTCTTTCAAAAGTGTATAAATACATATTAAAACACTACATGTATATACATTTTAACTGAGTCGTTAAGTCATCGTTAGTCGTTACATGTAAGTGTTGTTTTGAAACCTTTAGGTTAACGATCTTGTTAAATGTTGTTAACCCAATGTTTATAATATCAAATGAAATTTTAAATTATTATATTATCATGATATTATCATGTATGAATATCTCTTAGTATGATATATATACATTAAATGTCTTTACAACGATAATCGTTACATATAAGTCTAGTTTAAAAATCATTAAGTTAGTAGTCTTGTTTTTACATATGTAGTTCATTGTTAATATACTTAATGATATGTTTACTTATCATAATATCATGTTAACTATATATATATTTCCATATATATGTCATCATATAGTTTTTACAAGTTCTAACGTTCGTGAATCACCGATCAACTTGGGTGGTCAATTGTCTATATGAAACCTATTTCAATTAATCAAGTCTTAACAAGTTTGATTGCTTAACATGTTGGAAACATTTAATCATGTAAATATCAATCTCAATTAATATATATAACCATGGAAAAGTTCGGGTCACTACAGTACCTACCCGTTAAATAAATTTTGTCCCGAAATTTTAAGCTGTTGAAGGTGTTGACGAATCTTCTGGAAATAGATGCGGGTATTTCTTCTTCATCTGATCTTCACGCTCCCAGGTGAACTCGGGTCCTCTACGAGCATTCCATCGAACCTTAACAATTGGTATCTTGTTTTGCTTAAGTCTTTTAACCTCACGATCCATTATTTCGACGGGTTCTTCGATGAATTGAAGTTTTTCGTTGATTTGGATTTCATCTAACGGAATAGTGAGATCTTCTTTAGCAAAACATTTCTTCAAATTCGAGACGTGGAAAGTGTTATGTACAGCCGCGAGTTGTTGAGGTAACTCAAGTCGGTAAGCTACTGGTCCGACACGATCAATAATCTTGAATGGTCCAATATACCTTGGATTTAATTTCCCTCGTTTACCAAATCGAACAACGCCTTTCCAAGGTGCAACTTTAAGCATGACCATCTCTCCAATTTCAAATTCTATATCTTTTCTTTTAATGTCAGCGTAGCTCTTTTGTCGACTTTGGGCGGTTTTCAACCGTTGTTGAATTTGGATGATCTTCTTGGTAGTTTCTTGTATTATCTTCGGACCCGTAATCTGTCTATCCCCCACTTCACTCCAAAAAATTGGAGACCTGCACTTTCTACCATAAAGTGCTTCAAACGGCGCCATCTCAATGCTTGAATGGTAGCTGTTGTTGTAGGAAAATTCTGCTAACGGTAGATGTCGATCCCAACTGTTTCCGAAATCAATAACACATGCTCGTAGCATGTCTTCAAGCGTTTGATCGTCCTTTCACTCTGACCATCAGTTTGTGGATGATAGGCAGTACTCATGTCTAGACGAGTTCCTAATGCTTGCTGTAATGTCTGCCAGAATCTTGAAATAAATCTGCCATCCCTATCAGAGATAATAGAGATTGGTATTCCATGTCTGGAGACGACTTCCTTCAAATACAGTCGTGCTAACTTCTCCATCTTGTCATCTTCTCTTATTGGCAGGAAGTGTGCTGACTTGGTGAGACGATCAACTATTACCCAAATAGTATCATAACCACTTGCAGTCCTTGGCAATTTAGTAATGAAATCCATGGTAATGTTTTCCCATTTCCATTCTGGGATTTCAGGTTGTTGTAGTAGACCTGATGGTTTCTGATGTTCAGCTTTGACCTTAGAACACGTCAAACATTCTCCTACATATTTAGCAATATCGGCTTTCATACCTGGCCACCAAAAATGTTTCTTAAGATCCTTGTACATCTTCCCCGTTCCAGGATGTATTGAGTATCTGGTTTTATGAGCTTCTCTAAGTACCATTTCTCTCATATCTCCAAATTTTGGTACCCAAATTCTTTCAGCCCTATACCGGGTTCCGTCTTCCCGAATATTAAGATGCTTCTCCGATCCTTTGGGTATTTCATCCTTTAAATTTCCCTCTTTTAAAACTCCTTGTTGTGCCTCCTTTATTTTAGTAGTAAGGTTAGTGTGAATCATTATATTCATAGATTTTACTCGAATGGGTTCTCTGTCCTTTCTGCTCAAGGCGTCGGCTACCACATTTGCCTTCCCCGGGTGGTAACGAATCTCAAAGTCGTAATCATTCAACAATTCAATCCACCTACGCTGCCTCATATTCAGTTGTTTCTGATTAAATATGTGTTGAAGACTTTTGTGGTCGGTATATATAATACTTTTGACCCCATATAAGTAGTGCCTCCAAGTCTTTAATGCAAAAACAACCGCGCCTAATTCCAAATCATGCGTCGTATAATTTTGCTCGTGAATCTTCAATTGTCTAGACGCATAAGCAATCACCTTCGTCCGTTTCATTAATACACAACCGAGACCTTGCTTTGATGCGTCACTATAAATCACAAAATCATCATTACCTTCAGGCAATGACAATATAGGTGCCGTAGTTAGCTTTTTCTTCAATAACTGAAACGCTTTCTATTGTTCATCATTCCATTCAAATTTCTTCCCTTTATGCGTTAATGAAGTCAAGGGTTTTGCTATTCTGGAAAAGTCTTGGATGAACCTTCTGTAGTAACCAGCTAGTCCTAAAAACTGGCATATGTGTTTCGGAGTTTTCGGGGTTTCCCACTTTTCAACAGTTTCTATCTTTGCCGGATCCACCTTAATACCTTCTTTGTTCACTATGTGACCGAGGAATTGAACTTCTTCCAACCAAAATGCACACTTTGAAAACTTAGCGTACAATTCTTCCTTCCTCAATACTTCTAACACCTTTCTCAAATGTTCACCATGTTCTTGGTTATTCTTTGAGTAAATAAGTATGTCATCAATGAAAACAATGACAAACTTGTCAAGGTATGGTCCACACACTCGATTCATAAGGTCCATGAACACAGCTGGCGCATTAGTTAAACCAAACGGCATGACCATAAACTCGTAATGACCGTAACGTGTTCTGAAAGCAGTCTTTGGAATATCATCTTCTTTCACCCGCATTTGATGATACCCGGAACGTAAGTCAATCTTTGAATAAATAGACGAGCCTTGTAGTTGATCAAATAAGTCGTCGATTCTCGGTAGTGGGTAGCGGTTCTTGATGGTAAGTTTGTTCAACTCTCGGTAGTCGATACACAACCTGAATGTACCATCTTTCTTCTTGACAAACAAAACAGGAGCTCCCCACGGTGATGTGCTTGGTCGAATGAAACCACGCTCTAAAAGTTCTTGTAATTGGCTTTGCAGTTCTTTCATCTCGCTGGGTGCGAGTCTGTAAGGAGCACGAGCTATTGGTGCAGCTCCTGGTACAAGATCTATTTGAAATTTAACGGATCGATGTGGGGGTAATCCCGGTAATTCTTTCGGAAATACATCGGGAAATTCTTTTGCGATGGGAACATCATTGATGCTCTTTTCTTCAGTTTGTACTTTCTCGATGTGTGCTAGAACAGCATAGCAACCTTTTCTTATTAGTTTTTGTGCCTTCAAATTACTAATAAGATGTAGCTTCGTGTTGCCCTTTTCTCCGTACACCATTAAGGGTTTTCCTTTTTCTCGTATAATGCGAATTGCATTTTTGTAACAAACGATCTCTGCTTTCACTTCTTTCAACCAGTCCATACCGATTATCACATCAAAACTCCCTAACTCTACTGGTATCAAGTCAATCTTAAATGTTTCGCTAACCAGTTTAATTTCTCGATTCCGACATATATTATCTGCTGAAATTAATTTACCATTTGCTAATTCGAGTAAAAATTTACTATCCAAAGGCGTCAATGGATAACTTAATTTAGCACAAAAATCTCTACTCATATAGCTTCTATCCTCACCCGAATCAAATAAAACGTAAGCAGATTTATTGTCAATAAGAAACGTACCCGTAACAAGCTCCGGGTCTTCCTGTGTCTCTGCCGCATTAATATTGAAAACTCTTCCGCGGCCTTGTCCATTCGTGTTCTCCTGGTTCGGGCAATTTCTAATAATGTGGCCCGGTTTTCCACATTTATAACAAACTACATTGGCATAACTTGCTCCGACACTACTTGCTCCGCCATTACTCGTTCTGACACCATTTGTTCCTTTCGTTCTATTAACCCCTGGTCCGTAGACCTCACACTTCGCCGCACTATGACCATTTCTTTTACACTTGTTGCAAAATTTGGTGCAGAACCCCGAGTGATACTTTTCACACCTTTGGCATAGCTGCTTCTGATTGTTGTTGTTGTTGCGGTTATTATTGTTGTTGGGATGATTGTTGTAGTTGTTGTTGTTGTTGTTGTTGTTGTTGTTGGGCCGTTTGTTGTAGTTGCTATTGATGTTGCGATTGTTGGGATAATTGTTGCGATTATTGTTGTAATTGCTGTTGTTGTTGTATTGGTGATTCTTATCACCGTTTTCCTCCCATTTTCTTTTGACTTGCTTCACATTGGCCTCTTCAGCAGTCTGTTCTTTAATTCTTTCTTCAATCTGGTTCACTAGTTTGTGAGCCATTCTACATGCCTGTTGTATGGAGGCGGGCTCGTTTGAACTTATATCTTCTTGGATTCTTTCCGGTAATCCTTTCACAAACGCGTCGATCTTCTCTTCCTCATCTTCGAACGCTCCCGGACACAATAAGTACAATTCAGTGAATCGTCTTTCGTACGTGGTAATATCAAATCCTTGGGTTCGTAAACCTCTAAGTTCTGTCTTGAGCTTATTTACCTCGGTTCTGGGACAGTACTTCTCATTCATCAAGTGCTTGAATACTGACCACGGTAGTGCGTAAGCATCATCTTGTCCCACTTGCTCTAGATAGGTATTCCACCATGTTAACGCAGAACCTGTGAAGGTATGCATAGCGTACTTCACTTTGTCCTCTTCAGTACACTTACTTATGGCAAACACTGATTCGACCTTCTCGGTCCACCGTTTCAATCCGATCGGTCCTTCGGTTCCATCAAATTCCAAAGGTTTGCAGGCAGTGAATTCTTTGTAGGTGCATCCTACACGATTTCCTGTACTGCTAGATCCAAGGTTATTGTTGGTATGTAGCGCAGCCTGTACTGCGGCTATGTTTGAAGCTAGAAAAGTATGGAATTCCTCTTCATTCATATTCACGGTGTGTCGAGTAGTCGGTGCCATTTCCTTCAAAATAGTCAAATGGAACAAGTTAATCATACAGAATATTAAGAGTAGTTAATAGTATTTCGTAGCATAATATGAACTCATTTATAAAAGCTTTTTCTTCATATTAGCGTTTTATAAGTTTAAATTCGGGTAGTACCTACCCGTTAAGTTCATACTTAGTAGCTAATATACAATTCAACTACTACAATTCTATATGAAAAACTGATTATAATAATATTTCGCGTTCAAACTTTTATACAATATTTTACAAACTTACAATACCGTTTATTTTACATAAAGCATGAAATATAGCACACAATAACTTTGATACAAGATAGTTGTGAAGATAATTCTAGCTAGTACACAAGTCATTCATCAAAGGCAATAAAGACACGTAATTCATACGTCCAGAAACAAGTCATGCATTCTGGTTTTACTAGGACTACTTCCCATCCTTGGTCATGTGGAACATAACCGTTATGGCCGTTGATAAGACAGCGTGTTGTAACGTCGTCAAAGGGACGAGGGTTACGTAATGTCCAACAGTCCTGTAACAATCTAAACACCTCATTTCTTACCCCAATTACCGACTCGGTCACTTGTGGGAACGTTTTGTTTAATAGTTGTAGCCCGATGTTCTTGTTCTCACTTTGGTGAGAAGCGAACATTACTAATCCGTAAGCATAACATGCTTCTTTATGTTGCATGTTAGCCGCTTTTTCTAAATCACGAAGTCCAATATTCGGATATATTGAGTCAAAATAATTTCTTAACCCATTGCGTAAAATAGCATTTGGGTTCCCCGCAATATATGCGTCAAAGTAAACACATCGTAACTTATGGATTTCCCAATGTGATATCCCCCATCTTTCGAACGAAAGCCTTTTATAAACCAAGGCATTCTTGGAACGTTCTTCGAATGTCTTACAAACAGATCTCGCCTTAAATAGTTGTGCCGAAGAATTCTGACCGACTCTAGACAAGATTTCATCAATCATGTCTCCGGGTAGGTCTCTTAAAATATTGGGTTGTCTATCCATTTTGTGTTTTTATACTGTAAAATAGACAAGAGTTAGATTCATAAAAAAAATTACTTATTAATACAAGCAATTTTTACATATATCATAAAGCATAAGCACACTATATTACATATATTACACCACACGAATACAACTATCTTATTCCGACTCGGTCGTATCTTCTTCTTTGGTTTTGGTTCGTTTTGCCAAGTTTCTATGGATCTATGATGTTCCCCTAATACGAGCCGTCATTTTTCACATTGGTTTAGAAAAACCTGGTGGTTTAGAGGTTCCCGGGTCATTGTTACAACTTAAGGACTTCGGGGGTTGACGATACATATAAAGTTCATCGGGGTTGGAATTAGATTTCTCTATTTTTATGCCCTTTCCCTTATTATTTTCTTTTGCCTTTTTAAATTCAGTTGGGGTAATTTCTATAACATCATCGGAATTCTCGTCAGAATCCGATTCATCGGAGAATTGGTAATCCTCCCAATATTTTGCTTCCTTGGCGGAAACACCATTGACCATAATTAACCTTGGTCGGTTGGTTGAGGATTTTCTTTTACTTAACCGTTTTATTATTTCCCCCACCGGTTCTATTTCTTCATCCGGTTCCGATTCTTCTTTCGGTTCCGATTCTTCTTCCGGTTCCGACTCTTCTTCCGGTTCCTCTTCGGGAACTTGAAAATCAGTCCATGAATCATTCCAATTTACATTTGACTCTTTATTATTATTAGGTGAGTCAATGGGACTTGTTCTAGAGGTAGACATCTATCACATAATATCAAACGCGTTAAGAGATTAATATATCACATAATATTCACATGTTAAAAATATATAGTTTCCAACAAAATTTGTTAAGCAATCATTTTTCAAGTAAACACGGTCGAAGTCCAGACTCACTAATGCATCCTAACAAACTTGATAAGACACACTAATGCAAAATTCTGGTTCTCTAAGACCAACACTCGGATACCAACTGAAATGTCCCGTTCTTATTGATTAAAAACGTTCCATATTAATTGATTTCGTTGCGAGGTTTTGACCTCTATATGAGACGTTTTTCAAAGACTGCATTCATTTTTAAAACAAACCATAACCTTTATTTCATAAATAAAGGTTTAAAAAGCTTTACGTAGATTATCAAATAATGATAATCTAAAATATCCTGTTTACACACGACCATTACATAATGGTTTACAATACAAATATGTTACATCAAAATCAGTTTCTTGAATGCAGTTTTTACACAATATCATACAAACATGGACTCCAAATCTTGTCCTTATTTTAGTATGCAACAGCGGAAGCTCTTAGTATTCACCTGAGAATAAACATTCTTTAAAGGTCAACAAAAATGTTGGTGAGTTATATGTTTAACCTATATATATCAAATCGTAACAATAGACCACAAGATTTCATATTTCAATACACATCCCATACATAGAGATAAAAATTATTCATATGGTGAACACCTGGTAATCGACATTAACAAGATGCATATATATAAGAATATCCCCATCATTCCGGGACACCCTTCGGATATGATATAAATTTCGAAGTACTAAAGCATCTGGTACTTTGGATGGGGTTTGTTAGGCCCAATAGATCTATCTTTAGGATTCGCGTCAATTAGGGTGTCTGTTCCCTAATTCTTAGATTACCAGACTTAATAAAAAGGGGCATATTCGATTTTGATAATTCAACCATAGAATGTAGTTTCACGTACTTGTGTCTATTTTGTAAATCATTTATAAAACCTGCATGTATTCTCATCCCAAAAATATTAGATTTTAAAAGTGGGACTATAACTCACTTTCACAGATTTTTACTTCGTCGGGAAGTAAGACTTGGCCACTGGTTGATTCACGAACCTATAACAATATATACATATATATCAAAGTATGTTCAAAATATATTTACAACACTTTTAATATATTTTGATGTTTTAAGTTTATTAAGTCAGCTGTCCTCGTTAGTAACCTACAACTAGTTGTCCACAGTTAGATGTACAGAAATAAATCGATAAATATTATCTTGAATCAATCCACGACCCAGTGTATACGTATCTCAGTATTGATCACAACTCAAACTATATATATTTTGGAATCAACCTCAACCCTGTATAGCTAACTCCAACATTCACATATAGAGTGTCTATGGTTGTTCCGAAATATATATAGATGTGTCGACATGATAGGTCGAAACATTGTATACGTGTCTATGGTATCTCAAGATTACATAATATACAATACAAGTTGATTAAGTTATGGTTGGAATAGATTTGTTACCAATTTTCACCTAGCTAAAATGAGAAAAATTATTCAATCTTGTTTTACCCATAACTTCTTCATTTTAAATCCGTTTTGAGTGAATCAAATTGCTATGGTTTCATATTGAACTCTATTTTATGAATCTAAACAGAAAAAGTATAGGTTTATATTCAGAAAAATAAGTTACAAGTCATTTTTGTAAAGGTAGTCATTTCAGTCGAAAGAACGACGTCTAGATGACCATTTTAGAAAACATACTTCCACTTTGAGTTTAACCATAATTTTTGGATATAGTTTCATGTTCATAATAAAAATCATTTTCCCAGAATAACAACTTTTAAATCAAAGTTTATCATAGTTTTTAATTAACTAACCCAAAACAGCCCGCGGTGTTACTACGACGGCGTAAATCCGGTTTTATGGTGTATTTCGTGTTTCCAGGTTTTAAATCATTAAGTTAGCATATCATATAGATATAGAACATGTGTTTAGTTGATTTTAAAAGTCAAGTTAGAAGGGTTAACTTTTATTTGCGAACAAGTTTAGAATTAACTAAACTATGTTCTAGTGATTACAAGTTTAAACCTCCGAATAAGATAGCTTTATATGTATGAATCGAATGATGTTATGAACATCATTACTACCTTAAGTTCCTTGGATAAACCTACTGGAAAAGAGAAAAATGGATCTAGCTTCAACGGATCCTTAGATGGCTCGAAGTTCTTGAAGCAGAATCATGACACGAAAACAAGTTCAAGTAAGATCATCACTTGAAATAAGATTGTTATAGTCATAGAAATTGAACCAAAGTTTGAATATGATTATTACCTTGTATTAGAATGATAACCTACTGTAAGAAACAAAAATTTCTTGAGGTTGGATGATCACCTTACAAGATTAGAAGTGAGCTAGCAAACTTGAAAGTATTCTTGATTTTATGTAACTAGAACTTGTAGAATTTATGAAGAACACTTAGAACTTGAAGATAGAACTTGAGAGAGATCAATTAGATGAAGAAAATTGAAGAATGAAAGTATTTGTAGGTGGTTTTGGTCGTTGGTGTATGGATTAGATATAAAGGATATGTAATTTTGTTTTCATGTAAATAAGTCATGAATGATTACTCATTTTTTTGTAGTTTTATGAGATATTTCATGCTAGTTGCCAAATGATGGTTCCCACATGTTTTAGGTGACTCATATGGGCTACTAAGAGCTGATCATTGGAGTGTATATACCAATAGTACATACATCTAAAAGTTGTGTATTGTACGAGTACGAATACGGGTGCATACGAGTAGAATTGTTGATGAAACTGAACGAGGATGTAATTGTAAGCATTTTTGTTAAGTATAAGTATTTTGATAAGTGTATGAAAGTCTTTCAAAAGTGTATAAATACATATTAAAACACTACATGTATATACATTTTAACTG
The DNA here is from genome assembly GCF_046630445.1 of Rutidosis leptorrhynchoides. Taxonomy (NCBI): domain Eukaryota; kingdom Viridiplantae; phylum Streptophyta; class Magnoliopsida; order Asterales; family Asteraceae; genus Rutidosis; species Rutidosis leptorrhynchoides. The sequence continues at coordinate 267,967,809 of NC_092335.1, forward strand.
AGTCGTTAAGTCATCGTTAGTCGTTACATGTAAGTGTTGTTTTGAAACCTTTAGGTTAACGATCTTGTTAAATATTGTTAACCCAATGTTTATAATATCAAAGGAGATTTTAAATTATTATATTATCATGATATTATCATGTATGAATATCTCTTAGTATGATATATATACATTAAATGTCTTTACAACGATAATCGTTACATATAAGTCTCGTTTAAAAATCATTAAGTTAGTAGTCTTGTTTTTACATATGTAGTTCATTGTTAATATACTTAATGATATGTTTACTTATCATAATATCATGTTAACTATATATATATTTCCATATATATGTCATCATATAGTTTTTACAAGTTCTAACGTTCGTGAATCACCGATCAACTTGGGTGGTCAATTGTCTATATGAAACCTATTTCAATTAATCAAGTCTTAACAAGTTTGATTGCTTAACATGTTGGAAACATTTAATCATGTAAATATCAATCTCAATTAATATATATAACCATGGAAAAGTTCGGGTCACTACAGTACCTACCCGTTAAATAAATTTCGTCCCGAAATTTTAAGCTGTTGAAGGTGTTGACGAATCTTCTGGAAATAGATGCGGGTATTTCTTCTTCATCTGATCTTCACGCTCTCAGGTGAACTCGGGTCCTCTACGAGCATTCCATCGAACCTTAACAATTGGTATCTTGTTTTGCTTAAGTCTTTTAACCTCACGATCCATTATTTCGACGGGTTCTTCGATGAATTGAAGTTTTTCGTTGATTTGGATTTCATCTAACGGAATAGTGAGATCTTCTTTAGCAAAACATTTCTTCAAATTCGAGACGTGGAAAGTGTTATGTACAGCCGCGAGTTGTTGAGGTAACTCAAGTCGGTAAGCTACTGGTCCGACACGATCAATAATCTTGAATGGTCCAATATACCTTGGATTTAATTTCCCTCATTTACCAAATCGAACAACGCCTTTCCAAGGTGCAACTTTAAGCATGACCATCTCTCCAATTTCAAATTCTATATCTTTTCTTTTAATGTCAGCGTAGCTCTTTTGTCGACTTTGGGCGGTTTTCAACCGTTGTTGAATTTGGATGATCTTCTTGGTAGTTTCTTGTATTATCTCCAGACCCGTAATCTGTCTATCCCCCACTTCACTCCAACAAATCGGAGACCTGCACTTTCTACCATAAAGTGCTTCAAACGGCGCCATCTCAATGCTTGAATGGTAGCTGTTGTTGTAGGAAAATTCTGCTAATGGTAGATGTCGATCCCAACTGTCTCCGAAATCAATAACACATGCTCGTAGCATGTCTTCAAGCGTTTGTATTGTCCTTTCACTCTGCCCATCAGTTTGTGGATGATAGGCAGTACTCATGTCTAGACGAGTTCCTAATGCTTGCTGTAATGTCTGCCAGAATCTTGAAATAAATCTGCCATCCCTATCAGAGATAATAGAGATTGGTATTCCATGTCTGGAGACGAATTCCTTCAAATACAGTCGTGCTAACTTCTCCATCTTGTCATCTTCTCTTATTGGTAGGAAGTGTGCTGACTTGGTGAGACGATCAACTATTACCCAAATAGTATCATAACCACTTGCAGTCCTTGGCAATTTAGTAATGAAATCCATGGTAATGTTTTTCCATTTCCATTCTGGGATTTCAGGTTGTTGTAGTAGACCTGATGGTTTCTGATGTTCAGCTTTGACCTTAGAACACGTCAAACATTCTCCTACATATTTAGCAATATCGGCTTTCATACCTGGCCACCAAAAATGTTTCTTAAGATCCTTGTACATCTTCCCCGTTCCAGGATGTATTGAGTATCTGGTTTTATGAGCTTCTCTAAGTACCATTTCTCTCATATCTCCAAATTTTGGTACCCAAATTCTTTCAGCCCTATACCGGGTTCCGTCTTCCCGAATATTAAGATGCTTCTCCGATCCTTTGGCTATTTCATCCTTTAAATTTCCCTCTTTTAAAACTCCTTGTTGCGCCTCCTTTATTTTAGTAGTAAGGTTAGTGTGAATCATTATATTCATAGATTTTACTCGAATGGGTTCTCTGTCCTTTCTGCTCAAGGCGTCGGCTACCACATTTGCCTTCCCCGGGTGGTAACGAATCTCAAAGTCGTAATCATTCAACAATTCAATCCCCCTACGCTGCCTCATATTCAGTTGTTTCTGATTAAATATGTGTTGAAGACTTTTGTGGTCGGTATATATAATACTTTTGACTCCATATAAGTAGTGCCTCCAAGTCTTTAATGCAAAAACAACCGCGCCTAATTCCAAATCATGCGTCGTATAATTTTGCTCGTGAATCTTCAATTGTCTAGACGCATAAGCAATCACCTTCGTCCGTTGCATTAATACACAACCGAGACCTTTCTTTGATGCATCACTATAAATCACAAAATCATCATTACCTTCAGGCAATGACAATATAGGTGCCGTAGTTAGCTTTTTCTTCAATAACTGAAACGCTTTCTCTTGTTCATCATTCCATTCAAATTTCTTCCCTTTATGCGTTAATGCAGTCAAGGGTTTTGATATTCTGGAAAAGTCTTGGATGAACCTTCTGTAGTAACCAGCTAGTCCTAAAAACTGGCATATGTGTTTCGGAGTTTTCGGGGTTTCCCACTTTTCAAAAGTTTCTATCTTTGCCGGATCCACCTTAATACCTTCTTTGTTCACTATGTGACCGAGGAATTGAACTTCTTCCAACCAAAATGCACACTTTGAAAACTTAGCGTACAATTCTTCCTTCCTCAATACTTCTAACACCTTTCTCAAATGTTCACCATGTTCTTGGTCATTCTTTGAGTAAATAAGTATGTCATCAATGAAAAAAATGACAAACTTGTCAAGGTATGGTCCACACACTCGATTCATAAGGTCCATGAACACAGCTGGCGCATTAGTTAAACCAAACGGCATGACCATAAAATCGTAATGACCGTAACGTGTTCTGAAAGCAGTCTTTGGAATATCATCTTCTTTCACCCGCATTTGATGATACCCGGAACGTAAGTCAATCTTTGAATAAACAGACGAGCCTTGTAGTTGATCAAATAAGTCGTCGATTCTCGGTAGTGGGTAGCGGTTCTTGATGGTAAGTTTGTTCAACTCTAGGTTGAAATGACCCGTTCATATACATTATAAACGATTCACAATAGTTGATTACATTGCGAGGTATTTGACCTCTATATGATATATTTTACAAACATTGCATTCGTTTTTAAAAGACAAACTTTCTTTACATTGAAAATTGACAGGCATGCATACCATTTCATAATATCCACTATCCAACTATAAATTGATTTAATAATAATCTTTGATGAACTCAATGACTCGAATGCAATGTTCTTCGAAATATGCTATGAAAGACTCCAAGTAATATCTTTAAAATGAGCAAATGCACAGCGGAAGATTTCTTTAACACCTGAGAATAAACATGCTTTAAAGTGTCAACCAAAAGGTTGGTGAGTTCATTAGTTTATCATAATCATTTATTTTCATCATTTTAATAGACCACAAGAATTTCATTTCCAGTTCTCATAAATATACGTCCCATGCATAGAGACAAAAATAATCATTTATATGGTGAACACCTGGTAACCGACATTAACTAGATACATATAAGAATATCCCCTATCATTCTGGGATCCTCCTTCAGACATGATATAAATTTCGAAGTACTAAAGCATCCGGTACTTTGGATGGGGTTTGTTAGGCCCAATAGATCTATCTTTAGGATTCGCGTCAATTAGGGTGTCTGTTCCCTAATTCTTAGATTACCAGACTTTAATAAAAAGGGGCATATTCGATTTCGATAATTCAACCATAGAATGTAGTTTCAATTACTTGTGTCTATTTCGTCAAACATTTATAAAAGCGCATGTATTCTCAGTCCCAAAAATATAAAGGGTAAAAAGGCAAATGAAACTCACCATACTGTATTTCGTAGTAAAAATACATATAACGTCATTGAACAAGTGCAAGTTTGGCCTCGGATTCACGAACCTAAATTAATTATATATAATTATGTGTTGGTCAATATTTGTCTAACAAATTAGGTCAAGTCATAGTGTATCACAATCCTAATGCTCGAGACTAATATGCAAAAGTCAACAAAAGTAAATTTGACTCAAAATAATTTCCAAAAATCTATACATGATTAATATATAGTTTAAATATCGTCGTTTTATATTTTTAAATATTTTTAAAAGATTTATTAGAGTAATAATAAAATTTATTTATTAATAAATAAAATTTTATATTAAATTTATGTAATAAAATATACTTTTATATATATTAAGTAATAAAATTTATAGGGCTCATTTAATATCATAAAGATAATATGATAGGTATTATTAAAGTAAGTTATTACACGTAGTAAAATATGTTTGTATCACATATTTATTTGATAAAATAATATCTATAATGATAGTAAGTAAAAGTTGTATTATTTTGTAATAATAATTATTATTATAAAAATATCAATATTTATAATTACTAAGATGACATTATGATAAAACGATAATTCTAATTATGATAACTTTAATATTTACGATAATTTTTAATATTATCTTTAAAATAATAATTCTATTTAAAATAATAATAATAATGATATTTTATAGTAACAATGACATTTCTATTAAAATGATAATTTTTGTTAAAATGATAGTTTTAATACTAACGATACTTTTAATAATAATAGTAATGATAAAAATAATAAGAACGATAATTTTATCTAAATCAATATCTTATAATATTTTAATTTCATCATGATACTCTTACTCATTATTTCCTAATCGTTTCGTTTAATAGCTTTTAATCGTCTTTTATATCGTGTTCATAATAATGATAATAATAGTAATCAAAATAATTAGGTGTTACAAATATTTGTTTTAATTACACTAATATTAATAATGATAGTTACTATAACATTATTAACGATAATACTAATAATTATCTTAATGATAATATAGTAATAATAATAATAACAATAACAATAACCATTTTTAAATAATGATATATATATTAATAATGATAATAATAATAATAATACTAATAATAATAATAATAATAATAATAATAATAATAATAATAATAATTGGATAATAATAATAATAATACTAATTATAACTTTAACGATAATAACGATAGTAATAATAAAAAAAATAACAATTTTTAATGATAAATTCCTTTTATTGATAAAGATAATAATAATGATAATAATAAGATAAAACTAGAACGACGATAAAAACGACGATAATAATAATCATTTTTAATAAAAATATCGAAAATTCAATTGATTATAACTTCTAATCCGTTTATCGAAACCATTCGATATCTAAAGGAAAAGTTCTTAATTTTTCGCTAGCTTTCCAAAGACATGCATATCTTATACCTTATCTCAACCGCAAGTGTAACTAATTCAATATTCAACCTAACCTGTCTAAGGGCAATATCAAAAGTACAAGCATGCATAATCCTAAATACTCGAGCACTAGTCAGGGATACACTATTAGTATGTAAAAGTTAAATTATGAGTACTCACGTATCAATATTGAGACTCAATATTTCAGGAAAGGTACGTAGACGCAATGGAAATGATAAACACTATATTGACCTCATGAGCATACCCATGAACCATACTCAATCACCTCCATAGCTATAACCCATAATTTCCTTAATCCTATCCTACTCGAAAAATAATTTCGAAATCACTCGGACAGCACTCCGTCGTAATATTTTATGTATACTAATAATATCTTGAAATAATACGGATTAAATATATATATGTAAATCGATTGAGAGAGTTTAGAGAAAAATATTTTCAAGTTTCTATGAAATAATGAAACCTATTGAATTCTATTTATAATAGATTTTTGAATTATTAAAGTATGAATTATTAAAGTGAATTATTAAAGTATGAATTATTAAAGTGAATTATTAAAGTGAATTATTAAAGTATGAATTATTAAAGTGAATTATTAAAGTATGAATTATTAAAGTGAATTATTAAAGTTAAAGTAAAGTAAAAATAAAGTAAAGGTAAAGTTTAAGTATAGTAAAAGTATAAAACTATGTACGTATAATACGCTTATAAATATATATAATATTAATTTAAATCGTTATATATATTTAATAAAATAAAATATAAATATAAATATCGTTATCTTTATCATACTAGTTAAGTAATGAGTTGTCAAAAGTGGTTCTAGATATTTATAAAAGTTATATACGTTTTAATAATAAAGTTCTTTTTAAACTAAAAACGTTTTTGTACGTTTGAAACTAAATAGATCAATCGAGTCTTTATGAGATTCAATCTTCCACTATCCTTTGTCTAGTTCTCAATGATTGACAATTTGTTCTTATTTATAAATCACTTTACCATTTTCCGAATATTGTTAAAATGGAAAGATTTCTCAAATCAACGTGGGCCTTTCAACAGAGACTTGTAATCATAATTCAATATATCTGATAATTCAATCATTTGATCTTATCTTCTAATTCCATTGATAAACATTTTGAAACAGATACAATCATATAAAGTATTTAATCTAATATTTTGTTTACGTTTCAAGTTATAATATATATACACATATAGATATATAATCATATTCGTTTAATGGTTCGTGAATCGTTGGAACTTGGTCGAGGTTGAATGAATGTATGAACATAGTTTAAAATTCTTGCAATTTAACTTAACAAATATTGCTTATCGTGTCGGAAACATATAAAGATTAAAGTTTAAATTTGGTTGGAAATTTCCGGGTTGTCACAGTACCTACCCGTTAAAGAAATTTCGTCCCGAAATTTGAGTGGAAAGGTTGTGAATGATAATAAGTATGTTTTCATGATGCATACGGGCTGAAAATTAGAGTTTTATCATCAGCGAATAATTTGGATAAACAATCCATTTATATGAAGAGTACGAATGAAGCTAACATAGAAGAGTGAAATGAGTAAGTGTAGATTCATCTTATCATTTGACGTAGATATGATTGATTCCCAAATTTCAAGGGATTTGAGGAAAATCTTCTTAATAAGATTTGACTCTTCGGTAATCAAGGGAATTAGGATCCGCTTTAAATGCGATCATCCATTTTAATTGTTCTGTCGGAGATTTTCTTATAAATTCACCTCCTTCATTTCCTTACAACTCACACCTTCTGTTGATGCATTTTATGCAAGTCCCTAGACATCTACCCACATCTATTGCAGGTACAACAGTTTACAGGCCACCATGATTGCTCGTTATTATCCTATCCGTGTTTGTATGTGGTTACAGGAACTGCAGGAACGAGATTTAGATGTTTGACTATGTTAGACTTAGTCAGACGTACGAGTGAAGCCTCACTAGTATGGATGACAGGCTCATACGCACGGTTGATGCTGAGCTAAGTCACAATTACAACCTAAATGAGAAGACACGAGTGAGTGATCATCCGTACGGCTGATGAAGCCAACTCATACATGTGATGAATGAATCGTATGGGTGAGTCAACAGCAGGGGTATATAAAGTCTTATGCTCTTCATTTTAGGTTAAGCCTCTCATTTGTTACACACATTCAGATCTAGTGAGCTCCTCCGATTCTCTCTCAGTCCAAATCACCCAGGTGGTGAATAATAGTTCTAGGTGTTGATCTAATCACACTTGACTTAGTTGTGGTTTGACTAAATTAATCAAAAAAAACTTAACCTATTCACTAGAGGGTTTGATTCACTTATTCCGCCATTGTGTGAGTTAAATCTGTTGATTTCTAAGTTCTTAGTCATGTTTCATCACCTTCTATTCTTTCCCCCTCAACTCATATTTTAAAGTATTCATCAATATGCTCCATCCAGTTCTGATTCTCGATATACTTCTAACTTTCATATCGGTAATTCTTCTTTTTCATCTACCGTCAGAAGAATCTATTTACTTCTACTATACTCTTGGGTTTATAGTGTTTCTAGTTCTCCCGTGTCTTTATATTGCTATATGCATTGATATATATGGTTTATAATTTCTGGTTTGTCGTTAGGATTTATATGTTCCCTTATATTTCAAAGTCTCTGCTTCTGTCTTCTATAATCATTATCATTCACAGTTAATGCTCTCTTTTAGTTGCTGCAATTTATACCCCAATTTCTATTTCGGAGTTTTGTCCTTTCGTTTCTTCTTCTTGCGATTAAGCACCGCTTGTAATGGTCCAGAATTCACAGATATGAATTTTGGAATGAACATTGTTAATGTTCTAGGAAGGAAATTGTGATGGCACGATCTTGACTTGTCAAATTACTAGAATACCTTGGAAAATGCCGAATCATCAAGAAATATTTTCTTGATATTTTAGAGGTTAAATAGAATACAAGAGTCGTATAACATGGCACATGATGATGTTATGATCTGTGAATCATCACGTTCCATTTAGAAACTCAGCATGACTTACTGTAATATAATCACATTGATCAAGTGTCATTATATTATACTAATTCATGCTTCAGTTCCCAACATTACTTCAAAATATTCCTATTTTAAACTTGAATGTTTCAGAATTTAGAAACTAAAATAGTTTCTTTTATGATGTAATACAGATAGCGCAAAGAGGTAAATGATTTCAAATAAGAAAAATTAAGAAAATATCTTCAGAAATATGGAGGATATTTATAATGAAAGATATGATGATATTTTAGAATTTCTAATATCAGAGGATGATGAAGAATATTGTCCGCAGGGGTTTAGAGTCAGGAGCAAGGTATTCGTTAATGACTTCAGCAGGTACTAAATCATTTGGATCCTTTGAAGTCAGGTTCAGTCTTTGTAATTTGTCCACAGCCTCCTTCCTACTTTGCTCAATCCGTTTTCCAGTTCCAAAACTTCTCTTTTTCTGCGCTTTGCCAGCACACTTCATCATTATCATCCAGCTTTTACTGTTTAAAGTTGTTTATAGTTTTTGCTGCTTCATCAGCATTTTTTTTCTTTTCGGAGAACCAATTCGTAGTTCGGAGTGTTTTTCAGAAACTTCACATTCAAATTAAGTCCAGAAGATAGACGTTATATATACACATATAACTGTTGGCGTAGACATCCTGCGAGATTTCAAAATACTGATTGCTAATTCCCAATGATTCGTATGGCAATTCTCATTACAAGATGCGAATGAGTAAATGATGGGGTTTCAATGAATAATTATAATGACTTTTTGGAGAGGCTAAAGTCAAAGGGTAATGAAGTTGTTGGTACATCTGCTAATAATGTGGTGGAATGTAAAAGGTTCCCTGGTAACGATGGTGTATATCTCAAGGTTATAATAAGGTTAGTCTGACTGAAAAGTCGAAGTTGACTTACTGGAGCTGTGACAAAACTGGCTACTTTGAATAGGAGTCGCAAAGTTATTTTTGCTAATAAATGCCAAAGAATCTGACGCGGATACGTTGTTTAAACTTTTACTTTGGTTTTAAGAGTTTTTTGGGTACATAACTGTGGGTAACATGTGGTTGGATCATCATCTCGATTGCTCATCATTCGAAGTGTCTTCAGAAATTTTCGAAGGGTTTGAACACAGATTGTAATCGTTACCATACGTTTGATGTTCTAACACAGTTTTGAAGTCAAAATATAGCTTGTGAAAGATGTAAGGATCTAAGAGTGATGATTTTGGTCATATCTCAAGTTGAATTTTGAGATTTCAAAATCAGAATATGTAATTAAATTTTGAATGAGTATGGTTGTTTTGATTTCTATAAAAGAATGTATATTGTTGTGAAAGTAGGGAGTATAATGGATGATTTGCTGAATCAAATTCGAAGAATGTAACATATTAATTGTGAATTTATATATCTCTCGGGTATTACCTACCCGTTAAAAAAAAAATTTCACAATTAATATTTTGTACAAGAGAATTGTATTACAGTCTTTATGAAAATATATATATGTATATTTTCTTCATATGTAACATAGATTTAATGAGTTAATGTAAAATTAAACTCATTTGATTTACGGTTGGAACTAGAATTGAATAATCCCCAAAGGCTTTAAAAAGTACATAACTTTTACGCAGTATTTCTTTATTGACATTGAAATTATGAATCAATACTTCGTTATTTGTTGATGTATGATGTTCGGTTCGTGGAATTCTTGTGAATTTCGCAAAGTACGAATGATGTTATCTGAAAAGTTTTGGGTACATCGATGATGAAAGTGTAAAATTAAATATATACTTGATTTATTATGAATTGGAATTTGTTGAATTGCGACAGAGATTGTAGTTAATGCTGGTTAAGTTGCGGCTGAAGGACGTACATTATTGCATATTTGTAATATGAATTAACCGAGTAGTTAAGATTCACATACAATAGCTTAGCATGGAAAGATTTATTTCAATATATATATATATATATATATATATATATATATATATATATATATATATATATATATATATATATATATATATATATATAATATACATATAATTTCTTCAGAGGGAATGAGTTAATTCTTCATAACTCGTTGAAACAATATACACGTTATTGATTCGTAATGATGTTCACAGTGATTCTTGAACTGACGGAGTTTGTGATGTTATCGGTGTTGTTGATTCGGATGTTGACTGTACTGACGATGCTGGTAACGCTGACGGTACTGTTGATGCTGTTGGTAAAGCAAGTTTAGCTTGTTAATCACACACCATTTTTGTCAGTGTTTCTACTCTTCCTTCTATCATTTTGGTTCGTTTAACTGATTTATGGTTAGGGCTAGATTAGATAATCTCTAAGACTTTAGAGATTACATAATCGCCGCGGAATGTTTCTCCAATGAAGTTATGAATTAATACTTCGTCAGTTATTGTTGTTGGTACTCCTTGGTATCTATGGTGTGTATGACGTTGATGCTCGTGGGACATATTGTGAAGTTGAGGTTTACGACGCGGTTGTGGTTGGAGGTGGTAATGGTACTGTTGGCGTTGATGATGGTGGTACTGGTTATGCTGCTGGTGCTGCTGCTGGTGTTTGTAATCTTTGCACCATATTCTCCAAAGCCACTACCCGAGCGCGAAGCTCGTTGACTTCTTCTATTATACCGGGGTGATTGTCGGTTTGGACGAGCGGATAAATATAATCTAGAATTTGATGTAGTATATAATCATGACGAGATACTCTGGAAATGAGAGAGAAAATGGTGTTTCGGATTGGTTCACCGGTAAGTGCTTCAGGTTCTTCGTTAAGAGGGCAATGGGGTGGATGGAAGGGATCACCTTCTTCTTGTCTCCAATGATTGAGGAGGCTATGAACTCATCCCCAATTCATCCAGAATAGATGATGGCTGATTGGTTGATCCATTCCGGTCACACTGCTTTCAGAGCTGGAGTGGGATTCCATTTCGGAATCCGAGGAACTTGAATTAATGATGAATTTCATTTCGTACGATTGAATAAGGATTTTTCGATATGAAATGATTTTCGGTTATCGTATGGTATTCTAATTACATAGAATATTCATAGATATAGAACAAAAGATTTCGTAGATTACGGAGGAATTTGCGGGATATGTCAGGTAAAGTTTAAAGTAACAGATACGATAAGATATGATTTAGCAGATACGCTAAGATATGAATTTTGTCTATACACTACTCATGCAATTAATGTAGCAAGACGTGTCTAGACTAGTAATGATAAGCAGGTAATTTCCTAAGAATGATAAGCAGATGATTTCTGACTAAAAATGATAAGCAAAACTTTTGACATGCAGACACGGTCGAAGTCCAGACTCATCCTAACGACTTATCAGTTAGACACACTAATGCAGACATGGTTCGCTATGACCACCGCTCTGATACCAACTGAAATGACCAGTTCATATACATTATAAACGATTCACAATAGTTGATTACATTGCGAGGTATTTGACCTCTATATGATATATTTTACAAACATTGCATTCGTTTTTAAAAGACAAACTTTCTTTACATTGAAAATTGACAGGCATGCATACCATTTCATAATATCCACTATCCAACTATAAATTGATTTAATAATAATCTTTGATGAACTCAATGACTCGAATGCAATGTTCTTCGAAATATGCTATGAAAGACTCCAAGTAATATCTTTAAAATGAGCAAATGCACAGCGGAAGATTTCTTTAACACCTGAGAATAAACATGCTTTAAAGTGTCAACCAAAAGGTCGGTGAGTTCATTAGTTTATCATAATCATTTATTTTCATCATTTTAATAGACCACAAGAATTTCATTTCCAGTTCTCATAAATATACGTCCCATGCATAGAGACAAAAATAATCATTCATATGGTGAACACCTGGTAACCGACATTAACTAGATACATATAAGAATATCCCCTATCATTCCGGGATCCTCCTTCGGACATGATATAAATTTCGAAGTACTAAAGCATCCGGTACTTTGGATGGGGTTTGTTAGGCCCAATAGATCTATCTTTAGGATTCGCGTCAATTAGGGTGTATGTTCCCTAATTCTTAGATTACCAGACTTTAATAAAAAGGGGCATATTCGATTTCGATAATTCAACCATAGAATGTAGTTTCAATTACTTGTGTCTATTTCGTCAAACATTTATAAAAGCGCATGTATTCTCAGTCCCAAAAATATAAAGGGTAAAAAGGCAAATGAAACTCACCATACTGTATTTCGTAGTAAAAATACATATAACGTCATTGAACAAGTGCAAGTTTGGCCTCGGATTCACGAACCTAAATTAATTATATATAATTATGTGTTGGTCAATATTTGTCTAACAAATTAGGTCAAGTCATAGTGTATCACAATCCTAATGCTCGAGACTAATATGCAAAAGTCAACAAAAGTAAATTTGACTCAAAATAATTTCCAAAAATCTATACATGATTAATATATAGTTTAAATATCGTCGTTTTATATTTTTAAATATTTTTAAAAGATTTATTAGAGTAATAATAAAATTTATTTATTAATAAATAAAATTTTATATTAAATTTATGTAATAAAATATACTTTTATATATATTAAGTAATAAAATTTATAGGGCTCATTTAATATCATAAAGATAATATGATAGGTATTATTAAAGTAAGTTATTACACGTAGTAAAATATGTTTGTATCACATATTTATTTGATAAAATAATATCTATAATGATAGTAAGTAAAAGTTGTATTATTTTGTAATAATAATTATTATTATAAAAATATCAATATTTATAATTACTAAGATGACATTATGATAAAACGATAATTCTAATTATGATAACTTTAATATTTACGATAATTTTTAATATTATCTTTAAAATAATAATTCTATTTAAACTAATAATAATAATGATATTTTATAGTAACAATGACATTTCTATTAAAATGATAATTTTTGTTAAAATGATAGTTTTAATACTAACGATACTTTTAATAATAATAGTAATGATAAAAATAATAAGAACGATAATTTTATCTAAATCAATATCTTATAATATTTTAATTTCATCATGATACTCTTACTCATTATTTCCTAATCGTTTCGTTTAATAGCTTTTAATCGTCTTTTATATCGTGTTCATAATAATGATAATAATAGTAATCAAAATAATTAGGTGTTACAAATATTTATTTTAATTACACTAATATTAATAATGATAGTTACTATAACATTATTAACGATAATACTAATAATTATCTTAATGATAATATAGTAATAATAATAATAACAATAACAATAACCATTTTTAAATAATGATATATATATTAATAATGATAATAATAATAATAATACTAATAATAATAATAATAATAATAATAATAATAATAATAATAATTGGATAATAATAATAATAATACTAATTATAACTTTAACGATAATAACGATAGTAATAATAAAAAAAATAACAATTTTTAATGATAAATCCCGTTTATTGATAAAGATAATAATAATGATAATAATAAGATAAAACTAGAACGACGATAAAAACGACGATAATAATAATCATTTTTAATAAAAATATTGAAAATTCAATTGATTATAACTTCTAATCTGTTCATCGAAACCATTCGATATCTAAAGGAAAAGTTCTTAATTTTTCGCTAGCTTTCCAAAGACATGCATATCTTATACCTTATCTCAACCGCAAGTGTAACTAATTCAATATTCAACCTAACCTGTCTAAGGGCAATATCAAAAGTACAAGCATGCATAATCCTAAATACTCGAGCACTAGTCAGGGATACACTATTAGTATGTAAAAGTTAAATTATGAGTACTCACGTATCAATATTGAGATTCAATATTGCAGGAAAGGTACGTAGACGCAACGGAAATGATAAACACTATATTGACCTCATGAGCATACCCATGAACCATACTCAATCACCTCCATAGCTATAACCCATAATTTCCTTAATCCTATCCTACTCGAAAAACAATTTCGAAATTACTCGGACAGCACTTCGTCGTAATATTTTATGTATACTAATAATATCTTGAAATAATACGGAGTAAATATATATATGTAAATCGATTGAGAGAGTTTAGAGGAAAATATTTTCAAGTTTCTATGAAATAATGAAACCTATTGAATTCTATTTATAATAGATTTTTGAATTATTAAAGTATGAATTATTAAAGTGAATTATTAAAGTATGAATTATTAAAGTGAATTATTAAAGTGAATTATTAAAGTATGAATTATTAAAGTGAATTATTAAAGTATGAATTATTAAAGTGAATTATTAAAGTTAAAGTAAAGTAAAAATAAAGTAAAGGTAAAGTTTAAGTATAGTAAAAGTATAAAACTATGTACGTATAATACGCGTATAAATATATATAATATTAATTTAAATCGTTATATATATTTAATAAAATAAAATATAAATATAAATATCGTTATCTTTATCATACTAGTTAAGTAATGAGTTGTCAAAAGTGGTTCTAGATATTTATAAAAGTTATATACGTTTTAATAATAAAGTTCTTTTTAAACTGAAAACGTTTTTGTACGTTTGAAACTAAATAGATCAATCGAGTTTTTATGAGATTCAATCTTCCACTATCCTTTGTCTAGTTCTCAATGATTGACAATTTGTTCTTATTTATAAATCACTTTACCATTTTCCGAATATTGTTAAAATGGAAAGATTTCTCAAATCAACATGGGCCTTTCAACAGAGACTTGTAATCATAATTCAATATATCTAATAATTCAATCATTTGATCTTATCTTCTAATTCCATTGATAAACATTTTGAAACAGATACAATCATATAAAGTATTTAATCTAATATTTTGTTTACGTTTCAAGTTATAATATATATACACATATACATATATAATCATATTCGTTTAATGGTTCGTGAATCGTTGGAACTTGGTCGAGGTTGAATGAATGTATGAACATAGTTTAAAATTCTTGCAATTTAACTTAACAAATATTGCTTATCGTGTCGGAAACATATAAAGATTAAAGTTTAAATTTGGTTGGAAATTTCCGGGTTGTCACATCGGTAGTCGATACACAACCTGAATGTACCATCTTTCTTCTTGACAAACAAAACAGGAGCTCCCCACGGTGATGTGCTTGGTCGAATGAAACTACGCTCTAAAAGTTCTTGTAATTGGCTTTGCAGTTCTTTCATCTAGCTGGGTGCGAGTCTGTAAGGAGCACGAGCTATTGGTGCAGCTCCTGGTACAAGATCTATTTGAAATTCAACGGATCGATGTGGGGGTAATCCCGGTAATTCTTTCGGAAATACATCGGGAAATTCTTTTGCGACGGGAACATCATTGATGCTCTTTTATTCAGTTTGTACTTTCTCGACGTGTGCTAGAACAGCATAGCAACCTTTTCTTATTAGTTTTTGTGCCTTCAAATTACTAATAAGATGTAGCTTCGTGTTGCCCTTTTCTCGGTACACCATTAAGGGTTTTCCTTTTTCTCGTATAATGCGAATTGCATTTTTGTAACAAACGATCTCTGCTTTCACTTCTTTCAACCAGTCCATACCGATT
This sequence comes from Rutidosis leptorrhynchoides, assembly GCF_046630445.1. NCBI lineage: Eukaryota > Viridiplantae > Streptophyta > Magnoliopsida > Asterales > Asteraceae > Rutidosis > Rutidosis leptorrhynchoides. The sequence goes on from NC_092335.1 coordinate 267,983,817, forward strand.
ATCACATCAAAACTCCCTAACTCTACTGGTATCAAGTCAATCTTAAATGTTTCGCTAACCAGTTAAATTTCTCGATTCCGACATATATTATCTGCTGAAATTAATTTACCATTTGCTAATTCGAGTAAAAATTTACTATCCAAAGGCGTCAATGGACAACTTAATTTAGCATAAAAAAATCTCTACTCATATAGCTTCTATCCGCACCCGAATCGAATAAAACGTAAGCAGATTTATTGTCAATAAGAAACGTACCCGTAACAAGCTCCGGGTCTTCCTGTGCCTTTGCCGCATTAATATTGAAAACTCTTCCGCAACCTTGTCCATTCGTGTTCTCCTGGTTTGGACAATTTCTAATAATGTGGCCCGGTTTTCCACATTTATAACAAACTACATTGGCATAACTTGCTCCGACACTACTTGCTCCACCATTACTCGTTCCGACACCATTTGTTCCTTTCGTTCTGTTAACCCCTGGTCCGTAGACCTCACACTTCGCCGCACTATGACCATTTCTTTTACACTTGTTGCAAAATTTGGTGCAGAACCCCGAGTGATACTTTTCACACCATTGGCATAGCTGCTTCTGATTGTTGTTGTTGTTGTTGTTACAGTTATTATTATTGTTGGGATGATTGTTGTAGTTTCTGTTGTTGTTGTTGTTGTTGTTGTTGTTGTTGTTGTTGTTGTTGTTGTTGTTGTTGTTGTTGTTGTTGTTGTTGGGCCATTTGTTGTAGTTGCGATTGATGTTGCGATTGTTGGGATAATTGTTGCGATTATTGTTGTAATTGCTGTTGTTGTTGTATTGGTGATTCTTATCACCGTTTTCCTCCCATTTTCTTTTGACTTGCTTCACATTGGCCTCTTCAGCAGTCTGTTCTTTAATTCTTTCTTCAATCTGGTTCACTAGTTTGTGAGCCATTCTACATGCCTGTTGTATGGAGGCGGGCTCGTGTGAACTTATATCTTCTTGGATTCTTTCCGGTAATCCTTTCACAAACACGTCGATCTTCTCTTCCTCATCTTCGAACGCTCCCGGACACAATAAGCACAATTCAGTGAATCGTCTTTCGTACGTGGTAATATCAAATCCTTGGGTTCGTAACCCTCTAAGTTCTGTCTTGAGCTTATTGACCTCGGTTCTGGGACAGTACTTCTCGTTCATCAAGTGCTTGAATGCTGACCACGGTAGTGCGTAAGCATCATCTTGTCCCACTTGCTCTAGATAGGTATTCCACCATGTTAACGCAGAACCTGTGAAGGTATGTGTAGCGTACTTCACTTTGTCCTCTTCAGTACACTTACTTATGGCAAACACTGATTCGACCTTCTCGGTCCACCGTTTCAATCCGGTCGGTCCTTCGGTTCCATCAAATTCCAAAGGTTTGCAGGCAGTGAATTCTTTGTAGGTGCATCCTACACAATTTCCTGTACTGCTAGATCCAAGGTTATTGTTGGTATGTAGCGCAGCCTGTACTGCGGCTATGTTTGAAGCTAGAAAAGTATGGAATTCCTCTTCATTCATATTCACGGTGTGTCGAGTAGTCGGTGCCATTTCCTTCAAAATAGTCAAATGGAACAAGTTAATCATACAGAATATTAAGAGTAGTTAATAGTATTTCGTAGCATAATATGAACTCATTTATAAAAGCTTTTTCTTCATATTAGCGTTTTATAAGTTTAAATTCGGGTAGTACCTACCCGTTAAGTTCATACTTTGTAGCTAATATACAATTCAACTACTACAATTCTATATGAAAAACTGATTATAATAATATTTCGCGTTCAAACTTTTATACAATATTTTACAAACTTACAATACCGCTTATTTTACATAAAGCATGAAATATAACACACAATAACTTTGATACAAGATAGTTGTGAAGATAATTCTAGCTAGTACACAAGTCATTCAGCAAAGGCAATAAAGACACGTAATTCATACGTCCAGAAACAAGTCATGCATTCTGGTTTTACTAGGACTACTTCCCATCCTTGGTCATGTGGAACATAACCGTTATGGCCGTTGATAAGACAGCGTGTTGTAACATCGTCAAAGGGACGAGGGTTACGTAATGTCCAACAGTCCCGTAACAATCTAAAAACCTCATTTCTTACCCCAATTACCGACTCCGTCACTTGTGGGAACGTTTTGTTTAATAGTTGTATCCCGATGTTCTTGTTCTCACTTTGGTGAGAAGCGAACATTACTAATCCGTAAGCATAACATGTTTCTTTATGTTGCATGTTAGCCGCTTTTTCTAAATCACGAAGTCCAATATTCGGATATATTGAGTCAAAATAATTTCTTAACCCATTGCGTAAAATAGCATTTGGGTTCCCCGCAATATATGCGTCAAAGTAAACACATCGTAACTTATGGATTTCCCAATGTGATATCCCCCATCTTTCGAACGAAAGCCTTTTATAAACCAAGGCATTCTTGGAACATTCTTCGAATGTCTTACAAACTGATCTCGCCTTAAATAGTTGTGCCGAAGAATTCTAACCGACTCTAGACAAGATTTCATCAATCATGTCTCCGGGTAGGTCTCTTAAAATATTGGGTTGTCTATCCATTTTGTGTTTTTATACTGTAAAATAGACAAGAGTTAGATTCATAAAAAAATTAGTTATTAATACAAGCAATTTTTACATATATCATAAAGCATAAGCACACTATATTACATATATTACACCACACGAATACAACTATCTTATTCCGACTCGGTCTTTTCTTCTTCTTCAGTTTTGGTTCGTTTTGCCAAGTTTCTAGGGATATATGATGTTCCCCTAATACGAGCCGTCGTTTTCCACATTGGTTTAGAAAAACCTGGTGGTTTAGAGGTTCCCGGGTCATTGTTACAACTTAAGGACTTCGGGGGTTGACGATACATATAAAGTTCATCGGGGTTGGAATTAGATTTCTCTATTTTTATGCCCTTTCCCTTATTATTTTCTTTTGCCTTTTTAAATTCAGTTGGGGTAATTTCTATAACATCATCGGAATTCTCGTCAGAATCCGATTCATCGGAGAATTGGTAATCCTCCCAATATTTTGCTTCCTTGGCGGAAACACCATTGACCATAATTAACCTTGGTCGGTTGGTTGAGGATTTTCTTATACTTAACCGTTTTATTATTTCCCCCACCGGTTCTATTTCTTCATCCGGTTCCGATTCTTCTTTCGGTTCCGATTCTTCTTCCGGTTCCGAATCTTCTTCCGGTTCCTCTTCGGGAACTTGTGAATCATTCCATGAATCATTCCAATTTACATTTGACTCTTCATTATTATTAGGTGAGTCAATGGGACTTGTTCTAGAGGTAGACATCTATCACATAATATCAAACGCGTTAAGAGATTAATATATCACATAATATTCACATGTTAAAAATATATAGTTTCCAACAAAATTTGTTAAGCAATCATTTTTCAAGTAAACACGGTCAAAGTCCAGACTCACTAATGCATCCTAACAAACTCGATAAGACACACTAATGCAAAATTTTGGTTCTCTAAGACCAACGCTCGGATACCAACTGAAATGTCCCGTTCTTATTGATTAAAAACGTTCCATATTAATTTATTTCGTTGCGAGGTTTTGACCTCTATATGAGACGTTTTTCAAAGACTGCATTCATTTTTAAAACAAACCATAACCTTTATTTCATAAATAAAGGTTTAAAAAGCTTTACGTAGATTATCGAATAATGATAATCTAAAATATCCTGTTTACACACGACCATTACATAATGGTTTACAATACAAATATGTTACATCAAAATCAGTTTCTTGAATGCAGTTTTTACACAATATCATACAAACATGGACTCCAAATCTTGTCCTTATTTTAGTATGCAACAGCGGAAGCTCTTAGTATTCACCTGAGAATAAACATGCTTTAAACGTTAACAAAAATGTTGGTGAGTTATAGGTTTAACCTATATATATCAAATCGTAACAATAGACCACAAGATTTCATATTTCAATACACATCCCATATATAGAGATAAAAATTATTCATATGGTGAACACCTGTTAATCGACATTAACAAGATGCATATATATAAGAATATCCCCATCATTCCGGGACACCCTTCGGATATGATATAAATTTCGAAGTACTAAAGCATCCGGTACTTTGGATGGGGTTTGTTAGGCCCAATAGATCTATCTTTAGGATTCGCGTCAATTAGGGTGTCTGTTCCATAATTCTTAGATTACCAGACTTAATAAAAAGGGGCATATTCGATTTCGATAATTCAACCATAGAATGTAGTTTCACGTACTTGTGTCTATTTTGTAAATCATTTATAAAACCTGCATGTATTCTTATCCCAAAAATATTAGATTTTAAAAGTGGGACTATAACTCACTTTCACAGATTTTTACTTCGTCGGGAAGTAAGACTTGGCCACTGGTTGATTCACGAACCTATAACAATATATACATATATATCAAAGTATGTTCAAAATATATTTACAATACTTTTAATACATTTTGATGTTTTAAGTTTATTAAGTCAGCTGTCCTCGTTAGTAACCTACAACTAGTTGTCCACAGTTAGATGTATAGAAATAAATCGATATATATAATATCTTGACAAAGATGCATATAGAATATTCCCCAGCATACCGGCACTCGCAATCAGTATGCTACCAGTATACAAACAGGCCATCCCTTTTAAAAATGACGATTGTATACACCTTACAAACAGGTCATTCCTTTTAAAGATGGCGGTTGTATACTAAAATTCGAAGTACTAAAGCAGTTCAAATTATCTGACTGGGGCGTGTCAATGTCCATAGATCTATCTTTAGGATTCGCGTCAATTAGGGGCCAGTTCCCTAATTCGTAGGTTACCAGACAAAAGGGGAAATATCTGGTGTAATCATAATCCAGCCGTAGAATGTTTTTAAGTACTTGTGTCTATTTCGTCAAACATTTATAAAAGCAGCGCATGTATTCTCAGCCCAAAAATATATATTGCAAAAACATTTAAAAAGGGAGTAAATGAAACTCACGATACGATATTTTGTAGTAAAAATATGCATACGACGGAACTGAACAATGCAGGGTTGGCCTCAGATTCACGAACCTATATCATTTATATATATATTAACACATATAATTGAAATCGAACAAATTTATATATTATCAGTGATATAAATGTTATCTTAATAAATTATATGTTTTGTTAATAACTTAATTATTATATTTATTTTATATGCTTTTAAATAAATAATTAATATTTATTATAAGAATATTAATATAGTTTTTGTTAAATATATTTTTATATAAATAATTTTATTGAAATAATAATAATAATAATAATAATAGTAATATTGATAATAATAATATAGTTATAATAATAATAATAATAATGATACTAGTAGTAAAAATAATAATAATAATAATAATAATAATAATAATAATAATAATAATAATAATAATAATAATAATAATAATAATAATAATAATAATAATAATAATAATAATAATAATGTTAAATATAATTATATTAATGTTAAAAATAATAATAATAATAATGATAGCAAAAATAATGATGATAATTCTAATAATAATAATAATAATGATGGTTTTAATAATAATAAGATGATAATTTTAGTAAATATGATAATTTTAATAATAATAATAATAATAATACTTATATTCCTAATAATAATAATAATAATAATAATAATAATAATAATAATAATAATAATAATAATAATAATAATAATCATAACGATAATAGAAATAAAATACTACCTTAAAAAGTTTTCCCAACAAAAATGCCATAGATCAGGCTTGAACCCGAGACCTCTCGGTTTAACACAACACCTCTAAACCAACTAAGCTATTCTGTATTTTCTGATTTTATATCACAACTAATTCTTTAAAACCCTTAAATTCGATTATTGTATTTTTCTCCACAACAAGATTACTTTAATCTTTCTCCTTTTTCCCAACATCATAATCACAGATCATCTGTCGTAACCCGTCCAAATCTACCTGGACGAATACATTACATTTGGTTACATCGCGAGGTACTTGACCTCTATATGATACATTTTACAAACATTGCATTCGTTTTTAAAAGACAAACTTTCTTCACATCGAAAGTCGACGGCATGCATACCATTTCATAATACATCCAACTATAATTGACTTAATAATAATCTTGATGAACTCAACGACTCGAATGCAACGTCTTTTGAAATATGTCATGAATGACTCCAAGTAATATCCTTAAAATGAGCAAATGCATAGCGGAAGATTTCTTTCATACCTGAGAATAAACATGCTTTCAAGTGTCAACCAAAAGGTTGGTGAGTTCATTAGTTTATCTTAATCAATCATTTTCATCATTTTAATAGACCACAAGATTTCCATTTCCATTTCTCATAAATATACGTCCCATGAACAGAGATAAAAATAATCATTCATATGGATTAAACACCTGGTAACCGACATTAACAAGATGCATATAAGAATATCCCCTATCATTCCGGGACATCCATTGGACATGATAAAACAACATCGAAGTACTAAAGCATCCGCTACAACGGATGGGGTTTGTTAGGCCCAATAGATCTATCTTTAGGATTCGCGTCAATTAGTAGTCTGGTTTACTAATTCTTAGGCTACCAAGCAAAATGAGCATATTCGGCTTCGATCATTCAACCATATAATGTAATTTCGATTACTTGTGTCTATTTCATAAAACATTTATAAAAGCGCATGTATTCTCAGTCCCAAAAATATATATTGCAAAAGCATTTAAAAAGGGAGTAATGAAACTCACTATAATGTATTTTGTAGTAAAAATACATATGACGGAACTGAACAATGCAGGGTTGACCTCAGATTCACGAACCTATATCATTTGTATATATATATTAATACACCTAATCGAAATCAAATAAGTTTATATATATATATATATATATATATAACCTATTAGTGATATTATTTTTATATTAATAATATATTTATATTTCATATATTCCTTTTATATAATAAAATATTTTGTTATGTTATATGTGTTAAATATATATATTTATGTATTTCATTTGTTTATCAAAATAGTAGTTCCAATTATACTAAGTTAATGTTAGTAAAAACAATGATAATTGCATTACTAATATACTTATGTTAGTAATAACTCTATTGGTGATAATAACAATGATATTAATAATAATACTTGTAAAAATATTAATTTTACCGTTAAATATAGCTATGATATTGATTTTAGTAATTACATAATAATAATACTCGTGATAATATGAATAATAGTTCTTATGTTAATATTAACAAGTTCTATTATTTGAAAATATATATATATATATATATATATATATATATATATATATATATATATATATATATATATATATATATATATATATACTAATACTAATCTTTACGAAAATAGTAATAACTTGTATTATTTTCATATTGATAATAATAGTAGACCTTTTCATCATAATTATAATAATATTAAAGTTTTAAAATTAATGATAATATCATAACTAATACTCATAATAATAAAAATAGATATAATACTTAGTGATATTACATAATAATAACTAAAATGATAATAATAATAATAAACATAATATTAATATTAACATAACAATAACAATAATTAATAATACTCATAATATCAATAATAATATTAATAATGGTTATGATACTTATAATTAAGATGATAATAATAATAATTATAATTCTAGTAATAATAATATTAATATTAATTTTAGTAGTAATAATATTATTCATAACATTAATGATAGTAATAATAATGATTAACGTAATATTAATAACAATAAAATTAATAATAATGATAATAATAAATGTTACAACCTTTGAAGAGAAGCTTTAAAAAAATAGCCACCGCCGGGACTCGAACCTGCGACCTCCCGCTTACCCGACACCCCACTTAACCATTCCTCCGTCCATACTTTTCTGACTAATTCCTAACTCCAAATTTATTTAACTTGTTTTTTCTGTTTCTCCATCTTCTTCCATTGAATCCGAAATTTATAACTATTGGGAATCTTAAATCACGACATTTGATTACTCAGTAAGTAGTTTTTAGGATTTATAATGAATAACGATTTATAAATGATTAGCTTGATTAACAAAAAAAATAAAAAAATAAAAAACAGCTGATGCTGTTCGTCGACTGAAAACATAAAAAAAATTGATTTTGATTATGAGAACATTTTAGCTATAAATTCCAACATGAAAAAGATTGTAAATCCTTCCAAGAACATTTCTGGGTCGTCAATTTAATTTAAAACATCAAAGAAATTATGAATTTTGCTATGAACATAATATTTGACTTTTTTTAGAAATTACCTTTGACTTCAAAATTTGAAATGAATAAGAGGAATTGAAAGCCAAGGTTTTGCAGATAGTTTTAGTGAAAGGTTCCTAACAATATTGCATTATTAGATTTTGAGATTGAATTCGAATTCGAATTATGGCTTAAAACATGTCGTGAAGGAGAAAAAAAAAAGGTTTGTTTCTTTTATTTCTGATGGATTTCTTCAACAACAGTGGTGGATGTATATCGTGCAATTGATCGATGTTATGCAGTTACATGATTTGATCAAAAAAATTGTATGGTAGTGAGACTACTCGACATGAGTTCACGGGCAGAAGGAAGAAAAAGAAAACAAACAAAAAGAAAAAAATAAAATAGAGAAAAATAGGGATGATGGTGATATATATATATATATATATATATATATATATATATATATATATATATATATATATATATATATATATATATATATATATATATATATATATATCATACGCGTATTTATTTCTTTATATTTTATATTTAATTTTAATAAATATAGATATATTATCAATAATGTTATTAATATTAATTTAATAATAATAACATATTATAATAATAGTTATTAATAATAATGTTAATAATGATATCAATAATAATAATAATATTAATGATGATGATAATGATAATAAGTTGTATTTTAATAAATTAATGATAATTCTAATAATATCGAATAATACTATTAATTATAATAATAATGATAAGAGTAAAAAAAAAATGAGAATTTTAGTAATCTTAATATTGATAATAATAAAAATGATAATTTGATAATATGATAATTTTATCAATAATACTAATAATAATAATAATAATATAGCATATTACATATATCAAATCTGATATTAATAATAATAATGAAAGTAATAATAACTTTAATATATTAATTATATTTAAACTTTTAATTTAATATAATACCATTTATTATTTATATAATATTATGTTATATGATGACATTTTTCTGAACAGTTAATATTTATATATTCTATATATGTATTTAATAGAAATCATATATATAAACTCATTTTAAATTACAATTATTTATTTTGTATCTTATTTTATATTTTTAATTCTAATGTTTAAATTATATTTTATAATTTCAGATTATTACATATATTTTCATTTATATATATGTACATATTTATTTTCAACAATTAATTATATATTATTTCAAATAATATATCAAGTTAATATATATATATATATATACATATATATATATACATATATATATATATATATATATATATATATATATATATATATATATATATATATATATGTATATATATATATATGTATATATATATATATATATATATATATATATATATATATAGTTGTTCATGAATCGTCGGAAATAGTCAAAGGGTAATTGTATACATGATAATAGTTCAAAAATTCTGACACTCAAGATAATTGACTTTGCTTATCATGTCGAAATCATATAATGATTAAGTTTAAATTTAGTCGGAAATTCCCGGGTCGTCACAGTACCTATCCGTTAAAGAAATTTCGTCCCGAAATTTGAGTGAGGTGGTTATGGCTAACAATAAAAATATTTTCATGATGAATATGAGTTGGTAAATAGAGTTTTATCATCATTGAGTGATATAGATAAAACAATTCGATTACTCGAAGCGTACGAGTGAAGCTATTTCAAAAGAGTGAAATGAGTAATTGCAGATTTGACTTAACATGTGACGTGGTCACGGTTGATTTAGAAAAATAAGGTGCGTCTTAACTTTTGAAGTTGTCTAGGTTGAATTCCGGAATTCCAGGGATTTTAAAGAAAATCTTCGAAATCTAAAAGATTTGATTCTTCGGCGAATAAGGAAATTAAAATCTCTATAATTAAATACGGTGATCTGCCTTGATTACTCTGTCTGATATTTCCATTATAAATTAAACTTTTTTCGTTCCATTATTTTCACCATTCCTATACCTTCTTTCTTAATTCTTACATCCAAAAGATTGTGAAAATGCTTAATCCAGTTCTAATCCTCGATATTTTCCTAATTATCATTTCTGTCATCCTTCTTTTCAATCTTCCACTAGAAAAATCCGTTTACTTCTACTATTACTTTGGGTGATACTATTCTTAATTATACCGTCTCTTTATATTGCTATTCGTATTAATTTCCACGGTTTGTAACTTCCGTGTTGTTACTGGGCTTTATATTTTCTCTTATATTTTGGAGCTCTTTGCCTTTTTATTCTCCTCTCGACCTCTAGTAAAGCAAGTAACGGTCCAGAATTCGTAAGTATGGAGTTTTGAATGAACCTAATGTTCTAAACAAGAAAGAACGTAATCGCACGATTTGATTTGTCAAATTACCAGAATCACTGAGAATAGAACTATTAAGAATATACTTTCTTGATATGTTCAGAAGTTAAGCAGAATGAAAGAGTTATGTAACATGGCACATGATGACGTTATGATATGTGAATCACCATGTCCCATTAGAAACTCAGCATGACTTACTGTAATATAATCACGTTGATCAAGTGTCATTATATTATACTAACTCATGCATTAGTTCCCAACACTACTTCAAAATCATTTATATTTTAAACTTGAAATTTTTCAGAATATAGAAACTAAAGTAGTTTCCTTTTATGAAATAACACAGCCAGTGCGGAGAGATAATTAATATTGGACGAGAATATTTATGAAGATATCTTCAGAAATATTGAGGCTATTTATAATGAAAGATACCATGATATCTAATAATTTTAAAACCAAAGTGTGATGAAGAAATTCATTCACAATGATTTGGAATGATTAAGGAGCAAGGTAATTGCCAAAGATTTCATCAGAAACATAATCATCAAGATTCTTTATGTACAAGCTTAGTCCTTGTGATTTGTTCAGAGTCTCCTTCGTGGTTTGCTCAATTCTTTATTATCAAACCTTTGACTGGTAAGGCAATCTCCAGTTTTCACTACTTCATCAGGTTTTTCAAAAGTTGAAGTATCGATTTGCAAACTGGGTGCTTTTTAGAATTTCAGAATTGATGATTAAAATTTTCAGAAGTTACACGTTATATATATATATATATATATATATATATATATATATATATATATATATATATATATATATATATATATATATATATATATATATATATATATATATATAATTGTTGAAGTGAAGACACTGCGAGATTCGAGACTGATGGTTGATGATTCCCGCTAGTTGGTATGGCAATTATTGTTACAGGATGTAGATGAGTACATGATGGGGTTTCAATGAATAAATATAGTGATTTTTCTGGGAGATTTAATTCAAATAATAATGAAGTTGCTGGCAAGTTTACTGCTAATTTGGTGGAACATAAACGGTTCACCGGTAATGATGATGAAAGGGCAATTGTATACATTAAGGTTATAATAAGACTAATACGGTTAAAAAGTAGAAGTTGAGTTGTTGGAGCTGTGACAAAATTGGCTAATTTGGAAAGAGATTGCAAAGTTATTTTCGGTAATAGTAACGCTAAAGGAATTAGCACAGCTACGCGTTAAACGTTTACTCAGTTTTCGAAAGTTTTTCAGATGCAATACTATATGCATAAATCTTTCCTTCCGTATATGAAGTGCGGTTTGTTCATCCTCTCGATTGAGGTGTTTTCAAGAATCATGAAAGGTTTGAATGCAGATTGTAATCGTCAAGATACAAATGAGGTTTAAGATGAAATCAAGTGGCAAACTTGAAGAATTGTTTAGTTTCATATGTTATAATCAATGTTTTAATTCATTTTAATTGTCCAATGTTGGTAGTCCACGGTCGATAGTCCACAGTTAACAGTCCATTAATTCATATATAGTTTAATATATAATATTCGAATTGATTAATACGTATCGTGACCCGTGTACATGTCTCAGACTCGATCACAACTCAAAGTAAATATATTATTTGAGAATCAACCTCAACCCTGTATAGCTAAATCTATCGTTACTGCATATAGAGTGTCTATGGTTATTCCAAATAATATATATAGATGCGTCGATATGATATGTCAAAACCTTGTATACGTGTCTCGATATTTAAAATGCGTAAATAACAGTATTTAAATGACAATAAATAAAGTGCGTAAAATAAATAACAGAAATTAAATGACGATAAATAAAATTGCGAGAATTAAAATTGCGATAATTAAATTGCGATAAATACAATGTAATACGGAATTAACAGTTAGCTAGGATTTCGTTAGCGTTGTTTCTTAATAAATTTTCTCATAGTTAATTTGTTTGTTTCTAACAAATTTTATTTTGTCAAATGTTTTCTTCATTATGCCACTCGTTGGATTCTGATAGGTCAAAATCCAAATATGAAATTGAAGGGAAATGGTTATTCTACGGTAAACGGATACGTATATCTGTGGATGTAAGTAGGATAGTAAATGACTGTTGAATCAGATTCGAAGAATGTACAGTATAACATGTTAATATGAAAGTTAAATATTTCCTCGGGTATTACCTACTCGTTAAAATATTTTCACTATTAACATTTTGTACAAAGGATTTTTTAATTACAATCTTTATGAAAACATATATACATATATATTTTCTTCAGATGTAATCATGGATTTAATGAGTTAATATGATATTAAACTCATTTGCTTTTTCGGTTTGAGCTAGAATAAGTAATCTCTAAACCTATTAGGAACTACATATTCTTCGCAGAATATTAATGAAGTTATGGATCAATACTTCATCGTTCATTGTTATTTGTACTCCTTGGTATCTATGGTGTGTACGACGTTGATGCTCGAGGTACAGATTGTGATGTCGAGGTGTGGGATGCGGATGTTGCTGTTGGTGGTACTGCCGGTGCAGGTGATGTTGCTGAAGCTGTTATGTTTCGCACCATATTTTCCACATTAATTACTCGAGCACGAAGCTCGTTGACTTCTTTGATTACCCCAGAATGATTGGCGGTTTGAACAAACGAATGAATAAGGTTTAGAATTGTAGAAATTATGTGATCGTTGTGAGATATTCTGGAAATAAGAGATAAAATGGTGTTTCGGATTGGTTCGCCGGTGAATGCTTCAGGTTCTTCGCCCAGAGGACAATATGGTGGATGAAAGGGATCTTTTCTTCTTGTCTCCAATGATTAAGTAGACTACGAACCCATCAGATGAATTGGGGATGGCTGATTGGTTGATTCATTCTGGTGACGCTGCTTCCGGAGCTTAGGTGAATATCCATGTCGGAATAGTTGTCGGAATAACTATCGGAATAGCTATCGGAATCTGAGGGACTCGAAATGGTTGAGGGATTCATCTCGTACGATCAGATGAAGGATTTTCGATAAGAAATAGATTATAGGATGTAGATTAGTACCCTGCAATACATAGTTTACATATGCATATATAATACTAAAATCCCATAAGTTACGGAGGAATCTACGGAAGCTGTCAGGCAAAGGTAACAATAACAGATACACTAAGATATGAATTTATCTATACACTGTCTATGCAATAGAGGCAGTAAGACGTGTTTAGACTTTTAGGATGATAAGCAAATAATTTTCGACACTAAATGATAAGCAAAACTTTTGACATGCAACACGGTCGAAGTCCATACTCACTAATGCATCCTAACAACTTATCAGTTAGACACACTAATGCAAGACCTGGTTCGCTAAGACCACCGCTCTAATACCACATGTTGTGACCTGTCCAAATTTACCAGGACAAATACATTATATTTTGTTACATCGCGAGGTACTTGACCTCTATATGATACATTTTACAAACATTGCATTATTTTTTAAAAGACAAACTTTCTTCACATCGAAAGTCGAAGGCATGCATACCATTTCATAATACATCGAACTATAATTGACTTAATAATAATCTTGATGAACTCAACGACTCGAATGCAACATCTTTTGAAATATGTCATGAATGACTCCAAGTAATATTCTTAAAATGAGCAAATGCACAGCGGAAGATTTCTTTCATACCTGAGAATAAACATGCTTTCAAGTATCAACCAAAAGGTTGGTGAGTTCATTAGTTTATCATAATCAATCATTTTCATCATTTTAATAGACCACAAGATTTCCATTTTCATTTCTCATAAATATACGTCCCATGCATAGAGACAAAAATAATCATTCATATGGATTAAACACCTGGTAACCGACATTAACAAGATGCATATAAGAATATCCCCTATCATTCCGGGATATCCATCGGACATGATAAAACAACATCGAAGTACTAAAGCATCCGCTACAACGGATGGGGTTTGTTAGGCCCAATAGATCTATCTTTAGGATTCGCGTCGATTAGTAGATTGGTTTACTAATTCTTAGGCTACCAAGCAAAAGGGGCATATTCGGCTTCGATCATTCAACCATATAATGTAGTTTCGATTACTTGTGTCTATTTCATAAAACATTTATAAAAGCGCATGTATTCTCAGTCCCAAAAATATATATTGCAAAAGCATTTAAAAAGTGAGTAATGAAACTCACTATAATGTATTTTGTAGTAAAAATACATATGACGGAACTGAACAATGCAGGGTTGACCTTAGATTCACGAACCTATATCATTTGTATATATATATTAATACACCTAATCAAAATCAAATAAGCTTATATATATATATATATATATATATATATATATATATATATATATATATATATATATATATATATATATATATATATATATATATATATTGTAGTGACCCGAACTTTTCCATGTTTATATATATTAATTGAGATTGATATTTACATGATTAAATGTTTCCAACATGTTAAGCAATCAAACTTGTTAAGACTTGATTAATTGAAATAGGTTTCATATAGACAATTGACCACTCAAGTTGACCGGTGATTCACGAACGTTAAAACTTGTAAAAACTATATGATGACATATATATGGATATATATATAGTTAACATGATATTATGATAAGTAAACATATCATTAAGTATATTAACAATGAACTACATATGTAAAAACAAGACTATTAACTTAATGATTTTTAAACGAGACATATATGTAACGATTATCGTTGTAAAGACATTTAATGTATATATATCATATTAAGAGATATTCATACATGATAATATCATGATAATATAATAATTTAAAATCTCATTTGATATTATAAACATTGGGTTAACAACATTTAACAAGATCGTTAACCTAAAGGTTTCAAAACAACACTTACATGTAACGACTAACGATGACTTAACGACTCAGTTAAAATGTATATACATGTAGTGTTTTAATATGTATTTATAAACTTTTGAAAGACTTCAATACACTTATCAAAATACTTCTACTTAACAAAAATGCTTACAATTACATCCTCGTTCAGTTTCATCAACAATTCTACTCGTATGCACCCGTATTCGTACTCGTACAATACACAGCTTTTAGATGTATGTACTATTGGTCTATACACTCCAATGATCAGCTCTTAGCAGCCCATGTGAGTCACCTAACACATGTGGGAACCATCATTTGGCAACTAGCATGAAATATCTCATAAAATTACAAAAATATGAGTATTCATTCATGACTTATTTACATGAAAACAAAATTACATATCCTTTATATCTAATCCATACACCAACGACCAAAAACACCTACAAACACTTTCATTCTTCAATTTTCTTCATCTAATTGATCTCTCTCAAGTTCTATCTTCAAGTTCTAAGTGTTCTTCATATATTCTACAAGTTCTAGTTACATAAAATCAAGATTACTTTCAAGTTTGCTAGCTCACTTCCAATCTTGTAAGGTGATCATCCAACCTCAAGAAATCTTTGTTTCTTACAGTAGGTTATCATTCTAATACAAGGTAATAATCATATTCAAACTTTGGTTCAATTTCTATAACTATAACAATCTTATTTCAAGTGATGATCTTACTTGAACTTGTTTTCGTGTCATGATTTTGCTTCAAGAACTTCGAGCCATCCAAGGATCCATTGAAGCTAGATCCATTTTTCTCCTTTCCAGTAGGTTTATCCAAGGAACTTAAGGTAGTAATGATGTTCATAACATCATTCGATTCATACATATAAAGCTATCTTATTCGAAGGTTTAAACTTGTAATCACTAGAACATAGTTTAGTTAATTCTAAACTTGTTCGCAAACAAAAGTTAACCCTTCTAACTTGACTTTTAAAATCAACTAAACACATGTTCTATATCTATATGATATGCTAACTTAATGATTTAAAACCTGGAAACACGAAAAACACCGTAAAACCGGATTTACGCCGTCGTAGTAACACCGCGGGCTGTTTTGGGTTAGTTAGTTAAAAACTATGATAAACTTTGATTTAAAAGTTGTTATTCTGAGAAAATGATTTTTATTATGAACATGAAACTATATCCAAAAATTATGGTTAAACTCAAAGTGGAAGTATGTTTTCTAAAATGGTCATCTAGACGTCGTTCTTTCGACTGAAATGACTACCTTTACAAAAACGACTTGTAACTTATTTTTCCGACTATAAACCTATACTTTTCTGTTTAGATTCATAAAATAGAGTTCAATATGAAACCATAGCAATTTGATTCACTCAAAATGGATTTAAAATGAAGAAGTTATGGGTAAAACAAGATTGGATAATTTTTCTCATTTTAGCTACGTGAAAATTGGTAACAAATCTATTCCAACCACAACTTAATCAACTTGTATTGTATATTATGTAATCTTGAGATACCATAGACACGTATACAATGTTTCGACCTATCATGTCGACACATCTATGTATATTTCGGAACAACCATAAACACTCTATATGTGAATGTTGGAGTTAGCTATACAGGGTTGAGGTTGATTCCAAAATATATATAGTTTGAGTTGTGATCAATACTGAGATACGTATACACTGGGTCGTGGATTGATTCAAGATAATATTTATCGATTTATTTCTGTACATCTAACTGTGGACAACTAGTTGTAGGTTACTAACGAGGACAGCTGACTTAATAAACTTAAAACATCAAAATATATTAAAAGTGTTGTAAATATATTTTGAACATACTTTGATATATATGTATATATTGTTATAGGTTCGTGAATCAACCAGTGGCCAAGTCTTACTTCCTGACGAAGTAAAAATCTGTGAAAGTGAGTTATAGTCCCACTTTTAAAATCTAATATTTTTGGGATGAGAATACATGCAGGTTTTATAAATGATTTTCAAAATAGACACAAGTACGTGAAACTACATTCTATGGTTGAATTATCGAAATCGAATATGCCCCTTTTTATTAAGTCTGGTAATCTAAGAATTAGGGAACAGACACCCTAATTGACGAGAATCCTAAAGATAGATCTATCGGGCCCAACAAGCCCCATCCAAAGTACCGGATGCTTTAGTACTTCGAAATTTATATCATATCCGAAGGGTGTCCCGGAATGATGGGGATATTCTTATATATGCATCTTGTTAATGTCGGTTACCAGGTGTTCACCATATGAATGATTTTTATGTCTATGTATGGGATGTATATTGAAATATGAAATCTTGTGGTCTATTATTATGATTTGATATATATATAGGTTAAACCTATAACTCACCAACATTTTTGTTGACGTTTTAAGCATGTTTATTCTCAGGTGATTATTAAGAGCTTCCGCTGTCGCATACTTAAATAAGGACGAGATTTGGAGTCCATGCTTGTATGATATTGTGTAAAAACTGCATTCAAGAAACTTATTTTGTTGTAACATATTTGTATTGTAAACCATTATGTAATGGTCGTGTGTAAACAGGATATTTTATATTATCATTATTTGATAATCTACGTAAAGCTTTTTAAACCTTTATTGATGAAATAAAGGTTATGGTTTGTTTTAAAATGAATGCAGTCTTTGAAAAACGTCTCATATAGAGGTCAAAACCTCGCAACGAAATCAATTAATATGGAACGTTTTTAATCAATAAGAACGGGACATTTCAGTTGGTATCCGAGCGTTGGTCTTAGAGAACCAGAATTTTGCATTAGTGTGTCTTATGGAGTTTGTTAGGATGCATAAGTGAGTCTGGACTTCGACCGTGTTTACTTGAAAAATGATTGCTTAACAAATTTTGTTGGAAACTATATATTTTTAACATGTGAATATTATGTGATATATTAATCTCTTAACGCGTTTGATATTATGTGATAGATGTCTACCTCTAGAACAAGTCCCATTGACTCAC
The DNA here is from genome assembly GCF_046630445.1 of Rutidosis leptorrhynchoides. Taxonomy (NCBI): domain Eukaryota; kingdom Viridiplantae; phylum Streptophyta; class Magnoliopsida; order Asterales; family Asteraceae; genus Rutidosis; species Rutidosis leptorrhynchoides. The sequence continues at coordinate 268,002,392 of NC_092335.1, forward strand.
CTAATAATAATGAAGAGTCAAATGTAAATTGGAATGATTCGTGGACTGATTCACAAATTCCCGAAGAGGAACCGGAAGAAGAGTCGGAACCGGAAGAAGAATCAGAACCGGAAGAGGAGGAACCGGATGAAGAAATAGAACCGGTGGGGGAAATAATAAAACGGTTAAGTAAAAGAAAAACCTCAACCAACCGACCAAGGTTAATTATGGTCAATGGTGTTTCCGCCAAGGAAGAAAAATAATGGGAGGATTACCAATTCTCCGATGAATCGGATTCCGACGAGAATTCCGATGATGTTATAGAAATTACCCCAACTGAATTTAAAAAGGCAAAAGAAAATAATAAGGAAAAGGGCATAAAAATAGAGAAATCTAATTCCAACCCCGATGAACTTTATATGTATCGTCAACCCCTGAAGTCCTTAAGTTGTAACAATGACCCGGGAACCTCTAAACCACCCAGTTTTTTTAAACCAATGTGGATAACGACGACTCGTATTAGGGGAACATCATATATCCCTAGAAACTTGGCAAAACGAACCAAAACCGAAGAAGAAGAAATGAGCGAGTCGGAATAAGATAGTTGTATTCGTGTGGTGTAATATATGTAATATTGTGTGCTTATGCTTTATGATATATGTAAAAATTGCTTGTATTAATAAGTATTTTTTTATGAATCTAACTCTTGTCTATTTTACAGTTTAAAAACACAAAATGGATAGACAACCCAATATTTTAAGAGACCTACCCGGAGACATGATTGATGAAATCTTGTCTAGAGTCGGTCAGAATTCCTCGACATAACTATTTAAGGCGAGATCAGTTTGTAAGACATTCGAAGAACGTTCCAAGAATGTCTTGGTTTATAAGAGACTTTCGTTTGAAAGATGGCGGATATCACATTGGGAAACCCATAAGTTACGATGTGTTTACTTTGACGCATATATTGCGGGGAACCCAAATGCTATTTTACGCAACGGGTTAAGAAATTATTTTGACTCAATATATCCGAATATTGGACTTCGTGATTTAGAAAAAGCGGCTAACATGCAACATAAAGAAGCATGTTATGCTTACGGATTAGTAATGTTCGCTTCTCACCAAAGTGAGAACAAGAACATCGGGCTACAACTATTAAACAAAACGTTTCCACAAGTGACGGAGTCGGTAATTGGGGTAAGAAATGAGGTTTTTAGATTGTTACGGGACTGTTGGACATTACGTAACCCTCGTCCCTTTGACGACGTTACAACACGCTGTCTTATCAACGGCCATAACGGTTATGTTCCACAAGACCAAGGATGGGAAGTAGTCCTAGTAAAACCAGAATGCATGACTTGTTTCTGGACGTATGAATTACGTGTCTTTATTGCCTTTGCTGAACGACTTGTGTACTAGCTAGAATTATCTTCACAACTATCTTGTATCAAAGTTATTGTGTGCTATATTTCATGCTTTATGTAAAATAAGCGGTATTGTAAGTTTGTAAAATATTGTATAAAAGTTTGAACGCGAAATATTATTATAATCAGTTTTTCATATAGAATTGTAGTAGTTGAATTGTATATTAGCTACTAAGTATGAACTTAACGGGTAGGTACTACCCGAATTTAAACTTATAAAACGCTAATATGAAGAAAAAGCTTTTATAAATGAGTTCATATTATGCTACGAAATACTATTAACTACTCTTAATATTCTGTATGATTAACTTGTTCCATTTGACTATTTTGAAGGAAATGGCACCGACTACTCGACACACCGTGAATATGAATGAAGAGGAATTCCGTACTTTTCTAGCTTCAAACATAGCCGCAGTACAGGCTGCGCTACATACCAACAATAACCTTGGATCTAGCAGTACAGGAAATCGTGTAGGATGCACCTACAAAGAATTCACTGCCTGCAAACCTTTGGAATTTGATGGAACCGAAGGACCGATCGGATTGAAACGGTGGACCGAGAAGGTCGAATCGGTGTTTGCCATAAGTAAGTGTACTGAAGAGGACAAAGTGAAGTATGCTACGCATACCTTCACAGGTTCTGCGTTAACATGGTGGAATACCTATCTAGAGCAAGTGGGACAAGACGATGCGTACGCACTACCGTGGTCAGCATTCAAGCACTTGATGAACGAGAAGTACCGTCCCAGAACCGAGGTCAATAAGCTCAAGACAGAACTTAGAGGGTTACGAACCCAAGGATTTGATATTACCACGTACGAAAGACGATTCACAGAATTGTGCCTATTGTGTCCGGGAGCATTCGAAGATGAGGAAGAGAAGATCGACGCGTTTGTGAAAGGATTACCGGAAAGAATCCAAGAAGATATAAGTTCACACGAGCCCGCCTCCATACAACAGGCATGTAGAATGGCTCACAAACTAGTGAACCAGATTGAAGAAAGAATTAAAGAACAGACTGCTGAAGAGGCCAATGTGAAGCAAGTCAAAAGAAAGTGGGAGGAAAACAGTGATAAGAATCACCAATACAACAACAACAGCAATTACAACAATAATCGCAACAATTATCCCAACAATCGCAACATCAATCGCAACTACAACAAACGGCCCAACAACAACAACAACAACAACAACAACAACAACAACAACAACAACAACAACTACAACAATCATCCCAACAACAATAATAACCGCAACAACAACAACAATCAGAAGCAGCTATGCCAAAGGTGTGAAAAGTATCACTCGGGGTTCTGCACCAAATTTTGCAACAAGTGTAAAAGAAACGGTCATAGCGCGGCGAAGTGTGAGGTCTACGGACCAGGGGTTAATAGAACAAAAGGAACAAATGGTGTCGGAACGAGTAATGGCGGAGCAAGTAGTGTCGGAGCAAGTTATGCCAATGTAGTTTGTTATAAATGTGGAAAACCAGGCCACATTATTAGAAATTGCCCGAACCAGGAGAACACGAATGGACAAGGCCGCGGAAGAGTTTTCAATATTAATGCGGCAGAGGCACAGGAAGACCCGGAGCTTGTTACAGGTACGTTTCTTATTGACAATAAATCTCCTTACGTTTTATTTGATTCGGGTGCGGATAGAAGCTATATGAGTAGAGATTTTTGTGCTAAATTAAGTTGTCCATTGACGCCTTTGGATAGTAAATTTTTACTCGAATTAGCAAATGGTAAATTAATTTCAGCAGATAATATATGTGTAGCGACCCCGACAAATCGTCAAGTGACGGCGTCGGCTACGTGGGTCCCATTACCTGATTATAAGTCTTTAAGATAACGTTTGACCAAAATATGTCGCCTTCATTTCAAAATAAAGATTGTTTCAAAGTTTACAAAAGTAGTTTCCATAACAAGTACATAACAATGTTTAAAGTTTGTATGAAACACATGCGACACGATTAAAAGTAGTCAAAAGACGCTCCACGTATGCAAGTATACTCGACATCCAATGCAAGTATCAAATAGTATGAGCGGAAGCATGTATCACCTAAGTTCAAGGACCTGAGAAAAACATAGAGAATCTGTCAACGAAAACGTTGGTGAAATCATAGGTTTAAACAAGTAAATGAGTAATAGTAAGTTGAACCACAAGATTTGCAACATCAATAAAGCCATAGTACATTCTAAAAGTTAATATTCACGAGCACCCAATTATCAAAGCTTAACGTTCCGTCCGTTGAATACCCCATCAATTAGTGCTAGAACAACACTGTTCCCGAAAATATATTTCATTCGTAAACGGTAGCGAACCGTTTGAATGAGGGTTTGTCAAACCCATATGGCCATATAACATAAGTTCTCGCTTACACCATCTGATGTAACTAATGATAATCGGATTGAGGATTTTCGTTCTAAACTCGTATGTAGAATGTTTGTTTTCCCGTTCTTGTGTTCACTTAGTTCAAAAGAATCGTTTATGTTTTCTCATCCCAAAAGTAAGTTTAAAAGAGTAAAAGTGGGACTATGATCTCACCTTGTATGCACGAACCAAAAAGTACTTCGACAAGTAACGTGTGCAAAGAACAATGCTAGTCTTGACCTAAACAATTAGGTTGTATTAATAACGGTAACCACGATAGATCAAGGATGTTCAATTAGTCCTATGGCTCGTTAAGACTCGATCATAATAGCATGTGAATCAAATTGTCATGTTTCATGCAAGGTACAAGTATAAAAACATGTTAGAACGATTGCACAAATATTTGGTTAAGTTTGATTAAAAGTCAAACTTTGGTCGGTCAAAGTCAACGAAAGTCAACACGTTCGGGTCGGGTCCCAAACTATTTTTCTAAGCTTAGAAGTCATATATGAGCATGTTGGCCAAGTTACATGTTAATCGGAGGTGCGTAGCATAGCAAACATTATTCGAAAATTGACCAAGTTGGACAGAATCTGTCCAGGTTATTCCGCGCGCCGCGCAGAAAGGGGGCGCGCCGCGCCACTTCCTGGGCAGAGAATCCTGGCCAGTTTTTCAAAGTGTGCACGAACCAAAACCTTTTCTAACACAACTCTTGACCCGCAAACACTTATAGCGCCTATCATACGTCGTTGGAAAGGTATTTTGACGAAGAATGCAACTAAACACATATCATCAATCAAACTTGCACTTAAAACAACCTAAAATCGCATTTAATGTTCCATAATCAATGCATTCAAGTCAATATTGAAATTAAATGATTCGGTAACCAAATTACATGAACGATATGCCGTTTCGTAGGTAATTAAGCATACAACACAACCTAACACTTACAATTAACATTCATGTCATTTAATGCATCAAGGATTCATTCTTAGTTCATGAAACCCCAACCAAAAATCACCAAATTTCATAATCAAGTTTAAGGGGTTTCCTTGGTCAATCTTTACATCATAATGAAGCTAGTAACACTAGGAACAAGATTAAAACATGAAGTCTTAGCATCTAACAACATATGAACACTTAATATTCAAGATTAAACATGTTAACTTTCCATATGAACTAGTTACTTCAAAATATCGAAATCACGCATACAAATCACATAAACAAACTAAACTTGAGCCATAGACACTAATTAACAAACTTATAACTTAAAAATCTCAAGAACACAAAGATTAGTGATTTTAGAAAGTTACCCAAATTTGATGAGGTTGGTATGGAATCGAAGAGGAGATCACGAGGAGTTCAAATATGTAAACGGTTTGGAATGAATCCTTCTTGAATGATTTTAGATGATGATTTGCTTTTTGGAGAATTTGAGAAAAATGGAGAAGTATGAAAAGAAAAGAAGAAAGAAAATGAAAATGGGGAGGATAAGGGGGTTGACTAGTCAAATGGCTAGTCACCATTTTGGCATGTTGGCGAAACAAGTCCCTCTACTTCCAATCGGGTGCGTTAAATTACCTAATCAATATAAATCGAAACGCGTATTAACGGGAGATGTTATAAACATATAACGGAACTCAAATAGTTAAACGGAAAAGTAGACGGAAAAAGGCGGGATGTTACATTACCTACACCTTAAAAGAAATTTCGTCCCGAAATTTAGGCAGGCGTAGTAATCGTTGTTTCTTCCTCGAGATCTTGCGTTTCCGAATTCACGAATAGATGAGGATACTTCCCTTGCATTTGATCTTGTCTTTCCCAAGTAAACTCGGGTCCTCTTTTGGCATTCCAACGAACCTTGACAATTGGAATTCGGCTTTGTTTCAATGTCTTGACGGAGGTGTCTACAATTTCGACCGGTTCCTCTACAAAATGAAGTTTGTCATCGATAGTAAGTTCCTCGAGAGGGATGACGATATCGGGTTCGGCAAGACACTTTTTCAAGTTAGATACATGGAAGGTAGGATGAACGGAGTTCAATTGAGGCGGAAGATCTAAACGATAAGCAACGGTTCCAATACGCTCCAAGATTTCGAAAGGACCAATATACCGCGGATTTAGCTTCCCGCGTTTCCCAAAACGGATTACACCCTTCCAAGGTGCGACTTTCAACATTACTCGGTCACCGACTTGAAATTCAAGATCGTTGCGTCGTTTGTCGGTATAGCTCTTTTGACGACTTCGGGCCGTCCTAAGCCTATCTCGGATTTGAACGATTTTCTCGGTGGTTTCGTGAATGAGTTCGGGTCCGGTGATTTGCACGTCGCCTACCTCGGCCCAACAAAGAGGTGAACGACATTTGCGGCCATATAGCGCTTCAAAAGGTGCGGCTTTAATACTCGCGTGATAACTATTGTTGTAAGAGAACTCGGCGAGAGGTAAGTGCTTGTCCCAAGCTTTTCCGAAATCAACCACGCAAGCTCGTAACATGTCCTCTAAGGTTTGAATTGTACGTTCGCTTTGTCCATCGGTTTGAGGATGATATGCGGTGCTCATGTCTAAACGCGTTCCCAACGCTTCTTGCAATGTACGCCAAAATCTAGAAACGAAACGGCCATCTCGGTCGGAGATAATCGATAAAGGTATACCGTGTCGGGCTACGATCTCCTTAATGTAAAGTTGTGCAAGTTTCTCCATTTTGTCCGTTTCTTTCATGGCAAGGAAGTGTGCGGATTTGGTGAGACGGTCAACAATAACCCAAATGGTATCATAACCGCCCGTCGTTTTTGGTAGCTTGGTGATAAAATCCATCGTTATCCTTTCCCACTTCCATTGCGGGATCTCGGGTTGTTGAAGTAGTCCGGACGGTCTTTGGTGTTCGGCTTTGACTTTGGAACATGTCAAACACTTGGAAACATAAGTAGCTACGTCCTTTTTGATGTTCGGCCACCAATATAGTTGTTTAAGGTCGTGGTACATCTTATTGGCACCGGGGTGAATCGAGTATCGTGACTTATGGGCTTCATCTAAAATAAGGCTTCGTAGGTCCCCATAACTAGGCACCCAAATCCTTCCGGCGTAATATCGGAGTCCGGTCTCCCTAATTTCGAATCGAGAGACGAGAATGTTCAAGAGCTCGTGTGAAAGGTTTTCATCCTTGAGAGCCTCATCTTGGGCTACCCGAATTTGGCTATTGAGGTTTGTGTGGATGGTGATGTTTAAGGCTCGGACACGAAGAGGCACCGCTCTTTCTTTTCGACTTAAAGCATCGGCTACTACATTTGCCTTCCCGGGATGGTAACGAAGCTCGCAATCGTAATCGTTTAAGGTTTCAATCCACCTTCGTTGTCTCATGTTTAGTTGCTTTTGATCGAAAATGTGTTGGAGACTTTTGTGGTCGGTAAAGATAGTACTCTTGGTTCCATAAAGATAGTGTCTCCACATTTTAAGTGCAAAGACAACGGCTCCGAGTTCGAGATCATGTGTCGTATAGTTTCGTTCATGAATTTTGAGTTGTCGAGAAGCATAAGCAATGACTTTCGTTCGTTGCATCAATACACACCCAAAACCATGTTTCGAGGCATCACAATATACAACAAAGTCATCATTGCCTTCGGGAAGTGACAAGATAGGGGCGGTGGTTAGCTTCGTTTTCAAGATTCGGAATGCGGATTCATGTTCGGTCGCCCAAATAAATTTCTTTCCCTTGTGAGTCAATGCGGTTAGAGGACGTGCAACCAAAGAGATATTTTCGATGAATCTACGATAGTACCCGGCGAGACCCAAAAATTGACGAATGTGAGTAGGAGTAGTAGGAGTCTCCCATTTGCTAATGGCTTCGATTTTCGTGGGATCGACTTTAATACCTTGGTCACTTACAACATGACCAAGAAATTGAACTTCCTTTAACCAGAATTCACACTTTGAGAATTTGGCATAGAGTTGTTCTTGTCTTAAAAGTTCAAGCACAAGTCGGAGGTGTTGTTTGTGCTCTTCTTCATTTTTAGAATAGATCAATATGTCATCGATGAACACAATAACGAATTTATCGAGATACGGTTTGCACACGCGGTTCATAAGATCCATGAACACCGCCGGTGCGTTAGTGAGACCAAATGGCATGACAAGGAATTCATAACTACCATAACGAGTTCGGAAAGCGGTTTTGGAGACATCTTCCCCCTTAACCCTTAATTGATGATAACCCGAGCGGAGATCGATTTTCGAATATACACAAGACCCTTGTAGTTGATCAAAGAGGTCATCGATGCGAGGAAGGGGATATCGGTTCTTAACCGTCAATTTATTTAGTTCACGATAATCAATGCACATTCGTAGGGATCCGTCTTTCTTTTTAACAAACAAAATCGGAGCGCCCCAAGGTGAATGGCTAGGTTGGATAAAACCACGATCAAGTAATTCTTGGATTTGACTTTGCAATTCTTGCATTTCAGATGGAGCGAGTCTATATGGTGCACGCGCTACGGGTGCGGCTCCTGGAATAAGATCGATTTGAAATTCAACCGGTCGATGAGGTGGAAGACCCGGTAATTCGTCGGGAAATACATCGGAATAGTCACTAACAATTGGCACATCATCAATGTGTTTCTCATCGGACTCGACTTTCTTAACGTGAGCAAGGATCGCAAAACAACCTTTACGGAGTAGTTTTCTAACTTTAATACTCGAAACGAGGTTGAGTCCGGTGCAACTCTTATCGCCATAGACGATCAAAGGTTCACCATTCTCGATAGGAATTCGGATTGCGTTAAGATCACAAAGAATGTGAGTTTTCGTTTTGACTAACCAATTCATACCGATTATTACATCAAAGCTTCCTAGTTCCATGGGTATTAAGTCAATTTCAAATTCCTTACCCAAAATGTTCAAAGTACACCCCCGGTAATATGTGTCGGCACTTAAGAGTTTTCCGTCGGCCACTTCGATGGAATAAGTAGTATCTAAAGGGTGTGGTGGAGTGCAAAGGGTAGGAGCCAAAGTCTTAGACACAAAACATTTATCGGCACCCGAATCGAATAAGCAAGTAACATAAGAGTTGTTGAGAAGAAACGTACCCGTGACTAGTTCATTGTCATCTCGGGCTTCCTCGGTGTTGATGTTAAAGGCTCGGCCTCGGTTGTTGGGGTTGGTTTTCTTTTTCGGGCATTCGTTCTTATAATGGCCCGTTTGGCCACATTCGTAACAAGTGACCGTTTTTGGAGGATTGGGCCCCTTTCGAGCGACGGGGGCGGTGCTTGTGCAATTGTTGGCCCTATGACCAACTCCTTGGCAACGGTGACAAATTAGTTTGTTACATTCGCCGTAATGATGTTTGTGGCACTTGTTGCACAAAGGTAAGTTTCCGACATAACCCTTCTTGCCGTCGTTGTTGAAGGGCTTTTTGGTGAAGGTGTTGTTGTTGTAGTTGGTTGATGGAGTGGCTTCCCATTTCCTTTTGTTGCCACCCGACTTGTCCTCGGCCTTAGGAGCCGGCGCTACGATTTCGTCAACCGTTTCAATTAGTTGGCGAGCCATGTTCATAGCGGCTTGATGAGTAGTGGGTTTGGATGACATCACCCCTTGTTTGATGCTTTTTGGAAGACCGAGCATGTAAAGCTCAATCCTTTGAGATTCGGGGTTAACAAGATTAGGACACATTAAGGATAGTTCGGCGAAGCGTTGATTATAAGCCTTAAGATCGTTTCCGACCGCTTTCAAAGCTCTTAGTTCTTCTTCAAGCTTTCGGGTTTCTTCGCGCGGAAAATATTCGACAATCATCTTTTCCTTCAAATCGGTCCAAGAGAGGGCATGAGCTTCATCGGTACCCACCGATTGAACATAGGTGTTCCACCAAGTGAGAGCAACACCGGAGAACGTGTGGGTGGAGTATTTGACCTTGTCTTGATCACGACAACCGCTTATGCTAAAGACGGCCTCGGTTTGTTCAAACCAACGAGTAAGCACAACCGGTCCACCGGTTCCATCATAAGTGTGAGGTTTGCACCCCATGAAAGCTTTGTAGGAGCATCCCTCGTTTGAGTTACCGGCCCCATTGTTGTTGTTGTTGTTGTTGTGGTTGTTGTTATTGTTATTGTTGTTGGAAGAGTGACCGGCCATGGCCGCATCTACGGCGGTAGCTATCATCCGTTCGAGAGCTTGTTCGGGAGTTTCATTGCGGCGTACACGACGAGGAGCCATTGTTCCTTCAAAACAAAATAATACCGTTGGTTAGTATTCTAAATGATACTAACCGTGATATGGGATAAAGATAGAGAGAAAAATTATCCTTGACCCGCCTTAAATTCTTTATGTCATAATGTCGGTATGTTCATATGAGTCACCGTAATATAATTTCCGGGAATTATATTACCCTAATTCATATGTGCATTCGACATTACATCATATAGTCAAGGTGGCGTGTCAATTAAATTATACAACGCAAGATTTAGATAGGATAAGAGTAGGTATGAGTAAGAGAGTTCGAGTATAAATGCACAAATAGTCAAGTAATTCCTACGTCAAGTCTATATGCCGGTTGTAGTCTAGACTCACCAATGTACCCTATGACTCGGGGTTGACACCAATGAACTCTAAATCCCTACAACCAAGGCTCTGATACCACTTGTAGCGACCCCGACAAATCGTCAAGTGACGGCGTCGGCTACGTGGGTCCCATTACCTGATTATAAGTCTTTAAGATAACGTTTGACCAAAATATGTCGCCTTCATTTCAAAATAAAGATTGTTTCAAAGTTTACAAAAGTAGTTTCCATAACAAGTACATAACAATGTTTAAAGTTTGTATGAAACACATGCGACACGATTAAAAGTAGTCAAAAGACGCTCCACGTATGCAAGTATACTCGACATCCAATGCAAGTATCAAATAGTATGAGCGGAAGCATGTATCACCTAAGTTCAAGGACCTGAGAAAAACATAGAGAATCTGTCAACGAAAACGTTGGTGAAATCATAGGTTTAAACAAGTAAATGAGTAATAGTAAGTTGAACCACAAGATTTGCAACATCAATAAAGCCATAGTACATTCTAAAAGTTAATATTCACGAGCACCCAATTATCAAAGCTTAACGTTCCGTCCGTTGAATACCCCATCAATTAGTGCTAGAACAACACTGTTCCCGAAAATATATTTCATTCGTAAACGGTAGCGAACCGTTTGAATGAGGGTTTGTCAAACCCATATGGCCATATAACATAAGTTCTCGCTTACACCATCTGATGTAACTAATGATAATCGGATTGAGGATTTTCGTTCTAAACTCGTATGTAGAATGTTTGTTTTCCCGTTCTTGTGTTCACTTAGTTCAAAAGAATCGTTTATGTTTTCTCATCCCAAAAGTAAGTTTAAAAGAGTAAAAGTGGGACTATGATCTCACCTTGTATGCACGAACCAAAAAGTACTTCGACAAGTAACGTGTGCAAAGAACAATGCTAGTCTTGACCTAAACAATTAGGTTGTATTAATAACGGTAACCACGATAGATCAAGGATGTTCAATTAGTCCTATGGCTCGTTAAGACTCGATCATAATAGCATGTGAATCAAATTGTCATGTTTCATGCAAGGTACAAGTATAAAAACATGTTAGAACGATTGCACAAATATTTGGTTAAGTTTGATTAAAAGTCAAACTTTGGTCGGTCAAAGTCAACGAAAGTCAACACGTTCGGGTCGGGTCCCAAACTATTTTTCTAAGCTTAGAAGTCATATATGAGCATGTTGGCCAAGTTACATGTTAATCGGAGGTGCGTAGCATAGCAAACATTATTCGAAAATTGACCAAGTTGGACAGAATCTGTCCAGGTTATTCCGCGCGCCGCGCAGAAAGGGGGCGCGCCGCGCCACTTCCTGGGCAGAGAATCCTGGCCAGTTTTTCAAAGTGTGCACGAACCAAAACCTTTTCTAACACAACTCTTGACCCGCAAACACTTATAGCGCCTATCATACGTCGTTGGAAAGGTATTTTGACGAAGAATGCAACTAAACACATATCATCAATCAAACTTGCACTTAAAACAACCTAAAATCGCATTTAATGTTCCATAATCAATGCATTCAAGTCAATATTGAAATTAAATGATTCGGTAACCAAATTACATGAACGATATGCCGTTTCGTAGGTAATTAAGCATACAACACAACCTAACACTTACAATTAACATTCATGTCATTTAATGCATCAAGGATTCATTCTTAGTTCATGAAACCCCAACCAAAAATCACCAAATTTCATAATCAAGTTTAAGGGGTTTCCTTGGTCAATCTTTACATCATAATGAAGCTAGTAACACTAGGAACAAGATTAAAACATGAAGTCTTAGCATCTAACAACATATGAACACTTAATATTCAAGATTAAACATGTTAACTTTCCATATGAACTAGTTACTTCAAAATATCGAAATCACGCATACAAATCACATAAACAAACTAAACTTGAGCCATAGACACTAATTAACAAACTTATAACTTAAAAATCTCAAGAACACAAAGATTAGTGATTTTAGAAAGTTACCCAAATTTGATGAGGTTGGTATGGAATCGAAGAGGAGATCACGAGGAGTTCAAATATGTAAACGGTTTGGAATGAATCCTTCTTGAATGATTTTAGATGATGATTTGCTTTTTGGAGAATTTGAGAAAAATGGAGAAGTATGAAAAGAAAAGAAGAAAGAAAATGAAAATGGGGAGGATAAGGGGGTTGACTAGTCAAATGGCTAGTCACCATTTTGGCATGTTGGCGAAACAAGTCCCTCTACTTCCAATCGGGTGCGTTAAATTACCTAATCAATATAAATCGAAACGCGTATTAACGGGAGATGTTATAAACATATAACGGAACTCAAATAGTTAAACGGAAAAGTAGACGGAAAAAGGCGGGATGTTACAATATGTCAGAATCGAGAAATTAAACTGGTTAGCGAAACATTTAAGATTGATTTGATACCAGTAGAGTTAGGGAGTTTTCATGTGATAATCGGTATGGACTGGTTGCAAGAAGTGAAAGCAGAGATCGTTTGTTACAAAAATGCAATTCGCATTATACGAGAAAAAGGAAAACCCTTAATGGTGTACGGAGAAAAGGGCAACACGAAGCTACATCTTATTAGTAATTTGAAGGCACAAAAACTAATAAGAAAAGGTTGCTATGCTGTTCTAGCACACGTCGAGAAAGTACAAACTGAAGAAAAGAGCATCAATGATGTTCCCATTGCAAAAGAATTTCCTGATGTATTTCCGAAAGAATTACCGGGATTACCCCCACATCGATCCGTTGAATTTCAAATAGATCTTGTACCAGGAGCTGCACCAATAGCTCGTGCTCCTTACAGACTCGCACCCAACGAGATGAAAGAACTGCAAAGCCAATTACAAGAACTTTTAGAGCGTGGTTTCATTCGACCAAGCACATCACCGTGGGGAGCTCCTGTTTTGTTTGTCAAGAAGAAAGATGGTACATTCAGGTTGTGTATCGACTACTGAGAGTTGAACAAACTTACCATCAAGAACCGCTACCCACTACCGAGAATCGACGACTTATTTGATCAACTACAAGGCTCGTCTGTTTATTCAAAGATTGACTTACGTTCCGGGTATCATCAAATGCGGGTGAAAGAAGATGATATTCCAAAGACTGCTTTCAGAACACGTTACGGTCATTACGAGTTTATGGTCATGCCGTTTGGTTTAACTAATGCACCAGCTGTGTTCATGGACCTTATGAACCGGGTGTGTGGACCATACCTTGACAAGTTTGTCATTGTTTTCATTGATGACATACTTATTTACTCAAAGAATGACCAAGAACACGGTGAACATTTGAGAAAGGTGTTAGAAGTATTGAGGAAGGAAGAATTGTACGCTAAGTTTTCAAAGTGTGCATTTTGGTTGGAAGAAGTTCAATTCCTCGGTCACATAGTGAACAAAGAAGGTATTAAGGTGAATCCGGCAAAGATAGAAACTGTTGAAAAGTGGGAGACCCCGAAAACTCCGAAACACATACGCCAGTTTTTAGGACTAGCTGGTTACTACAGAAGGTTCATCCAAGACTTTTCCAGAATAGCAAAACCCTTGACTGCATTAACGCATAAAGGGAAGAAATTTGAATGGAATGATGAACAAGAGAAAGTGTTTCAATTATTGAAGAAAAAGCTAACTACGGCACCTATATTGTCATTGCCTGAAGGGAATGATGATTTTGTGATTTATTGTGACGCATCAAAGCAAGGTCTCGGTTGTGTATTAATGCAACGAACGAAGGTGATTGCTTATGCGTCTAGACAATTGAAGATTCACGAACAAAATTATACGACGCATGATTTGGAATTAGGCGCGGTTGTTTTTGCATTAAAGACTTGGAGGCACTACTTATATGGGGTCAAAAGTATTATATATACCGACCACAAAAGTCTTCAACACATATTTAATCAGAAATAACTGAATATGAGGCAGCGTAGGTGGATTGAATTATTGAATGATTACGACTTTGAGATTCGTTACCACCCGGGGAAGGCAAATGTGGTAGCCGATGCCTTGAGCAGGAAGGACAGAGAACCCATTCGAGTAAAATCTATGAATATAATGATTCATAATAACCTTACTACTCAAATAAAGGAGGCGCAACAAGGAGTTTTAAAAGAGGGAAATTTAAAGGATGAAATACCCAAAGGATCGGAGAAGCATCTTAATATTCGGGCAAACGGAACCCGGTATAGGGCTGAAAGGATTTGGGTACCAAAATTTGGAGATATGAGAGAAATGGTACTTAGAGAAGCTCATAAAACCAGATACTCAATACATCCAGGAACGGGGAAGATGTACAAGGATCTCAAGAAACATTTTTGGTGGCCGGGTATGAAAGCCGATGTTGCTAAATACGTAGGAGAATGTTTGACGTGTTCTAAGGTCAAAGCTGAGCATCAGAAACCATCAGGTCTACTTCAACAACCCGAAATCCCGGAATTGAAATGGGAAAACATTACCATGGATTTCATCACTAAATTGCCAAGGACTGCAAGTGGTTTTGATACTATTTGGGTAATAGTTGATTGTCTCACCAAATCAGCACACTTCCTGCCAATAAGAGAAGATGACAAGATGGAGAAGTTAGCACGACTGTATTTGAAGGAAGTCGTCTCCAGACATGGAATATCAATCTCTATTATCTCTGATAGGGATGGCAGATTTATTTCAAGATTCTGGCAGACATTACAGCAAGCATTAGGAACTCGTCTAGACATGAGTACTGCCTATCATCCACAAACTGATGGGCAGAGCGAAAGGACGATACAAACGCTTGAAGACATGCTACGAGCATGTGTTATTGATTTCGGAAACAGTTGGGATCGACATCTACCATTAGCAGAATTTTCCTACAACAACAGCTACCATTCAAGCATTGAGATGGCGCCGTTTGAAGCACTTTATGGTAGAAAGTGCAGGTCTCCGATTTGTTGGAGTGAAGTGGGGGATAGACAGATTACGGGTCCGGAGATTATACAAGAAACTACCGAGAAGATCATCCAAATTCAACAACGGTTGAAAACTGCCCAAAGTCGACAAAAGAGCTACGCTGACATTAAAAGAAAAGATATAGAATTTGAAATTGGAGAGATGGTCATGCTTAAAGTTGCACCTTAGAAAGGCGTTGTTCGATTTGGTAAATGAGGGAAATTAAATCCAAGGTATATTGGACCATTCAAGATTATTGATCGTGTCGGACCAGTAGCTTACCGACTTGAGTTACCTCAACAACTCGCAGCTGTACATAACACTTTCCACGTCTCGAATTTGAAGAAATGTTTTGCTAAAGAAGATGTCACTATTCCGTTAGATGAAATCCAAATCAACTAAAAACTTCAATTCATCGAAGAACCCGTCGAAATAATGGATCGTGAGGTTAAAAGACTTAAGCAAAACAAGATACCAATTGTTAAGGTTCGATGGAATGCTCGTAGAGGACCCGAGTTCACCTGGGAGCGTGAAGATCAGATGAAGAAGAAATACCCGCATCTATTTCCAGAAGATTCGTCAACACCTTCAACATCTTAAAATTTCGGGACGAAATTTATTTAACGGGTAGGTACTGTAGTGACCCGAACTTTTCCATGTTTATATATATTAATTGAGATTGATATTTACATGATTAAATGTTTCCAACATGTTAAGCAATCAAACTTGTTAAGACTTGATTAATTGAAATAGGTTTCATATAGACAATTGACCACCCAAGTTGACCGGTGATTCACGAACGTTAAAACTTGTAAAAACTATATGATGACATATATATGGATATATATATAGTTAACATGATATTATGATAAGTAAACATATCATTAAGTATATTAACAATGAACTACATATGTAAAAACAAGACTATTAACTTAATGATTTTTAAACGAGACATATATGTAACGATTATCGTTGTAAAGACATTTAATGTATATATATATCATATTAAGAGATATTCATACATGATAATATCATGATAATATAATAATTTAAAATCTCATTTGATATTATAAACATTGGGTTAACAACATTTAACAAGATCGTTAACCTAAAGGTTTCAAAACAACACTTACATGTAACGACTAACGATGACTTAACGACTCAGTTAAAATGTATATACATGTAGTGTTTTAATATGTATTTATACACTTTTGAAAGACTTCAATACACTTATCAAAATACTTCTACTTAACAAAAATGCTTACAATTACATCCTCGTTCAGTTTCATCAACAATTCTACTCGTATGCACCCGTATTCGTACTCGTACAATACACAGCTTTTAGATGTATGTACTATTGGTTTATACACTCCAATGATCAGCTCTTAGAAGCCCATGTGAGTCACCTAACACATGTGGGAACCATCATTTGGCAACTAGCATGAAATATCTCATAAAATTACAAAAATATGAGTAATCATTCATGACTTATTTACATGAAAACAAAATTACATATCCTTTATATCTAATCCATACACCAACGACCAAAAACACCTACAAACACTTTCATTCTTCAATTTTCTTCATCTAATTGATCTCTCTCAAGTTCTATCTTCAAGTTCTAAGTGTTCTTCATATATTCTACAAGTTCTAGTTACATAAAATCAAGAATACTTTCAAGTTTGCTAGCTCACTTCTAATCTTGTAAGGTGATCATCCAACCTCAAGAAATCTTAGTTTCTTACAGTAGGTTATCATTCTAATACAAGGTAATAATCATATTCAAACTTTGGTTCAATTTCTATAACTATAACAATCTTATTTCAAGTGATGATCTTACTTGAACTTGTTTTCGTGTCATGATTTTGCTTCAAGAACTTCGAGCCATCCAAGGATCCATTGAAGCTAGATCCATTTTTCTCCTTTCCAGTAGGTTTATCCAAGGAACTTAAGGTAGTAATGATGTTCATAACATCATTCGATTCATACATATAAAGCTATCTTATTCGAAGGTTTAAACTTGTAATCACTAGAACATAGTTTAGTTAATTCTAAACTTGTTCGCAAACAAAAGTTAATCCTTATAACTTGACTTTTAAAATAAACTAAACACATGTTCTATATCTATATGATATGCTAACTTAATGATTTAAAACTTGGAAACACGAAAAACACCGTAAAACCGGATTTACGCCGTCGTAGTAACACCGCGGGCTGTTTTGGGTTAGTTAATTAAAAACTATGATAAACTTTGATTTAAAAGTTGTTATTCTGAGAAAATGATTTTTATTATGAACATGAAACTATATCCAAAAATTATGGTTAAACTCAAAGTGGAAGTATGTTTTCTAAAATGGTCATCTAGACGTCGTTCTTTCGACTGAAATGACTACCTTTACAAAAACGACTTGTAACTTATTTTTCCGACTATAAACCTATACTTTTCTGTTTAGATTCATAAAATAGAGTTCAATATGAAACCATAGCAATTTGATTCACTCAAAATGGATTTAAAATGAAGAAGTTATGGGTAAAACAAGATTGGATAATTTTTCTCATTTTAGCTACGTGAAAATTGGTAACAAATCTATTCCAACCACAACTTAATCAACTTGTATTGTATATTATGTAATCTTGAGATACCATAGACACGTATACAATGTTTTGACCTATCATGTCAACACATCTATATATATTTCGGAACAACCATAGACACTCTATATGTGAATGTTGGAGTTAGCTATACAGGGTTGAGGTTGATTCCAAAATATATATAGTTTGAGTTGTGATCAATACTGAGATACGTATACACTGGGTCGTGGATTGATTCAAGATAATATTTATCGATTTATTTCTGTACATCTAACTGTGGACAACTAGTTGTAGGTTACTAACGAGGACAGCTGACTTAATAAACTTAAAACATCAAAATATATTAAAAGTGTTGTAAATATATTTTGAACATACTTTGATATATATGTATATATTGTTATAGGTTCGTGAATCAACCAGTGGCCAAGTCTTACTTCCCGACGAAGTAAAAATCTGTGAAAGTGAGTTATAGTCCCACTTTTAAAATCTAATATTTTTGGGATGAGAATACATGCAGGTTTTATAAATGATTTACAAAATAGACACAAGTACGTGAAACTACATTCTATGGTTGAATTATCGAAATCGAATATGCCCCTTTTTATTAAGTCTGGTAATCTAAGAATTAGGGAACAGACACCCTAATTGACGCGAATCCTAAAGATAGATCTATCGGGCCCAACAAGCCCCATCCAAAGTACCGGATGCTTTAGTACTTTGAAATTTATATCATATCCGAAGGGTGTCCCGGAATGATGGGGATATTCTTATATATGCATCTTGTTAATGTCGGTTACCAGGTGTTCACCATATGAATGATTTTTATCTCTATGTATGGGATGTATATTGAAATATGAAATCTTGTGGTCTATTATTAGGATTTGATATATATAGGTTAAACCTATAACTCACCAACATTTTTGTTGACGTTTTAAGCATGTTTATTCTCAGGTGATTATTAAGAGCTTCCGCTGTCGCATACTTAAATAAGGACGAGATTTGGAGTCCATGCTTGTATGATATTGTGTAAAAACTACATTCAAGAAACTTATTTTGTTGTAACATATTTGTATTGTAAACCATTATGTAATGGTCGTGTGTAAACAGGATATTTTAGATTATCATTATTTGATAATCTACGTAAAGCTTTTTAAACCTTTATTGATGAAATAAAGGTTATGGTTTGTTTTAAAATGAATGCAGTCTTTGAAAAACGTCTCATATAGAGGTCAAAACCTCGCAACGAAATCAATTAATATGGAACGTTTTTAATCAATAAGAACGGGACATTTCATATATAACCTATTAGTGATATTATTTTTATATTAATAATATATTTATATTTCATATATACCTTTTATATAATAAAATATTTTGTTATGTTATATGTGTGAAATATATATATTTATGTATTTCATTTGTTTATCAAAATAGTAGTTCCAATTATACTAAGTTAATATTAGTAAAAACAATGATAATCGCATTACTAATATACTTATTTTAGTAATAACTCTATTGGTGATAATAACAATGATATTAATAATAATACTTGTAAAAATATTAATTTTACCGTTAAATATAGCTATGATATTGATTTTAGTAATTACATAATAATAATACTCGTGATAATATGAATAATAGTTCTTATGTTAATATTAACAAGTTCTATTATTTGAAATATATATATATATATATATATATATATATATATATATATATATATATATATATATATATATATATATATATATACTAATACTAATCTTTACGAAAATAGTAATAACTTGTATTATTTTCATATTGATAATAATAGTAGACCTTTTCATCATAATTATAATAATATTAAAGTTTTAAAATTAATGATAATATCATAACTAATACTCATAATAATAATAATAGATATAATACTTAGTGATATTACATAATAATAACTAAAATGATAATAATAATAAACATAATATTAATATTAACATAACAATAACAGTAATTAATAATACTCATAATATCAATAATAATATTAATAATGGTTATGATACTTATAATTAAGATGATAATAATAATGGTTATGATACTTATAATTAATGATAATAATAAATATAGATATATTATTAATAATGTTATTAATATTAATTTAATAATAATAACATATTATAATAATAGTTATTAATAATAATGTTAATAATGATATCAATAATAATAATAATATTAATGATGATGATAATGATAATAAGTTGTATTTTAATAAATTAATGATAATTCTAATAATATCGAATAATACTATTAATTATAATAATAATGATAAGAGTACAAAAATAACGAAAATTTTTAGTAATCTTAATATTGATAATAATAAAAATGATAATTTGATAATATGATAATTTTATCGATAATACTAATAATAATAATATAGTATATTACATATATCAAATCTGTTATTAATAATAATAATGAAAGTAATAATAACTTTAATATATTAATTATATTCAAACTTGTAATTTAATATAATACCATTTATTATTTATGTAATATTATGTTATATGATGACATTTTTCTGAACAGTTAATATTTATATATTCTATATATGTATTTAATAGAAATCATATATATAAACTCATTTTAAATTACACTTATTTATTTTATATCTTATTTTATATTTTTAATTCCAATGTTTAAATTATATTTTATAATTTCAGATTATTACATATATTTTCATTTATATATTTATACATATTTATTTTCAAAAATTAATTATATATTATTTCAAATAATATATCAAGTTAATAATATATATATATATATATATATATATATATATATATATATATATATATATATATATATATACCTATTAATAAATAGTTGTTCATGAATCGTCAGAAATAGTCAAAGGATAATTGTATACATGATAATAGTTCAAAAATTCTGAGACTCAAGATAATTGACTTTGCTTATCATGTAGAAATCATATAATGATTAAGTTTAAATTTAGTCAGAAATTCCCGGGTCATCACATCATCAATATTGTTTCCTCAGTAAGCATCTATCATCATCTACACATTATCTATCATTATTTGGATTCATTTTTATCATCACCAACAATCTTAACATATTACAATCATAATCATCATTCATAACATATCATGTATCAACATCCTCTCGAAATCATTTGTTTCTGTAATATCACCAAATCATCTTGTGATTATCATAATCATCCTCATCATCATTTATAATGTATTATTAGAATGTAATTATGGTCCGACCCAATTGTAGAATGAAACTCGTGGGTATCCCGTGGGTATCCTTCACCAAATCATTTGTTTCTGTAGAATGAAACCCGTGGGTATCCTTTATTATTGATTCAGTATTTATAGTGATTACAAGAACATTCTAGAAACCCTAACACAAATCTAATGGACCGAGCCCGTCTATACAATTGGGTCGGACCATATTTGTGATGACCCGGAAATTTCCGATCAAATTTAAACTTAATCTTTATATGTTTCCGACACGATAAGCAAAGTCTGTGTTGTTAAGTCTCAAAAAAAAATTTAAACTGCTGTCATACATTTAATTAACCTGTGACCATTCCCGACGATTCACGAACCAATGGGTAAATAATTATGTAAATATATACATATATATATATATATATAAGTGAATATATAATAATTTAAATTAATAATTATACATTAATCAATTGGAATTAATAATGTAAGATAATAAACAAAATAATTAATTTACTGTTACAATTAACATATATAAATAGAGATATAATACTAATATGAATCTATACAATATAATATATATATATATATATATATATATATATATATATATATATATATATATATATATATATATATATATATATATATATATATGTAAGAAAATATATTAATGTAAAGTAATAAAATATAATTTAAACATTTAGAATTTAAGGTGTAAGGTTAATATAATATATGAAAAATACCAGTTAAAGTATAAATATAATAATAATTACTTTCATTATTAATGTAAATATTAATCTAAATAATTGTATAATATCATGGGTACATATGAAATTTGATAAGTATAAGTTGTCGTATTATTATTATTAGTATTATTGATATTATTATCATTATTAAATTCTGTTATTTTTATTACTAGCTTCATTATTATTAATAAAATTAATATTAAATAGTAATGTTTACATAAAATTAACATTATTATGTTCCTATATATAAATAATATACAAAGATATATATATATATATATATATACACAATATATACAGATATATATACATAAGGAAATCGGTATTATTATGTATTATTATTAATATTATTGTTATTAATTTTATTATTAATATTATTAGAAAGATTTAATTATTATTAATATAATTATAATTAATATAAAATCGTACATTTTTTTTATATGCCAATCAAACTGTACTGGATTGCTTCCCTTATCTACAATTTGGTAAAAAAGAATCGAAAGCAGATATAGATATATCCAAAGTTGTTATCTATCAAAATCACCTTTTATTTTCTTTTTATTTTCTTCCCCTTGTCTGCTGAATAACGATTGTATACTATTTCTCCTTTAATTAGAATGATTGGTTACTTAATTTATTTATGGAACTCCTTAGAATTTTCCACCAGCACTCACAATTACACCAAAATCGAATTCCAGTTTTATTTTTTATTTAATCAAATGTAACAATAAAAGGGTGCAAGCAGCTCGCTACCCTGTCTCTACACTCAAATTTCAACTTCTTGAATTCGAAAGTTATTGCAAATTGTGTTAATGCAGTTAGGTTAGGAATTTATAGTCAATCTTTCTTCAAAATCCCAACTTCCAATTCTAAATATCAAGTGTGAATTTCTGAGTCAAACTTTTGGTTTTTAAAAGTTAAACTTTATTCTTCAATCAAATTCGTGTTGTATGTTATGTTTTCAGTCAAATTAACGATTCCAATAGATTTTAGAAGTGATTTGAAATATAAGTTGTGTTATAAATTTTGGCCAAAACTTTACCAAACTCAAAAATCAATTTTTTTTAAAGAAACCGTAAGGCAGCAGCAGTAGATGGAATATTCATTTTTTTATTTAATATATATATATTTTTTGATTACTAAGTATTATAAACGCGTATATATTAGTCTATTGAAGAATTCAAATACTTGTTCGTTATAATTATTTGGGTTTTGATATTTGGCAAATTATTTTTTTTGGAAGAAGATGATGAAGGGATTATATATTAAGGGTTTATATTTAAGCTGTTGGGACTAATAACAGAAAAACACAAAGGGACGAATGGTAGAAAGTGTTGCGGGTGAGCGAGGGATTGCGGGTTCGAGTCCCGTCTGTGGAAAATATTTTTTTTAAAGAGGCTTACACTTTGGAGGTAGTTATCATATTTTTATTCTTATTACATCCTTATTAGTATTATTGTTATATATATATTTTTTTTTACTATGATCATTATTATAAATTGTTATTATTATTATCATGATTGATGTTAGTAATAACAAAATGATTAATAAGACAATTTATGATATTATCATTATTATTACTAGTATTATCATTCGTAAATTATTAATATTATCATTTCTAATATTATTATTATTATTATTATTATTATTATTATTATTATTATTATTATTATTATTATTATTATTATTATTATTATTATTATTATTATTATTATTATTGAATTATTATTGATAGTATTAAAATTATCATTTAACATTAATATTAGTACTATTAGTATTGTAAATAGCTAAATTTCTATAAAAAGCATTATGTTTATTAAAATTACCATTATTGTTAAAAATATTATTTTATAAAAACTATCATTTTATCCTATCATTATTATTATTATTAAGATTATCATTATCAGTGCTATTATTATTAAAACCTATTATCCTTACTACAATTTATTTAAAGTTATCATTAAAACAAAAAGTATTATGATAATTAATAATATCAATATTGTTATTATTAAAAGTATTATGAATATAACAAATAATGAAAGTTTTAAAAATATTATTAGTAGAATTATAAGTATATATTAACTACATCAATAAATCATTTTTGAGATATTCATATTTATAACAATTTAGGTATTTTTAATATAACACTAAACAGATATACATATTACATATATATATTAATATAACTATAAAAATATTAATCATTTTGAATATAAACACAAATTAAAAAGTATATGTTTTAATATATATATATATATATATATACATATATATATATATATATATATATATATATATATATATATATATATATATATATATATATATATATATATATATATATATATATATATATATATATATATATATATATATATAGGTTCGTGAATCCGAGGCCAACCCTACTTTTGTTCAATATCGTTATATGTATTTTTACTACAAAATACATTAGGTGAGTTTCATTTGATTCCCTTTTTACTCTTTACATTTTTGGGACTGAGAATACATGCGCTTTTATAAATGTTTGACGCAATAGACACAAGTACCTTAACTGCATTCTATGATAGAATTATCTGGGATTGGGGTTGATTATTATGACACGCATTAGCCCCCGGTTTCCGTTAGAGCGTATGAGCTCCCGAGCCGGGTGGATGGTTTATTATTTACGACATTTTGGCACCGGTTGGCCTATATTTTATAAACATGTGTTCAGCCGTGGGGTGTAAAGACCGACACAGAGGTTCTATATTTTGAAGGCACATGTATTCAGCCGTGGGGTAAAAGACCGGCACAGATGGTTACTATTATATTTTGAATCCTCACCAGGTGTTCTTCATATGAAAGATATTTTTTTTGTGCAGTTGGAATGGGACTTCTGCACGTTTTATAATATTTAAAATCTTGTGGTCTATTAAAATGATGAAAATGAAATGATTACTATAAACTGATGAACTCACCAACCTTTTGGTTTACACTTGAAAGCATGTTTATTCTCAGGTTTGAAAGAAATCTTCCGCTGTGCATTAGCTCATTTTAAGGATATTACTTGGAGTCATTCATGACATATTTCAAAAGACGTTGCATTTGAGTCGTTGAAGTTCATTAGAGATTATTATTAAGTAAATGACAGATTAGGTCATTTATAGTTTGGATATTATGAAATAGTATGCATACCTGTCAACTTTCGATGAAATGAAAGTTTGTCTTTTAAAACGAATGCAATGTTTGTAAAATGTATCATTTAGAGTTCAAGTACCTCGCTATGTAACCAACTATTGTGAATCGTTTATAATCGAGATGGACTTCGTCCGGATGGATTAGGACGGGGCATTTCAGTTGGTATCAGAGCGATGGTCTTAGCGAACCAGGTCAACATTAGTGTGTCTAATCGGTAGTTGTTAGGATACATTAGTGAAGTCTGGACTTCGACCTAGTAGTTGTTAGGTTATATTAATAAGTCTGGACTTGAACCTGGTTTGCATGTCAAAAGTTTTGCTTATCAATTCCTGTCAAAAATTACCTGCTTATCATTCTTAGTCTAGACACATCTTACTGCATTGATTGCATGAATAGTGTATAGACAAAATTCATATCTTAGCGTATCTGCTAATCCATATCTTAGCGTATCTGCTAATCCATATCTTAGCGTATCTGTTACCATAAACTATGCCTGATATGTTTCGTAAATTCCTCCGTAATCTATGAAATCTTTTGTTCTATATACCTAGATATTCTATGTAATTAGAATATCATCCGACATCCGAAAATCATTTCATATCGAAAAATCCTTTATTCAATCGTACGCAATGGAACTCACAACTAGTTCAAGTCTCTCGGATTCCGATATGGAGTCCCACTCCAGCTCTGAAAGCTGCGTCACCAGAATGACTCAATCAATCAGCCATCCCCAATTCATCTGATGAGTTCGTAGTTGACTCAATCAACGGAGACGCGAAGAAGGTGATTCCTTCCACCAACCGAATTCACCTTTTGGCGAAGAACCTGAATCACTTACCGGCGAACCTGTTCGAAACACCATTTTCACCCTCATTTCCCGAATATCTCGCCACGAACATATCATATCTCATATTCTAAACTTTATTCATTCGCTTGTTCCAACCGCCAATCATCCCGGAGTAATCAAAGAAGTCAACGAGCTTCGCGCCTGAGTTGTAGCCTTGAAAAGTATGGTGTAAAACGTACCAGCTTCAGCAACATCACTGGCACCAACAGTACCATCACCAACAGCAACATCCGCATCCCACACCTCAACATCACAATCTGTCCCATGAACATCAACATCATACGCATCATAGATACCAAGGAGTACCAACAATAATTAACAATGAAGTATTGAACCATAACTTCATTAATATTCTGTGAAGAATATGTGGATCCTAATAACTAACGATGAAGTATTGATCCATAACTTCATTAATATTCTGCGAAGAATATGTAGATCCTAATAGTTTTAGAGATTACTTATTCTAGCTCAAATCGAAAATCAAATGAGTATAATATTATATTGACTCATTAAATCCATAATTACATCTGAAGAAAATATATGTATATATATTTACATA
Source organism: Rutidosis leptorrhynchoides (assembly GCF_046630445.1). Lineage (NCBI taxonomy): Eukaryota > Viridiplantae > Streptophyta > Magnoliopsida > Asterales > Asteraceae > Rutidosis > Rutidosis leptorrhynchoides. Next base: position 268,028,795 of record NC_092335.1, read on the forward strand.
AAGATTGTGATTAAAAATTCTTTCGTACAAACTGTTAATGGTGAAAATATTTTAACGGGTAGGTAATATCCGAGGAATATTTATATTTCACATTAATAAGTTACACTGTACATTCTTCAATTCAGATTCATTAGTCATAACACTGCTCAAATTCACGCGTATACGTATCCGTTCACCAAAGAACGACTATTTTCATCTAAAATCAATTTCATATTCGGATTTTGACCGATCAGAATCCAACAAGTGACATAATGAAGAAAACATTTGACGGAATAAAATTTGTTAGAAATAAACAAATTAACTATGAGAAATTTTGTTAAGAATCCACGCTAACAAAATCCTAGCTAACTGTTCCTAGCTAACTATGGACTAATCAATCGAGGACTACCAACAGTGGACAATTAAAATGAATTAAAATATTGATTATAACATAAGAAACTAAACAATTCTTCAAGTTGCCACTTGATTTTATCTTAAACCTCAATTGTATCTTGACGATTACAGTCTGCGTTCAAACCTTTCATGATTCTTGAAAACACCTCAATCGAGAGAATGAACCAACCGCACTTCATCTACGGAAGAAAAGATTGATGCATATAGTTATGCACTTGAAAACAATTGAAACCTGAGTAAACGTTTAACACATATCCGTGCTAGCTCCTTTGACGTTGTTATTACCAAAAATAACTTTACAATCCCTTTCCAAAATTAGCCAATTTTGTCACAGCTTCAGCAAATCAACTTCGACTTTCATTCGAATTAGCCTTATTATAACCTTGATATATAAGGTTGCCTTTCATCATCGTTACCGGGGAACCGTTTGCATTCCATCACATTATCAGAAAACTTAGCAGCAACTTCATTACTCATTGACTTAAGTCTCTCCGAAGAATCATTATGGTTGTTCATTAAAACCTTACCATATACTCATCCATATCATATAACGAGAATTACCATACCAATTACCGAGAATTAGCAATCAGTATTTTGAATCTCGCAGCGTTTCTACATCAACAGTTATATGTATACATATAACATTTATCTCATAGAATTATGAACTTTCATTCTGAAATTCTGAAAAGCAATTTAGCTTACGAATCAGATTTCTGAGTTCTGAAAAATGAATCGAGCAAACATGAAGGAGACCAAGGACAAATACAAGGACCAAACCATGTATTTAAAGAATCCTGACGATTCTATTTTTGATGAAATCTTTAGCAAATACCCTACTCCTTAACCACTCTAAATCATCGTGAATGAATTTCTTCATCACAATTTGATTCTGAAATCCTAAGATATCATCGTACCTTTCTTTATTAATATCCTCAATATTTCTGAAGATATCTTCATAAATATTCTCATTCGATATTAATTATCTCTCTACGCTATCCGTATTATATCACAAAAGGAAACTGTTTTAGTTTCTATATTCTGCGAATCTTCGAATTTAAAATATGAATATTTTTGAAGTAGTGTTGGGAACTGATGCATGAGTTAGTATAATATAATGACACTTGATCAACTTGATTATATTACGGTAATTCATGTTGAGTTTCTAATAGAATGTGATGATCCACAGTACCATCATCATGTGCCATTTACACGACTCTTGCATTCTGTTCAATCTCCAAACATATTAAGAACATATCTTCTTGATAGTTCTATCTTCCGGATATTCTGGTAATTTACCAAGTCAAGATCGTGCCATTACAATTCCCTTCTTAGAACATTAACTATGTTCATTTCAAAATCCATACCTAATAATTCCGGACCATTATTCGCTTGATTTGAATTCGGAAAGAGGAGACAAAAGTATGGAACCCTTGATTATAAAAGAAAATATAAAGCTCGACAACAATACATAAATTACAAACCATGCATATCAATACGTATTGCCACGTAAAGGCACGGGAAAATTAATAACACCATAACCCCAAGATAATAGTAGAAGTAAATAAAATCCTCCGGTGGTAGATGAAAGAGAAGAATGACAGATATGAAAGTTAAGAGAATATCAAGGATCGGAATGGGATGGAGCATATTAACGAATGCTTTAAAGTATAAATCAAGGGAGAAAGAATAGAAGGTGTGTGTTCTTGAAATAAGGAAACGAAGGAGGGTGGATTTATAGTAAGATATCGCATTTAAAGCGGATTCTAATTCCCTTGATTACCGAAGAATCAAATCTTATTACGAAGATTTTCTCCAAATCTCTTGAACTTGAGAAATCAATCCTATCTGCGTCAAAAGATATGATGAATCTATACCTAATCATTTCACTCTTTGGTAATAGCTTCACTCGTACAATTCACAAAATCAAATGGTTTTATCCATATTACTCAATGATGATAGAACTCTAATTTCTAGCTCGTATGCGTCATGAAAACATACTTATTGTCAGCCATGACCATCTCAATCAAATTTTGGGACGAAATTTCTTTAACGGGTAGGTACTTTGATGACCCAGAAATTTCCGATCAAATTTAAACTTAATCTTTATATGTTTCCGACACGATAAGCAAAGTCTGTTTTGTTAAGTCTCAAAAAAAAAAATTTAAACTACTGTCATACATTTAATTAACCTGTGACCATTCCCGACGATTCACGGACTAATCGGTAAATAATTATGTAAATATATACATATATATATAAGTGAATATATAATAATTTAAATTAATAATTATACATTAATCAATTGGAATTAATAATGTAAGATAATAAACAAAATAATTAATTTACTATTACAATTAACATATATAAATAGAGATATAATACTAATATGAATCTATACAATATAATATATATATATATATATATATATATATATATATATATATATATATATATATATATATATATATATATAAATATATAAATGTAAGAAAATATATTAATTTAAAGTAATAAAATATAATTTAAACATTTGGAATTTAAGGTGTAAGGTTAATATAATATATGAAAAATACCAGTTAAAGTATAAATATAATAATAATTAGTTTCATTATTAATGTAAATATTAATCTAAATAATTGTATAATATCATGGGTACATATGAAATTTGATAAGTATAAATTGTTGTATTATTATTATTAGTATTATTGATATTATTATCATTATTAAATTCTGTTATTTTTATTACTAGCTTCATTATTATTAATAAAATTAATATTAAATAGTAATGTTTACATAAAATTAACATTATTATGTTCCTATATATAAATAATATACAAAGATATATATATATATATATATATATATATATATATATATATATATATATATATATATATATATATATATATATATATATATATATATATATATATATATATATATATATATATATATAATATACAGATATATATACATAACGAAATCAGTATTATTATGTATTATTATTAATATTATTATTATTAATTTTATTATTAATATTATTAGAAAGATTTAATTATTATTAATATAATTATAATTAATATAAAATCATACGTTTTTTTTATATACCAATCAAACTGTACTGGATTGCTTCCCTTGTCTACAATTCGGTAAAAAGAATCGAAAGCAGATATAGATATATCCAAAGGTTGTTATCTATCAAAATCACCTTTTATTTTTTTATTTTCTTCCCCTTGTCTGCTGAATAATGATTGTAGACTATTTCTCCTTTAATTAGAACGATCGATTACTTAATTTACTTATGGAACTCCTTAGAATTTTCCACCAGCACTCACAATTACACCAAAATCGAATTCCAGTTTTTTTTTATTTAATCAAATTTAACAATAAAAGGGTGCAAGCAGCTCGCTACCCTGTCTCTAAACTCAAATTTCAACTTCTTGAATTCGAAAGTTATTGCAAATTGTGTTAATGCAGTTAGGTTAGGAATTTACTAGTCAATCTTTCTTCAAAATCCCAACTTCCAATTCTAAATATCAAGTGTGAATTTCTGAGTCAAACTTTTAGTTTTTAAAAGTCAAACTTTATTCTTCAATCAAATTCGTGTTATATGTTATGTTTCCAGTCAAATTAACGATTCCAATAGATTTTAGAAGTGATTTGAAATATAAGTTGTGTTATAAATTTTGGCCAAAACTTTACCAAACTCAAAAATCAATTTTTTTTAAAGAAACCGTAAGGCAGCAGCAGTAGCTGGAATATTCATTTTTTTATTTTATATATATATTTTTTTGATTACTAAGTATTATAAACGCGTATATATTAGTCTATTGAAGAATTCAAATACTTGTTCGTTATAATTACTTGGGTTTTGATATTTGGCAAATTATTTTTTTGGAAGAAGATGATGAAGGGATTATATATTAAGGGTTTATATTTAAGCTGTTGGGACTAATAACAGAAAAACACAAAGGGACGAATGGTAGAGGGTGTTGCGGGTGAGCGAGGGATCGCGGGTTCGAGTCCTGTCTGTGGAAAATATTTTTTTAAAGAGGCTTACACTTTGGAGGTAGTTATCATATTTTTATTCTTATTACATCCTTATTAGTATTATTGTTATATTTATTTTTTTACTATGATCATTATTATAAATTGTTATTATTATTATCATGATAGATGTTAGTAATAACAAAATGATTAATAAGACAGTTTATGATATTATCATTATTATTACTAGTATTATCATTCGTAAATTATTAATATTATCATTTCTAATATTATTATTATTATTATTATTATTATTATTATTATTATTATTATTATTATTATTATTATTATTATTATTATTATTGATAGTATTAGAATTATCATTTAACATTAATATTAGTACTATTAGTATTGTAAATAGCTAAATTTCTATAAAAAGCATTATGTTTATTAAAATTACCATTATTGTTAAAAATATTATTTTATAAAAACTATCATTTTATCCTATCATTATTATTATTAAGATTATCATTATCAGTGCTATTATTATTAAAACCTATTATCCTTACTACAATTTATTTAAAGTTATCATTAAAACAAAAAGTATTATGATCATTAATAATATCAATATTGTTATTATTAAAAGTATTATGAATATAACAAATAATGAAAGTTTTAAAAATATTATTAGTAGAATTATAAGTATATATTAACTACATCAATAAATCATTTTTGAAATATTCATACTTATAACAATTTAGGTATTTTTAATATAACACTAAACAGATAGACACATATATATATATATATTAATATAACTATAAAAATATTAATCATTTTGAATATAAACACAAATTAAAAAGTATATGTTTTAATATATATATATATATATATATATATATATATATATATATATATATATATATATATATATATATATATATATATATATATGAATGATATAGGTTCGTGAATCCGTGGCCAACCCTACTTTTGTTCAATATCGTTATATGTATTTTTACTACAAAATACGTTAGGTGAGTTTCATTTGATTCCCTTTTTACTCTTTACATTTTTGGGACTGAGAATACATGCGCTTTTATAAATGTTTGACGTAATAGACACAAGTACCTTAACTGCATTCTATGATAGAATTATCTGGGATTGGGGTTGATTATTATGACACGCATTAGCCCCCGGTTTCCGTTAGAGCGTATGAGCTCCCGAGCCGGGTGGATGGTTTATTATTTACGACATTTTGGCACCGGTTGGCCTATATTTTATAAACATGTGTTCAGCCGTGGGGTGTAAAGACCGGCACAGAGGTTCTATATTTTGAAGGCACATGTATTCAGCCGTGGGGTGAAAGACCGGCACAGATGGTTACTATTATATTTTGAATCCTCACCAGGTGTTCTTCATATGAAAGATATTTTTTTTGTGCAGTTGGAATGGGACTTCTGCACGTTTTATAATATTTAAAATCTTGTGGTCTATTAAAATGATGAAAATGAAATGATTACTATAAACTGATGAACTCACTAACCTTTTGGTTGACACTTGAAAGCATGTTTATTCTCAGGTTTGAAAGAAATCTTCCGCTGTGCATTAGCTCATTTTAAGGATATTACTTGGAGTCATTCATGACATATTTCAAAAGACGTTGCATTCGAGTCGTTGAAGTTCATTAGAGATTATTATTAAGTAAATGACAGATTAGGTCATTTATAGTTTGGATATTATGAAATAGTATGCATACCTGTCAACTTTCGATGAAATGAAAGTTTGTCTTTTAAAACGAATGCAATATTTGTAAAATGTATTATTTAGAGTTCATTTACCTCGCTATGTAACCAACTATTGTGAATCGTTTATAATCGAGATGGACTTCGTCCGGATGGATTAGGACGGGGCATTTCAGTTGGTATCAGAGCGGTGGTCTTAGCGAACCAGGTCAACATTAGTGTGTCTAATCGGTAGTTGTTAGGATGCATTAGTGAAGTCTGGACTTCGATCTAGTAGTTGTTAGGTTATATTAATAAGTCTGGACTTGAACCTGGTCTGCATGTCAAACGTTTTGCTTATCAATTCCTGTCGAAAATTACCTGCTTATCATTCTTAGTCTAGACACATCTTACTGCATTGATTGCATGAATAGTGTATAGACAAAATTCATATCTTAGCGTATCTGCTAATCCATATCTTAGCGTATCTGCTAATCCATATCTTAGCGTATCTGTTACCATAAACTATGCCTGATATGTTTCGTAAATTCCTCCGTAATCTACGAAATCTTTTGTTCTATATACCTAGATATTCTATGTAATTAGGACGGGGCATTTCAATATTTACATTGTGTATCTGTTACCAACTATTGTGAATTGTTTATAATCGAGATGGACTTCGTTCGGATGGATTAGGACGGGGCATTTCAATATTTACATTCTAATATGTATAACACCATTTTCATAAACACATCAACATCATTTTCAAAACAGGAACAAGCGGTGTAACCGTATTTTTCGTGGGTTTAAATGACGATTTATACTGAACACAAACAAGTAGCTGTTGAAACAGAAACATATCACTGTAGTAGCACCAATACGGCGAGAAGAAAAATAAAAAGAAAGATGACGTTTTAAATGGTGGTTCGCGAATAAAACAAACAAGAACATTTATGGCAGTCTTCGAACTGTACAGTTTTAATGGTGCAGATGGTTTGTGTCGTTCGTTCACATCAGAAATAGGAGGACAACAGTAGTCGTTACTAGGATGATGGTGATCTAAGGTGGGTTTCGTGTGACTGTCGTGAGAAAGATAAGACAAAACAAAAATTATGTGAAGGTGGCTTTAAGTGGAGGTGATGGACGATGTTGGTCATTAAATGGGTAGCGGTTATGGTTTCAAGTGGTGTTGATACGGGTGTGGTTGTAAAGATCCGTCCTAATCCATCTGGATGAAGTCATCAAAATTTGGTCCCATTGCGAGGTATTGTCTTAAATATGCCATGAACGACTCCATGTAATATCTTTAAAATGAGCAAATGCACAGCGGAAGATTTTTTTCATACCTGAGAATAAACATGCTTTAAAGTGTCAACCAAAAGGGATGGTGAGTTCATAGGTTTATCGTAATCAATTATTTCCATAATTTTAATAGACCACAAGATTTCATTTTTATATTACACATAACCTGTGTAATAAAATAGTACGCATAACCTACGAATTAAAATTCATTCATATGGTGAACACCTGGTAACCGATGTAGTGACCCGAACTTTTCCATGTTTATATATATTAAATGAAATTGATATTTACATGATTAAGTGTTTCCAACATGTTAAGCAATCAAACTTATTAAGACTTGATTAATTTGAATAGGTTTCATATAGACAAATGACCACCCAAGTTGACCGGTGATTCACGAACGTTAAAACTTGTAAAAACTATACGATGAAATATATATGGTTATATATATAGTTAACATGATTTTATTATAAGTATGTATCTCATTAGGTATTTTAACAATGAGTTATATACATAAAAATGAGACTATTAAATTAAGAAACTCGAAAACGATATATATATAACGATTATCGTTATAACGTATTACTAGGTACATATGAATCATATTAAGATATTGATACACTTGGTTAATTATGTTAAATGATAAGTAAATATATCATTAAGTGTATTAACAATGAACTACATATGTAAAAATAAGACTACTAACTTAATGATTTTGAAACGAGACATATATGTAACGATTATCGTTGTAACGACATTTAATGTATATAGATCATATTAAGAGATATTCGTACATCATAATTCATAATATCATGATAATATAATAATTTAAAATCTCATTTGATTTTATAAACATTGGGTTAACAACATTTAACAAGATCGTTAACCTAAAGGTTTCAAAACAACATTTACATGTAACAACTAACGATGACTTAACGACTCAGTTAAAATGTATATACATGTAGTGTTTTAATATGTATTCATACACTTTTGAAAGACTTCAATACACTTATCAAAATACTTCTACTTAACAAAAATGCTTACAATTACATCCTCGTTCAGTTTCATCAACAAATCTACTCGTATGCACCCGTATTCGTACTCGTACAATACATAGCTTTTAGATGTATGTACTATTGGTATATACACTCCAACGATCAGCTCTTAGCAGCCCATGTGAGTCACTAACACATGTGGGAACCATCATTTGGCAACTAGCATGAAATATCTCATAAAATTACAAAAATATGAGTAATCATTCATGACTTATTTACATGAAAACAAAATTACATATCCTTTATATCTAATCCATACACCAGCGACCAAAAACACCTACAAACACTTTCATTCTTCAATTTTCTTCATTTAATTGATCTCTCTCAAGTTCTATCTTCAAGTTCTAAGTGTTCTTCATAAATTCCAAAAGTTCTAGTTTCATAAAATCAAGAATACTTCCAAGATTTGCAAGTTTACTTCCAAGTTTTCTAAATCCATTCCAAGTAATCATTCAAGATCAAGAAACCTTTGTTACTTACAGTAGGTTATCTTTCTAATACAAGGTAATAATCATATTCAAACTTTAATTCAATTTCTATAACTATAACAATCTTATTTCGAGTGGAAATCTTACTTGAAATTATTTTCGTGTCATGATTCTGCTTCAAGAACTTTCAAGCCATCCAAGGATCCTTTGAAGCTAGATCTATTTTTCTCATTTCCAGTAGGTTTATCCAAGGAACTTGAGGTAGTAATGATGTTCATAACATCATTCGATTCATACATAAAAAGCTGTCTTATTCAACGTTATAAACTTGTAATCACTAGAACATAGTTTAGTTAATTCTAAACTTGTTCGCAAATAAAGTTAATCCTTCTAACTAGACTTTTAAAATCAACTAAACACATGTTCTATATCTATATGATATGCTAACTTAATGATTTAAAACCAGGAAACACGATAAACACCATAAAACTGGATATACGCCGTCGTAGTAAAACCGGGGGCTGTTTTGGTTGGGATAATTAAAAGCTAAGAAGAACTTTGATTTAAAGGCTATACTTCTGGAAAAATGATTTTTGTTATGGACATGAAACTATATCCAAAAATCATGGTTAAACTCAAAGTGAAAGTATGTTTTTCAAAATGATCATCAAGATGTCGTTCTTTCGATGGAAATGACTACCTCTTTCAAAAATGACTTGTAACTTGTATTTCTGACTATAAACTTATACTTTTTCTATTTATATTCATAAAGTTAAAATGAAGAAATGGCGAGTAAAACAAGATTGATAAAAGCTACTCATTTTACCTACGTGAAAGTTAGTAATAAATCTATTCCAACCATAACCTAATCAACTTATATTGTATATTATGTAATATTGAGATACCATAGACACGTATACAATGTTTCGACCTATCATGTCGACCCATCTATATATATATTGCGGAACAACCATATACACTCTATATGTGAATGTTGGAGTTAGCTATACAGGGTTGAGGTTGATTCCAAAATATATATATAGTTTGAGTTGTGATCAATACTGAGATACGTATACACTGGGTCGTGGATTGATTCAAGATAATATTTATTGATTTATTTCTGTACATCTAACTGTGGACAACTAGTTGTAGGTTACTAACGAGGACAGCTGACTTAATAAACTTAAAACATCAAAATGTATTAAAAGTATTGTAAATATATTTTGAACATACTTTGATATATATGTATATATTGTTATAGGTTCGTGAATCAACCAGTGGCCAAGTCTTACTTCCCGACGAAGTAAAAATCTGTGAAAGTGAGTTATAGTCCCACTTTTAAAATCTAATATTTTTGGGATGAGAATACATGCAGGTTTTATAAATGATTTAGAAAATAGACACAAGTACATGAAACTACATTCTATGGTTGAATTATCGAAATCGAATATGCCCCTTTTTATTAAGTCTGGTAATCTAAGAATTAGGGAACAGACACCTTAATTGACGCGAATCCTAAAGATAGATCTATTGGGCCTAACAAACCCCATCCAAAGTACCGGATGCTTTAGTACTTCGAAATTTATATCATATCCGAAGGGTGTCCCGGAATGATGGGGATATTCTTATATATGCATCTTGTTAATATATATCATTTATATATATATTAACAAACCTATATTTATTTTTATATCCGAAGGGCCTCGGATTCACAAACCTATATCATTTATATATATATATTAACACATATAATTGTAATCGCACAAATTTATATATATCTTATTATTAATTGTTATTTTATTAATTTATATATTAATAACTTAATTAAATATTTATTTTTATATACTTTAAATGAATAGTTAATATTTAATACAAAAATATTATTATAGTTATGTGTTATGTCATAAATATATTTTTATATAGAAAATATTTATTTAATATATTAATAATACTAATAATAATAATAATGATAAAAATAATACTAATTACGATAAAAATTATGATAATTCAAATAATAATAAAAATGAAGATTTTAATAATAAACATGATAGTTTAATAAAATATTAATTTCAATAATAATACTAATTTTAATAAAAATGATAATTAATAAAAATTACTTTTGGTAATAAAGATAATAATAATAATAGTACTGATAATAATACTAATTCTAATAATGATAATCATATTAATAATAAAAATGATAGTATTAATAATAATACTTATAATAATAATAATAATAATAATAATAATAATAATAATAATAATAATAATAATAATAATAATAATAATAATAATAATAATAATAATAATAATAATAATACTAATAATTAGATTAATGATAATAATAATTATACTTTAAAAATGTTAGAAAATGATAACAATTATCATAATAATAACAATAATTAGTAGTAATAATAATAATATTTATAATTATAATTATAATAATACGAGATAATAATAACTACCTCAAAGAAGTAGCCCTTAAAAAAATGCACAAGTCCGGGTTTGAACCCGCGATGTCCTGCTACCCCAACATTTCCTCTAACCATCCGTCCGATTCAGTTTTTCTGTTTTAATACCGAATTATAACCTTATACCCCATACCATCGCCATATATCTATACCCTAGTCCAATTACATCGGCCCAACAGAAAATTGGATTATCTCGACCCAACATCAAATTGTTTTTACTGGCCCAAGTAGAAGATAACAGCCCAACAAGCATGACTTCTTAAGACAGCTTCTATTTAAAAATAATAATATAAAAATCCTGTCGTCCAGTTTCGAACCCCAGACCTCTCGTTCAACTCCCAACACTACAAACCATCGATATGTGCCAGTTTTTATGATTTAAATCATAAACTAAATCCTATAACCATTATCTTATCTATCATCATCATCATAAAATTTATTATTTCATGTATGATTTTTCATTATCATATATTATATATCATCATCGTGTTATCTTTATTTTTATTCATCATCATCACGCATCATACAACATTATTATCATAATATCATCTTCTATCTCGTCATCTTTGTTAATCACCATCTTTATCTTCTTCAAGTCATCATTAATATAATTATCGTTGCTTATTCAATTATGTTAATCATCATAATGCCAATTAAGACAGAAAAGAGTTGGAATGTGAGGCAACAGCAAGAGGGGTTTGTAGGCTTGATAAATCGTGGCGTTCTTGGTTACAGGCCCAAAGGACATGGCAGCCCAACAAAACAGCCCATTTGTTTGATCAATTTAAGTTTAAAAAAATCGTCGGTGGTGTTTTTAATCTTGATAATAGAAAATTAGTCAATCAAGTTTCACGTGATTGAGGAGGGTCCCTTGATCCATTATCTCATGCTTTATTCTAGTGATTCAAGTAAAGGAGTTATGATACGTTTAAAACTTTATTTTTAAAGATCACCTTTTATTACCTCGTTGTCCAATATACTGTACTCACCATCGTTGTTGCATCAAGAGCATAAACAAACAACCACACAAAGAAATAGTGCAACATCAGAAAGTAGTGGAGGTTTAATGGTGTAGCAGTTTGATGAAGATGATGGTTGCTGTTTGGGTACCATTCGAATAAGAAGAAACAGAAAAATGGAAATGATGGTGCTTGTTGTTGATGGTGACGATTGAGGTGGTTTTAGGGTGCTTTTTGGATGGTAACATGACAGCAGGAGCTGCTATAATTTGAACGACAGAAGCAGCCTACAACAAACGGGTTTGTAGTGATTGTGGTGGTTTCGAAGAAGAAAGGGAAGTGGTGGCGTCTGTAAAAGGTGATGGTGGTTCTAGGATCATGAATAGAGTGGAGGTTTCATGGTGAACACAAGAGGAGGGTACACGATGGTGGTAATTGGATGGTGATCAAATGAAAGTGAGTTTTGAGTTAAGGTGTAGATCAATAACAAAAATTTAGATATTGAAGATATCGATGATGGTGGTTGTATGGAGGTGGAATGGGTTTTGTTTGATAAGTAATATTATATCAAAGAGTGATGGTGGTTACCTTGTTCATTGACTAGAAACAGGAAGTATCAAGATCACGATGAAATTTGGGTCTGTGAACAGTGTATAGAAACAAAGTGGGTTTGTAATCAAAATGGAGTGGAGATGATTAAGGTGGTGGTGAAGTTTGGTTCTTGGGAAGGTCGAACAGATAATGAAAATGGTGGTTTGGTTCCGGTGTTCTTGAAGAAGAAGATATATATATATATATATATATATATATATATATATATATATATATATATATATATATATATATATATATATATATATATATATATATATATATATACAATTTTATATAATTTAGAGAGATAGATGAATAGATGATCGATCAAAAGATTAATTGGTTTCTATAAGCTTACTGCCACCGTGAACCCCACGTTCGAGAATTTCTTGTGTACATAATACCCGTGATTGTAGGGGATAACTTTACAGATCATTCATTTTGGTTCTCAGACAATAAATCACGAGAAGTATATAAAGTAATATATGACATTGATATCTAACCGAACATATTGATAATTTTTTTTTATAATTTTAATAATAAGGATACTACTAATAATATTAATAGAATTAACAATAATATTAATAATAATAATATCAAAAAAATACTTAGTAATAATAAATATAATTATAAGAGTAATAAAAATAATGATAATAATAATTTTAAATAAAATGATAATTTTTAGTAATAATAATAATAACTAAAATTATAGTTTTAGTCATTCTTATAATAATATTTATATTTAACATCTTTATTTTGATAATCCTAACCTTTTAATTTATAATTATAATAATAATATTAATATTGATTTTAATATTAATAAATATAATGATAGTAATAATATTACTATAATAACTATATTTCTAACTTGTAATTACATTTAATATATTAATAATATAATTTATTAATTATATCATATTTTATAATATATATTATATAGTAACTAATATTGATTATTAAATTTTTATACATTTAACATATATTACAATATACATATAATAAAAATTATTGAAATCATATATATATATATATATATATATATATACATTCAACTTAATTATTTTATATCTTAATTCACATATTTACTTTTACTATTTAAATATTATTATTTCTAATTATTATTTTATATATATATACTTACATTTATTTATATAACTATATTTATTTACAATCAATTGTTCGTGAATCGTTAGGAATAGTCAAAGATTAAATGAATATATGAAACAGTTTAAAATTTTTGAGACTCAACCTAACAGACTTTGCTTATCGTGTCGAATTCATATGAAGATTAAGTTTAAATTTGGTCGAAAATTTCCAGGTCATCACAATACTTTCCCGTTAAAGAAATTTCGTCCCGAAATTTGAGTGAGGTTGTCATGGCTAACAATAAAAATGTTTTAATGACGAATTTGAGTTGATAAATAGAGTTTTATCATTATTGATTAATATAGATAAAACGATTTGATTATGTGAAGCGTACGAGTGAAGCTGTGACAAAAGATTGAGATAGAGATTTAACTTTTGACGTATTCACGATTGAATTTCCGGAATTCAAGGAATTTAAAGAAAATCTTCGTAATCCATAAAAGATTTGATTTCTTCGGAAATTAAGGAAATTAGGATCCTCTTTGATTAAATACGGTCAATCTGCCTTGATTGCTATGTCTGATAATTCGCTATAAATTGATCTCCTCTATGAAATGTCATGTTCATATTGATTATAAATGTTCCATATTAATTGATTTCGTTGCGAGGTTTTGACCTCTATATGAGACGTTTTTCAAAGACTGCATTCGTTTTTAAAACAAACCATAACCTTTATTTTATCGACAAGGTTAACAAGACACCACTTAGATTATCCAGAAATGATAATCTAACAAATATCACACTTACACACTACCAATACATATTGGTTTAAAAATATTAATATGTTACAACAAAATAAATCTCGAATGCAGTTTTAAACAATATTATACAATCATGCTGACACCAAATCTTGTCCATATAATAGCATTCAACAGCGGAAGCTCTTAATAATCACCTGAGAATAAACATGCTTTAAACGTCAACAAAAATGTTGATGAGTTATAGGTTTAACCTATATTTATCAAATCGTAATAATAGACCACAAGATTTCATATTTCAATATACATCCCATACATAGAGATAAAAATCATTCATATGGTGAACACCTGGTAACCGACCTTAACAAGATGCATATAGAATATCCCCTATCATTCTGGGACTCCCTTCGGACATGATGAATTCGAAGTACTAAAGCATCCGGTACTTTGGATGGGGCTCGTTGGGCCCAATAGATCTATCTTTAGGATTCGCGTCAATTAGGGTGTCTGTTCCCTAATTCTTATATTACCAGACTAAAAAGGGGCATATTCGGTTTAATAATCTAGCCGTAGAATGTAGTTTCATTTACTTGTGTCTATTTTGTAAAACATTTATAAAACTGCATGTATTCTCATCCCAAAATATTAGAGTTTAAAAGTGGGACTATAACTCACTTTCACAGATTTTTACTTCGTCGGGAAGTAAGACTTGGCCACTGGTAGATTCACGAACCTATAACAAATATATACATATATATATCAAAGTATGTTAAAAATATATTTACAACATTTTTAATACATTTTGATGTTTTAAGTTTATTAAGTCAGCTGTCCTCGTTAGTAACCTACAACTAGTTGTCCATAGTTAGATGTACAGAAATAAATTGATATATATTATCTTGAATCAATCCACGACCCAGTGTATACACGTCTCAGGCTAGATCACAACTCAGAGTATATATATTTTTGGAATCAACCTCAACCCTGTATAGCTAACTCAAACATTACTGCATATAGAGTGTCTATGGTTGTTCCAAATAATATTTATACATGGGTCGATATGATATGTCAAAACATTTGCATACATGTCTATGGTATCCCCGATTACATAATATATTATAATACATGTATAATACAATATAAGTTAGCTAGGATATGATTTGTATAGAATTGTTACAATAATTCCCGTAGCTACAACAATATTTGTATAGAATCGTTTTAAATCCGTTTTGAGTGAATCAAATTGCTATGGTTTCATATTGAACTCTATTTTATGAATCTAAACAGAAAATATAGGTTTATAGTCGGAAATATAAGTTACAAGTCGTTTTTGTAAGAGGTAGTCATTTCAGTCGAAAGAACGACGTCTTGATGACCATTTTGAAAAACATACTTCCACTTTGAGTTTAACCATGATTTTTGGATATAGTTTCATGTTCATAAGAATAATCATTTTCCTATAAGAACAACTTTTAAATCAAAGTTTATCATAGTTTTTAATTATCAAACCCAAAACAGCCCGCGGTGTTACTACGACGGCGTATGTCCGGTTTTACGGTGTTTTTTCGTGTTTTCAGGTTTTAAATCATTAAGTTAGCATATCATATAGATATAGAACATGTGTTTAGTTGATTTTAAAAGTCAAGTTAGAAGGATTAACTTTTGTTTGCGAACAAGTTTAGAATTAACTAAACTATGTTATAGTGATTTCAAGTTTAAATCTTCGAATAAGATAGTTTTATATATATGAATCGAATGATGTTATGAACATCATTACTACCTTAATTTTAGTAGGTAAACTTACTGGAAATGAGAAAAATAGATCTAGCTTCAAAGGATCCTTGGATGGCTTGAAAGTTCTTGAAGCAGAATCATGACACGAAAACAAGTTCAAGTAAGATTTCCACTCGAAATAAGATTGTTATAGTTATAGAAATTGAATCAAAGTTTGAATATAAGTATTACCATATTAGAAAGATATCTTACTATAAATAAGAAAGATTTCTTGAGGTTGGATGATCACTTTACAAGATTGGAAGTAAGCTAGTAAACTTGGAAGTATTCTTGATTTTATGAAACTAGAACTTATAGAATTTATGAAGAACACTTAGAACTTGAAGATAGAACTTGAGAGAGATCAATTAGATGAAGAAAATTGAAGAATGAAAGTGTTTATAGGTGTTTTTGGTCGTTGGTATATGGATTAGATATAAAGGATGTGTAATTTTGTTTACATGTAAATAAGTCATGAATTATTACTAATATTTTTGTAATTTTATGAGATATTTCATGCTAGTTGCCAAATGATGGTTCCCACATGTGTTAGGTGACTCACACGGGCTGCTAAAAGCTGATCATTGGAGTGTATATATCAATAGTACATACATCTAAAAGCTGTGTATTGTACGAGTACGAATACGGGTGCATACGAGTAGAATTGTTGATGAAACTGAACGAGGATGTAATTGTAAGCATTTTTGTTAAGTAGAAGTATTTTGATAAGTGTCTTGAAGTCTTTCAAAAGTGTATGAATACGTATTAAAACACTGTAACAACCCAACTTCGATTTACCAAAATCACGCTAAAAAAAAAAAAATTCTGCTGTAGCACAACTGGACGGCGTCCAGCATTTAAGACCGGGACGGCGTCCAGCATATCTGGACGGCGTCTAGATTTCCTGGAAGCTGCTGTCCCCCAGGTCCAACTCACGTGAGCTGAAATTCCGCTTCCCGACACTTTTAAATGAAAACCTTTTTACAACGTATTACAATATAATAAAATAAGAGGTTTCCATCATCAAAACAAGTTTTACAACATCGGGCCCACAACGACCCATCTTATGCGTTTCGATCAAAAATACAAGTTTCGACCAATACAAGTTTAATTTCCAAACGACACTAGAGCATGGTGTTTGGGGTTAAACTACCCAAATCTTGGCCAAACTTCCAAAATCTAACAAAAAAGCATCCCCTATCAAAATAAGCGGGAGACCACTAATCCAACCGAATACCTTTGCCTTTGTCCACGCCGCAGCCTAAAAAGGTAAACAACGAGAGGGTAAGCTAACGGTTAGTGAATGCAATAGTTATACACTTACATATATAAAATACCTACTTGCATACTTACACAAATACCGCATACATGCTAGCAACACAAAGGGCTTAACATCTCAAGTACGAGGCTATTAACCTCCTATATCACAAGCTAGCATAACAAGACATATATATATATATATATATATATATATATATATATATATATATATATATATATATATATATATATATATATATATATATATATATATATATATATATATATATATATATGTATATGTATATAACTCGAACCATATAATATGCTTACAACTCAACACAATAACCATGGTTAACCAATTGTACAAGGGAATGGCGCCCGCGAAAGGCCACCGGAGTTCACAACATCAATTAGTGTACTTAGCACCTCGTATCACTAACCCCCGGGTGGCATCTTAACACCTCAATACTTCACCCTCGGGTGGCATCTTAACACCTCGACACTTCACCCTTTATTATGGAGTGGCGTCTTAACACCTCGACACTTCACCCCTAGGTGGCATCTTAACACCTCAAATGCTTCACCTCGAGTGGCATCTTAACACCTCGATGCTTCACTCGTCATGTGAAACGTGGTGTCTTAACACCTCGACACTTCACATCTCACGCTACAATAAATAAATACATTATATACCTACGCATATAATTATTCCACTCACCTTAGAATCTTTTGCGAAAGATAACCGAGCTCGCAACTTCAAAGTAACGTACCTATTACATTTAGTACATAATCAATCACAACTCAAGTTGGTCAACCAACTTACTCCCCATTTTAGTGCCATTTTGACCCAAGATGCAATTCCGACCCATTTGCACCCCTTACCTTAATATTTGGGTCAACACCAACAAAACCCTAATACTAGCCAAAATATGGTCTTAAACACTTTATAATCACAAGTTTAGTGTGTTCTCATACACATTTAATAACCTGGGTCAACCGAGACCCATTTGACCCATTTCGAGGTCAACACTCCCATTTGGGTCACCCACAACCCAAATGACACCCACTAACATTAACTACAAAAGTGTTAGCGATTTACTAAGCCTTTAAGACCCATTTACACACTTTAACTTTTCAAAACCCTAGGTTAGTCATCTTTTGGGTCTTCATGACCCAAAACCCCCAAATCACTAACAAATGGGTTTTAAGTGCAACACTAACCCAACCCTAACCCTTAACACAATTTAAATAAAGAAATTAGGTTTTATAACTTACCAACACAATCACCACGTAGCTAGCGACTAGATGAACAACTTTAGAACTCGCACTAAGACCCGATTCAACCTCTTTCTTCCTTTAATGGAGCTCTCTCACTCTAGAACCTCCTCTATCTCTAGGATTTAATGGAAGATGATAAAGTAGATGGAAAAGGAGTAATGAGGCTCACCAAAACTGATCTAGGGTCTTAAAGTCGTCCACAAAGTGAAATTACCAAACTACCCCTTTTTAAATAACAAAATACCAAAGCTGGCTCGTCAGGCCATCTGGACGGCGTCCAGATTTCTGGACGGCGTCCAGCCCTTCAAAACTGGACGACGTCCCACCTTGTTGGACGGCGTCCAACTCAACTGACAAAAACTGGATCTTACAACTCTCCACCACTTGAATCGGATTGCGCCCTCGCAATCCATGCCGCATGACAAGCAGGAAGATAGACCAAAAAAAACTCTTCGGGCTCCTAAGTGAACTCGGAACCTATACTTTGACGCCATTGAACCTTATAAGTTCTCACCTCTTTATTTCTCAATCTTTTCACCTTTTCGTCAAGTATTGCAACCGGTTCCTCAACATACTCAAACTTATTGTTTAGCTCAATTTCGTCTAATGACACCCATGAAGAATCATCCGCAAGACACTTACGGAGATGGGAAACATGAAATGTATTATGGATCCCCGCAAGTTCCTCGGGTAATTCCAAACGATATGCGACTTCGCCCACACGAGCTATTACTTTAAATGGCCCAATAAACCGATAAGCTAACTTTCCCCTTTTTCGAAATCGAATAATACCTTTCCATGGCGAAACCTTAAGCATCACCATGTCGCCCTCTTCGAATTTGATCATTCGCCTACGTTTATCGGCGTACGACTTTTGTCTATCTTGCTCCTTTTTCAAATGATCCTGAATCACATCAATCTTGCTATTCGTCTCTAAAACCAAATCGGTACTCCCGATTTCCTTTTGTCCCACTTCACAGCAACAAATTAGAGTTCAACATCTTCGCCTATAAAGCATCTCATATGGTGGCATTCCGATACTAGTATGATAACTATTATTGTACGAGAATTCCACCAAAGGTAAGTGCTCGTCCCAACTACCACCGAAATCAATAATACACGCCCGTAACATATCCTCTAATGTTTGATTCGTACGTTCGGTTTGACCGTCCGTTTGAGGATGATACGCCGTGCTCAATTTTAATTGTGTACCCATATCGTCATGAAACTTTTCCCAAAACCGAGATGTAAAACGGGTATCTCGATCCGAAATAATAGATATAGGAACCCCATGTCGAGCGACTACCTCTTTGATAAATAATTTAGCCAAGGTCTCCGACGATATCGCTTCCCAAATGGGAAGAAACAAAGCACTTTTTGTCGATCGGTCAACTATCACCCAAATCGAATCAAATT
Organism: Rutidosis leptorrhynchoides; assembly: GCF_046630445.1. Lineage (NCBI taxonomy): Eukaryota > Viridiplantae > Streptophyta > Magnoliopsida > Asterales > Asteraceae > Rutidosis > Rutidosis leptorrhynchoides. The sequence goes on from NC_092335.1 coordinate 268,049,282, forward strand.
GGGTTCTCGCCGTTTTAGGTAACTTTGTGATAAAATCCATGGTAATGTGCTCCCATTTCCACTTCGAGATTTCTAACGGTTTCAACTTACCATACGGCTTTTGGTGCTCGGCTTTAACTTGCAAACACGTGACACGTTGCTCAACATACTTTACAACATCACGTTTCACGCCCGGCCACCAATACTCTTTTCTTAAATCAAGATACATTTTCGTCGCGCCCGGATGAATGGAATACTTTGACTTATGTGCTTCATCAAGTAGCACTTGTCGATAATCACCCATCTTAGGCACCCACACCCTTCCTTGAAAAGACAACAAACCACGCGAGCCCATAGTAATGAACTCTGATTGACCCACTATTCGTTCCACATGCTTGTTGTGAACGTAAGCCTCTATTTGAATCACACCAAGTTTTTCAAGAAAATCGTTAGTAATAATCATACGTAACAACCCCAATCGTAACGTCGGGTGATGACTCTTTCGACTTAACGCATCCGCGACCACATTCGCCTTGCCCGGATGATAAAGTATTTCACAATCATAATCTTTTACTACATCCATCCACCTACGTTGACGATAATTCAAATCTCTTTGGTTAAATAGATGTTTCAAACTCTTATGATCCGAATAAATCGTACTCTTGACACCATACAAGTAATGGCGCCAAATTTTCAATGCATGCACAACCGCCGCTAACTCAAGATCATGAGTCAGATATCTCGTCTCGTGTTTCTTTAATTATCGAGAGGCGTAAGCGATGACTTTACCTCTTTGCATTAGAACACACCCGAGCCCATTTAGCGAAGCATCACAATAAACCGTCATGTCTTCCGCACCTTCCTGCAACACCAATACTGGATCTTGACATAACTTTTCTTTTAACAATTGAAAAGCAATTTATTGCTCGTTCTCCCAAATAAACCTCACGTTCTTCCTTGTGAATTTCGTCAACAAAGAAGCGATCTTAGAAAAGTCTTGGATAAACCGACGATAATAACCGGCGAATTCGAGAAAACTTCGGATTTCCGTAGGCGTAGTCAGTCGTCTCCAACTCTTCACCGTCTCTATCTTCCCCGGATCTACTTGAATACCATTTTCGTTCACAATATGGCCAAGGAATTGAACTTCCCTTAGCCAAAATTCACATTTGGAGAATTTAGCATACAACTTCTCCTTCCGCAACGTCGTTAACACACACTGCAAATGAAGTTCATGTTCTTTCATACTCTTCGAATAGACAAGTATGTCGTCAATGAACATAATTACCGACTTGTCCAACATAGGTTGGCACACTCGGTTCATAAGATCCATGAATGCCGCCGGTGCATTCGTAAGACCAAAAGGCATAACTACAAACTCAAAATGCCCATAACGCGTTCAAAAAGCTGTTTTCTCAATATCTTCCTCACGGACCCGCATTTGGTGATAGCCGGACCGTAGGTCGATTTTAGAGAAATACGTTGCACCTTGGAGTTGGTCGAACAAATCGTCAATCCTAGGCAATGGATAACGATTCTTGATCGTCACTTTGTTCAACTCCCGATAATCGATGCACATCCGCATACTACCATCCTTCTTTTTCACAAATAAAACCGGAGCGCCCCAAGGCGAAGCACTCAGTCAGATAAAACCCTTTTCAGGTAGCTCTTGGGTTTGATTTAACAACTCTTGCATTTCCGTCGGCGCTAAACGATAAGGAGTTTTAGCAATGGGAGTAGCTCCCGGAACCAACTCAATGCGAAATTCAACTTGTTTTTTCGCCGGAACACCTAGTAACTCATCCGGAAAAACGTCTTCAAACTCATTTACCACCGAAATTTCACGAATGGGTGGTGGCTTATCACGAGTATCAACAACATGGGCAAGAAAAGTCATGCCACCACTAACAAGGAAACGACGTGCCCTTGCAAAAGTGCATAGCGGCACAAGTCTTCTCCGTTTATCACCGTGAATAATTAATTCTCCCCCACTTGGGGTCTTCACACGAATAAATTTCTCATGGCATGCAATATCGGCTCTATTATGATCGAGCCAATTCATACCAACAACGATATCAAAATCGCCCAAAGTCATCGGGATGAGGTCGATTTTAAAGTTTTCGGCACCAAACACAACATCACAATTCTTACATACATCAACCACTAGCACCGTCTTGCCGTCCGCTATTTTGACTTCTACCGGACGACTTAACTTAGCTAACGGTCTACTAAGTTTAGGCACGAATTTTGGAGACACAAACGACAAATTGGCACCACTATCAAAAAGTATCCATGCCGGATTAGAGTTAACCATAAAAGTACCTGAGACAACTTCGTTGGATTGCTTGGCTTCATCATTCGTCATCAAATAGTTGTGACCCCTAGCCGTACCCGCCGCCTTCTCTAGACGCTTAACATTATCGTTTCGCAAATCGGGACACTCGGGCTTCTTATGCCCTTCTTTACCGTAATTAAAACAAGTGAGCTTTTTTCCGGAAGATGGTTTCGGACAATCACGAGCCATATGACCCGCTTGCCCACAATTGTAGCACGAAAAAGAAAAACCACCGGAAGCGCCCTTCTTCACGCTATTGACACTTTCGGAACCCTTCTTGTTCTTGTTCTTCTTGTTTGAAAAGTTAGAATAACTAGAACCTTCAAACTTTCTCTTAGAAAAAGTGAAATCACTTCTCCTTGGAACCTCCGGCTGAAAACCCCGAGCCAATTCAAATAACTCTTCGAAAGACTTAGCCGCTCCTCGACTAATCTTACCCTTATACTCATCATTCATGGTACGGTAGAAATCTTTCATTAGCTTGTGATCGTCACCAACATATTCCGGACAAAAACGAGTCTTTGCCAAGAAGGTAGACTTGAGAGTAACCAAGTCCATTGAACCTTGTTGCAAATTGTGCAACTCGTCCCGTATTCTATGAAGATCGGAAGAAGTTTGGTATTCTTTGAAAAATTCCTTCTTAAACTCTTCCCACGTCAAACTCATACATTGCTCTTCACCATATAAGTTGATTTTATCATCCCACCACAACTTAGCTTCTTCCCGCAACATACTAGAACCATACCTCACCTTTTTCTCGGGAGGACATTCCGCGGTACGGAAAGCTCCCTCGATATCGGAGATCCAACATGTACTTTTTAACGGATCTCGCATCCCATTAAACATCGGGGGTTGAGCATCCTTGAAATTCTTGTAATGGAAGTCTCGCCTTCCATTCCCATCGTCACCATCACCCCTTTCACCACGAGGATGAATGTTTCTAGCTTCTAATGCCTCCTCGATCGAGGCATTCATTCGCTCGTTTATCATTTCGGTTACTTTCCCATCAACCGACTCTTGGAAAACCTTTCGAACATCGTCGAGAAAATCCTTTTTTAGCCTTTTAAAGATGGCCTCAACCTTGGCCGTGAGTTCAACGTCCTCACTCATACTTCCGTCATTGGTGTCGTGTCCATTTCTCATCTTCATTCTATAAAACGAAGTAAATTAAATAACGAAATGAAAGGACTTAACACATATGTATATACATATACACCACACTACCCCATCTTGCTCAACAATCGTCGTACATCGCTTGTTGGACACGATTTGAACCCGTAACAACGGTAGCTAATCATTGTTACGTGAGCACGTTGCATTAACTTGCTAGTACAACGTCTATCTCGCTTGATGATTGCTAACACAACACAAAACAACTAGCGCAAGGTTAGTTCACATAAACACTAGCACTAGCAATTCCTGTTCCGACCCAAAGTCCTACAAGTCCCGCATAAAGCGCACACACATTAAAGTCTAAGTCTAGGCACCTATCTCAAGTCGCCTAAATCCCTTAGACCATGCTCTGATACCACTTGTAACAACCCAACTTCGATTTACCAAAAACACGCTAAAAAAAATTCTGCTGTAGCACAACTGGACGGCGTCCAGATTTCTGGACCACGTCCAGCACTTAAGACCGGGACGGCATCCAGCATATCTGGACGGCGTCCAGATTGCCTGAAAGCTGCTGTCCCCCGGGTCCAACTCACGTGAGCGGAAATCCCGCTTCCCGACACTTTTAAACGAAAACCTTTTTACAACGTATTACAATATAATAAAATAAGAGGTTTCCATCATCAAAACAAGTTTTACAACATCGGGCCCACAACAACCCGTCTTACGCGTTTCGATCAAAAATACAAGTTTCGACCAATACAAGTTTAATTTCCAAACGACACTAGAGCATGGTGTTTGGGGTTAAACTACCCAAATCTTGGCCGAACTTCCAAAAGTTAACCAAAAAGCATGCCCTATCAAAATAAGCGGGAGACCACTAATCCAACCGAATACCTTTGCATTTGTCCATGCCGGAGCCTAAAAAGGTAAACAACGTGAGGGTAAGCTAACGCTTAGTGAATGCAATAGTTATACACGTACATGTATAAAATACCTACTTGCACTCTTACACAAATACCGCATACATGCTAGCAACACAAAGGGCTTAACATCTCAAGTACGAGGCTATTAACCTCCTATATCACAAGCTAGCATAATAAGGCATATATATAGGTATATAACTCGAACCATATAATATGCTTACAACTCAACATAATAACCATGGTTAACCAATCGTACAAGGGAATGGCGCTCGCGAAAGGCCATCGGAGTTCACAACATCCATTAGTGTACTTAGCACCTCGTATCACTAACCCCCGGGTGGCATCTTAACACCTCGATACTTCACCCTCGGGTGGCGTCTTAACACCTCGACATTTCACCCTTTATTATGGAGTGGCATCTTAACACCTCGACACTTCACCCCTAGGTGGCATCTTAACACCTCGATGCTTCACCTCGAGTGGCATCTTAACACCTCAATGCTTCACTCGTCACGTGAAACGTGGTGTCTTAACACTTCAACACTTCACATCTCACGCTACAACAAATAAATACATTATATACCTACACATATAATTATTCCACTCACCTTAGAGTCTTTTGCGAAAGATAACCGAGCTCGCTACTTAAAAGTAACGTACCTATTACATTTAGCACATAATCAATCACAACTCAAGTTGGTCAACCAACTTACTCCCCATTCTAGTGCCATTTTGACCCAAGATGCAATTCCGACCCATTTGAACCCCTAACCCTAATATTTGGGTCAACACCAACAAAACCCTAATACTAGCCAAAATATGGTCTTAAACACTTTATAATCACAAGTTTAGTATGTTCTCATACACATTTAATAACCTGGGTCGCCCGAGACCCATTTGACCCATTTCGAGGTCAACACTCCCATTTGGGTCACCCACAACCCAAATGACACCTACTAACATTAACTACAAAAGTGCTAGCGATTTACTAAGCCTTTAAGACCTATTTACACACTTTAACTTTTCAAAACCCTAGGTTAGTCATCTTTTGGGTCTTCATGACCCAAACTTACCCAAAACCCCCAAATCACTAACAAATGGGTTTTAAGTGCAACACTAACCCAAACCTAACCCTTAACACAATTTAAATAAAGAAATTAGGTTTTATAACTTACCAACACAATCACCACGTAGCTAGCGACTAGATGAACAACTTTAGAACTCGCACTAAGACCCAATTTGTAGTGACCCGAACTTTTCCATGTTTATATATATTAATTGAGATTGATATTTACATGATTAAATGTTTCCAACATGTTAAGCAATCAAACTTGTTAAGACTTGATTAATTGAAATATGTTTCATATAGACAATTGACCACCCAAGTTGACCGGTGATTCACGAACGTTAAAACTTGTAATAACTATACGATGACATATATATGGTTATATATATAGTTAACATGTTTTTATTATAAGTATGTATCTCATTAGGTATTTTAACAATGAGTTATATACATAAAAATGAGACTATTAATTTAAGAAACTCGAAAACGATATATATAACGATTATCGTTATAACAACGTCTTACTAGGTACATATGAATCATATTAAGATATTGATACACTTGGTTAATTATGTTAAATGATAAGTAAATATATTATTAAGTGTATTAACAATGAAATACATATGTAAAAATAAGACTACTAACTTAATGATTTCGAAACGAGACATATATGTAACGATTATCGTTGTAACGACATTTAACTGTATATACATCATACTAAGATATATTATATATCATAATATCATGATAATATAATAATTTAACATCTAATTTGTTATAATAAACAATGGGTTAACAATATTCAACAAGATCGTTAACCTAAAGGTTTCAAAACAACATTTACATGTAACGACTAACGATGACTTAACGACTCAGTTAAAATGTATATACATATAGTGTTTTAATATGTATTCATACACTTTTGAAAGACTTCAAGACACTTATCAAAATACTTCTACTTAACAAAAATGCTTGCAATTACATCCTCGTTCAGTTTCATCAACAATTCTACTCGTATGCACCCGTATTCGTACTTGTACAATACACAGCTTTTAGATGTATGTACTATTGGTATATACACTACAATGATCAGCTCTTAGCAGCCCATGTGAGTCACCTAACACATGTGGGAACCATCATTTGGCAACTAGCATGAAATATCTCATAAAATTACAAAAATATGAGTAATCATTCATGACTTATTTACATGAAAACAAAATTACATATCCTTTATATATAATCCATACACCAACGACCAAAAACACCTACAAACACTTTCTTTCTTCAATTTTCTTCATCTAATTGATCTCTCTCAAGTTCTATCTTCAAGTTCTAAATGTTCTTCATATATTTTACAAGTTCTAGTTACATAAAATCAAGAATACTTTCAAGTTTACTAGCTCACTTCCAATCTTGTAAGGTGATCATCCAACCTCAAGAAATCTTTGTTTCTTACAGTAGGTTATCATTCTAATACAAGGTAATAATCATATTCAAACTTTGGTTCAATTTCTATAACTATAACAATCTTATTTCAAGTGATGATCTTACTTGAACTTGTTTTCGTGTCATGATTATGCTTCAAGAACTTCGAGCCATCCAAAGATCCGTTGAAGCTAGATCCATTTTTCTCTTTTCCAGTAGGTTTATCCAAGGAACTTAAGGTAGTAATGATGTTCATAACATCATTCGATTCATACATATAAAGCTATCTTATTCGAAGGTTTAAACTTGTAATCACTAGAACATAGTTTAGTTAATTCTAAACTTGTTCGCAAACAAAAGTTAATCCTTATAACTTGACTTTTAAAATCAACTAAACACATGTTCTATATCTATATGATATGCTAACTTAATGATTTAAAACCTGGAAACACGAAAAACACCGTAAAACCGGATTTACGCCGTCGTAGTAACACCGCGGGCTGTTTTGGGTTAGTTAATTAAAAACTATGATAAACTTTGATTTAAAAGTTGTTATTCTTAGAAAATGATTTTTATTATGAACATGAAACTATATCCAAAAATTATGGTTAAACTCAAAGTGAAAGTATGTTTTCTAAAATGGTCATCTAGACGTCGTTCTTTCGACTGAAATGACTACCTTTACAAAAACGACTTGTAACTTATTTTTCCGACTATAAACCTATATTTTTTCTGTTTAGATTCATAAAATAGAGTTCAATATGAAACCATAGCAATTTGATTCACTCAAAACGGATTTAAAATGAAGAAGTTATGGGTAAAACAAGATTGGATAATTTTTCTCATTTTAGCTACGTGAAAATTGGTAACAAATCTATTCCAACCATAACTTAATCAACTTGTATTGTATATTATGTAATCTTGAGATACCATAGACACGTATACAATGTTTCGACCTATCATGTCGACACATCTATATATATTTCGGAACAACCATAGACACTCTATATGTGAATGTTGGAGTTAGCTATACAGGGTTGAGGTTGATTCCAAAATATATATAGTTTGAGATGTGATCAATACTGAGATACGTATACACTGGGTCGTGGATTGATTCAAGATAATTTTTATCGATTTATTTCTGTACATCTAACTGTGGACAACTAGTTGAAGGTCACTAACGAGGACAGCTGACTTAATAAACTTCAAACATCAAAATATATTAAAAGTGTTGTAAATATATGTTGAACATACTTTGATATATATGTATATATTGTTATAGGTTCGTGAATCAACCAGTGGCCAAGTCTTACTTCCCGACGAAGTAAAAATCTGTGAAAGTGAGTTATAGTCCCACTTTTAAAATCTAATATTTTTGGGATGAGAATACATGCAGGTTTTATAAATGATTTACAAAATAGACACAAGTACGTGAAACTACATTCTATGGTTGAATTATCGAAATCGAATATGCCTCTTTTTATTAAGTCTGGTAATCTAAGAATTAGGGAACAGACACCCTAATTGACGCGAATCCTAAAGATAGATCTATTGGGCCTAACAAACCCCATCCAAAGTACCGGATGCTTTAGTACTTCGAAATTTATATCATATCCGAAGGGTGTCCCGGAATGATGGGGATATTCTTATATATGTATCTTGTTAATGTCGGTTATCAGGTGTTCACCATATGAATGATTTTTATCTCTATGTATGGGATGTGTATTGAAATATGAAATCTTGTGGTCTATTATTATGATTTGATAATATATAGGTTAAACCTATAACTCTCCAACATTTTTGTTGACGTTTTAAGCATGTTTATTCTCAGGTGATTATTAAGAGCTTCCGCTGTCGCATACTTAAATAAGGACGAGATTTGGAGTCCATGCTTGTATGATATTGTGTAAAAACTGCATTCAAGAAACTTATTTCGTTGTAACATATTTGTATTGTAAACCATTATGTAATGGTCGCGTGTAAACAGGATATTTTAGATTATCATTATTTGATAATCTACGTAAAGCTTTTTAAACCTTTATTGATGAAATAAAGGTTATGGTTTATTTTAAAATGAATGCAGTCTTTGAAAAATGTCTCATATAGAGGTCAAAACCTCGCAACGAAATCAATTAATATAGAACATTTTTAATCAATAAGAACGGGACATTTCAGTTGGTATCCGAGCGTTGGTCTTAGAGAACCAGAATTTTGCATTAGTGTGTCTTATCTAGTTTGTTAGGATGCATTAGTGAGCCTGGACTTCGACCGTGTTTACTTGAAAAATGATTGCTTAGCAAATTTTATTGGAAACTATGTATTTTTAACATGTGAATATTATGTGATATATTAATCTCTTAACGCGTTTGATATTATGTGATAGATGTCTACCTCTAGAACAAGTCCCATTGACTCACCTAATAATAATGAAGAGTCAAATGTAAATTGGAATGATTCGTGGACTGATTCACAAGTTCCCGAAGAGGAACAGGAAGAAGAGTCGGAACCGGATGAAGAATCGGAACCGGAAGAAGAATCGGAACCGGATGAAGAAATAGAACCGGTGGGGGAAATAATAAAACGGTTAAGTAAAAGAAAATCCTCAACCAACCGACCAAGGTTAATTATGGTCAATGGTGTTTCCGCCAAGGAAGCAAAATATTGGGAGGATTACCAATTCTCCGATGAATCGGATTCCGACGAGAATTCCGATGATGTTATAGAAATTACCCCAACTGAATTTAAAAAGGCAAAAGAAAATAATAAGGGAAAGGGCATAAAAATAGAGAAATCTAATTCCAACCCCGATGAACTTTATATGTATCGTCAACCCCCGAAGTCCTTAAGTTGTAACAATGACCCGGGAACCTCTAAACCACCAGTTTTTTCTAAACCAATGTGGATAACGACGGCTCGTATTAGGGGAACATCATATATCCCTAGAAACTTGGCAAAACGAACCAAAACCGAAAAAGAAGAAACAAGCGAGTCGGAATAAGATAGTTGTATTCGTGTGGTGTAATATAAGTAATATAGTGTGCTTATGCTTTATGATATATGTAAAAATTGCTTGTATTAATAGGTATTTTTTTATGAATCTAACTCTTGTCTATTTTACAGTTTAAAAACACAAAATGGATAGACAACCCAATATTTTAAGAGACCTACCCGGAGACATGATTGATGAAATCTTGTCTAGAGTCGGTCAGAATTCCTCGGCACAACTATTTAAGGCGAGATCAGTTTGTAAGACATTCGAAGAACGTTCCAAGAATGTCTTGGTTTATAAGAGACTTTCGTTTGAAAGATGGGGGATATCACATTGGGAAACCCATAAGTTACGATGTGTTTACTTTGACGCATATATTGCGGGGAACCCAAATGCTATTTTACGCAACGGGTTAAGAAATTATTTTGACTCAATGTATCCGAATATAGGACTTCATGATTTAGAAAAAGCGGCTAACATGCAACATAAAGAAGCATGCTATGCTTACGGGTTAGTAATGTTCGCTTCTCACCAAAGTGAGAAAAAGAACATCGGGCTACAGCTATTAAACAAAACGTTCCCACAAGTGACGGAGTCGGTAATTGGGGTAAGAAATGAGGTTTTTAGATTGTTACGGGACTGTTGGACATTACGTAACCCTCGTCCCTTTGACGACGTTACAACACGCTGTCTTATCAACGGCCATAACGGTTATGTTCCACAAGACCAAGGATGGGAAGTAGTCCTAGTAAAACCAGAATGCATGACTTGTTTCTGGACGTATGAATTACGTGTCTTTATTGCCTTTGCTGAACGACTTGTGTACTAGCTAGAATTATCTTCACAACTATCTTATATCAAAGTTATTGTGTGCTATATTTCATGCTTTATGTAAAATAAGCGGTATTGTAAGTTTGTAAAATATTGTATAAAAGTTTGAACGCGAAATATTATTATAATCAGTTTTTCATATAGAATTGTAGTAGTTGAATTGTATATTAGCTACTAAGTATGAACTTAACGGGTAGGTACTACCCGAATTTAAACTTATAAAACGCTAATATGAAGAAAAAGCTTTTATAAATGAGTTCATATTATGCTACGAAATACTATTAACTACTCTTAATATTCTGTATGATTAACTTGTTCCATTTGACTATTTTGAAGGAAATGGCACCGACTACTCGACACACCGTGAATATGAATGAAGAGGAATTCCGTACTTTTCTAGCTTCAAACATAGCCACAGTACAGGCTGCGCTACATACCAACAATAACCTTGGATCTAGCAGTACAGGAAATCGTGTAGGATGCACCTACAAAGAATTCACTGCCTGCAAACCTTTGGAATTTGATGGAACCGAAGGACCGATCGGATTGAAACGGTGGACTGAGAAGGTCGAATCGGTGTTTGCCATAAGTAAGTGTACTGAAGAGGACAAAGTGAAGTACGCTACGCATACCTTCACAGGTTCTGCGTTAACATGGTGGAATACCTATCTAGAGCAAGTGGGACAAGACGATGCGTACGCACTACCGTGGTCAGCATTCAAGCACTTGATGAACGAGAAGTACCGTCCCAGAACTGAGGTCAATAAGCTCAAGACAGAACTTAGAGGGTTATGAACCCAAGGATTGGATATTACCACGTACGAAAGACGATTCACAGAATTGTGCCTATTGTGTCTGGGAGCATTCGAAGATGAGGAAGAGAAGATCGACGCATTTGTGAAAGGATTACCGGAAAGAATCCAAGAAGATATAAGTTCACACGAGCCCGCCTCTATACAACAGGCATGTAGAATGGCTCACAAACTAGTGAACCAGATTGAAGAAAGAATTAAAGAACAGACTGCTGAAGAGGCCAATGTGAAACAAGTCAAAAGAAAGTGGGAGGAAAACGGTGATAAGAATCACCAATACAACAACAACAGCAATTACAACAATAATCGCAACAATTATCCCAACAATCGCAACATCAATTGCAACTACAGCAAACGGCCCAACAACAACAACAACAACAACAACAACAACAATAACAACAGCAACTACAACAATCATCCCAACAACAATAAAAACCGCAACAACAACAACAATCAGAAGCAGCTATGCCAAAGGTGTGAAAAGTATCACTCGGGGTTCTGCACCAAATTTTGCAACAAGTGTAAAAGAAATGGTCATAGCGCGGCGAAGTGTGAGGTCTACGGACCCGGGGTTAATAGAACGAAAGGAACAAATGGTGTCGGAACGAGTAATGGCGGAGCAAGTAGTGTCGGAGCAAGTTATGCCAATGTAGTTTGTTATAAATGTGGAAAACCGGGCCACATTATTAGAAATTGCCCGAACCAGGAGAACACGAATGGACAAGGCCGCGGAAGAGTTTTCAATATTAATGCGGCAGAGGCACAGGAAGACCCGGAGCGTGTTACGGGTACGTTTCTTATTGACAATAAATCTGCTTACGTTTTATTTGATTCGGGTGCGGATAGAAGCTATATGAGTAGAGATTTTTGTGCTAAATTAAGTTGTCCATTGACGCCTTTGGATAGTAAATTTTTACTCGAATTAGCAAATGGTAAATTAATTTCAGCAGATAATATATGTCGGAATCTAGAAATTAAACTGGTTAGCGAAACATTTAAGATTGATTTGATACCAGTAGAGTTAGGGAGTTTTGATGTGATAATCGGTATGGACTGGTTGAAAGAAGTGAAAGCAGAGATCGTCTGTTACAAAAATGCAATTCGCATTATACGAGAAAAAGGAAAACCCTTAATGGTGTACGGAGAAAAGGGCAACACGAAGCTACATCTTATTAGTAATTTGAAGGCACAAAAACTAATAAGAAAAGGTTGCTATGCTGTTCTAGCACACGTCGAGAAAGTACAAACTGAAGAAAAGAGCATCAATGATGTTCCCATTGCAAAAGAATTTCCCGATGTATTTCCGAAAGAATTACCGGGATTACCCCCACATCGATCCATTGAATTTCAAATAGATCTTGTACCAGGAGCTGCACCAATTGCTCGTGCTCCTTACAGACTCGCACCCAGCGAGATGAAAGAACTGCAAAGCCAATTACAAGAACTTTTAGAGCGTGGTTTCATTCGACCAAGCACATCACCGTGGGGAGCTCCTGTTTTGTTTGTCAAGAAGAAAGATGGTACATTCAGGTTGTGTATCGACTACCGAGAGTTGAACAAACTTACCATCAAGAACCGCTACCCACTACCGAGAATCGACGACTTATTTGATCAACTACAAGGCTCGTCTGTTTATTCAAAGATTGACTTACGTTCCGGGTATCATCAAATGCGGGTGAAAGAAGATGATATTCCAAAGACTGCTTTCTGAACACGTTACGGTCATTACGAGTTTATGGTCATGCCGTTTGGTTTAACTAATGCACCAGCTGTGTTCATGGACCTTATGAACCGAGTGTGTGGACCATACCTTGACAAGTTTGTCATTGTTTTCATTGATGACATACTTATTTACTCAAAGAATGACCAAGAACACGGTGAACATTTGAGAAAGGTGTTAGAAGTATTGAGGAAGGAAGAATTGTACGCTAAGTTTTCAAAGTGTGCATTTTGGTTGGAAGAAGTTCAATTCCTCGGTCACATAGTGAACAAAGAAGGTATTAAGGTGGATCCGGCAAAGATAGAAACTGTTGAAAAGTGGGAAACCCCGAAAACTCCGAAACACATACGCCAGTTTTTAGGACTAGCTGGTTACTATAGAAGGTTCATCCAAGACTTTTCCAGAATAGCAAAACCCTTGACTGCATTAACACATAAAGGGAAGAAATTTGAATGGAAGGATGAACAAGAGAAAGCGTTTCAGTTATTGAAGAAAAAGCTAATTACGGCACCTATATTGTCATTGCCTGAAGGGAATGATGATTTTGTGATTTATTGTGATGCATCAAAGCAAGGTCTCGGTTGTGTATTAATGCAACGAACGAAGGTGATTGCTTATGCGTCTAGACAATTGAAGATTCATGAACAAAATTATACGACGCATGATTTGGAATTAGGCGCGGTTGTTTTTGCATTAAAGACTTGGAGGCACTACTTATATGGGGTCAAAAGTATTATATATACCGACCACAAAAGTCTTCAACACATATTTAATCAGAAACAACTGAATATGAGGCAGCGTAGGTGGATTGAATTGTTGAATGATTATGACTTTGAGATTCGTTACCACCCGGGGAAGGCAAATGTGGTAGCCGATGCCTTGAGCAGGAAGGACAGAGAACCCATTCGAGTAAAATCTATGAATATAATGATTCATAATAACCTTACTACTCAAATAAAGGAGGCGCAACAAGGAGTTTTAAAAGAGGGAAATTTAAAGGATGAAATACCCAAAGGATCGGAGAAGCATCTTAATATTCGGGAAGACGGAACCCGGTATAGGGCTGAAAGGATTTGGGTACCAAAATTTGGAGATATGAGAGAAATGGTACTTAGAGAAGCTCATAAAACCGGATACTCAATACATCCTGGAACGGGGAAGATGTACAAGGATCTCAAGAAACATTTTTGGTGGCCGGGTATGAAAGCCGATGTTGCTAAATACGTAGGAGAATGTTTGACGTGTTCTAAGGTCAAAGCTGAGCATCAGAAACCATCAGGTCTACTTCAACAACCCGAAATCCCGGAATGGAAATGGGAAAACATTACCATGGATTTCATCACTAAATTGCCAAGGACTGCAAGTGGTTTTGATACTATTTGGGTAATAGTTGATCGTCTCACCAAATCAGCACACTTCCTGCCAATAAGAGAAGATGACAAGATGGAGAAGTTAGCACGACTGTATTTGAAGGAAGTCATCTCCAGACATGGAATACCAATCTCTATTATCTCTGATAGGGATGGCAGATTTATTTCAAGATTCTGGCAGACATTACAGCAAGCATTAGGAACTCGTCTAGACATGAGTACTGCCTATCATCCACAAACTGATGGGCAGAGCGAAAGGACGATACAAACACTTGAAGACATGCTACGAGCATGTGTTATTGATTTCGGAAACAGTTGGGATCGACATCTACCGTTAGCAGAATTTTCCTACAACAACAGCTACCATTCAAGCATTGAGATGGCGCCGTTTGAAGCACTTTATGGTAGAAAGTGCAGGTCTCCGATTTGTTGGAGTGAAGTGGGGGATAGACAGATTACGGGTCCAGAGATTATACAAGAAACTACCGAGAAGATCATCCAAATTCAACAACGGTTGAAAACCGCCCAAAGTTGACAAAAGAGCTACGCTGACATTAAAAGAAAAGATATAGAATTTGAAATTGGAGAGATGGTCATGCTTAAAGTTGCACCTTGGAAAGGCGTTGTTCGATTTGGTAAACGAGGGAAATTAAATCCAAGGTATATTGGACCATTCAAGATTATTGATCGTGTCGGACCAGTAGCTTACCGACTTGAGTTACCTCAACAACTCGCGGCTGTACATAACACTTTCCACGTATCGAATTTGAAGAAATGTTTTGCTAAAGAAGATCTCACTATTCCGTTAGATGAAATCCAAATCAACGAAAAACTTCAATTCATCGAAGAACCCGTCGAAATAATGGATCGTGAGGTTAAAAGACTTAAGCAAAACAAGATACCAATTGTTAAGGTTTGATGGAATGCTCGTAGAGGACCCGAGTTCACCTGGGAGTGTGAAGATCAGATGAAGAAGAAATACCCGCATCTATTTCCAGAAGATTCGTCAACACCTTCAACAGCTTAAAATTTCGGGACGAAATTTATTTAACGGGTAGGTACTGTAGTGACCCGAACTTTTCCATGTTTATATATATTAATTGAGATTGATATTTACATGATTAAATGTTTCCAACATGTTAAGCAATCAAACTTGTTAAGACTTGATTAATTGAAATATGTTTCATATAGACAATTGACCACCCAAGTTGACCGGTGATTCACGAACATTAAAACTTGTAAAAACTATACGATGACATATATATGGTTATATATATAGTTAACATGTTTTTATTGTAAGTATGTATCTCATTAGGTATTTTAACAATGAGTTATATACATAAAAATGAGACTATTAATTTAAGAAACTCGAAAACGATATATATAACGATTATCGTTATAACAACGTCTTACTAGGTACATATGAATCATATTAAGATATTGATACACTTGGTTAATTATGTTAAATGATAAGTAAATATATTATTAAGTGTATTAACAATGAAATTCATATGTAAAAATAAGACTACTAACTTAATGATTTCGAAACGAGACATATATGTAACGATTATCGTTGTAATGACATTTAACTGTATATACATCATACTAAGATATATTATATATCATAATATCATGATAATATAATAATTTAACATCTAATTTATTATAATAAACAATGGGTTAACAATATTCAACAAGATCGTTAACCTAAAGGTTTCAAAACAACATTTACATGTAACGACTAACGATGACTTAACGACTCAGTTAAAATGTATATACATGTAGTGTTTTAATATGTATTCATACACTTTTGAAAGACTTCAAGACACTTATCAAAATACTTCTACTTAACAAAAATGCTTACAATTACATCCTCGTTCAGTTTCATCAACAATTCTACTCGTATGCACCCGTATTCGTACTCGTACAATACACAGCTTTTAGATGTATGTACTATTGGTATATACACTCCAATGATCAGCTCTTAGCAGCCCATGTGAGTCACCTAACACATGTGGGAACCATCATTTGGCAACTAGCATGAAATATCTCATAAAATTACAAAAATATGAGTAATCATTCATGACTTATTTACATGAAAACAAAATTACATATCCTTTATATCTAATCCATACACCAACGACCAAAAACACCTACAAACACTTTCATTCTTCAATTTTCTTCATCTAATTGATCTCTCTCAAGTTCTATCTTCAAGTTCTAAATGTTCTTCATATATTTTACAAGTTCTAGTTACATAAAATCAAGAATACTTTCAAGTTTACTAGCTCACTTCCAATCTTGTAAGGTGATCATCCAACCTCAAGAAATCTTTGTTTCTTACAGTAGGTTATCATTCTAATACAAGGTAATAATCATATTCAAACTTTGGTTCAATTTCTATAACTATAACAATCTTATTTCAAGTGATGATCTTACTTGAACTTGTTTTCGTGTCATGATTATGCTTCAAGAACTTCGAGCCATCCAAGGATCCGTTGAAGCTAGATCCATTTTTCTATTTTCCAGTAGGTTTATCCAAGGAACTTAAGGTAGTAATGATGTTCATAACATCATTCGATTCATACATATAAAGCTATCTTATTCGAAGGTTTAAACTTGTAATCACTAGAACATAGTTTAGTTAATTCTAAACTTGTTCGCAAACAAAAGTTAATCCTTATAACTTGACTTTTAAAATCAACTAAACACATGTTCTATATCTATATGATATGCTAACTTAATGATTTAAAACCTGGAAACACGAAAAACACCGTAAAACCGGATTTACGCCGTCGTAGTAACACCGCGGGCTGTTTTGGGTTAGTTAATTAAAAACTATGATAAACTTTGATTTAAAAGTTGTTATTCTGAGAAAATGATTTTTATTATGAACATGAAACTATATCCAAAAATTATGGTTAAACTCAAAGTGAAAGTATGTTTTCTAAAATGGTCATCTAGACGTCGTTCTTTCGACTGAAATGACTACCTTTACAAAAACGACTTGTAACTTATTTTTCCGACTATAAACCTATATTTTTTCTGTTTAGATTCATAAAATAGAGTTCAATATGAAACCATAGCAATTTGATTCACTCAAAACGGATTTAAAATGAAGAAGTTATGGGTAAAACAAGATTGGATAATTTTTCTCATTTTAGCTACGTGAAAATTGGTAACAAATCTATTCCAACCATAACTTAATCAACTTGTATTGTATATTATGTAATCTTGAGATACCATAGACACGTATACAATGTTTCGACCTATCATGTCGACACATCTATATATATTTCGGAACAACCATAGACACTCTATATGTGAATGTTGGAGTTAGCTATACAGGGTTGAGGTTGATTCCAAAATATATATAGTTTGAGATGTGATCAATACTGAGATACGTATACACTGGGTCGTGGATTGATTCAAGATAATTTTTATCGATTTATTTCTGTACATCTAACTGTGGACAACTAGTTGTAGGTCACTAACGAGGACAGCTGACTTAATAAACTTCAAACATCAAAATATATTAAAAGTGTTGTAAATATATGTTGAACATACTTTGATATATATGTATATAT
Organism: Rutidosis leptorrhynchoides; assembly: GCF_046630445.1. Lineage (NCBI taxonomy): Eukaryota > Viridiplantae > Streptophyta > Magnoliopsida > Asterales > Asteraceae > Rutidosis > Rutidosis leptorrhynchoides. Next base: position 268,067,435 of record NC_092335.1, read on the forward strand.
TGTTATAGGTTCGTGAATCAACCAGTGGCCAAGTCTTACTTCCCGACGAAGTAAAAATATGTGAAAGTGAGTTATAGTCCCACTTTTAAAATCTAATATTTTTGGGATGAGAATACATGCAGGTTTTATAAATGATTTACAAAATAGACACAAGTACGTGAAACTACATTCTATGGTTGAATTATCGAAATCGAATATGCCCCTTTTTATTAAGTCTGGTAATCTAAGAATTAGGGAACAGACACCCTAATTGACGCGAATCCTAAAGATAGATCTATTGGGCCTAACAAAACCCATCCAAAGTACCGGATGCTTTAGTACTTCGAAATTTATATCATATCCGAAGGGTGTCCCGGAATGATGGGGATATTCTTATATATGCATCTTGTTAATGTCGGTTATCAGGTGTTCACCATATGAATGATTTTTATCTCTATGTATGGGATGTGTATTGAAATATGAAATCTTGTGGTCTATTATTATGATTTGATAATATATAGGTTAAACCTATAACTCACCAACATTTTTGTTGACGTTTTAAGCATGTTTATTCTCAGGTGATTATTAAGAGCTTCCGCTGTCGCATACTTAAATAAGGACGAGATTTGGAGTCCATGCTTGTATGATATTGTGTAAAAACTGCATTCAAGAAACTTATTTCGTTGTAACATATTTGTATTGTAAACCATTATGTAATGGTCGCGTGTAAACAGGATATTTTAGATTATCATTATTTGATAATCTATGTAAAGCTTTTTAAACCTTTTTTGATGAAATAAAGGTTATGGTTTGTTTTAAAATGAATGCAGTCTTTGAAAAATGTCTCATATAGAGGTCAAAACCTCGCAACGAAATCAATTAATATGGAATGTTTTTAATCAATAAGAACGGGACATTTCACAATTCAACCTCTTTCTTCCTTTAATGGAGCTCTCTCACTCTAGAACCTCCTCTCTCTCTAGGATTTAATGGAAGATGATAAAGTAGATGGAAAAGGAGTAATGAGGCTCACCAAAACTGATCTAGGGTCTTAAAGTCGTCCACAAAGTGAAATTACCAAACTACCCCTTTTTAAATAACAAAATACCAAAGCTGGCTCGTCAGGCCATCTGGACGGCGTCCAGATTTCTGGACGGCGTCCAGCCCTTCAAAACTGGACTGCGTCCCAACTTTTTGTACGGTGTCCAACTCAACTGACAAAAACTGGATCTTATAAACACGACATGTATATACATTTTAACTGAGTCGTTAAGTCATCGTTAGTCGTTACATGTAAATGTTGTTTTGAAACTTTTAGGTTAACGATCTTGTTAAATGTTGTTAACCCAATGTTTATTATATCTAAAGAGATGTTAAATTATTACATTATCATGATATTATGATATATTAATATACCTTAGTATGATATATATATATATACAGTTAAATGTTGTTACAACGATAATCGTTACATATATGTCTAGTTTCGAAATCATTAAGTTAGTAGTCTTGTTTTTACATATGTAGTTCATTGTTAATACACTTAATGACATGTTTACTTATCATTTATCATGATTAAACATAGTGTAACAATATCTTAATATGATTCATATGTATTTAGTAAGACGTTGTTATAACAATAATCGTTATATATATCGTTTCGAGTTTCTTAATTCAATAAACTCAATTTTATGTATATAACTCATTGTTAAAATACCTAATGAGATACTTACTTATCATAATATCATGTTAACTATATATATAATCATATATATGTCATCATATAGTTTTTACAAGTTTTAACGTTCGTGAATCACCGGTCAACTTGGGTGGTCAATTGTCTATAAGAAACCTATTTCAATTAATCAAGTCTTAACAAGTTTGATTGCTTAACATGTTAGAAGCTCTTTCTAATTCAAAAAATCCTATGTTGGGATATGTTGAGTCAATATAGGTTCTTAACCCGTAGCAAAAAATTGCATTTGGGTTCTCCGCATTTAACGCTTTAAAGAAAACACGTCGTAACTTACGGTCTCCCCAATGTGATATACTCCACCTATCAAAGGAAAGCCTTTTATAAACTAAGGCATTTCTGGAAAGTCTTTCAAATGTTTGACAAGTTAATTTCGCCATAACTAATTGTGCTGATGAATTCTCACCGACTCTAGACAAGATTTCATCAATCATATCCTCTGGTAGGTCTTCTAAAATATTCGGTTGTTTACCCTTAATGTCCATTTTGTGTTTTTATACTGTAAAATAGACAAGGATTAGATTCATAAAAGATAATTAACAAATAATACAAGCAATTTTTACATAGAACATAAAAGTACAAGCACACTACAATACATATAATACACAACATGATTACAACCCTCTAATCTGAATCACTGGTTTCTTCTTCTTCGGACTTGGTTCGTCTACCTAATTTTCTAGGAATATATGGTGTTCCTCTAATACGAGCTGTCTTTTTCCACAATGGTTTAGAAAAACCTGGTGGTTTAGAGGTTCTCGGGTCATTGTTACATTTTAGGAAATACGGATGTTGCCGATACATATAAAGTTCATCGGGGTTGGAATCGGGTTTCTCTATTTTTATACCTTTTCCCTTATTATTTTCTTTCGCTTTATTAAATTGGGTCGAGGTAATTTCTATAACATCATCGGAATCCTCATCGGGATCCGATTCATCGAAAAATTGGTAATCTTCCCAATATTTTGCTTCCTCGACGGAAACACCATTGACCATTATTAACTTTGGTCTGTTGGTTGAGGATTTTCTTTTATTTAATCGATTTACTATAGGTATCAATATTTCTTCCTCCGGAACCTCTTCTTCTTCCGGTTCCTCCTCTTCCAGTTCCTCCTCTTCCGGTTCCTCTTCTTCCAGTTCCTCCTCTTCCGGTTCCTCCTCTTCCGGTTCCTCTTCTTCCGGTTCCTCTTCGGGAATTTGTGAATCTTCCCAAAATATATTCGACTCTTCGTTATTATTAGGTGAATCGATGGGATTTGTACTAGTGGTAGACATCTATCACACAATATCAAACACATTAAGAGGTTAATATATCACATAATATTTACATGTTAATAATATATAGTTTCCAAAAAAAGTGTTAAGCAATCGTTTTTAAAAAAAACACGGTCGAAGTCCATACTCACTAATGTATCCTAACAAACTCGATAAGATACACTAATGCAAATTTCTGGTTCTCTATGACCAACGCTCAGATACCAACTGAAATGTCCCGTTCATATTGATTATAAACGTTCCATATTAATTCATTTCGTTGCGAGGTTTTGACCTCTATATGAGACGTTTTTCAAAGACTGCATTCGTTTTTAAAAAAACCATAACCTTTATTTTATCGACAAGGTTAACAAGACACCACTTAGATTATACATAAATGATAATCTAACAAATATCACACTTACACACTACCAATACATATTGGTTTACAAATATTAATATGTTACAACAAAATAAATCTCGAATGCAGTTTTAAACAATATTATACAAGCATGCTGACACCAAATCTTGTCCATATAATAGCATGCAACAGCGTAAGCTATTAATAATCACCTGAGAATAAACATGCTTTAAAAGTCAACAAAAATGTTGGTGAGTTATAGGTTTAACCTATATTTATCAAATTGTAATAATAGACCACAAGATTTCATATTTCAATATACATCACATACATAGAGATAAAAATCATTCATATGGTGAACACCTGGTAACCGACCTTAACAAGATGCATATAGAATATCCCCTATTATTCCGGGACTCCCTTCGGACATGATGAATTCGAAGTACTAAAGCATCCGGTACTTTAGATGGGGCTCGTTGGGCCCAATAGATCTATCTTTAGAATTCTCGTCAATTAGGGTGTCTGTTCTCTAATTCTTAGATTACCAGACTAAAAAGGGGAATAATCGGTTTAATAATCCAGCCATAGAATGTAGTTTCATTTACTTGTGTCTATTTTGTAAAACATTTATAAAACTGCATGTATTCTCATCCCAAAATATTAGAGTTTAAAAGTGGGACTCTAACTCACTTTTACAGATTTTTACTTCTTCGGGAAGTAAGACTTGGCCACTGGTCGATTCACGAACCTATAACAAATATATATATATATATATATATATATATATATATATATATATATATATATATATATATATATATATATATATATATATATATATATATATATATATATATATATATATATATATATATATATATCAAAGTATGTTCAAAATATATTTACAACATTTTTAATACATTTTGATGTTTTAAGTTTATTAAGTCAGCTGTCCTCGTTAGTAACCTACAACTAGTTGTCCATAGTTAGATGTACAGATAAATTGATATATATTATCTTGAATCAATCCACGACCCAGTGTATACACGTCTCAGGCTAGATCACAACTCAGAGTATTTATATTTTTGGAATCAACCTCAACCCTGTATAGCTAACTCAAACATTACTGCATATAGATTGTCCATGGTTGTTCCAAATAATATATATACATCGGTCGATATTGAAATGTCCCGTTCTTATTGATTAAAAACGTTCCATATTAATTGATTTCGTTGCGAGGTTTTGACCTCTATATGAGACGTTTTTCAAAGACTGCATTCATTTTTAAACAAACCATAACCTTTATTTCATCAATAAAGGTTTAAAAAGCTTTACGTAGATTATCAAATAATGATAATCTAAAATATCCTGTTTACACACGACCATTACATAATGGTTTACAATACAAATATGTTACAACAAAATAAGTTTCTTGAATGCAGTTTTTACACAATATCATACAAGCATGGACTCCAAATCTCGTCCTTATTTAAGTATGCGACAGCGGAAGCTCTTAATAATCACCTGAGAATAAACATGCTTAAAACGTCAACAAAAATGTTGGTGAGTTATAGGTTTAACCTATATATACCAAATCATAATAATAGACCACAAGATTTCATATTTCAATACACATCCCATACATAGAGATAAAAATCATTCATATGGTGAACACCTGGTAACCGACAATAACAAGATGCATATATAAGAATATCCCCATCATTCCGGGACACCCTTCGGATATGATATAATTTCGAAGTACTAAAGCATCCGGTACTTTGGATGGGGTTTGTTAGGCCCAATAGATCTATCTTTAGGATTCGCGTCAATTAGGGTGTCTGTTCCCTAATTCTTAGATTACCAGACTTAATAAAAAGGGGCATATTCGATTTTGATAATTCAACCATAGAATGTAGTTTCACGTACTTGTGTCTATTTTGTAAATCATTTATAAAACCTGCATGTATTCTCATCCCAAAAATATTAGATTTTAAAAGTGGGACTATAACTCACTTTCACAGATTTTTACTTCGTCGGAAAGTAAGACTTGGCCACTGGTTGATTCACGAACCTATAACAATATATACATATATATCAAAGTATGTTCAAAATATATTTACAACACTTTTAATATATTTTGATGTTTTAAGTTTATTAAGTCAGCTGTCCTCGTTAGTAACCTACAACTAGTTGTCCACAGTTAGATGTACAGAAATAAATCGATAAATATTATCTTGAATCAATCCACGACCCAGTGTATACGTATCTCAGTATTGATCACAACTCAAACTATATATATTTTGGAATCAACCTCAACCCTGTATAGCTAACTCCAACATTCACATATAGAGTGTCTATGGTTGTTCCGAAATATATATAGATGTGTCGACATGATAGGTCGAAACATTGTATACGTGTCTATGGTATCTCAAGATTACATAATATACAATACAAGTTGATTAAGTTATGGTTGGAATAGATTTGTTACCAATTTTCACGTAGCTAAAATGAGAAAAATTATCCAATCTTGTTTTACCCATAACTTCTTCATTTTAAATCCGTTTTGAGTGAATCAAATTGCTATGGTTTCATATTGAACTCTATTTTATGAATCTAAACAGAAAAAGTATAGGTTTATAGTCGGAAAAATAAGTTAAAAGTCGTTTTTGTAAAGGTAGTCATTTCAGTCGAAAGAACGACGTCTAGATGACCATTTTAGAAAACATACTTCCACTTTGAGTTTAACCATAATTTTTGGATATAGTTTCATGTTCATAATAAAAATCATGTTCTCAGAATAACAACTTTTAAATCAAAGTTTATCATAGTTTTTAATTAACTAACCCAAAACAGCCCGCGGTGTTACTACGACGGCGTAAATCCGGTTTTACGGTGTTTTTCGTGTTTCCAGGTTTTAAATCATTAAGTTAGCATATCATATAGATATAGAACATGTGTTTAGTTGATTTTAAAAGTCAAGTTAGAAGGATTAACTTTTGTTTGCGAACAAGTTTAGAATTAACTAAACTATGTTCTAGTGATTACAAGTTTAAACCTTCGAATAAGATAGCTTTATATGTATGAATCGAATGATGTTATGAACATCATTACTACCTTAAGTTCCTTGGATGAACCTACTGGAAAAGAGAAAAATGGATCTAGCTTCAATGGATCCTTGGATGGACAAAGTTCTTGAAGCAAAATCATGACACGAAAACAAGTTCAAGTAAGATCATCACTTGAAATAAGATTGTTATAGTTATAGAAATTGAACCAAAGTTTGAATATTATTATTACCTTGTATTAGAATGATAACCTACTGTAAGAAACAAAGATTTCTTGAGGTTGGATGATCACCTTACAAGATTGGAAGTGAGCTAGCAAACTTGAAAGTATTCTTGATTTTATGAAACTAGAACTTTTGGAATTTATGAAGAACACTTAGAACTTGAAGATAGAACTTGAGAGAGTTCAATTAGATGAAGAAAATTGAAGAATGAAAGTGTTTGTAGGTGTTTTTGGTCGTTGGTGTATGGATTAGATATAAAGGATATGTAATTTTGTTTTCATGTAAATAAGTCATGAATGATTACTCATATTTTTGTAATCTTATGAGATATTTCATGCTAGTTGCCAAATGATGGTTCCCACATGTGTTAGGTGACTCACATGGGCTGCTAAGAGCTGATCATTGGAGTGTATATACCAATAGTACATACATCTAAAAGCTGTGTATTGTACGAGTACGAATACGGGTGCATACGAGTAGAATTGTTGATGAAACTGAACGAGAATGTAATTGTAAGCATTTTTGTTAAGTAGAAGTATTTTGATAAGTGTATTGAAGTCTTTCAAAAGTGTATAAATACATATTAAAACACTACATGTATATACATTTTAACTGAGTCGTTAAGTCATCGTTAGTCGTTACATGTAAGTGTTGTTTTGAAACCTTTAGGTTAACGATCTTGTTAAATGTTGTTAACCCAATGTTTATAATATCAAAAGAGATTTTAAATTATTATATTATCATGATATTATGATGTACGAATATCTCTTAATATGATATATATACATTAAATGTCGTTACAACGATAAACGTTACATATATGTCTCGTTTCAAAATCATTAAGTTAGTAGTCTTGTTTTTACATATGTAGTTCATTGTTAATATAATTAATGATATGTTTACTTATCATAATATCATGTTAACTATATATATAACCATATATATGTCATCATATAGTTTTTTTTACAAGTTTTAACGTTCGTGAATCACCGGTCAACTTGGGTGGTCAATTGTCTATATGAAACATATTTCAATTAATCAAGTCTTAACAAGTTTGATTGCTTAACATGTTGGAAACATTTAATCATGTAAACATCAATCTCAATTAATATATATAAACATGGAAAAGTTCGGGTCACTACAGTACCTACCCGTTAAATAAATTTCGTCCCGAAATTTTAAGCTGTTGAAGGTGTTGACGAATCTTCTGGAAATAGATGCGGGTATTTCTTCTTCATCTGATCTTCACGCTCCCAGGTGAACTCGGGTCCTCTACGAGCATTCCATCGAACCTTAACAATTGGTATCTTGTTTTGCTTAAGTCTTTTAACCTCACGATCCATTATTTCTACGGGTTCTTCGATGAATTGGAGTTTTTCGTTGATTTGGATTTCATCTAACGGAATAGTGAGATCTTCTTTAGCAAAACATTTCTTCAAATTCGAGACGTGGAAAGTGTTATGTACAGCCGCGAGTTGTTGAGGTAACTCAAGTCGGTAAGCTACTGGTCCGACACGATCAATAATCTTGAATGGTCCAATATACCTTGGATTTAATTTCCCTCGTTTACCAAATCGAACAACGCCTTTCCAAGGTGAAACTTTAAGCATGACCATCTCTCCAATTTCAAATTCTATATCTTTTCTTTTAATGTCAGCGTAGCTCTTTTGTCGACTTTGGGCGGTTTTCAACCGTTGTTGAATTTGGATGATCTTCTCGGTAGTTTCTTGTATAATCTCCGGACCCGTAATCTGTTTATCCCCCACCTCACTCCAACAAATCGGAGACCTGCACTTTCTACCATAAAGTGCTTCAAACGGCGCCATCTCAATGCTTGAATGGTAGCTGTTGTTGTAGGAAAATTCTGCTAACGGTAGATGTCGATCCCAACTGTTTCCGAAATCAATAACACATGCTCGTAGCATGTCTTCAAGCGTTTGTATCGTCCTTTCGCTCTGCCCATCAGTTTGTGGATGATAGGCAGTACTCATGTCTAGACGAGTTCCTAATGCTTGCTGTAATGTCTGCCAGAATCTTGAAATAAATCTGCCATCCCTATCAGAGATAATAGAGATTGGTATTCCATGTCTGGAGACGACTTCCTTCAAATACATTCGTGCTAACTTCTCCATCTTGTCATCTTCTCTTATTGGTAGGAAGTGTGCTGATTTGGTGAGACGATCAACTATTACCCAAATAGTATCAAAACCACTTGCAGTCCTTGGCAATTTAGTGATGAAATCCATGGTAATGTTTTCCCATTTCCATTCCGAGATTTCGGGTTGTTGAAGTAGACCTGATGGTTTCTGATGCTCAGCTTTGACCTTAGAACACGTCAAACATTCTCCTACGTATTTAGCAACATCGGCTTTCATACCCGGCCACCAAAAATGTTTCTTGAGATCCTTGTACATCTTCCCCGTTCCAGGATGTATTGAGTATCTGGTTTTATGAGCTTCTCTAAGTACCATTTCTCTCATATCTCCAAATTTTGGTACCCAAATCCTTTCAGCCCTATACCGGGTTCCGTCTTCCCGAATATTAAGATGCTTCTCCGATCCTTTGGGTATTTCATCCTTTAAATTTCCCTCTTTTAAAACTCCTTGTTGCGCCTCCTTTATTTGAGTAGTAATGTTATTATGAATCATTATATTCATAGATTTTACTCGAATGGGTTCTCTATCCTTCCAGCTCAAGGCATCGGCTACCACATTTGCCTTCCCCGGGTGGTAACGAATCTCAAAATCGTAATCATTCAATAATTCAATCCACCTACGCTGCCTCATATTCAGTTGTTTCTGATTAAATATGTGTTGAAGACTTTTGTGGTCGGTATATATAATACTTTTGACCCCATATAAGTAGTGCCTCCAAGTCTTTAATGCAAAAACAACTGCGCCTAATTCCAAATCATGCGTCGTATAATTTTGTTCGTGAATCTTTAATTGTCTAGACGCATAAGCAATCACCTTCGTTCGTTGCATTAATACACAACCGAGACCTTGCTTTGATGCGTCACAATAAATCACAAAATCATCATTCCCTTCAGGCAATGACAATATAGGTGCCGTAGTTAGCTTTTTCTTCAATAACTGAAACGCTTTCTCTTGTTCATCATTCCATTCAAATTTCTTCCCTTTATGCGTTAATGCAGTCAAGGGTTTTGCTATTCTGGAAAAGTCTTGGATGAACCTTCTGTAGTAACCAGCTAGTCCTAAAAACTGGCGTATGTGTTTCGGAGTTTTCGGGGTTTCCCACTTTTCAACAGTTTCTATCTTTGCCGGATCCACCTTAATACCTTCTTTGTTCACTATGTGACCGAGGAATTGAACTTCTTCCAACCAAAATGCACACTTTGAAAACTTAGCGTACAATTCTTCCTTCCTCAATACTTCTAACACCTTTCTCAAATGTTCACCGTGTTCTTGGTCATTCTTTGAGTAAATAAGTATGTCATCAATGAAAACAATGACAAACTTGTCAAGGTATGGTCCACACACTCGGTTCATAAGGTCCATGAACACAGCTGGTGCATTAGTTAAACCAAACGGCATGACCATAAACTCGTAATGACCGTAACGTGTTCTGAAAGCAGTCTTTGGAATATCATCTTCTTTCACCCGCATTTGATGGTACCCGGAACGTAAGTCAATCTTTGAATAAACAGACGAGCCTTGTAGTTGATCAAATAAGTCGTCGATTCTCGGTAGTGGGTAGCGGTTCTTGATGGTAAGTTTGTTCAACTCTCGGTAGTCGATACACAACCTGAATGTACCATCTTTCTTCTTGACAAACAAAACAGGAGCTCCCCACGGTGATGTGCTTGGTCGAATGAAACCACGCTCTAAAAGTTCTTGTAATTGGCTTTGCAGTTCTTTCATCTCGCTGGGTGCGAGTCTGTAAGGAGCACGAGCTATTGGTGCAGCTCCTGGTACAAGATCTATTTGAAATTCAACGGATCGATGTGGGGGTAATCCCGGTAATTCTTTCGGAAATACATCGGGAAATTCTTTTGCAATGGGAACATCATTGATGCTCTTTTCTTCAGTTTGTACTTTCTCGACGTGTGCTAGAACAGCATAGCAACCTTTTCTTATTAGTTTTTGTGCCTTCAAATTACTAATAAGATGTAGCTTCGTGTTGCCCTTTTCTCCGTACACCATTAAGGGTTTTCCTTTTTCTCGTATAATGCGAATTGCATTTTTGTAACAAACGATCTCCGCTTTCACTTCTTTCAACCAGTCCATACCGATTATCACATCAAAACTCCCTAACTCTACTGGTATCAAATCAATCTTAAATGTTTCGCTAACCAGTTTAATTTCTCGATTTCGACATATATTATCTGCTGAAATTAATTTACCATTTGCTAATTCGAGTAAAAATTTACTATCCAAAGGCGTCAATGGACAACTTAATTTAGCACAAAAATCTCTACTCATATAGCTTCTATCCGCACCCGAATCAAATAAAACGTAAGCAGATTTATTGTCAATAAGAAACGTACCCGTAACAAGCTCCGGGTCTTCCTGTGCCTCTACCGCATTAATATTGAAAACTCTTCCACGGCCTTGTCCATTCGTGTTCTCCTGGTTCGGGCAATTTCTAATAATGTGGCCTGGTTTTCCACATTTATAACAAACTACATTGGCATAACTTGCTCCGACACTACTTGCTCCGCCATTACTCGTTCCGACACCATTTGTTCCTTTCGTTCTATTAACCCCTGGTCCGTAGACCTCACACTTCGCCGCGCTATGACCATTTCTTTTACACTTGTTGCAAAATTTGGTGCAGAACCCCGAGTGATTCTTTTCACACCTTTGGCATAGTTGCTTCTGATTGTTGTTGTTGTTGCGGTTATTATTGTTGTTGGGATGATTGTTGTAGTTGCTGTTGTTGTTGTTGTTGTTGTTGGGTCGTTTGTTGTAGTTGCGATTGATGTTGCGATTGTTGGGATAATTGTTGCGATTATTGTTGTAATTGCTGTTGTTGTTGTATTGGTGATTCTTATCACCGTTTTCCTCCCACTTTCTTTTGACTTGCTTCACATTGGCCTCTTCAGCAGTCTGTTCTTTAATTCTTTCTTCAATCTGGTTCACTAGTTTATGAGCCATTCTACATGCCTGTTGTATGGAGGCGGGCTCGTGTAAACTTATATCTTCTTGGATTCTTTCCGGTAATCCTTTCACAAACGCGTCGATCTTCTCTTCCTCATCTTCGAATGCTCCCGGACACAATAGGCACAATTCTGTGAATCGTCTTTCGTACGTGGTAATATCAAATCCTTGGGTTCGTAACCCTCTAAGTTCTGTCTTGAGCTTATTGACCTCGGTTCTGGGACGGTACTTCTCGTTCATCAAGTGCTTGAATGCTGACCACGGTAGTGCGTACGCATCATCTTGTCCCACTTGCTCTAGATAGGTATTCCACCATGTTAACGCAGAACCTGTGAAGGTATGCGTAGCGTACTTCACTTTGTCCTCTTCAGTACACTTACTTATGGCAAACACCGATTCAACCTTCTCGGTCCACCGTTTCAATCCGATCGGTCCTTCGGTTCCATCAAATTCCAAAGGTTTGCAGGCAGTGAATTCTTTGTAGGTGCATCCTACACGATTTCCTGTACTGCTAGATCCAAGGTTATTGTTGGTATGTAGCGCAGCCTGTACTGCGGCTATGTTTGAAGCTAGAAAAGTACGGAATTCCTCTTCATTCATATTCACGGTGTGTCGAGTAGTCGGTGCCATTTCCTTCAAAATAGTTAAATGGAACAAGTTAATCATACAGAATATTAAGAGTAGTTAATAGTATTTCGTAGCATAATATGAACTCATTTATAAAAGCTTTTTCTTCATATTAGCGTTTTATAAGTTTAAATTCGGGTAGTACCTACCCGTTAAGTTCATACTTAGTAGCTAATATACAATTCAACTACTACAATTCTATATGAAAAACTGATTATAATAATATTTCGCGTTCAAACTTTTATACAATATTTTACAAACTTACAATACCGCTTATTTTACATAAAGCATGAAATATAGCACACAATAACTTTGATACAAGATAGTTGTGAAGATAATTCTAGCTAGTACACAAGTCGTTCAGCAAAGGCAATAAAGACACGTAATTCATACGTCCAGAAACAAGTCATGCATTCTGGTTTTACTAGGACTACTTCCCATCCTTGGTCTTGTGCAACATAACCGTTATGGCCGTTGATAAGACAGCGTGTTGCAACGTCGTCAAAGGGACGAGGGTTACGTAATGTCCAACAGTCCCGTAATAATCTAAAAACCTCATTTCTTACCCCAATTACCGACTCCGTCACTTGTGGAAACGTTTTGTTTAATAGTTGTAGCCCGATGTTCTTGTTCTCACTTTGGTGAGAAGCGAACATTACTAATCCGTAAGCATAACATGCTTCTTTATGTTGCATGTTAGCCGCTTTTTCTAAATCACGAAGTCCAATATTCGGATATATTGAGTCAAAATAATTTCTTAACCCGTTGCGTAAAATAGCATTTGGGTTCCCCGCAATATATGCGTCAAAGTAAACACATCGTAACTTATGGGTTTCCCAATGTGATATCCCCCATCTTTCAAACGAAAGTCTCTTATAAACCAAGACATTCTTGGAACGTTCTTCGAATGTCTTACAAACTGATCTCGCCTTAAATAGTTGTGCCGAGGAATTCTGGCCGACTCTAGACAAGATTTCATCAATCATGTCTCCGGGTAGGTCTCTTAAAATATTGGGTTGTCTATCCATTTTGTGTTTTTAAACTGTAAAATAGACAAGAGTTAGATTCATAAAAAAATACTTATTAATACAAGCAATTTTTACATATATCATAAAGCATAAGCACACTATATTACATATATTACACCACACGAATACAACTATCTTATTCCGACTCGCTCGTTTCTTCTTCTTCGGTTTTGGTTCGTTTTGCTAGGTTTCTAGGGATATATGATGTTCCCCTAATACGAGCCGTAATTTTCCACATTGGTTTAGAAAAACCTGGTGGTTTAGAGGTTCCCGGTTCATTGTTACAACTTAAGGACTTCGGGGGTTGACGATACATATAAAGTTCATCGGGGTTGGAATTAGATTTCTCTATTTTTATGCCCTTTCCCTTATTATTTTCTTTTGCCTTTTTAAATTCAGTTGGGGTGATTTCTATAACATCATCGGAATTCTCGTCGGAATCCGATTCATCGGAGAGTTGGTAATCCTCCCAATATTTTGCTTCCTTGGCGGAAACACCATTGACCATAATTAACCTTGGTCGGTTGGTTGAAGATTTTCTTTTACTTAACCGTTTTATTATTTCCCCCACCGGTTCTATTTCTTCATCCGGTTCCGATTCTTCTTCCGGTTCCGATTCTTCTTCCGGTTCCGACTCTTCTTCCGGTTCCTCTTCGGGAAGTTGTGAATCAGTCCACAAATCATTCCAATTTACATTTGACTCTTCATTATTATTAGGTGAGTCAATGGGACTTGTTCTAGAGGTAGACATCTATCACATAATATCAAACACGTTAAGAGATTAATATATCACATAATATTCATATGTTAAAAATATATAGTTTCCAACAAAAATGTTAAGCAATCATTTTTAAAGAAAACACGGTCGAAGTCCAGACTCACTAATGCATCCTAACAAACTCGATAAGACACACTAATGCAAATTTTCTGGTTCTCTAAGACCAACGCTCTGATACCAACTGAAATGTCCCGTTCTTATTGATTAAAAACGTTCCATATTAATTGATTTCGTTGCGAGGTTTTGACCTCTATATGAGACGTTTTTCAAAGACTGCATTCATTTTTAAACAAACCATAACCTTTATTTCATCAATAAAGGTTTAAAAAGCTTTACGTAGATTATCAAATAATGATAATCTAAAATATCCTGTTTACACACGACCATTACATAATGGTTTACAATACAAATATGTTACAACAAAATAAGTTTCTTGAATGCAGTTTTTACACAATATCATACAAGCATGGACTCCAAATCTCGTCCTTATTTAAGTATGCGACAGCGGAAGCTCTTAATAATCACCTGAGAATAAACATGCTTAAAACGTCAACAAAAATGTTGGTGAGTTATAGGTTTAACCTATATATACCAAATCATAATAATAGACCACAAGATTTCATATTTCAATACACATCCCATACATAGAGATAAAAATCATTCATATGGTGAACACCTGGTAACCGACAATAACAAGATGCATATATAAGAATATCCCCATCATTCCGGGACACCCTTCGGATATGATATAATTTCGAAGTACTAAAGCATCCGGTACTTTGGATGGGGTTTGTTAGGCCCAATAGATCTATCTTTAGGATTCGCGTCAATTAGGGTGTCTGTTCCCTAATTCTTAGATTACCAGACTTAATAAAAAGGGGCATATTCGATTTTGATAATTCAACCATAGAATGTAGTTTCACGTACTTGTGTCTATTTTGTAAATCATTTATAAAACCTGCATGTATTCTCATCCCAAAAATATTAGATTTTAAAAGTGGGACTATAACTCACTTTCACAGATTTTTACTTCGTCGGAA
Organism: Rutidosis leptorrhynchoides; assembly: GCF_046630445.1. Classification (NCBI taxonomy): domain Eukaryota; kingdom Viridiplantae; phylum Streptophyta; class Magnoliopsida; order Asterales; family Asteraceae; genus Rutidosis; species Rutidosis leptorrhynchoides. The sequence continues at coordinate 268,082,664 of NC_092335.1, forward strand.
AGTAAGACTTGGCCACTGGTTGATTCACGAACCTATAACAATATATACATATATATCAAAGTATGTTCAAAATATATTTACAACACTTTTAATATATTTTGATGTTTTAAGTTTATTAAGTCAGCTGTCCTCGTTAGTAACCTACAACTAGTTGTCCACAGTTAGATGTACAGAAATAAATCGATAAATATTATCTTGAATCAATCCACGACCCAGTGTATACGTATCTCAGTATTGATCACAACTCAAACTATATATATTTTGGAATCAACCTCAACCCTGTATAGCTAACTCCAACATTCACATATAGAGTGTCTATGGTTGTTCCGAAATATATATAGATGTGTCGACATGATAGGTCGAAACATTGTATACGTGTCTATGGTATCTCAAGATTACATAATATACAATACAAGTTGATTAAGTTATGGTTGGAATAGATTTGTTACCAATTTTCACGTAGCTAAAATGAGAAAAATTATCCAATCTTGTTTTACCCATAACTTCTTCATTTTAAATCCGTTTTGAGTGAATCAAATTGCTATGGTTTCATATTGAACTCTATTTTATGAATCTAAACACAAAAAGTATAGGTTTATAGTCGGAAAAATAAGTTACAAGTCGTTTTTGTAAAGGTAGTCATTTCAGTCGAAAGAACGACGTCTAGATGACCATTTTAGAAAACATACTTCCACTTTGAGTTTAACCATAATTTTTGGATATAGTTTCATGTTCATAATAAAAATCATGTTCTCAGAATAACAACTTTTAAATCAAAGTTTATCATAGTTTTTAATTAACTAACCCAAAACAGCCCGCGGTGTTACTACGACGGCGTAAATCCGGTTTTACGGTGTTTTTCGTGTTTCCAGGTTTTAAATCATTAAGTTAGCATATCATATAGATATAGAACATGTGTTTAGTTGATTTTAAAAGTCAAGTTAGAAGGATTAACTTTTGTTTGCGAACAAGTTTAGAATTAACTAAACTATGTTCTAGTGATTACAAGTTTAAACCTTCGAATAAGATAGCTTTATATGTATGAATCGAATGATGTTATGAACATCATTACTACCTTAAGTTCCTTGGATGAACCTACTGGAAAATAGAAAAATGGATCTAGCTTCAATGGATCCTTGGATGGACAAAGTTCTTGAAGCAAAATCATGACACGAAAACAAGTTCAAGTAAGATCATCACTTGAAATAAGATTGTTATAGTTATAGAAATTGAACCAAAGTTTGAATATTATTATTACCTTGTATTAGAATGATAACCTACTGTAAGAAACAAAGATTTCTTGAGGTTGGATGATCACCTTACAAGATTGGAAGTGAGCTAGCAAACTTGAAAGTATTCTTGATTTTATGAAACTAGAACTTTTGGAATTTATGAAGAACACTTAGAACTTGAAGATAGAACTTGAGAGAGTTCAATTAGATGAAGAAAATTGAAGAATGAAAGTGTTTGTAGGTGTTTTTGGTCGTTGGTGTATGGATTAGATATAAAGGATATGTAATTTTGTTTTCATGTAAATAAGTCATGAATGATTACTCATATTTTTGTAATCTTATGAGATATTTCATGCTAGTTGCCAAATGATGGTTCCCACATGTGTTAGGTGACTCACATGGGCTGCTAAGAGCTGATCATTGGAGTGTATATACCAATAGTACATACATCTAAAAGCTGTGTATTGTACGAGTACGAATACGGGTGCATACGAGTAGAATTGTTGATGAAACTGAACGAGAATGTAATTGTAAGCATTTTTGTTAAGTAGAAGTATTTTGATAAGTGTATTGAAGTCTTTCAAAAGTGTATAAATACATATTAAAACACTACATGTATATACATTTTAACTGAGTCGTTAAGTCATCGTTAGTCGTTACATGTAAGTGTTGTTTTGAAACCTTTAGGTTAACGATCTTGTTAAATGTTGTTAACCCAATGTTTATAATATCAAAAGAGATTTTAAATTATTATATTATCATGATATTATGATGTACGAATATCTCTTAATATGATATATATACATTAAATGTCGTTACAACGATAAACGTTACATATATGTCTCGTTTCAAAATCATTAAGTTAGTAGTCTTGTTTTTACATATGTAGTTCATTGTTAATATAATTAATGATATGTTTACTTATCATAATATCATGTTAACTATATATATAACCATATATATGTCATCATATAGTTTTTTTTACAAGTTTTAACGTTCGTGAATCACCGGTCAACTTGGGTGGTCAATTGTCTATATGAAACATATTTCAATTAATCAAGTCTTAACAAGTTTGATTGCTTAACATGTTGGAAACATTTAATCATGTAAACATCAATCTCAATTAATATATATAAACATGGAAAAGTTCGGGTCACTACAGATATGATATGTCAAAACACTTGCATACGTGTATATGGTATCCCAAGATTACATAATATATTAGAATACATGTATAACACAATATAAGTTAGCTAGGATGTGATTTGTATAGAATTGTTACAATAATTCCCGTAGCTACAACAATAAAAAAAAAATCCAATCTTGTTTTACCCATAACTTCTTCGTTTTAAATCCGTTTTGAGTGAATCAAATTGATATGGTTTCATATTGAACTCTATTTTATGAATCTAAACAGAAAAATTATAGGTTTATAGTCGGAAATATAAGTTACAAGTCATTTTTGTAAGAGGTAGTCATTTCAGTCGAAAGAACGACGTCTTGATGACCATTTTGAAAAACATACTTCCACTTTGAGTTTAACCATGATTTTTGGATATAGTTTCAGCTTCATAAGAAAAATAATTTTCCCAGAAGAACAACTTTTAAATCAAAGTTTATCATAGTTTTTAATTATCAAACCCAAAACAGCCCGCGGTGTTACTACGATGGCGTATGTCCGGTTTTACGGTATTTTTTTATGTTTCCAGGTTTTAAATCATTAAGTTAGCATATCATATAGATATAGAACATGTGTTTAGTTGATTTTAAAAGTCAAGTTAGAAGGATTAACTTTTGTTTGCGAACAAGTTTAGAATTAACTAAACTATGTTCTAGTGATTTCAAGTTTAAATCTTCGAATAAGATAGTTTTATATGTATGAATCAAATGATCTTATGAACATCATTACTACCTTAATTTTAGTAGGTAAACCTACTGGAAATTAGAAAAATAGATCTAGCTTCAAAGGATCCTTGGATGGCTTGAAAGTTCTTGAAGCAGAATCATGACACGAAAACAAGTTCAAATAAGATTTCCACTCGAAATAAGATTGTTATAGTTATAGAAATTGAATCAAAGTTTGAATATGAGTATTACCTTGTATTAGAAAAATATCTTACTGTAAATAAAAAAGATTTTTTGAGGTTGTATGATCACTTTACAAGATTGGAAGTAAGCTAGCAAACTTGGAAGTATTCTTGATTGTATGAAACTAGAACTTATAGAATTTATGAAGAACACTTAGAACTTGAAGATAGAACTTGAGGTAGATCAATTAGATGAAGAACATTGAAGAATGAAAGTGTTTGTAGGTGTTTTTGGTCGTTGGTATATGGATTAGATATAAAGGATGTATAATTTTGTTTACATGTAAATAAGTCATGAATGATTACTAATATTTTTGTAATTTTATGAGATATTTCATGCTAGTTTCCAAATGATGGTTCCCAGATGTGTTAGGTGACTTACATGGGCTACTAAAATCTGATCATTGGAGTGTTTATACCAATAGTACATACATCTAAAAGCTGTGTATTGTACGAGTACGAATACAGGTGCATACGAGTAGAATTGTTGATGAAACTGAACGAGGATGTAATTGTAATCATTTTTGTTAAGTAGAAGTATTTTTATATGTGTCTTGAAGTCTTTCAAAAGTGTATGAATACATATTAAAACACTACATGTATATACATTTTAACTGAGTCGTTAAGTCATCGTTAGTCGTTACATGTAAATGTTGTTTTGAAACCCTTAGGTTAACGATCTTGTTAAATGTTGTTAACCCATTGTTTATTATATCTAAAGAGATGTTAAATTACTACATTATCATGATATTATGATATATTAATATATCTTGGTATGATATATATATATATACAGTTAAATGTTGTTACAACGATAATCGTTACATATATGTCTCGTTTCGAAATCATTAAGTTAGTAGTCTTGTTTTTACATATGTAGTTCATTGTTAATACACTTAATGACATGTTTACTTATCATTTATCATGATTAAACATAGTGTAACAATATCTTAATATGATTCATATGTATTTAGTAAGACGTTGTTATAACGATAATCGTTATATATATCGTTTCGAGTTTCTTATTTCAATAAACTCAATTTTATGTATGTAACTCATTGTTAAAATACCTAATGAGATACTTACTTATAATAATATCATGTTAACTATATATATAATCATATATATGTCATCATATAGTTTTTACAAGTTTTAACGTTCGTGAATCACCGGTCAACTTGGGTGGTCAATTGTCTATAAGAAACCTATTTCAATTAATTAGGTTTTAACAAGTTTGATTGCTTAACATGTTAGAAACACTTAATCATGTAAATAAAAATTTCATTTAATATATATAAACATGGAAAAGTTCGGATCACTACATTCTATTCCATTCTTTTCATTACTCTTATATCTTCTTCTTCAATTCATACTTCCAAAAGATTGTGAAAATACTTAATCCAGTTCTGATTTTTGACCTCATTCTGACTATCGCAACAATCATCCTTCTATTCCAACTCTCGTCGGAGGAATCTGTTTACTTCTACTTCATTCTTGGGATTGTTGTATTTACAATTTTCCCTTGTCTTTATATTGCTATACGCATTGATATACACAGTTTGTAATTTTGTGTTGTTGTCGTGCTTATATTCTCCCTTCTATTTTTGAAGCTTCATGCTTTTGTTTTTCTTCCTGACTTAAGTAAAGAGATCGAGACGTCTCAGATTTGTAGATATGAACACAACTAATGTTCTAATCAGAAAGGAAATGTAGTAGCACGATTTGATTTGTTAAATTACCAGAAATCACAGTAAGATAGAGATATCAAGTAAATATGTTCTTGATATGTTTAGAGGTTAAATAGAATGAAAGAGTTATGTAACATGCCACATGATGAAGGTGTGATCTGTGAACCATCATTACGTTCCATTAAGAATTCAGCATGACTTACTGTAATATAATCACATTGGCCGGACGTTAATATATTATACTAACTCATGCTTCAATCCCCAACACTTCTCCAGAAATCATTCATAATTTAAACTCAAATTTTTATGGAAGGATAGAAACTAAAACAGTTTCCTTTATAATGTAACACAAATAGCACGAGGAGATAGATAATTTCGGACAAAAATATTTATGAAAATATCCTCAGAAATATCGAAGATATTTATGATGATATTCTGGAATTTCTAAGTTCGAAAGCTGATAAAGAAAAATTTTCCACAAGATTTTAACATGGGTACGGAGCAAGATATTCTCTAACGATTTCATCGGATCCAGAATTATCTGGGTTCTTTGAATATAGAGTTTGGTCCTTGTATTTGTCCTTGATCTCTTTCATGGTTTGTTCAATCTGTTTTTCAGTACCATATTTTCTATCGAGCGTTCCCAACACTCCATTCTTTATTATCAAACTCTTGGCCATTTAGACCATCTACACTTTTGCTGCTTCCTCTGTATTTAATGCAGTCATATCTGAATCATCGGTTATCAATCCGAGGTGGTTTCAGGAGAATTGTGTTTTTAGATGATTAAATGCTGATTGTAATCGTCAAGATACAAAGGATGTTTAAGATGAAATCAAGTGGCAAACTTGAAAAAATGTTTAGTTGTAGAAGAAATAGCTTATTAACGATCTTTTTAAAATAAAATGTGTTATAATTTATATTTTATACTCTTTTAATACTTTTTAATTGTTCAAGGTTAGTAGTCCAATAGTCCAATAGTCCATTAGTCCAATATATAATCTTAGAATTTTAAATATTTAAGATTAGAAGATGATGAAGAAATTTTACATAGTTAATTAATTGGTTACTAATCAATTTTCTTTTATTCATTATTTTCTCCATTATGCCACTTGTCAAATCTTGACTTGGATTTTGATCGGCAGAAACTCGTATATGAAATTGAATTGGGATGAAAATGGTTATTCTTTGGTGAACGAATACGTATATCTGTGGTTGTATGTAGGATAGTAAATGGCTGTTGAATCGGATTTGAAGGATGTACAGTGTAACATATTAATGTGAGATCTAAATATTTCTAGGGTATTACCTACCCGTTAAAATATTCTCATCATTAATAGTTTGTACAAGAGAACTTTTTATTTATCATTTTTATGAAAATATATGTACATATATATTTTATTCAAATGTAATCATGGATTTAATGAGTCAATAAGATTTTAATCTTATTTGATTTACCGTTAGAACGAGAATATATAATCTTTAAGACTTTTGAGATTACATAATCGCCATGTAGAACGAAGATAAATGAGGTAGAACAATATGTAGAACAAAGATTAAAGATTATAGATATCCATTGTTAAATCGTTGATGAAAGATGTGAATGATAGCATATGTGGATTAAATATGATAAAAGTCCTTTAAAGCTTCTTTTATCTTTCTCGGGTATTACCTACCCGTTAAAAACTCACACGTCATAGTTAATATGAAAAGAATTTTTATTACGATCTCGAGATATACATGAACGTATATACATATATCCCTTTTAATCGTGAACTGAAAGTAATGAATTAATACTTCATAGTTCATCATTCTTGTGATGACCCGGAAAATTTTGACTAATTTAAACCAATTCTCTATATGATTTAATATTATGTAAACCGGTGTATATATATACATATATATATATATATATATATATATATATATATATATATATATATATATATATATATATATATATATATATATATTATAAGATGTACAAGTAAAATACTATTTGCTACAGTAAAAACGACTTTGCTACAGTAAAACACTATTTGCTACAGTGAAAACGACTTTGCTACAGTGGCAACTATTTACTACAGTAAAACACTATTTGCTACAGTAAAACACTATTTGATGTGGACGAACTAGCAAATAAAAATGGATAAGGCGGCCATGCGATCGCATGGCAAAAACACCGAAAATTCATGCGATCGCATGAGCTACAGTAAATGGAAAAGTAATATAAATACGCCTGTTTGCTCGACGGATTCTTCACATTCTTTTTTTCTTCTTCTATAATCTGTATTTATATTTATAATTATAATTTTAATTATAATTTAAGTTTAATAATAATAAGGTATATACGAGGGTGTTTTTAATTCGGGTTTCAAACCGCTTTAACCTAAGGAAATATTAGGTATTGTTCGGGGTATTGTTCTTGAATCCAAGGCCAACCATACAGTCGTCTACCATCATTACGTCTACGCAATTTTCCTACAATATTGAGTCTCAATATTGAACTGTGAGTTTATAGTCTCCCTTTTTAAATACTTTAAATATTTTTGGGCTGAGAATACATGCAATTTATTTTAAACACAATAAGACACAAGTACATACTAAATTCTACACTGAGTTAAACCTAAAGTCCCTTAGCTTTGGTAACTAGTAGCTGCCAGTACATAGGATATGGACTGGTGGGCGCGAATAATTGTATATGAATCCGTAGGGCTTGACATCCCCGTTTGAGCTAGAGCGCTAGCCTTTTAACGGACGTATGTTATTTGAGTTTATGACACGTTGGTTTACGTGTATTAAAACGAATGGGGTAATTATCATTATTACATTAAAGTTTAGTTACCAGGGTGCTCTGTTACGTAGAATCTATTGATAAATTTTTGATGAAATCTTGTGGTCTATCTTTATATATAATTATGACTCGAGCAATTAAACCTATAACTCACCAACATTCGTGTTGACTTTTTAGCATGTTTTATTCTCAGGTCCTTAGACTGCTTCCACTGTGATGTGCTTGTTGCCTGCATGGAGTCTCTCATGCTTTGTATAAAGTTTATTGCATTCGAAATAAAAACTGCGTTGTGTAATAAATAAGTTGACTGTGATGTCAAACTGTATGATAAAAACTTATGTATTTTGGGGATTTGCTTATACGTAAGCACTCACCCACATATTTATAACTTTCTATGTTTAGAAAGTCACTTATTTTAATGAATTCAATATTTTATCAAAACGTATCATATAGAGGTCAAAACCTCACTGTGGAATCAATGATTAACGTGTCGCGTCAATAGCGATTTTGACGGGTCGTTACAGTTGGTATCAGAGCCAGGTGTTAGGAAACCATAATTTGCATTAATATGTTTAACTGGTAATTGTTAGTATGCATTAGTGAGTCTGGACTATGACTATATCTGTTTTTACCGATTTTTGGGTATCATTTTGTCAAAAACATTATATGTGATATATTTATATACTACCGTAATTGTTATTTCAATTATGTGATAGATGACTTCTTCTAATCCTATTATTTTGTACGACTCGGAATCAGATACTGAATCTATTCTATCCACAACTGAAAAGAGCGTTCCAATACATATTAAAGAAGAAATTGTGTTAGCTGGGTAATCTTAACTACAGGTTAACCCAGAGGAGGTCCCAGTTCCACCCAGCTTTAGTTTTCCGAAGCCACAGTATCATTGGCATGGACCCATGATCCCTGGAGTAAACGAGGATCGTCCATTTCTAAACGAACATGGACATTGGGCCAGATACACCGCCGACGGGCGAGTTGTGCCGATTACGCCTTGCAGATTTCCGTTCATGACCACCGGTACATATTCTCGTACACATGATTCAGACAGTTCGTCATCATATTCTCCTACACATGACTCAGATAGTTCATCATTAGACGAGATCAGTGAGGAAGAGGATTTCGCTAATGAAATAAAAGAAGTCACTAAGGAGAAATTCCAACTTGCTATAGATAATAAAAACAACCACAAAAATAAAAAGTCCTTAATTATTAAAAAGCAACAGGACCATTCGATCCGTAACCACCCTTATTGTATTAAACCCACTGAGGCAACGGGTACCTCAAAACCCTAACCAAAAATTAAATACACTGCTAGTATGTATGTCGGACCTTGCACACACAAACAATTGGCAGAGAGAACCAAATGGGAAGAAGTTTCTGATAGTTCTGAATAAACGACCTCGCAACCATAAATCTTCCATGCGCTATTCTATTGCTTATGAGTGCTACTCTATCTTATTATGTAGAATAAGCATATGTAAAATTTCAGTATTGTTTTGGTTTATTAATAATAAATGCATGGAATGATTATTTGTATTATTACTACTTCTTATTATTATTATTACATAATAACGTAGTAACTCGCTATAATTTTTCATATCGAGGAGTACTGTTGATGCGGGTGAGCTGGGTAATGTAACCAGCAACACAGCCAGCTCGAGCTCAAAAGATGTTACACCCGAATCAGGCCAAGCAATGGTCGTGTTGCCATCTATTTCGTATCATGTAAGTGTTTTTGGAGCTGGTTCAAGAAGCTCAGGGGTGACCCTACTTCAGTCCTTAAACTGAAGCAGTTATGTTTTCATGAATAAAGTTTTTGATAGTTGAAGGCAAGCCAGCAACGAAGAAGAACCAGCTAGCCGGACCAGCAAATGAGTTTAGTTCAGCCAGTAAAGCTTTAATTCACTCAGCCGGGTATCCAGCAAATCAAACCAGCAAAGTTATGCTTAGGCGAACCAGCTAGTTCAATCAGCTAAAGAATTTTAGTTCAATCAGCACACGAAACTCTAGTACAACCAGCACGCGATGCTATTTTCTGTCTGAATGGCCAACTTGCTGATACAATTCAAAGTTTACTTATGCTTTTCAATAAACCGGTCAGGTCATGTGCTTAACACGTGTGTGGCTGTTCTAGAAGAATGTTAGCTATCCAAGGAAGACTCCCATTTATCATTGGATGCTTTTATCATGGGAAGGAGCACTAACAAATGGCAGGGTTTTTGTAGATTGTGTCCTTTATTTTTGAGACGACCCGACCCAATCCATAGGGACGAATACAATAACATATGATAACATTGCGAGGTACTTGACCTCTATATGATACATTTTACAAACGTTGCATTTATTCTTAAAAGGCAAACTATCATTACATCAATATTTGACATTTTCGTCTAACATTTCATAATATCCAAATGACCTAATCTGTCATTTACTTATTTATATTCTCTATTGAACTCCAATGACTCGAATGCAACGTCTTTGTATCATGGCTTAAAAGGTCCCAAGTAGTATCCTTAACATGAGCTAATGCACAGCGGAAGACTTAATTCATACCTGAGAATAACATGCTTTAAAACGTCAACATAAAGTTGGTGAGATATATAGGTTTGATGCTAGCAGCGTTATAACAATGGAACACAAGATTTCATATATAAACATTTTAATAAAAATATTCTAAGTGGTTGAGCACTTGGTAACCATACTTAACATTTAATCACGTCGCATATTCCCTTTATTATGAAATCTTACTACACCGTACCAAGGTGTAGTCACGAAACGAAGTACTGTGCAACCGTTGAATACTGGTCGTCCAGTCCGGTTGGGGTTGTCAGGCCCGATAGATCTATCAACAGGATTCGCGTTTACAATACCGCTGTAAATATTAGTTACCAAGCTACAGGGAAGTATGCCAGTGGTACAACTCAACGTAGAATATATTTTTCAGTTACTTGTGTCCATAGCGTAAAACATAAAATACATGTATTCTCATCCCAAAATATTTAGAGTTTAAAAGTGGGACTATATACTCACTTTTGTCTTGAAGATATGTAATTTCGACTTGGTCTCCGATTGATATCATGAACCTATCCATATATAATATATCAATACCTTTTCTTTTTAAACAATCGTCACATATATATACTTATAATACTTTTAATACTTTTAATAATTCCTTAGTCCGTAGTTAGCAGTCCGATGTTAGTAATTCAATTTTAATGGTTCATATTTAGTTGTTTAATAAACCCCCAATGAAATAAATAAAACCCCCATCGTATATGTATTGGTCGAGATTAATCTTGACCCATGGTACCGGTGTTGTCAAATGACGTGTTGCGTACAATCATGGGATCTTATGATTAATCTTCTCGTATTGTTTACGGGTGATCCTGAACCATATAAAATTAAATTATGAGTACATATGTATAAAATATCATGTTACTTTAGGAAGATGTGATTTATTTAATTTTCTCCAATTATTTTCGTGGCTAAACTAGTCTTGGATATCCGATTTTGTTTTGGTCATAATTTCTTCGTTACAACTCCGTTTTCGTTGATTCAACTTTCCACTTCCTTGGATCGAGTCCCTCTTTAAGAATATGAACTGTAAATACCTTAGTTTGTATTCGAAATCATAGGTCATAGGTCAAATTTTGGTGAAACTTATGAAGTTAATCATTTTTGTTACAAAAACATCATTTAATGACCATTTTTCTAAAAATACTTATACTATGAATTAAATCATGAAATTTTTATGTGTTAACATATTCATAAGAAATATCATTTTTCCAGAATATAAACCTCCAATTCAAAGTTCAAGATGGTTTTTAATTATCCAACCCAAAACAGCCCCCGGTTGCACTCCGACGTCATAAAAACAGTTTTTTTAAGGTATTCTTTGAAAAACCAAGTTATACCTTGTTAAATTAGCATATATTTAAGTTATATTACAGGTATTGAAGTATTTTAAAAGTTAAGTTAGAAGGATCTATTTAGTTTGCAAACAAGTTTGAAATCATTCAAACTATGTTTTTGTTGTTAAAATTGTATACCATACAATAAGATAGCTATATATATATGAATCGAATAAGGTTATGAACAAAGTTACTACCTCAAGTTACTTGGACAAGATTGCTGTAAAAGAGGAGTAAAAACCTAGAACCAAAAGAGTGATGAAATTGGATGAAAGATTGGAAGCAACTTAAGACATAAACTTGAATTGAAAGTTGTATTTTTGTAGTGTATTTGTTGATCTTTTTATGGTGGTGTTTAAGGTGATTCTTGAGAGGATTTTTGCTGGAGTTCTTAGAGAGACATGAGGCTAGTAAGTGTGTGTGTTTAGCTAGAGAAATGATGTTCCAAAAATTGAAAATGGATGCATGTATTTATGGTGGTGTAAAAGGTGTATAAATTTGTAATTTTGTGAAAAGATCTTTTAATCATGTGAAATTGTCATACTAAATAACAAAAGTAGTTACCTTATACATAAGGCATGAACAAGGGCTGGTTGGTGGTGATTTGATGTGTATATACCAATAGTAAATACGTATAGAAGCTAGGTATGATACGAGTACATATACTCTAGATATACGTATAGAAATCTTGTGAAAAATGGAATGAGGATTCAAATATAGCTATCTTTTGTGAATATACTTATATTGTTTTATGTATTTAAGTCTTTAAAAGAGATTAAATACATTATATATACGATATATGTATAAACATTATAGGTCGTAAGTATTTATGTCAAATAACGTTACGTATAGTTATCGTTTTGAAAGCTTAAGTTAGTAGTTTCAAAATATACTTATAACTTATTGTTATTAATACAAAATGAGATATTTAAACATCCTTAAATCATGTTAAATATGTATATATACATATATATACACAAACGTATAATTAACATATATTGTATAGTTCGTGATATCATCGGTCAAACTAGACGGTTAAACGTTATGTAAAACTCTTTTCAAAATCATAAATCTCAACAATTTAGATTGCTTATCATGTTGGTAAGTTTTAATTTATGTAAATATTAATCTTATAAGTGTAAAACGATCGGAAAAATCCGGGTCGTTACAGTACCCACCCGTTAAAGAAATTTCGTCCCGAAATTTGGTAGAGGTTGGCATAAATAACAATAGGAATGTTTTCATGACGAATATGAGGTATTAATAGAGTTTTATCATTATTGGAAGATATGGATAAAACGATTCGGTCATGTGAAGCGCACGAGTGAAGCTATCACAAAAGAATGAAATGAGTGAATATAGAATTGTTTTAACCGATGTCGAGATTAGGATTGATTTCCAGAATTTAAGGGATTTAAAGAAAATCTTATGTAATAAGATTTGGTTCTTCGATGATTTAGAAAACAGGATCTCCTTTGATTTAATGCGATAATCTGTTTCGATTTCTTTGTCGGATATTTCACTATAAATCCACCTCCTTCCCTTTCTTACTTCCATACCTCACATCTCTTACTCTTCCTCCTCTAATTCATACCTTAAGGTATCCTTTAAAATGCTTCATCCCGTTCTGATTTTTGTTATACTTCTAACTTTCATATCTTTCATTCTTCTCTTTCATCTACCGCTAGAAGAATCTATTCACTTTTATGATTTTCTTGGAATTATAATGTTTCTAATTCTCCCGTGTCTTTACGTCGCCATACGTATTGATACACACGGTTTGTAGTTTCTGGGTGGTTATTGGGTTTGATATCTTTCCTTATATTTCGATGCTCCTGCTTCTGTTTTCCATAATCATTGTCATCCATAGTTAATACTCTCTCCTATTTGCTGTAATCTATACCCCAATTTCTATTTTGGGACTTTGTCCCTTCGTTTCTTCTTCCCGTCCTTGAGTCAAGCAATCAATAGTTCGAAATTCGTAGGTATAAAATTCGGAATGAACATAGCTAATGCTCTAAGAAAGGAATGGTAATGGCACGATTTTGATTTGTCAAATTACCAGAATATCCAGGAAAATAGAACTATCAAGATGATTTGTTCTTAATATGTTTCGGAATTGGATAGAATGTAAAAGTCGTGTAACATGGCACATGATGACGGTACTGTGAATCATCATATTCCATTAGAAACTTAACATGACTTACTGTAATATAATGAAGTTGATCAAGTTTCATTATATTATACTAGTTCATGCATCAGTTCCCAACACTGCTTCAGAACATTCCTATTTTAAACTTGAAGGATTTAGAAACTAACACAGTTTCCTTTATATTGTAACGCAGATATTACAGAGAGATAAATGATTTCAGATAAGGATAGTGGTGAAAATATCTTCAGAAATATTGAGGATATTTATAATGAAAGATATGATAATATCTTGGAATTTCTAATGTCGAAGGATGATGATGAAGATTGACCCGTAAGGGTTTAGATTCAGAAGCAAGGTGTTTGCTACAGATTCGTCATAATTCTTTATGTACAAGTTTAGTCCTTGTAACTTGTTCAGAGTCTCCTTCATGGTTTGTTCAATCCGGTTTTCAGTACCAATTTTCTATCGAGCGTTCCTAACACTTCCTTCTTTTATCATCAACATTTGGTCATTAAGACCTTCTACAACATGCTGCTTCGTCAGTATTTTCAAAGTTATCGGATCTGGGTCATTGGTTATCAAACCAAGATGGTTTAAGGAGAATTGTATTTTTAGATGATTAAACGCTGATGGTAATATGATGGAATATAAAAGGTTCTCCGGTAACGATGGCGAAAGAACAACGTATATATATATATATCGAGATTGTAATAAGAGTAGTCTTACTGAGATATCGTAGTGGAGCTGTGACAAAATTAGTTAATTGAAAAGGAATCGCGTGATTGTTTTTGCTAATGGATGATAAGGAATTCGATGCGGATACGTTTTAACTATAACTTCGAGTTCAAAAATTTTTAGGTGCATAACTGTATGCATAAATCTTTATTCTGTAGACGAGGTGCGGCTGGTTGAACTTCTCGATCGAGATGTTTTCAAGAATCATGAAAAGTTGTGAATGCGAATTGTAATCGTCAAGATACAAATGAGGTTTAAAATAGAATCAAGTGGCAAACTTGAAGGATTGTTTAGTTTCATATGTAATAATCATCATTTTAACTCATTTTTAATTGTCCAAAGTTAGCAGTCCAATAGTCCGATTGTCCAATGGTTCAATAAATTCATATATGAACTAAATATATAATATTCGAATTACTTAATACGTATCGTGACCCGTGTACTGGTCTCGGTGTCGATCACAACTCAAAGTATATATATATTTTGGAATCAACTCCGACCCTGTATAGCCAACTCCCACCTTCACATATAGAGTGTCTATGGTTGTTCCGAAATATATATATAGATGGATCAATATGATAAGTCGAAACCTTGTATACGTGTCCCGTTATTTAAAATGCGTAAAATAAATAAATATATATCATGACCCATTATACAACGTGTTGTCTCAGAATTAATCCGACGTGTTGTTGTACATGTGTCCCGACGGTATGTAAAGTACAGAAATTAAAATTGCAAGAATGTAAATTGCGATAAATTAAATATTAATCAGTTAGCTGGGAACAGTTAGCCGGAACAGTTAGCGTGTAATCCTATCACAATTTCAATTAATTAATTCATCTGTTTCTAACAATTTTTATTTTGCCAATGTTTCTTCATTATGCCACTTGTTGGATTCGGATAGGTAAAAATCCAAATATGAAATTTAAATGGAAATGGTTAATCTGGGGTGAACGGATACGTATATCGGTAATTGTAAGTAGGATAATAAATGTTCGTTGAATCAGATTCGAAGAATGTACAGTGTAACTTGTTAATGTGAATTCTAAATATTCCTTGGGTACTACCCACCCGTTAAAATATTTTCATCATTAACAGTTTGTACGAATGAAATTTTTAATTACAATCTTTATGAAAATATATTTGCATATATATTTTCTTCGGAGGTAACTATGAATTTAATGAGTCAATAAAATATCCAACTCATTTGATTTATCGTTATTACTAGATTACATAATCTCCAAAACATTAGAGATTACATAATCGTCATGTCGAACGAAGAACGATACGTAAAGAAGAGGTAATCGGTGTAGAATGATATGTAGAACAAAGATCATATTCGAAGTTCAGATGATGATGTTGAGGTACGTGGTGCGGATGTGATTGTTAGTGGTGGTAATGATACGGTTGGTGTTGATGCTGATGATGTCGTTGACGTCGATGATGCTACTGGTACTGAAGATTGCGAGGTTGATGTTGTTAACGGTACTGGTTATGCTGCTGGTGCTGCTGCTGGTGTTTGTAACCTTCGCACCGTGTTCTCCAAAGCCGTCACACGAGCGCGAAGTTCGTTAATTTCTGCTAGTACACCAGGATGATTGGCGGTTGGAGTGAGCGAATGAACAAGATCCGAAATATGGGATAGGATATAATCGTGACGAGATACTCTAGAAATGAGAGAGAAGATGGTTTCTCGAACAGGTTCGCCGGTAAGTGCTTCAGGTTCGTCGCTAATGGGGCAATTCGGTGGGTGAAAGGGATCACCTTCTTCTTGTCTCCAATAATTTAGTATACTACGAACCCATCCCCAATTCATCCAGAATAGATGATGAGAAATTGGTTGATCCATTCCAGTGATGCTGCCTTTGGAGCCCGAATGGAAATCCATATCAGCGTAGCTGTCGGAGTCGGAGGAATTCGAACTGGACGCGGAGTTCATCTTGTACAGTCGGGGAAATGAATTTTTGGTTTGGAATAGATTATAGGAGTTGGGTTTGGTATTCTTCAATACATAATTTACATATGTATTTATAATACTCAAAATCCCGTGAATTACGGAGAATCTTTGAAATTCGTCAGGCAATGTCTATAGCAACAGATACGCTAGGATACGAATTTTGTCTATACACTATCGATGCACCAAATGCAGTAAGACGTGTCTAGACTTAAGAATACTAAGCAGGCAATTCTTAAGGATGATAAGCAGATGATTTTCGACTAGATATGATAAGCAAAACTTTTGACATGTAGACACGGTCAAAGTCCAGACTCACTAATGCATCCTAACAACTACCAGTTAGACACACTAATGCAAGGCCTGGTTCGCTAAGACCAATGCTCTGATACCACATGAGACGACCCGACCCAATCCATAGGGACGAATACAATAACATATGATAACATTGCGAGGTACTTGACCTCTATATGATACATTTTACAAACGTTGCATTTATTCTTAAAAGGCAAACTATCATTACATCAATATTTGACATTTTCGTCTAACATTTCATAATATCCAAATGACCTAATCTGTCATTTACTTATTTATATTCTCTATTGAACTCCAATGACTCGAATGCAACGTCTTTGTATCATGGCTTAAAAGGTCCCAAGTAGTATCCTTAACATGAGCTAATGCACAGCGGAAGACTTAATTCATACATGAGAATAACATGCTTTAAAACGTCAACATAAAGTTGGTGAGATATATAGGTTTGATGCTAGCAGCGTTATAACAATGGAACACAAGATTTCATATATAAACATTTTAATAAAAATATTCTAAGTGGTTGAGCACTTGGTAACCATACTTAACATTTAATCACGTCGCATATTCCCTTTATTATGAAATCTTACTACACCGTACCAAGGTGTAGTCACGAAACGAAGTACTGTGCAACCGTTGAATACTGGTCGTCCAGTCCGGTTGGGGTTGTCAGGCCCGATAGATCTATCAACAGGATTCGCGTTTACAATACCGCTGTAAATATTAGTTACCAAGCTACAGGGAAGTATGCCAGTGGTACAACTCAACGTAGAATATATTTTTCAGTTACTTGTGTCCATAGCGTAAAACATAAAATACATGTATTCTCATCCCGAAATATTTAGAGTTTAAAAGTGGGACTATATACTCACTTTTGTCTTGAAGATATGTAATTTCGACTTGGTCTCCGATTGATATCATGAACCTATCCATATATAATATATCAATACCTTTTCTTTTTAAACAATCGTCACATATATATACTTATAATACTTTTAATACTTTTAATAATTCCTTAGTCCGTAGTTAGCAGTCCGATGTTAGTAATTCAATTTTAATGGTTCATATTTAGTTGTTTAATAAACCCCCAATGAAATAAATAAAACCCCCATCGTATATGTATTGGTCGAGATTAATCTTGACCCATGGTACCGGTGTTGTCAAATGACGTGTTGCGTACAATCATGGGATCTTATGATTAATCTTCTCGTATTGTTTACGGGTGATCCTGAACCATATAAAATTAAATTATGAGTACATATGTATAAAATATCATGTTACTTTAGGAAGATGTGATTTATTTAATTTTCTCCAATTATTTTCGTGGCTAAACTAGTCTTGGATATCCGATTTTGTTTTGGTCATAATTTCTTCGTTACAACTCCGTTTTCGTTGATTCAACTTTCCACTTCCTTGGATCGAGTCCCTCTTTAAGAATATGAACTGTAAATACCTTAGTTTGTATTCGAAATCATAGGTCATAGGTCAAATTTTGGTGAAACTTATGAAGTTAATCATTTTTGTTACAAAAACATCATTTAATGACCATTTTTCTAAAAATACTTATACTATGAATTAAATCATGAAATTTTTATGTGTTAACATATTCATAAGAAATATCATTTTTCCAGAATATAAACCTCCAATTCAAAGTTCAAGATGGTTTTTAATTATCCAACCCAAAACAGCCCCCGGTTGCACTCCGACGTCATAAAAACAGTTTTTTTAAGGTATTCTTTGAAAAACCAAGTTATACCTTGTTAAATTAGCATATATTTAAGTTATATTACAGGTATTGAAGTATTTTAAAAGTTAAGTTAGAAGGATCTATTTAGTTTGCAAACAAGTTTGAAATCATTCAAACTATGTTTTTGTTGTTAAAATTGTATACCATACAATAAGATAGCTATATATATATGAATCGAATAAGGTTATGAACAAAGTTACTACCTCAAGTTACTTGGACAAGATTGCTGTAAAAGAGGAGTAAAAACCTAGAACCAAAAGAGTGATGAAATTGGATGAAAGATTGGAAGCAACTTAAGACATAAACTTGAATTGAAAGTTGTATTTTTGTAGTGTATTTGTTGATCTTTTTATGGTGGTGTTTAAGGTGATTCTTGAGAGGATTTTTGCTGGAGTTCTTAGAGAGACATGAGGCTAGTAAGTGTGTGTGTTTAGCTAGAGAAATGATGTTCCAAAAATTGAAAATGGATGCATGTATTTATGGTGGTGTAAAAGGTGTATAAATTTGTAATTTTGTGAAAAGATCTTTTAATCATGTGAAATTGTCATACTAAATAACAAAAGTAGTTACCTTATACATAAGGCATGAACAAGGGCTGGTTGGTGGTGATTTGATGTGTATATACCAATAGTAAATACGTATAGAAGCTAGGTATGATACGAGTACATATACTCTAGATATACGTATAGAAATCTTGTGAAAAATGGAATGAGGATTCAAATATAGCTATCTTTTGTGAATATACTTATATTGTTTTATGTATTTAAGTCTTTAAAAGAGATTAAATACATTATATATACGATATATGTATAAACATTATAGGTCGTAAGTATTTATGTCAAATAACGTTACGTATAGTTATCGTTTTGAAAGCTTAAGTTAGTAGTTTCAAAATATACTTATAACTTATTGTTATTAATACAAAATGAGATATTTAAACATCCTTAAATCATGTTAAATATGTATATATACATATATATACACAAACGTATAATTAACATATATTGTATAGTTCGTGATATCATCGGTCAAACTAGACGGTTAAACGTTATGTAAAACTCTTTTCAAAATCATAAATCTCAACAATTTAGATTGCTTATCATGTTGGTAAGTTTTAATTTATGTAAATATTAATCTTATAAGTGTAAAACGATCGGAAAAATCCGGGTCGTTACAATTTTTATTGGCTAATGTGTAATTGTTTGTCCTTTTTTGTCTCCATTTCCTTTTTATGTTTTTGTCTTATTTAGAAAATAGCTGTTAAGCTTCTACTATAAATAGAGAGCTCTTGTAATTGTAAAACGGGGTTGATGATTGAATGAAAAGTTTGATAGAGCTTATCTATTTACAAAATCTCTGTGTCTTTATGAATCTTTGATTCCGGTGGCTAAGAGTGGTTTCTTTATCAGTGTTTGTGGTGTTACTTTATCAAACATTGTGGTGAAATCCAAATCTTCATATCTGATATTATAGTTGTGGTGGAATCTTTATCAGCTGTAGTTGAAGATTTGGAGTGTTTCTAGATCTCTAATTGTGGTGGTATCTTTATCAATTAAGGGTTTAGATTCTCTATCTTTTGTGTTCTTATTTCAGAGTTTTATACTCTGTTTTGGGGTTGTTACTGTTACAATTTGGGGGTTTGTGTTCAGATCTGTTTAAGTGAAGAAAGCTTGTTCTAAATTGCGTTTTTAAAGTCATAATCACGCATCAAAGTGGTATCAGAGCTTAGGTTGTTCAAATCGAAGCTTTCTTATCATTTTTATTGTTGTTTCAGTTCATACTCTATTTTAGAGCTGTTAAGCTTTATTTCAGATCTGGGTTTCTATTTGTTGCTGAAGGTTTATTTCAGATCTGATATTTGAAATGGCTGATATTCCAAGGAATATGACTCTTGAAGAAGCTCATAATCTTAGAAGAGATAGAGCTATTGAAGCTCTACAACATCAGATGGAAAGAATGGTTAACTTGTTGGAAGATGTTGTTCCAAGAAGAAATAGAATTAGATCTGAAAATGGAGATACAACTATTGTGTCTTCTAGTACTGAATCTGAGGATGGTAGCCCATCTACTGATGGATCTCATGCTTCTTCACAAAGAAGGAGAAGGCATAGAAAAAAAGCTGATGATTTGAAAGATATCAAGATAGATCCACCTGATTTTGAAGGGTCCTCTAATCCTGAAGATTACTTTGAATGGGTTCAGGCCATGGATAGAATTATGGAGGTTAAAGGCTATGATGATAAAAAGGCCTTTAAAGTTGCTGTAATCAGATTAAAGAAGTATGCTTCAATGTGGTATGATAATCTAAAAAAAGAAAGGCAATATGAAGGGAAGAAAACAATCAAAACCTGGTCCAAGTTAAAAGAGTGTATGCAAAAGAGGTTTGTTCCTCAAGCTTACAAGCAAGAGCTGTATATCCAGATGAATACACTCAAGCAAGGCAGCATGAATGTTGTTGATTACATCAGAGAGTTTGAGCAGCTCAAGATTCGTACAAATGTTAAAGAAGCTGAAGAACACACTATAGCAAGATTCGTTGGGGGCTTAAATGCTTCTATTGCTGATCAAGTTGAAATGCAGCCTCTATGGACTTTTGAGAGTGCTTGCAAGCTGGCTATTCAAGTAGAGAAACAAGCAAAAAAGAAAATTAATTTTAAGTCTTATTCCAAGCCAGCTGTGCTGCCTATGAAGGGTCAATCATCTATGCTGCCTAGGCATAACGAGGTAGCACCCAAAGTATCTAAAGGCAAAGAGCAGGTTGTAGCTGGTCCTAAAGATGATAGAAGGAAATGCTTCAAGTGCCATGGATTTGGGCATTTTCAAGCTCAATGTCCTAACCAGCGTGCCCTTACACTAAAGGAGATTGAAGATTTGGAAGGGGGTTTTGAAACTGAACCAGCATATGATGAGTCTGATAGTGAAGAGTTTGTTGCTTCTGATATTGGAGAGTTTTTAGTGGTTCGAAGAGTAATGCACTCAGCTGAGACTATTGAAGATAAGAGCCAGCGAGAAAACATCTTTCATTCAAGATGCACAGTCAAGGGTAAAGTGTGCAGCCTGATTGTTGATGGAGGCAGCTGTGCAAACGCAGCATCTTCTCACATGGTGGAAAAGCTTGAGCTGGTTACAAAGAAGCATCCTCATCCATATAAACTTCAATGGCTTAACCAAGGCAGCGAGGTAAAGGTTACTCACCAAGTTACTGTTCCATTTTCAATTGGTACTGTTTATCAAGATGAGATCACTTGTGATGTTATTCCTATGAATGCTTGTCATTTGCTGCTTGGTAGACCTTGGTTGTTTGATAAGTATGTCTATCATAATGGACATCAAAATACTTACTCGCTGTATGTGAATGGAAAGAAGATCACCCTCACTTCTTTAAAGCCTAGTGAAATACCTAGAGCTGACCCTACTGTTAAGAATGATAAAACTTTTTTATGACTCAAGTTGAAGTTGATACTGAGTTAAAGGGTGGTACTGGTGCTTATTTATTGCTGATGGTTGAAAGTGATGAGTTGAACCAGCATGATGAAATACCAGCTAGGGTAAAGCCATTGTTATTTGAATTTGCTGATGTGTTTCCTACTGAGTTACCTACTGGTTTGCCACCAATCATGGTTATTGAACATCAAATTGATCTTGTACCTGGATCTGTTTTTCCTAACAAAGCAGCTTATCGATGTTCTCCTCATGAAGCAAAAGAATTAGAAAAACAAGTTAATGAGCTGGTTGCCAAGGGGTATGTTAGAACCAGAATGAGTCCTTGTTCAGTACCAGCTTTGCTGGTTCCAAAGAAAGATGGTTCTATGAGAATGTGTGTAGACAGCCGAGCTATTAACAACATCACCATCAAGTATAGGTATCCCATACCTAGATTAGATGATATGCTAGATGAGCTGCATGGTTCTTGTGTGTTTTCCAAAGTTGATCTTAGAAGTGGGTATCATCAGATTCGAATAAAAGAAGGAGATGAATGGAAGACAGCTTTCAAGATCATAGGTGGATTATTCGAGTGGTTGGTTATGCCTTTTGGGTTGTCTAATGCACCCAGCACATTCATGAGGCTTATGAATGAAGTGCTCAGGCCACTTATTGGTCAGTTTGTGGTTGTTTACTTTGATGACATCCTAGTGTACTCAAAAACTAAAGAAGAACACTTGGATCATCTGAGGAAAGTATTTGAGCTATTAAGGCAGAATCAGTTATATGCAAAGCTGGAGAAGTGTAATTTCTTTGTCAGCAAAGTAGTGTTTCTTGGATATGTGGTTTCTGAAGAAGGCATTTCAATGGATCCATCTAAGGTGGAAGCAATCAGATCATGGCCTAGTCCTTCTACCATTACTGAAGTCAGAAGTTTTCATGGTTTAGCTTCATTCTATAGAAGATTTATCAAAGACTTCTCCACAATTGTTGCTCCAATTACTGATTGTATGAAGAAAGGGGTATTTGAATGGTCTAGTTCTGCCCAATCAGCATTTGAATCATTGAAAGAAAAGCTAAGTTCAGCACCTATACTTGCTTTACCTAATTTTGATATGCTATTTGAACTTGAATGTGATGCAAGTGGTGTTGGCATTGGAGCTGTGCTAGTGCAAGGAAAAAGACCAGTAGCTTATTTTAGTGAAAAGCTAAATGGATCAAAGCTGAATTATAGCACTTATGATAAAGAGTTTTATGCCATCATTCGAGCTGTTGATCATTGGTCACATTATTTGAAGCCAAGGTAGTTTGTTCTCTTTTCTGATCATGAAGCATTAAAATACATTAATGGGCAGCACAAATTAAATCCAAGGCATGCAAAATGGGTTAAATTCTTGCAGATGTACTCCTTTGTGTCTAAACACAAGGCTGGTACTTCTAATGTTGTTGCTGATGCTCTTTCAAGAAGATATTCTTTGTTGTCAATTCTAGAAGCTAGAGTTCTTGGATTTTCATTTGTTAAGGAGTTATATGAAGCTGATCCAGACTTTGCTCCTATTTTGAACTGTTCTCCTGCTGAGTCCAAACGAGATTATGTTGAGCAAGATGGTTTTCTATCCAAGAGCAGCAGATTGTGCATCCCAAAAGATTCAATCAGGGAGTTGCTGATTAGAGAAGCACATGGAGGTGGTTTAGCTGGTCATTTTGGGATTAACAAGACATTGGATATCCTAAGTGAACACTTCTACTGGCCATGTATGGATAAAGATGTCAAAGCTGTGATTAATCGTTGTGCTACCTGCTGTCAAGCTAAGTCAACTTTTCACAAGGGTTTATATACTCCTCTTCCTGTTCCCAACCAGCCATGGGAAGATTTGAGCATGGATTTCATTGTTGCTTTACCAAGGACTCAGCGAGGCAAAGATTCTATTATGGTTGTTGTTGACAGGTTTTCAAAGATGGCTCATTTCATAGTCTGCAACAAAACCAATGATGCTACTGTTGTTGCTACTTTATTCTTCAAAGAAATTGTTCGTCTTCATGGAGTTCCCAAAACCATTGTGTCTGATCGAGATACAAAGTTCTTAAGCTATTTTTGGAAGACATTTTGGAAGCTGCTTGGAACAAAGCTTTTATTTAGCACTTCTCACCATCCCCAAACTGATGGTCAAACTGAAGTTACCAATAGAACTGTGGGAATGTTGCTAAGGGCACTTGTGAAGAAAAGTTTGAAGGAGTGGGATTTGAAGCTTGCTCAAGCTGAATTTGCTTTTAACAGAGCACCTAATTACTCCACAAGAAAATCACCATTTGAAATCTGCTATGGTGCAAATCCACTCACACCCATTGATCTGATTCCTTTTGCAATTGAGCCTAAGGTAAGTGTTGATGCTGTAGCAAAGGCCAAAGAAATGAAGAAGCTGTATGAGCAAGTGAGGGCCAAAATTGAGAAGACCAACCAGCAATACAAGGCTAAAGCTAACCAGCACAGAAAGAAGCCTACTTTTATTCCTGGTGATCTTGTTTAGATTCATCTAAGGAAGGAAAGGTTCCCAGCAAAAAGGAAGAACAAGCTGATGCCAAGAGCTGAGGGTCCATTTAAAGTGTTGGAAAAAGTTGGTGATAATGCTTACAAGGTCGAGCTGCATGGTGATACTGCTGTGTCTAGCACTTTTAATGTTGGTGATTTGATGCCCTACTTGGAAGATGACAACCTCGAGAACTTGAGGTCAAGTTCCTTTTTAGAGGGGGAGGATGATGAGGGTGAGCTGGGCAATGTAACCAGCAACACAGCCAGCTCGAGCTCAAAAGATGTTACACCCAAATTAGGCCAAGCAATGGTCGTGTTGCCATCTATTTCGTATCATCTAAGTGTTTTTGGAGCTGGTTCAAGAAGCTCAGGGGTGACCCTACTTCAGTCCTTAAACTGAAGTAGTTATGTTTTCATGAATAAAGTTTTTGATAGTTGAAGGCAAGCCAGCAACGAAGAAGAACCAGCTAGTCGGACCAGCAAATGAGTTTAGTTCAGCCAGTAAAGCTTTAATTCACTCAGCCAGGTAACCAGCAAATCGAACCAGCAAAGTTATGCTTAGGCGAACCAGCTAGTTCAACCAGCTAAAGAATTTTAGTTCAATCAGCACACGAAACTCTAGTACAACCAGCACGCGATGCTATTTTCTATCTGAATGGCCAACTTGCTGATACAATTCAAAGTTTACTTATGCTTTTCAATAAACCGGTCAGGTCATGTGCTTAACACGTGTGTGGCTGTTCTAGAAGAATGTTAGCTATCCAAGGAAGACTCCCATTTATCATTGGATGCTTTTATCATGGGAAGGAGCACTAACAAATGGCAGGCTTTTTGCAGATTGTGTCCTTTATTCTTATTGGCTAATTTGTAATTGGTTATCCTTTTTTGTCTCCATTTCCTTTTTATGTTTTTGTCTTATTTAGAAAATAGCTGTTAAGCTTCTACTATAAATAGAGAGCTCTTGTAATTGTAAAACGGGGTTGATGATTGAATGAAAAGTTTGATAGAGCTTATCTATTTACAAAATCTCTGTGTCTTTACGAATCTTTGATTCCGGTGGCTAAGAGTGGTTTCTTTATCAGTGTTTGTGGTGTTACTTTATCAAACATTGTGGTGAAATCCAAATCTTCATATCTGATATTATAGTTGTGGTGGAATCTTTATCAGCTGTAGTTGAAGATTTGGAGTGTTTCTAGATCTCTAATTGTGGTGGTATCTTTATCAATTAAGGGTTTAGATTCTCTATCCTTTGTATTCTTATTTCAGAGTTTTATACTCTGTTTTGGGGTTGTTGCTGTTACAATTTGGGGGTTTGTGTTCAGATCTGTTTAAGTGATGAAAGCTTGTTCTAAATTGCGTTTTTAAAGTCATAATCATGCATCAACTGTCCTCGAAACGAGATCAGAAAAATGGAATCTGAGTTACGTAATCTGAAGGTTTTCGGCGCGAATCTCAATAACTATGAAAAGCGTTTCATGGAACTAGCCTTGTTGTGTCCCGAATTGGTGCCAAACGAGAAACGAAAGATAGAAATGTATATTGACGGTTTATCGATCAATATCAAAGGAAATGTTACATCGTCCAAACCGAATACGATGCAGGAAGCCATGACAATGGCACACCAACTCATGGACCAGATCACAGAGAGTTCGATTAAGGCACTAATTACTGAAGTCAAGACAACTGAAGGAAAGAGGAAATGGGAAGACTATAAGGGCAAAAGTACTCACCTGAAGAAACAAGAAACTTTTAAAGGTAAACAAGATGGGGCAACTGCAAGTCCAAACTATAAGGGACCCCATCCGTTCTGCAAAAGATATTACACATATCATGCAGGTTATTACTAAGTGGTCTATGATAAGTGCAACAAGAAAGGACATGTGGCGAAAGATTGTTATGCCACCGTTTCTAAAGTAAAGACAAAATCGACCGATGTCAAGAAATGTTTTGGATGCGGGCAAAGTTGGAGAACTCGGATCTCGGGGAGATCTCGTTTGGGCTTTTTT
This sequence comes from Rutidosis leptorrhynchoides, assembly GCF_046630445.1. Lineage (NCBI taxonomy): Eukaryota > Viridiplantae > Streptophyta > Magnoliopsida > Asterales > Asteraceae > Rutidosis > Rutidosis leptorrhynchoides. The sequence continues at coordinate 268,109,259 of NC_092335.1, forward strand.
AGGGAGATCTCGGCATCTCGGAATAATCTCGGGGAGATATCGGGCGTTGACTTACGTTGACTTTATAGTTTTATTAATAAAAAATAAAAATATACATAAAAACATAAATATATGTATATTTATATACGTTTTAACGAGATTTTACAAAAATATCCGAGAAATGAACGAGAAAATCTTAGAAATTACGAAATTTACAAAAAAAAAACTTACAAAATAGCAAGAAAATTCGAGAAATCGTGGGTTTGAGTAAGTTTGACCCCGTTGACCGAGAAATCTCGGGAGATGAACATCTCAACTCGGTTGCCTTCTAAAAACGAGATCTCGGAGGAGATCTCGGGGAGATCTCGGGAGATTTACAACACTGGATGCGGGAAGTCTGGTCACTTTATAAATCAATGCCCTGATAAGGTGAAGAATAAAGAACCCGCACGTAGGAGGGCATTTAAAGTTAGTACCAGTGAAGCACTTGAGGATCCTAATCTTGTCATGGGTACGTTTATCGTTAATAATCAACTATCTTCTATTATGTTTGATACGGGTGCTGATAGTAGTTATATGTGTAAAGACTTTAGTTCTAAACTAAAATGTGCATCATTGCCTCTAGATGATAAATATACTATTGAATTAGCTAATGGTAAATTGATAAAAGCCGATAAAATTTGCCATGGTTGCGAAATAAATCTCGCTGGTGAAACCTTCAAAATCGATTTGATACCCGTTGAATTAGGAAGTTTTGACGTAATCGTTGGCATGGACTGGATGTCCAAAACAAGAGCGGAAGTTGTTTGCGCTGAGAAAGTAATCCGCATCCCTCGTAAGGATGAAACGTCATTAATGATTTATGGGGAGAAGAGCAACTCGAAGCTGAACCTTATCAGCTGTATGAAGGCCCAGAAACTTATAAGAAAAGGTTGTTATGCTATTCTGGCACACGTAAAGAAGATCGATACTGAAGAAAGAAGCATTGATGACATGCCGGTTGTAAGAGAATATCCCGGAGTATTTCCAGAAGAATTATCGGGGCTATCTCCACACAGATGTGTAGAATTCCAGATTGATCTCATACCAGGAGCTGCACCTGTAGCCCGATCCCCATATAGACTTGCACCTTCAGAAATGCAAGAATTACAAAATCAGTTGCAAGAATTATCAGACCGTAGATTTATTCTTCCCAGCTTTTCACCTTGGGGTGCTCCTATTCTGTTCGTCAAGAAGAAGGATGGATCTATGAGAATGTGCATAGATTACCGAGAATTAAACAAATTAACGATCAAGAATCGGTACCCATTACCGAGGATTGATGATTTGTTTGATCAATTGCAAGGATCAAGGGTTTATTCTAAGATTGATCTACGCTCCGAATATCATCAGCTGAGAGTGAATGAAGAAGATGTTCCTAAAACCGCGTTCAGAACCCGTTACGGTCACTATGAATTTTTAGTCATGCCTTTTGGATTGACTAATGCTCCAGCAGTATTCATGGATCTAATGAATCCCATCTGTAGACCGTATTTAGACAAATTTGTCATTGTTTTTATCGAAGACATATTGATTTACTCGAATAACAAGGAAGAACATGAGCAACACTTAAGACTGGTACTAGAGATACTCAAGAAAGAAGAATTGTACGCAAAATTTTCGAAGTGTGATTTCTGGTTACAAGAAGTACAGTTTTTGGGCCATGTTGTCAGCGAACATGGAATTAAAGTTGACCCCGCCAAGATCGAAGCCATTAGTAAATGGGAAACACCGAAGACTCCAACACAAATCCGCCAATTCTTAGGTCTTGCTGATTACTACCGAAGATTCATTCAAGATTTCTCTAGAATCGCCAAACCCTTAACTACATTGACTCAAAAGGGAAAGAAGTATGTTTGGTCCATGGAACAGGAATCCTCATTCCAGTTATTAAAGAAGAAGTTAACGTCTGCACTCATTTTGTCATTACCAGAAGGAAATGATGATTTCATGATCTATTGTGACGCTTCGTGCCAAGGTTTAGGATGTGTATTAATGCAACACACAAAAGTTATCGCATATGCCTCACGACAACTAAAAATTCATGAAAAGAACTATACGACGCACGATTTAGAACTTGGAGCAGTAGTTTTTGCACTCAAAATATGGAGACACTATCTATATGGCACCAAGTGTACAGTGTACACTGACCATAAGAGTCTTTAGCATATTTTTGATCAAAAACAACTCAATATGAGACAACGTCGCTGGGTAGAGTTGTTAAACGATTACGATTGTGAAATCCGTTACCACCCCGGAAAGGCTAATGTTGTAGCTGATGCCCTAAGTCGAAAAGAAAGAGTAAAACCTCTTAGGGTCCGAGCTTTGAACATTACAATTTGTACTGATCTCACAAAGCAAATTCAAGCAGCACAGTTAGAGGCTTTAAAAGCAGAAACCGAAAAAGGCGAAATGAGCAAAGGGTTAGAAAAACAACTTGAAGTAAAAGCCGATGGAACCCTGTATTTTGCTGGTAGGATATGGGTACCAAGACATGGTAACCTAAGGCAACTAGTACTGGATGAAGCACACAAAATGAGGTACTCAATTCACCCAGGAAACGGGAAAATGTACCACGATCTAAAGAAGTTCTATTAGTGGCCTAATATGAAGACAGAAATTGCTACTTATGTAAGCAAATGTTTGACGTGTGCAAAGGTCAAAGCTGAGCACCAAAAGCCGTCAAGATTACTGCAACAACTAGAAATTCCACAGTGGAAATGGGAAAGAATAACCATGGATTTCATTACGAAATTGCCAAGGACTGCAAGTAGTCATGATATTATTTGGGTGATAGTTGATCGTCTAACTAAATCAGCTCACTTCCTACCAATAAAGGAGACAGACAGTATGGAAAGATTAGCACTCCTATATTTGAAGGAAGTAGTTTCCAGGCATGGTGTACCTATCTCCATCATATCTGATCGCGACACCCGATTCACATCACGTTTCTGGCAGTCATTACAAAAAGCATTGGGAACTCAATTAGATATTATCACCGCTTATCACCCACAGACAGATGGTCAAAGTGAAAGAACAATACAAACATTGGAAGACATGTTACGGGCATGCGTGATTGACTTTGGAACCAGTTGGGATCGACACTTACCATTGGCAGAATTTTCATACAATAACAGCTATCATACGAGCATCAACGCAGTGCCATTTGAAGCACTTTATGGTAGAAAGTGCAGATCTCCTATCTGTTGGAGTGAAGTAGGAGAAAGACAACTTACTGGACCAGAAATTATTCATGAAACCAACGAAAAGATCATTCAAATACAACAGCGATTGAAAACGGCCATGAGTCGCCAAAAGAGTTATGCTGATGTAAGAAGAAAACTGCTAGAATTTCAAGTGGGCGACAAAGTCATGTTGAAAGTGTCACCTTGGAAAGGCGTTGTACGATTCGGTAAATGAGGAAAGCTAAGTCCTAGGTACGTAGGACCATTTGAAATCACCGAAAGAATTGGAGCAGTTGCTTATCGATTAAAGCTACCGCAAGAACTTAGTAGTGTTCATGACACATTTCACGTGTCAAATTTAAAGAAATGTTTAGCTGAAGAGGATGTCGTAATTCCTCTTGACGAAATACGAATCAATGATAAACTCCATTTTATCAAAGAACCTGTTGAAATCATGGACCGTGAGGTCAAATAATTAAAACAAAGCAAAATACCGATAGTTAGGGTTTGTTGGAACGCTAGACGAGGACCCGAGTTTACTTAGGAACGTGAGGATCAAATGAAGAAAAAGTATCCACATTTGTTCACTGATATCGCTCATAAAACAGGTACTACTCAAAATTTCGGGACGAAATTTTCTTTAACGGGGAGGTTATGTGATGACCCGGAAAATTTTGACTAATTTAAACCAATTCTCTATATAATTTAATATTATATAAACCCGTATATATATATATATATATATATATATATATATATATATATATATATATATATATATATATATTATAAGATGTACAAGTAAAACACTATTTGCTACAGTAAAAACGACTTTGCTGCAGTAAAAACGACTTTGCTACAGTAAAAACGACTTTGCTACAGTGAAACGACTTTGCTACAGTAGCAACTATTTGCTACAGTAACACTATTTGCTACAGTAAAACACTATTTGATGTCGACGAACTAGCAAACAAAAACGGATAAGGCGGCCATGCGATCGCATGGCAAAAATACTGAAAATTCATGCGATCGCATGAGCTACAGTAAATGGAAAAGTAATATAAATACGCCTGTTTGCTCGACGGATTCTTCACATTCTTTTTTTCTTCTTCTATAATCTGTATTTATATTTATAATTATAATTTTAATTATAATTTAAGTTTAATAATAATAAGGTATATACGAGGGTGTTTTTAATTCGAGTTTCAAACCGCTTTAACCTAAGGAAATATTGGGTATTGTTCGGGGTATTGTTCTTGAATCCAAGGCCAACCATACAGTCGTCTACCATCATTACGTCTACGCAATTTACCTACAATATTGAGTCTCAATATTGAACTGTGAGTTTATAGTCTCCCTTTTTAAATACTTTAAATATTTTTGGGCTGAGAATACATGTAATTTATTTTAAACGCAATAAGACACAAGTACATACTAAATTCTACACTGAGTTAAACCGAAAATCCCTTAGCTTTGGTAACTAGTAGCTGCCAGTACATAGGATATGGACTGGTGGGCGCGAATAATTGTATATGGATCCATAGGGCTTGACATCCCCGTCCGAGCTAGAGCGCTAGCCTTTTAAGGGACGTATGTTATTTGAGTTTATGACACGTTGGTTTGTGTGTATTAAAACGAATGGGGTAATTATCATTATAACGTTAAAGTTTAGTTACCAGGGTGCTCTGTTACGTAGAATCTATTGATAAATTTTTGATGAAATCTTGTGATCTATCTTTATATATAATTATGACTCGAGCAATTAAACCTATAACTCACCAACATTCGTGTTGACTTTTTAGCATGTTTTATTCTCAGGTCCTTAGACTGCTTCCGCTGTGATGTGCTTGTTGCCTGCATGGAGTCTCTCATGCTTTGTATAAAGTTTATTGCATTCGAAATAAAAACTGTGTTGTGTAATAAATAAGTTGAATGTGATGTCAAACTGTATGATAAAAACTTATGTATTTTGGGGATTTGCTTATACGTAAGCACTCACCCACATGTTTATAACTTTCTATGTTTAGAAAGTCACTTATTTTAATGAATGCAATATTTTATCAAAACGTATCATATAGAGGTCAAAACCTCACTGTGAAATCAATGATTAAAGTGCCGCGTCAATAGCGATTTTGACGGGTCGTTACAATTCTCGTTACTCTTCGGGGTCTGTGGTGCCTACGGAGCTTGTGGTGATTGCAGTGATTGTGGTGCTGGAGAGGATGCTGGTACTGGTGGTGTTGCTGTTGGTACTGCTTGTAGTACATGCATAGTAGATGCGAGCCTAGCTTACAAAATCGAACACCGTCAACTTCAGGGTTTCTACTTTACGCTCGAGTCTATGAATTTGTTCTACCCATTCTTCCGTAAGGTTTGTCAATTCTTGATATTTAGTTCGAAGTCTTCTAACTTCTTCTAATAATACTATCTGATTAGAATTTGGGAGTAGAGGACGAATACTATCTTTAACTACATCAAGTCGACCTTCATGGCGAAGAATCCTTGCGAAAAGAGTGAAAACGGTATTGCGAACAGGTTCACCGGTAAGCGGATCGAGTACTCCGATGTTAGGTGGTAAGTTCGGCTCGTGATATGGAGTACCTTCTTCATTTCTCCATAGGGTAAGTATTTCACAAACCCAACCCCACTTTCTAAAGAAATCACGGTAGTTGATCGGTTAGTGCGCTCCCGTCACGCTGTCTTCAGAGCTGGAGGAACTTGGTCTATTCGAAGAGGTCATCTTACACGATCACAGAAAGTTATGAAATGATTCTTGATATGAATTGAGGGTTGGATACTGGATGATATCTCCGTCTTCTCGAATACATATATATAGCAAAAAGATTCCGTAATTTACGGAGGGAGTTTCGGAAAGTGTCAAATAAGATCCATGGTAATAGATATGATAGGATATGATATTCGTCTATACATCGTGTATGCAATAAATGCAAAAACACGTGTCAAGACTTAGGAATGATAGGCAGGTAATTTCCGACTAGAAATGATAAGCAAAACTTTTGACATGCAGACCAGGTTCAAGTCCATACTTATTAATGTATCCTAACAACTACTAGGTCGAAGTCCAGACTCATTAATGCATCCTAATAACTACTAGTTAGACACACTAATGCAAGACCTGGTTCGATAAGACCACTGCTCCGATACCAACTGTAAAGACCCGTCCTAATCCATCTGGATGAAGTCATCAACATTTTTCCCATTGCGAGGTACTGTCTTACATATGCCATGAACGACTCCATGTAATATCTTTAAAATGAGCAAATGCACAGCGGAAGATTTCATTCATACCTGAGAATAAACATGCTTTAAAGTGTCAACCAAAAGCGTTGGTGAGTTTATAGGTTTATCGTAATCAATCATTTCCATAATTTTAATAGACCACAAGATTTCATTTTTATATTACACATAACCTGTGTAATAAAATAGTACGCATAATCTGCGAATTAAAATTCATTCATATGGTGAACATCTGGTAACTGACATTAATAAAATGCATCTAGAATATCCCCAATATACAGGTACACTCATCTATATATAAAAAATCAAAGTACTAAAGCATCCATAACCTGGATGGGGTTCGTTAGGCCCATAGATCTATCTTCAGGATTCGCGTCAATTTGGGGGTCTGTTCCCAAATTCTTAGGCTACCAAGCTAAAAAGGGTGATATCCGATATAATAATTCAACCATAGAATGTAGTTTCAGTATTTGTGTCTATTTTGTAAAACAGCTATAAAAGCAGCGCATGTATTCTCAGTCCCAAAAATATATATTGCAAAAGCATTTAAAAAGGGAGCAAATGAAACTCACAATACGATATTTTGTAGTAAAAATATGCATACGATGGAACTGAACAATGTAAGGTTGGCCTCAGATTCACAAACCTATATCATTTATATATATATATTAACACATATAATTGTAATCGCACAAATTTATATATATCTTATTATTAATTGTTATTTTATTAATTTATATATTAATAACTTAATTAAATATTTATTTTTATATACTTTAAATGAATAGTTAATATTTATTACAAAAATATTAATACCAATATATCATCGATAAACACTATAACAAACTTATCTAGATATGGCTTACACACACGGTTCATGAGATCCATGAACATAGCAGGTGCGTTCGTCAATCTAAACGGCATTACGGTAAATTCATGATGACCATAGCGTGTCCTAAACGCTGTCTTCGGTATATCTGCTTCCTTCACTCTCATCTGATGATAACCTGACCTTAGATCGATCTTAGAATAACATGCCGATCCTTGCAATTGATCAAACAAGTCATCAATCCTCGGCAACGGATATCTATTTTTGATAGTCAACTTATTCTACTCCCTATAATCAATACAGAGTCTCATAGATCCATCCTTCTTCTTTATAAACAGTACTGGATCTCCTCATGGTGACGAGTTCGGTCGAATGAATCCTTTATCTAAAAGCTCTTGCAGTTGACTAGATAACTCTTACAATTCGGGTGGTGCAAGTCTATACGGTGCACACGCTACTGGCACCACTCCAGGAACTAAATCAATCTGGAACTTTACATCTCTAGGCAGAGGTAATCCGGGTAACTCATCGGGAAAAATATCGGAAAATTCTCTAACAATGGGCACATCTTCGAGTTTCTTACCTTCATATTCAATTTTGCTTACGTGAACCAGTATAGCAAGACAGCCCTTTCTCATGTGTTTCTGCACCTTCAAACAGTTAATGAAATGTAACGGCGTATTGCTTCGCTCTCCATACACCATTAAAGGTTCACCTTCAGTAACAGGAATGCGAATCGCTTTCTGATAACAAACAATGTCGGCTCTATTCTCGGATAACCAGTCCATTCCAACCACAAGTTCGAAACTTCCTAGTTTAATCGGTATCACATCTATCTTAAACAACATTCCAGCCAAAGTCAAAGTACAATCACGGTAAACCTTATCAGCACTCATTAGATTACCATTTCCTAGCTCTATAGAATATAAGTTTTCTAATGACGATACAACATTCTTAAGATTATGGAAAAAATCTCTAGACACAAAGTTTCTATCAGCTCCAGAATCGAAAAGTACATAAACATGTTGATTATCGAGAAGAAACGTACCCGTGACTAGCTTAGGATCATCACGAGCTTCACTGGATTTAATGTTGAAAGCTCTTCCTCTTGCAGGTTCATTAGTCTTACTAGCAGTTGGGCAATTCTTCCGGAAATGACCTTCTTTTTTGCACCCATAACACATATTCGTACCAGTTTTACACTCGGCAACCAAATGTCCACTCCTCTTGCACTTATCACACCTTCTCAAACAATCCCCCGGATGATGCCTATTACACTTAGCACACAACGGGAACTTTCCTTTATAACCAGAATTAGCATTTGGGGTTGCAGTATTACTCTTGGCAGTATCTTGTTTCTTAAAGGGCTGCTGACTGTAATTCTTCCCTGAGTTATTGTTATTGTTCCATTTCCTCTTATTATCATGAGTTTTAGTCTCAATTGAGGCAGGAGTCTTTCCTCGTTGTTCAACTTGATCGATTAGCTCATTAGCCATCTCGACAGCTTCTTGTATAGTTCTCGGCTTCGAAGTAGTCACACCACTTTGAATCTTCTCGGTCAAACCGTTCGCATAAAGAGTGATCTTGCGGCCTTCGGGAGTAACCATATGTGGACACATGAGAGCTAACTCAAAGAATCTCTTGTTGTAGCTAGTTAAATCAGTACCTACTAGCTTCAGGTTTTGGAGTTCTCGCTCCATCTTAACAGTTTTGGTGTAGGGACAATACTCTTCAATCATCCGTCATTTCAAATCCTCCCATGGAGTCTCAAAAGCCTGATCCATACCTACGGAATTTGCATAAGTATTCCACCATGTCAAGGCGCCATCTGATAACTCAGAAGTTTCAAACTTCGTTCTATCCGCATCTCTACAGTCACTGATACAGAAAACTGACTCGAGCTTCTCAAACCAACGAGTCAAACCAACTGGACCTTCGGTGCCATTAAAGGAGCTTGGTTCACAACTCGGGAAAGTCTTATACGTACACCCTGCTTGTCCATTGTTCTGAGTATTGGTCGTATCCTGGTTTCGCTGATTCGTAGCGTTCACATTGTTGCTATTGGTTCCATTACGGAGTTCTGCCACGGCCTCGGTCAATCCTTCGGTAATCCACCGACGAACATCAGCGTGGGAAACTTGCTTGGGCGGCATTATCTTTCTGGTCAAGATAATACATTCGGTTAGTGTCAATGAAATCGATATATAAAATATACTAGCAACGGAACGATGCATAGTAACTAATATTAAATCACAACGATTCTAGTAGCACTAGTGATATGTAGTAGCGATACATAGCGTTTAGTAGTAGCAGTAGTAAGAACAATGTACACTAGTAACATTATCACTAATTAGCAATAGTAGTAGCTGTAGTGACCCGAACTTTTCCATGTTTATATATATTAATTGAGATTGATGTTTACATGATTAAATGTTTCCAACATGTTAAGCAATCAAACTTGTTAAGACTTGATTAATTGAAATAGGTTTCATATAGACAATTGACCACCCAAGTTGACCGGTGATTCACGAACGTTAAAACTTGTAAAAAAACTATATGATGACATATATATGGTTATATATATAGTTAACATGATATTATGATAAGTAAACATATCATTAATTATATTAACAATGAACTACATATGTAAAAACAAGACTACTAACTTAATGATTTTGAAACGAGACATATTTGTAACGTTTATCGTTGTAACGACATTTAATGTATATATATCATATTAAGAGATATTCGTACATCATAATATCATGATAATATAATAATTTAAAATCTCTTTTGTTATTATAAACATTGGGTTAACAACATTTAACAAGATCGTTAACCTAAAGGTTTCAAAACAACACTTACATGTAACGACTAACGATGACTTAACGACTCAGTTAAAATGTATATACATGTAGTGTTTTAATATGTATTTATACACTTTTGAAAGACTTCAATACACTTATCAAAATACTTCTACTTAACAAAAATGCTTACAATTACATTCTCGTTCAGTTTCATCAACAATTCTACTCGTATGCACCCGTATTCGTACTCGTACAATACACAGCTTTTAGATGTATGTACTATTGGTATATACACTCCAATGATCAGCTCTTAGCAGCCCATGTGAGTCACCTAACACATGTGGGAACCATCATTTGGCAACTAGCATGAAATATCTCATAAGATTACAAAAATATGAGTAATCATTCATGACTTATTTACATGAAAACAAAATTACATATCCTTTATATCTAATGCATACACCAACGACCAAAAACACCTACAAACACTTTCATTCTTCAATTTTCTTCATCTAATTGAACTCTCTCAAGTTCTATCTTCAAGTTCTAAGTGTTCTTCATAAATTCCAAAAGTTCTAGTTTCATAAAATCAAGAATACTTTCAAGTTTGCTAGCTCACTTCCAATCTTGTAAGGTGATCATCCAACCTCAAGAAATCTTTGTTTCTTACAGTAGGTTATCATTCTAATACAAGGTAATAATCATATTCAAACTTTGGTTCAATTTCTATAACTATAACAATCTTATTTCAAGTGATGATCTTACTTGAACTTGTTTTCGTGTCATGATTTTGCTTCAAGAACTTTGAGCCATCCAAGGATCCATTGAAGCTAGATCCATTTTTCTCTTTTCCAGTAGGTTCATCCAAGGAACTTAAGGTAGTAATGATGTTCATAACATCATTCGATTCATACATATAAAGCTATCTTATTCGAAGGTTTAAACTTGTAATCACTAGAACATAGTTTAGTTAATTCTAAACTTGTTCGCAAACAAAAGTTAATCCTTCTAACTTGACTTTTAAAATCAACTAAACACATGTTCTATATCTATATGATATGCTAACTTAATGATTTAAAACCTGGAAACACGAAAAACACTGTAAAATCGGATTTACGCCGTCGTAGTAACACCGCGGGCTGTTTTGGGTTAGTTAATTAAAAACTATGATAAACTTTGATTTAAAAGTTGTTATTCTGAGAAAATGATTTTTATTATGAACATGAAACTATATCCAAAAATTATGGTTAAACTCAAAGTGGAAGTATGTTTTCTAAAATGGTCATCTAGACGTCGTTCTTTCGACTGAAATGACTACCTTTACAAAAACGACTTGTAACTTATTTTTCCGACTAGAAACCTATACTTTTTTTTGTTTAGATTCATAAAATAGAGTTCAATATGAAACCATAGCAATTTGATTCACTCAAAACGGATTTAAAATGAAGAAGTTATGGGTAAAACAAGATTGGATAATTTTTCTCATTTTAGCTACGTGAAAATTGGTAACAAATCTATTCCAACCATAACTTAATCAACTTGTATTATATATTATGTAATCTTGAGATACCATAGACACGTATACAATGTTTCGACCTATCATGTCGACACATCTATATATATTTCGGAACAACCATAGACACTCTATATGTGAATGTTGGAGTTAGCTATACAGGGTTGAGGTTGATTCCAAAATATATATAGTTTGAGTTGTGATCAATACTGAGATACGTATACACTGGGTCGTGGATTGATTCAAGATAATATTTATCGATTTATTTCTGTACATCTAACTGTGGACAACTAGTTGTAGGTTACTAACGAGGACAGCTGACTTAATAAACTTAAAACATCAAAATATATTAAAAGTGTTGTAAATATATTTTGAACATACTTTAATATATATGTATATATTGTTATAGGTTCGTGAATCAACAGTGGCCAAGTCTTACTTCCCGACGAAGTAAAAATCTGTGAAAGTGAGTTATAGTCCCACTTTTAAAATCTAATATTTTTGGGATGAGAATACATGCAGGTTTTATAAATGATTTACAAAATAGACACAAGTACGTGAAACTACATTCTATGGTTGAATTATCGAAATCGAATATGCCCCTTTTTATTAAGTCTGGTAATCTAAGAATTAGGGAACAGACACCCTAATTGACGCGAATCCTAAAGATAGATCTATTGGGCCTAACAAACCCCATCCAAAGTACCGGATGCTTTAGTACTTCGAAATTTATATCATATCCGAAGGGTGTCCCGGAATGATGGGGATATTCTTATATATGCATCTTGTTATTGTCGGTTACCAGGTGTTCACCATATGAATGATTTTTATCTCTATGTATGGGATGTGTATTGAAATATGAAATCTTGTGGTCTATTGTTACGATTTGATATATATAGGTTAAACCTATAACTCACCAACATTTTTGTTGACGTTTAAAGCATGTTTATTCTCAGGTGAATATTAAGAGCTTCCGCTGTTGCATACTAAAATAAGGACAAGATTTGGAGTCCATGTTTGTATGATATTGTGTAAAAACTGCATTCAAGAAACTGATTTCGATGTAACATATTTGTAATGTAAACCATTATGTAATGGTCGTGTGTAAACAGGATATTTTAGATTATCATTATTTGATAATCTACGTAAAGCTTTTTAAACCTTTATTTATGAAATAAAGGTTATGGTTTGTTTTAAAAATGAATGCAGTCTTTGAAAAACGTCTCATATAGAGGTCAAAACCTCGCAACGAAATCAATTAATATGGAACGTTTTTAATCAATAAGAACGGGACATTTCAGTTGGTATACCCTAAGCGTTGGTCTTAGAGAACCAGAATTTTGCATTAGTGTGTCTTATCGAGTTTATTAGGATGCATTAGTGAGTCTGGACTTCGACCGTGTTTACTTGAAAAATGATTGCTTAACAAATTTTGTTGGAAACTATATATTTTTAACATGTGAATATTATGTGATATATTAATCTCTTAACGCGTTTGATATTATGTGATAGATGTCTACCTCTAGAACAAGTCCCATTGACTCACCTAATAATAATGAAGAGTCAAATGTAAATTGGAATGATTCGTGGACTGATTCACAAGTTCCCGAAGAGGAACCGGAAGAAGAGTCGGAACCGGAAGAAGAATCGGAACCGGAAGAAGAATCGGAACCGGATGAAGAAATAGAACCGGTGGGGGAAATAATAAAATGGTTAAGTAAAAGAAAATCCTCAACCAACCGACCAAGGTTAATTATGGTCAATGGTGTTTCCGCCAAGGAAGCAAAATATTGGGAGGATTACCAATTCTCCGATGAATCGGATTCCGACGAGAATTCCGATGATGTTATAGAAATTACCCCAACTGAATTTAAAAAGGCAAAAGAAAATAATAAGGGAAAGGGCATAAAAATAGAGAAATCTAATTCCAACCCCGATGAACTTTATATGTATCGTCAACCCCCGAAGTCCTTAAGTTGTAACAATGACCCGGGAACCTCTAAACCACCAGGTTTTTCTAAACCAATGTGGATAACGACGGCTCGTATTAGGGGAAAATCATATATCCCTAGAAACTTGGCAAAACGAACCAAAACCGAAGAAGAAGAAACAAGCGAGTCGGAATAAGATAGTTGTATTCATGTGGTGTAATATATGTAATGTAGTGTGCTTATGCTTTATGATATATGTAAAAATTGCTTGTATTAATAAGTATTTTTTTTATGAATCTAACTCTTGTCTATTTTACAGTATAAAAACGCAAAATGGATAGACAACCCAATATTTTAAGAGACCTACCCGGAGACATGATTGATGAAATCTTGTCTAGAGTCGGTCAGAATTCCTCGGCACAACTATTTAAGGCGAGATCAGTTTGTAAGACATTCGAAGAACGTTCCAAGAATGTCTTGGTTTATAAGAGACTTTCGTTTGAAAGATGGGGGATATCACATTGGGAAACCCATAAGTTACGATGTGTTTACTTTGACGCATATATTGCGGGGAACCCAAATGCTATTTTACGCAACGGGTTAAGAAATTATTTTGACTCAATATATCCGAATATTGGACTTCGTGATTTAGAAAAAGCGGCTAACATGCAACATAAAGAAGCATGTTATGCTTACGGATTAGTAATGTTCGCTTCTCACCAAAGTGAGAACAAGAACATCGGGCTACAACTATTAAACAAAACGTTCCCACAAGTGACGGAGTCGGTAATTGGGGTAAGAAATGAGGTTTTTAGATTGTTACGGGACTGTTGGACATTACGTAACCCTCGTCCCTTTGACGACGTTACAACACGCTGTCTTATCAACGGCCATAACGGTTATGTTGCACAAGACCAAGGATGGGAAGTAGTCCTAGTAAAACCAGAATGCATGACTTGTTTCTGGACGTATGAATTACGTGTCTTTATTGCCTTTGCTGAACGACTTGTGTACTAGCTAGAATTATCTTCACAACTATCTTGTATCAAAGTTATTGTGTGCTATATTTCATGCTTTATGTAAAATAAGCGGTATTGTAAGTTTGTAAAATATTGTATAAAAGTTTGAACGCGAAATATTATTATAATCAGTTTTTCATATAGAATTGTAGTAGTTGAATTGTATATTAGCTACTAAGTATGAACTTAACGGGTAGGTACTACCCGAATTTAAACTTATAAAACGCTAATATGAAGAAAAAGCTTTTATAAATGAGTTCATATTATGCTACGAAATACTATTAACTACTCTTAATATTCTATATGATTAACTTGTTCCATTTAACTATTTTGAAGGAAATGGCACCGACTACTCGACACACCGTGAATATGAATGAAGAGGAATTCCGTACTTTTCTAGCTTCAAACATAGCCGCAGTACAGGCTGCGCTACATACCAACAATAACCTTGGATCTAGCAGTACAGGAAATCGTGTAGGATGCACCTACAAAGAATTCACTGCCTGCAAACCTTTGGAATTTGATGGAACCGAAGGACCGATCGGATTGAAACGGTGGACCGAGAAGGTTGAATCGGTGTTTGCCATAAGTAAGTGTACTGAAGAGGACAAAGTGAAGTACGCTACGCATACCTTCACAGGTTCTGCGTTAACATGGTGGAATACCTATCTAGAGCAAGTGGGACAAGACGATGCGTACGCACTACCGTGGTCAGCATTCAAGCACTTGATGAACGAGAAGTACCGTCCCAGAACCGAGGTCAATAAGCTCAAGACAGAACTTAGAGGGTTAAGAACCCAAGGATTTGATATTACCACGTACGAAAGACGATTCACAGAATTGTGCCTATTGTGTCCGGGAGCATTCGAAGATGAGGAAGAGAAGATCGACGCGTTTGTGAAAGGATTACCGGAAAGAATCCAAGAAGATATAAGTTCACACGAGCCCGCCTCCATACAACAGGCATGTAGAATGGCTCACAAATTAGTGAACCAAATTGAAGAAAGAATTAAAGAACAGACTGCTGAAGAGGCCAATGTGAAGCAAGTCAAAAGAAAGTGGGAGGAAAACGGTGATAAGAATCACCAATACAACAACAACAGCAATTACAACAATAATCGCAACAATTATCCCAACAATCGCAACATCAATCGCAACTACAACAAACGGCCAAACAACAACAACAACAACAACAACAACAGCAACTACAACAATCATCCCAACAACAATAATAACCGCAACAACAACAACAATCAGAAGCAACTATGCCAAAGGTGTGAAAAGAATCACTCGGGGTTCTGCACCAAATTTTGCAACAAGTGTAAAAGAAATGGTCATAGCGCGGCGAAGTGTGAGGTCTACGGACCAGGGGTTAATAGAACGAAAGGAACAAATGGTGTCGGAACGAGTAATGGCGGAGCAAGTAGTGTCGGAGCAAGTTATGCCAATGTAGTTTGTTATAAATGTGGAAAACCAGGCCACATTATTAGAAATTGCCCGAACCAGGAGAACACGAATGGACAAGGCCGTGGAAGAGTTTTCAATATTAATGCGGTAGAGGCACAGGAAGACCCGGAGCTTGTTACGGGTACGTTTCTTATTGACAATAAATCTGCTTACGTTTTATTTGATTCGGGTGCGGATAGAAGCTATATGAGTAGAGATTTTTGTGCTAAATTAAGTTGTCCATTGACGCCTTTGGATAGTAAATTTTTACTCGAATTAGCAAATGGTAAATTAATTTCAGCAGATAATATATGTCGGAATCGAGAAATTAAACTGGTTAGCGAAACATTTAAGATTGATTTGATACCAGTAGAGTTAGGGAGTTTTGATGTGATAATCGGTATGGACTGGTTGAAAGAAGTGAAAGCGGAGATCGTTTGTTACAAAAATGCAATTCGCATTATACGAGAAAAAGGAAAACCCTTAATGGTGTACGGAGAAAAGGGCAACACGAAGCTACATCTTATTAGTAATTTGAAGGCACAAAAACTAATAAGAAAAGGTTGCTATGCTGTTCTAGCACACGTCGAGAAAGTACAAACTGAAGAAAAGAGCATCAATGATGTTCCCATTGCAAAAGAATTTCCTGATGTATTTCCGAAAGAATTACCGGGATTACCCCCACATCGATCCGTTGAATTTCAAATAGATCTTGTACCAGGAGCTGCACCAATAGCTCGTGCTCCTTACAGACTCGCACCCAGCGAGATGAAAGAACTGCAAAGCCAATTACAAGAACTTTTAGAGCGTGGTTTCATTCGACCAAGCACATCACCGTGGGGAGCTCCTGTTTTGTTTGTCAAGAAGAAAGATGGTACATTCAGGTTGTGTATCGACTACCGAGAGTTGAACAAACTTACCATCAAGAACCGCTACCCACTACCGAGAATCGACGACTTATTTGATCAACTACAAGGCTCGTCTGTTTATTCAAAGATTGACTTACGTTCCGGGTATCATCAAATGCGGGTGAAAGAAGATGATATTCCAAAGACTGCTTTCAGAACACGTTACGGTCATTACTAGTTTATGGTCATGCCGTTTGGTTTAACTAATGCACCAGCTGTGTTCATGGACCTTATGAACCGCGTGTGTGGACCATACCTTGACAAGTTTGTCATTGTTTTCATTGATGACATACTTATTTACTCAAAGAATGACCAAGAACACGGTGAACATTTGAGAAAGGTGTTAGAAGTATTGAGGAAGGAAGAATTGTACGCTAAGTTTTCAAAGTGTGCATTTTGGTTGGAAGAAGTTCAATTCCTCGGTCACATAGTGAACAAAGAAGGTATTAAGGTGGATCCGGCAAAGATAGAAACTGTTGAAAAGTGGGAAACCCCGAAAACTCCGAAACACATACGCCAGTTTTTAGGACTAGCTGGTTACTACAGAAGGTTCATCCAAGACTTTTCCAGAATAGCAAAACCCTTGACTGCATTAACGCATAAAGGGAAGAAATTTGAATGGAATGATGAACAAGAGAAAGCGTTTCAGTTATTGAAGAAAAAGCTAACTACGGCACCTATATTGTCATTGCCTGAAGGGAATGATGATTTTGTGATTTATTGTGACGCATCAAAGCAAGGTCTCGGTTGTGTATTAATGCAACGAACGAAGGTGATTGCTTATGCGTCTAGACAATTGAAGATTCACGAACAAAATTATACGACGCATGATTTGGAATTAGGCGCGGTTGTTTTTGCATTAAAGACTTGGAGGCACTACTTATATGGGGTCAAAAGTATTATATATACCGACCACAAAAGTCTTCAACACATATTTAATCAGAAACAACTGAATATGAGGCAGCGTAGGTGGATTGAATTATTGAATGATTACGATTTTGAGATTCGTTACCACCCGGGGAAGGCAAATGTGGTAGCCGATGCCTTGAGCAGGAAGGATAGAGAACCCATTCGAGTAAAATCTATGAATATAATGATTCATAATAACATTACTACTCAAATAAAGGAGGCGCAACAAGGAGTTTTAAAAGAGGGAAATTTAAAGGATGAAATACCCAAAGGATCGGAGAAGCATCTTAATATTCGGGAAGACGGAACCCGGTATAGGGCTGAAAGGATTTGGGTACCAAAATTTGGAGATATGAGAGAAATGGTACTTAGAGAAGCTCATAAAACCAGATACTCAATACATCCTGGAACGGGGAAGATGTACAAGGATCTCAAGAAACATTTTTGGTGGCCGGGTATGAAAGCCGATGTTGCTAAATACGTAGGAGAATGTTTGACGTGTTCTAAGGTCAAAGCTGAGCATCAGAAACCATCAGGTCTACTTCAACAACCCGAAATCCCGGAATGGAAATGGGAAAACATTACCATGGATTTCATCACTAAATTGCCAAGGACTGCAAGTGGTTTTGATACTATTTGGGTAATAGTTGATCGTCTCACCAAATCAGCACACTTCCTACCAATAAGAGAAGATGACAAGATGGAGAAGTTAGCACGACTGTATTTGAAGGAAGTCGTCTCCAGACATGGAATACCAATCTCTATTATCTCTGATAGGGATGGCAGATTTATTTCAAGATTCTGGCAGACATTACAGCAAGCATTAGGAACTCGTCTAGACATGAGTACTGCCTATCATCCACAAACTGATGGGCAGAGCGAAAGGACGATACAAACGCTTGAAGACATGCTACGAGCATGTGTTATTGATTTCGGAAACAGTTGGGATCGA
The DNA here is from genome assembly GCF_046630445.1 of Rutidosis leptorrhynchoides. NCBI lineage: Eukaryota > Viridiplantae > Streptophyta > Magnoliopsida > Asterales > Asteraceae > Rutidosis > Rutidosis leptorrhynchoides. The sequence continues at coordinate 268,128,034 of NC_092335.1, forward strand.
CATCTACCGTTAGCAGAATTTTCCTACAACAACAGCTACCATTCAAGCATTGAGATGGCACCGTTTGAAGCACTTTATGGTAGAAAGTGCAGGTCTCCGATTTGTTGGAGTGAAGTGGGGGATAGACAGATTACGGGTCCGGAGATTATACAAGAAACTACCGAGAAGATCATCCAAATTCAACAACGGTTGAAAACCGCCCAAAGTCGACAAAAGAGCTACGCTGACATTAAAAGAAAAGATATAGAATTTGAAATTGGAGAGATGGTCATGCTTAAAGTTGCACCTTGGAAAGGCGTTGTTCGATTTGGTAAACGAGGGAAATTAAATCCAAGGTATATTGGACCATTCAAGATTATTGATCGTGTCGGACCAGTAGCTTACCGACTTGAGTTACCTCAATAACTCGCGGCTGTACATAACACTTTCCACGTCTCGAATTTGAAGAAATGTTTTGCTAAAGAAGATCTCACTATTCCGTTAGATGAAATCCAAATCAACGAAAAACTCCAATTCATCGAAGAACCCGTCGAAATAATGGATCGTGAGGTTAAAAGACTTAAGCAAAACAAGATACCAATTGTTAAGGTTCGATGGAATGCTCGTAGAGGACCCGAGTTCACCTGGGAGCGTGAAGATCAGATGAAGAAGAAATACCCGCATCTATTTCCAGAAGATTCGTCAACACCTTCAACAGCTTAAAATTTCGGGACGAAATTTATTTAACGGGTAGGTACTGTAGTGACCCGAACTTTTCCATGTTTATATATATTAATTGAGATTGATGTTTACATGATTAAATGTTTCCAACATGTTAAGCAATCAAACTTGTTAAGACTTGATTAATTGAAATAGGTTTCATATAGACAATTGACCACCCAAGTTGACCGGTGATTCACGAACGTTAAAACTTGTAAAAAAACTATATGATGACATATATATGGTTATATATATAGTTAACATGATATTATGATAAGTAAACATATCATTAATTATATTAACAATGAACTACATATGTAAAAACAAGACTACTAACTTAATGATTTTGAAACGAGACATATTTGTAACGTTTATCGTTGTAACGACATTTAATGTATATATATCATATTAAGAGATATTCGTACATCATAATATCATGATAATATAATAATTTAAAATCTCTTTTGTTATTATAAACATTGGGTTAACAACATTTAACAAGATCGTTAACCTAAAGGTTTCAAAACAACACTTACATGTAACGACTAACGATGACTTAACGACTCAGTTAAAATGTATATACATGTAGTGTTTTAATATGTATTTATACACTTTTGAAAGACTTCAATACACTTATCAAAATACTTCTACTTAACAAAAATGCTTACAATTACATTCTCGTTCAGTTTCATCAACAATTCTACTCGTATGCACCCGTATTCGTACTCGTACAATACACAGCTTTTAGATGTATGTACTATTGGTATATACACTCCAATGATCAGCTCTTAGCAGCCCATGTGAGTCACCTAACACATGTGGGAACCATCATTTGGCAACTAGCATGAAATATCTCATAAGATTACAAAAATATGAGTAATCATTCATGACTTATTTACATGAAAACAAAATTACATATCCTTTATATCTAATGCATACACCAACGACCAAAAACACCTACAAACACTTTCATTCTTCAATTTTCTTCATCTAATTGAACTCTCTCAAGTTCTATCTTCAAGTTCTAAGTGTTCTTCATAAATTCCAAAAGTTCTAGTTTCATAAAATCAAGAATACTTTCAAGTTTGCTAGCTCACTTCCAATCTTGTAAGGTGATCATCCAACCTCAAGAAATCTTTGTTTCTTACAGTAGGTTATCATTCTAATACAAGGTAATAATCATATTCAAACTTTGGTTCAATTTCTATAACTATAACAATCTTATTTCAAGTGATGATCTTACTTGAACTTGTTTTCGTGTCATGATTTTGCTTCAAGAACTTTGAGCCATCCAAGGATCCATTGAAGCTAGATCCATTTTTCTCTTTTCCAGTAGGTTCATCCAAGGAACTTAAGGTAGTAATGATGTTCATAACATCATTCGATTCATACATATAAAGCTATCTTATTCGAAGGTTTAAACTTGTAATCACTAGAACATAGTTTAGTTAATTCTAAACTTGTTCGCAAACAAAAGTTAATCCTTCTAACTTGACTTTTAAAATCAACTAAACACATGTTCTATATCTATATGATATGCTAACTTAATGATTTAAAACCTGGAAACACGAAAAACACTGTAAAACCGGATTTACGCCGTCGTAGTAACACCGCGGGCTGTTTTGGGTTAGTTAATTAAAAACTATGATAAACTTTGATTTAAAAGTTGTTATTCTGAGAAAATGATTTTTATTATGAACATGAAACTATATCCAAAAATTATGGTTAAACTCAAAGTGGAAGTATGTTTTCTAAAATGGTCATCTAGACGTCGTTCTTTCGACTGAAATGACTACCTTTACAAAAACGACTTGTAACTTATTTTTCCGACTAGAAACCTATACTTTTTTTTGTTTAGATTCATAAAATAGAGTTCAATATGAAACCATAGCAATTTGATTCACTCAAAACGGATTTAAAATGAAGAAGTTATGGGTAAAACAAGATTGGATAATTTTTCTCATTTTAGCTACGTGAAAATTGGTAACAAATCTATTCCAACCATAACTTAATCAACTTGTATTATATATTATGTAATCTTGAGATACCATAGACACGTATACAATGTTTCGACCTATCATGTCGACACATCTATATATATTTCGGAACAACCATAGACACTCTATATGTGAATGTTGGAGTTAGCTATACAGGGTTGAGGTTGATTCCAAAATATATATAGTTTGAGTTGTGATCAATACTGAGATACGTATACACTGGGTCGTGGATTGATTCAAGATAATATTTATCGATTTATTTCTGTACATCTAACTGTGGACAACTAGTTGTAGGTTACTAACGAGGACAGCTGACTTAATAAACTTAAAACATCAAAATATATTAAAAGTGTTGTAAATATATTTTGAACATACTTTAATATATATGTATATATTGTTATAGGTTCGTGAATCAACAGTGGCCAAGTCTTACTTCCCGACGAAGTAAAAATCTGTGAAAGTGAGTTATAGTCCCACTTTTAAAATCTAATATTTTTGGGATGAGAATACATGCAGGTTTTATAAATGATTTACAAAATAGACACAAGTACGTGAAACTACATTCTATGGTTGAATTATCGAAATCGAATATGCCCCTTTTTATTAAGTCTGGTAATCTAAGAATTAGGGAACAGACACCCTAATTGACGCGAATCCTAAAGATAGATCTATTGGGCCTAACAAACCCCATCCAAAGTACCGGATGCTTTAGTACTTCGAAATTTATATCATATCCGAAGGGTGTCCCGGAATGATGGGGATATTCTTATATATGCATCTTGTTATTGTCGGTTACCAGGTGTTCACCATATGAATGATTTTTATCTCTATGTATGGGATGTGTATTGAAATATGAAATCTTGTGGTCTATTGTTACGATTTGATATATATAGGTTAAACCTATAACTCACCAACATTTTTGTTGACGTTTAAAGCATGTTTATTCTCAGGTGAATATTAAGAGCTTCCGCTGTTGCATACTAAAATAAGGACAAGATTTGGAGTCCATGTTTGTATGATATTGTGTAAAAACTGCATTCAAGAAACTGATTTCGATGTAACATATTTGTAATGTAAACCATTATGTAATGGTCGTGTGTAAACAGGATATTTTAGATTATCATTATTTGATAATCTACGTAAAGCTTTTTAAACCTTTATTTATGAAATAAAGGTTATGGTTTGTTTTAAAAATGAATGCAGTCTTTGAAAAACGTCTCATATAGAGGTCAAAACCTCGCAACGAAATCAATTAATATGGAACGTTTTTAATCAATAAGAACGGGACATTTCAGTAGCAACACTAAGCATAAATCGTCATTAATAAACCAATACTTAAAGAAACAAACTTTTCGTTCAATAATCATGCATAACCAACGAAAGTAACATATTCCTCATGTTATAAGTAAAACCACATAAGTAAAGCCACATCTAACAATGTATGTGCGGACATCATATAATAAACAATAATAATCAAATAATGTTTAATAGCGTGGAACAAGTCTAGTCGAGCGATCTCTATTTGCGTTTCTGGAGTTTCTTCAACAAGTACTCGACCATTTTCTCCAAATTTTCGACTCGCAACGTGAGGTCACTAGGGTTGTTGTCATTAGCAGCAGCAGTAGAGCTGTGAAGACCCGTCCTAATCCATCCGGACGAAGTCCATATCGATTATAAATGATTCACAACAGTTGATTACATCGCGAGGTACTTGACCTCTATATGATACATTTTACAAACATTGCATTCGTTTTTGAAAAGACAAACTTTCATTACATCGAAAGTTGACAGGCATGCATACCATTTCATAATATATCCAACTATAATTGACTTGATAATAATCTTGATGAACTCGACGACTCGAATGCAACGTCTTTTGAAATATGCCATGAATGACTCCAAGTAATATCTATAAAATGAGCAAATACACAGCGGAAGATTTCTTTCGTACCTGAGAATAAGCATGCTTTAAAGTGTCAACCAAAAGGTTGGTGAGTTCATTAGTTTAACTTAAACAATCGTTTCCATCATTTTAATAGACCACAAGATTTCAGATTTCCATTTCTCATAAACATACGTCCCATGTATAGAGACAAAAATATCATTCATATGGATTGAACACCTGGTAACCGACATTAACAATATGCATATATAAGAATATCTCCATCATTCCGGGATCCTCCTTCGGACATGATATAAATTTCGAAGTACTAAAACATCCGGTACTTTGGATGGGGCTTGTTGGGCCCGATAGATCTATCTTTAGGATTCGCGTCAATTAGGGTGTCTGTTCCCTAATTCTTAGATTACCAGACTTAATAAAAAGGGGCATATTCGACTTCGATAATCCAACCATAGAATGTAGTTTCACGTACTTGTGTCAATTTCGTAAAACAGTTATAAAAGTTGCGCATGTATTCTCAGCCCAAAAATATAAAGGGTAAAAAGGCAAATGAAACTCACGATACTGTATTTTGTAGTAAAAATACATATGACGTCATTGAAGAATGCAGGGTTGGCCTCGGATTTACGAACCTATATCAATTGTGTATATATTAATACGTATAATGTAAGTTACAAAATTTCATTTATTAATATGTATTATTTATATATTATAGTTTTGTAGAATTTATTCTAACCTTTATTTTAAAACGTATACTTATATTATATTTTATATATATATCGATTTTATGTATATATATCTATAATGATTTACGTTTATATAAATAGTGACATTAATATATTTATATACATATATTTGTGGTTAGTATTGTATATATGAAATTTTATTAGTTTGTTATGTGAATTATTAATACAATCCTAGTATATACCATAAGTATATATGTAGTGTACAAAAGATTTATTTGTTAAAATAATAATTTAGATAATAATGATTTACTAATAATAATAATAATTTTATTAATAATGATAATACTAATAGCAAAAAAAATGAAAATGATAACTGTTAATGATACTAATAATAATAACTCTAAAATAATATTAATACTAATACCATACTTATGTTAATAATAAGGGTTCTAATATTTATAAAATGATAAATGATAATCATAATAATACTAGTAAATATTAATGATGATACTGATAAATATGATATTATTAATTGTAAATGTACTGATGATACAATTATTTATAAACCGGTACAAATTCTAATATTGATGATAATAATATATTTTTATTTCCTTCATAATAATAATAATGATAATCATAATCATAATCCTAATGATGATAAAATACTAAAATGATAAGTTTATTACTAATAATAATATTATTAATACCTATCATAATAATAATAGTAATGTCTATAATACTTTCAAATATGATAACAAGTATGATACTAATAATAACAATAACAATAACAATCAAAACAATCACAATAATAATAATAATACTAATAATAATTAATATATAATAACAATAATAAAATTAGAAAAGAAAACTACCTCACATGAAAAGAGTTTCAAAAAAAAAAAGAAACTACCGTCCTCTGGAATCGATCTCGTGACCACATGCTCACACGCAAACACTCTCGACCATCCCACCAATTCTGATTCTCTGTACTAATATCGAATTTAAATTTTATATATAAACTGTTTTTCTTCTATTCCTCTTCTTCTCCACAAGTCTCATGGATTCAACAAAACATCAATAACCAAAAAAAAAAACAAAATCGGGGTTCCCTTTAAAGCTTCAAAACATTACAGAAAAAAAATAATTTGGGTTCTAAAATAAAAAAAAAATACTAAAGGACTACTGCAGCGTCGGTTCTTGGAACAAAAAAAAAATTGATTTCGTAATAGATAACATTATAGATAATGTTTATAACACGAAATAGTTGTCTAAACATGTATAAAAACTACTGGAATCGTCAATTTGATCAGAAACATATACACGAACGCGAATTTGTCTCAAGAACAATTGTTGACTTTTTTTAAACTAAACTTTGACTTCAAAATTCAAGATCGATATAAAGATTTGAGAGTTGAGATTTTGCAGATAGATTCAAAGAAAGATTTCTAACCTTTCTGCATTTTTAGATTTTGAAACTTTATTCGAAATTGAATTAAGAGAAAAAAAAATTGGAGCGTGCAGAGAAGAAGAAAAAAAAATATCGCTGTGCTCTTTAATCCCATTGGATTTCCTTTTTATTTGATTTGCAATTATACATAATCATGTTGTAATAATAGAGATCGGTTGATAAAAAATGGAGAAAATGTCAACACAGGTTCACGAGTTGGGAGCAGGAAAGAAACAAAAAAATAATAATAATAGAGATAAAGGATACAGAGGTCACGCGTATAATATAGATCCCTACTATTTTTTTTTAATTAATAATAATAATATATAATAACAATACTATTAATCTCTAATAATATTAATAAAATTAATAATAATGATAAATATAATATTAATGATAATAATAATTGTAAAAATGATAATAATAATAATAATACCATACTAATTATGATAATATTAATATTTTATCGATAATAATAATATTAGTAATAATAATCTAATATATACATCCAATTTCATCTTTATATGATATAAAGTGATATTATGAATACAAATATTGATATTTGACGATACAAATAACATTACTACAATAACTATATTTGTATTTAAATTTAATTTATTAATATCATCTATTATTATGTAATATTTAATAATTATGTAATATGTATTGTAACATATACTGAATATTATATATTTATGCATTTTAATATAAATATATTATAATATTTATTTACATACTAATTATATTATACTTATGTATGTAATTATGAAAAATATAAATGTTTTATATATGTAAGTATTATATATATTTATTAAAATAGTACATTATTTCATCATAGATATATTATAAATTTCTACATATACATAATATAATAATTATGTATAAAATCATATATATATAGTAATATTTATGTATATATGTATACTACCATATATATAAAATCATGTTTTAAATGTTGAGTAGATGATTAATTATGTATATTTTTACAATTAACTACAAAGTATAACATTGTACATTTAATATTTTGATAACGTTGGTAAAATATGTTTGAATCATTTATATACAATATACTATATATATTCAAAATGAAAATCTTTAGTTATTAAATGTTATCTTTTATAATAACAAAATTACTTAATAGTTCATTAATACTAATATAATTAGTTTTATATATAATTATTTATATTTACATTCTTAGTTACAATTAAAGGTTCGTGAATCGTCGGAAATAGTTAAAGGTCAAATGTTATCATGAAATAGTTCAAACATAATGAGACTCGGTTTAATAGACTTTGCTTATCGAGTCGAATCATATAAGATTATGTTTAAATTTGGTCGGAAATTCCCGGGTCATCACAAGAGGTACTAGGTTTAGAAGTAGATGTAGAAGCATCATAGGGATGGTAACGGCGACACATCTCAAGTGACTGGTTATCATAGCGAAAACTTTTATAAAATGGGTTATTACGCCGAGCAGGTCCTTTCGGTATCCTATAGTGGCCTCTTGATCCGTAGGGGTTAACATAATCGAGTTTAACAAAAGGTGACTGGGGTGAACCGGGTACATCAGGTTCGGATTCGGATTTGGGCTCCGATTCTTCCTCGGAATCCTCTGCCAGTTCCTTTCCTTTAGGCTCATACCCATGCTCAATTTCCATCTCGGGTTTCGATTCGGTATCATCCACAAACTCGAGTATCGTATTTCCTTGCGCTTGCATGGTCTCCTCGGATTCCGTGTCGGAGTCAGTAAGAATGATAGGATTAGAAGAAGTCATCTAGCACTCAAAGAAAAATACAAAGTTAGTCACTTAGTAATCATACCATAATAGATACCAAGTAACATAGTAATTTATTTAACTAGGGTTCATGTAACTTAACAAGTCTAAGGTTACAGTCTAGACGTACTAGTTGTCCTAACGTTCGACTCTATAATGCAGCCTAGTCCTAGGTAACCGATCTGCTCTAATACCAAATGTAATACCCCGTCAGAAACCACTAATGGAATATTAACTCCTGGTCCCACAGTTTAGCGGTCACGCCCTCTATATGAGACGTTTTCGAAAAGTATTCACATTAATCATTAAAACAAAGTCATTTAATAAAGAAAATGTAACCAGAAACATTTGAAGTCAACGACTAATGTATATGAACCCAAACATCTTAAAAGAAAAACTATTTAAATGCGAATAATTGTTCTTGAAATGAAAATGATAAGCATGATGGACGCCGTCCAGTTCTTGCAGTAAACAGCATATAACTTCAATTAAAGCGGAAGCACTAGCTCTAGGTACCTGAGATGAAACATGCAAAACATCAACGAAAAACGTTGAGTGAATCTACAGGTTTAGTAAATCACTTCTTAAGTTAGGCCACAAGATTTTCTTAGAAAACATCGTAGGAAAAGTATACATTATCATGAGCACTTGATTATAAAGCTTTAACCATTGTGTGAGCCGAGCACACGTCTTTAGTTTACCCTATACTGGCGATACACCGATCAAGTGTACATGTTACAACTACATAAGCACCTGTTTAACGTTACGGTGAGGTTTGTCAAACCTAACGGTACCGTCCCTATAAGTCGAGCTTACAAAGTAATTAATATAATCAAGCTAAGGGATTTTTGATCTGAACTCATATGTATATTCTTAGTAACTTACTTGTTCCAAACACGTAAAACATTTGTAAAAGCATGCATCTCATCCCTGTAAAAACATAGTAGGGACTGTAGACTCACCTTAGTAAAAGCACTCGTAAAGATCTTAGCAAATCGTACTGTTGTCGAAACTCTCGACTGAACAACGCAACCTAATCAAGTAAATCATCTTAAGTATACACTAATAGGTCAAACTTCGTCAACCCATAGTGTACACAAAGTCCTAGTGCTCAGACTGACTCAACGAAGAAGTAAAAGTCAACAAATCCAAGCAAGTCAACCAAAGACAACCAAAGTCAAACCAAAAGTCAACTCGGTCAAAGTGATTAACTAAAGTCAAACATCTCAGTAGGTCATGCAAACATGGTTAACAAGTCAAACCTAGGTCATATAACATGTTATAGCTCGTAGTTTAGCAAATCGCATTTTCCACACCTTGTAACATACTTTAGAAATTCGTACGTCGTAAAGAGATCCTACTATAGCACATAGCACATAAATCATATAATTATGATCAACTCCAGATCATAACTAGACTTAAAATAAATTCCAAAAAGTCCAGTCAAAACCTCATACGATAATTAAAAGTCATAAGTCAGAAGGGATCAAGTCTGAGTTCATTACAGAAATTTCTGCTCGCTCGTCAGTTTTTAAACATTTTTCAAAAAATATAGAAAATAGATTTTGAAGAATGGCCAATTGGTATCATCTTAAAACATCTCAAAGTTTAAGTGATAAAATAATTAGAAACATTGCTTTATCTAATTCATACAGATTTGCAAAATATTAAAGACTCATCAGTTTTTGACCATCAATCGGACATATCATTTAGACGAGCATATATCTCATGGCAAATCACGTTCTCGCAAGTTCGCATACAAATGAAATATGTCAAGTAACATATAAAATAACCTATTCCAGAAGATCAAAGTCTAAATAAATTCCTAGTTCATTCTAGAAATTTTTATGTGAACTTAAAAACTGATTCAGCATACTTTACAAATCAAATCTCCGTTTTATCATATCGGGAGCATTACATAACCTTTCGAAGCAAATATTTAGTCCAAATTGCATAAATTTTCACAAAGAATACAATAGTACACTTTATATAAGCTAAAACACAAAGCATGTAACTCAGAAAATTCGGATATCATGCAAACCCTAACGAAAATTTCGATTAAGCATATCTTGACCATACGATAAAGAAATCACGCAAAATCGGAGTCTAAAATTAATAACTTTTTGATATCTTTCTAATTAAACATATTATAAAGTCAGATCTCATGTCAATTAAATCAGATCATCAATAAACAAATTCATTTTTCGAACAAACAACGTTATTTACGCAATCAAACATCAATTAACAACATCTAACACCATTAATTGAGCACTAGACTTGATTACACTATGTAATTGAACAAAAAATTGAATTCATAAGATTAGGGTTTCTAGTTATACCTCAAACGATAAAATTGAACACACTAACGCGTAGAGAACGACGATTGGAACAACGTTCGTGTACAAGCTTTCTTCTAATTTTGAGTTTTGGGATGTGTGTGCGTGTGGGCTGCAGTCGACGAGCAAGGAGGGGAGGAGGAGAAGCAATCGGCCAAAAAAAAAAAAACAAGGAATGAGGGTTTCTCACTTAAGCTAGCCTTTTATACTTTAGGTTTAGGGCCTAACTCAATTAATCTAATGACCCACTTAATCAAACTAGTCCACTAAGGGGACTCATGGGGTGTTCGGCCGAATGGGGCCCTATAGGGGTGTCCTGGGCTCGTTTTGCTACTTCACTTGAATGCGCGTGGTCCGTTTCTTTGCCGTTAATCGTACCGGGTCTCCGGAACATTAACTAGTCGTTGAAACCCAATCACCGAGTTTAATTCATTAAAAAAATAATAAATTAAAAATAATCTTCTTAAAGTCAATAATTATCGTAAATAATTATTGTGTCGTTTTTTCTGAGTTCCGTAAACTGAAAAGCTTTCTAGACGATAAACTTAATCCTAACGTTTCTAGTTATTTCGTTAACCGAAATAAGTTCATAAATTAATATAACATATTAATTCAAACATTCCTCTAATAAGTTATGTATTTAATTCTATTAAACACACAAATCTAAGTAATCACCGTTAAATACTTAACGGACAATTAACGATAGTAAACGGAAAAAGTCGGGTTGTTACAATAATAATAATAATAATAATAATAATAATAATAATAATAATAATAATAATAATAATAATAATAATAATAATAATAATAATAATAATAATAATAATAATAATAATAATAATAATAATAATAATAATAATAATAATAATAATAATAATAATAAATATATAAATATAGAGAGAGTACGAGAGAGATGTTGAAAATGAAAAATGAAACCAGTTTCGAACGAATTTAAGGACCTCTCCCTCATTTAGCCCCCATGCGATCGCACGGGGTTTATGGCTTGTAGCCATGCGATCGCATGGGCTGTGTTTACAGCTCATGTTCGCCCAATGATTCTTGCCGACACTCGTTTATTATTATTATATATATTATATTTAATTTATATAATTACTTATATATTATATTAAATTCTCGTTCATAGTTAATTTGTAAAATTTGTTCCGATAATTTGTACGTTGACTCTCGACTTATGTTCCGGTTTCAGTTTCTTGAACGCATATTCGTACGCTTAGAAAACTGGTACTTTATATGAAATGTCCCGTTCATATTGATTATAAACGTTCCATATTAATTGATTTCGTCGCGAGGTTTTGACCTCTATATGAGACGTTTTTCAAAGACTGCATTCATTTTTAAAATAATCATAACCTTTATTTTATCGATAAAGGTTTAAAAAGCATTACGTAGATTATCAAATAATGATAATCTAAAATATACCGTTTACACACGACCATTACATAATGGTTTACAATAAGAATATATTACATCAAAAAATAAGTTTCTTGAATGCAGTTTTTACACATTATCATACAAGCATGGACTCCAAATCTTGTCCTTATTTTAGTATGCAACAACGGAAGCTCTTAATAATCAACTGAGAATAAACATTCTTAAAACGTCAACAAAAAATGTTGGTGAGTTATAGGTTTAACCTATATATTATCAAATCATAATAATAGACCACAAGATTTCATATTTCAATATACATTCCATTTATAGAGATAAAAATCATTCATATAGTGAACACCTGGTAACCGACATTAACAAGATGCAAATAAGAGTATCCCCTATCATTTCGGGAAATCCTTCGGACATGATAAAAACGAATTCGAAGTAGTAAAGCATCCGGTACTTTGGATGGGGTTCGTTACTTTGGATGGGGTTCGTTAGGCCCAATAGATCTATCTTTAGGATTCGCATCAATTAGTAGATCGGTTTACTAATTCTTAGGCTACCAAGCAAAAGGGGCATATTCGGCTTCGATCATTCACCCATATAATGTAGTTTCATTTACTTGTGTCTATTTCGTAAAACATTTATAAAACTGCATGTATTCTCATCTCAAAATATTAGATTTTAAAAGTGGAACTATAACTCACTTTCACAGATTTTTACTTCGTCGGGAAGTAAGACTTGGCCACTGGTCGATTCACGAACCTATAACAAATATGTACATATATATATCAAAGTATGTTTAAAATATAATTACAACATTTTTAATACGTTTTACTATTTTAAGTTTATTAAGTCAGCTGTCCTCGTTAGTAACCTACAACTAGTTGTCCACAGTTAGATGTACAGAAATAAATCGATATAAATTATCTTGAATCAATCCACGACTCAGTGTATACACGTCTCAGGCTAGATCACAACTCAAAGTATATATATTTTTGGAATCAACCTCAACCCTGTATAGCTAACTCCAACATTACTGCATATAGAGTGTCTATGGTTGTTCCAACTAACATATATACATGGGTCGATATGATATGTCAAAACATTTGCTTACGTGTCTATGGTATCCCAAGATTACATAATATATTAGAATACATGTATACTACAATATAAGTTAGCTAGGATATGATTAATATAGATTTGTTACCAATTTTCACGTAGCTACTACAAGAAAAATTATCCAATCTTGTTTTACCCATAATTTCTTCGTTTTAAATCCATTTTGAGTGTTTCAAGTTGCTATGATTTCATATTGAACTTAATTTTATAAATCTAAATAGAAAAAGTATAAGTTTATAGTCTAAAATACAGGTTACAGGTCGTTTTTGTAAAGGTAGTCATTTCAGTCGAAAGAACGACGTCTAGATGACCATTTTGAAAAAACATACTTCCACTTTGAGTTTAACCATGATTTTTGGATATAGTTTCATGTTCATAAAAAAAATCATTTTCCCAGAAGAACAACTTTTAAATCAAAGTTTATCATAGTTTTTAATTAACTAACCCAAAACAGCCCGCGATGTTACTACGACGGCGTATATCCGGTTTTACGGTGTTTTTCGTGTTTCCAGGTTTTAAATCATTAAGTTAGCATATCATATAGATATAGAACATGTATTTAGTTGATTTTAAAAGTCAAGTTAGAAGGATTAACTTTATTTGCGAACAAGTTTAGAATTAACTAAACTATGTTCTAGTGATTACAAGTTTAAATCTTCGAATAAGATAGTTTTATATGTATGAATCGAATCGAATGATATTATAAACATCATTACTACCTTAATTTTAGTAGGTAAACCTACCGGAAATGAGAAAAATAGATCTAGCTTCAAAGGATCCTTGGATGGCTTGAAAGTTCTTGAAGTAGAATCATGACACGAAAACAAGTTCAAGTAAGATTTCCACTCGAAATAAGATTGTTATAGTTATAGAAATTGAATTAAAGTTTGAATATGAGTATTACCTTATATTAGAAAGATATCTTACTGTAAATAAAAAAGATTTCTTGAGGTTGGATGATCACTTTACAAGATTGGAAGTAAGCTAGCAAACTTGGAAGTATTCTTGATTTTATGAAACTAGAACTTATAGAATTTATGAAGAACACTTAGAACTTGAAGATAGAACTTGAGAGAGATAAATTTGATGAAGAAAATTGAAGAATGAAAGTGTTTGTAAGTGTTTTTGGTCGTTGGTATATGGATTAGATAAAGAGAATGTGTAATTTTGTTTACTTGTAAATAAGTCATGAATGATTACTAGTATTTTTGTAATTTTATGAGATATTTCATGCTAGTTGTCAAATGATGGTCCCCACATGTGTTAGGTGACTCACAAGGGCTGCTAAGAGTTGATCATTGGAGTGTATATACCAATAGTAAATACATTTAGAAGCTAGGTATTGTACGAGTACGAATACGAGTGCATACGAGTAGAATTGTTGATGAAAATGAATGAGGATGTAATTGTAAGCATTTTTGTTAAGTAGAAGTACTTTGATAAGTGTCTTGAAGTCTTTCAAAAGTGTATGAATACATATTAAAATACTACATGTATATACATTTTAACTGAGTCGTTAAGTCATCGTTAGTCGTTACATGTAAGTGTTGTTTTGAAACCTTTAGGTTAACAATCTTGTTATATGTTGTTAATGAAAGGACCCGTTCATATACATTATAAACGATTCACAATAGTTGATTACATTGCGGTATTTGACCTCTATATGATACATTTTACAAACATTGCATTCGTTTTTAAAAGACAATCTTTCTTTACATCGAAAATTGATAGGCATGCATACCATTTCATAATATCCACTATCCAACTATAAATTGATTTAATAATAATCTTTGATGAACTCAATGACTCGAATGCAACGTTCTTCGAAATATGCTATGAAAGACTCCAAGTAATATCTTTAAAATGAGCAAATGCACAGCGGAAGATTTCTTTAACACCTGAGAATAAACATGCTTTAAAGTGTCAACCAAAAGGTTGGTGAGTTCATTAGTTTATCATAATCATTTATTTCCATCATTTTAATAGACCACAAGATTTTCATTTCTCATAAATATACGTCCCATGCATAGAGACAAAATAATCATTCATATGGTGAACACCTGGTAACCGACATTAACAATATGCATATAAGAATATCCCCTATCATTCCGGGATCCTCCTTCGGACATGATATAAATTTCGAAGTACTAAAGCATCCGGTACTTTGGATGGGGTTTGTTAGGCCCGATAGATCTATCTTTAGGATTCGCGTCAATTAGGGTGTCTGTTCCCTAATTCTTAGATTACCAGACTTAATAAAAAGGGGCATATTCGATTTCGATAATTCAACCATAGAATGTAGTTTCACGTACTTGTGTCTATTTTGTAAATCATTTATAAAACCTGCATGTATTCTCATCCCAAAAATATAAAGGGTAAAAAGGCAAATGAAACTCACCATACTGTATTTCGTAGTAAAAATACATATAACGTCATTGAACAAGTGCAAGGTTGGTCTCGGATTCACGAACCTATATTAATTATATATATTTATATGTTGGTCAATATTTGTATAGCAATTTAGGTCAGGTCATAGTGTAATCCTATCCTATAGCTCGAGTCTAACTCTACAGTATAGTAACATGTTATATTACTCATGCTCAATTAAGATTCTAGTAAAAGGTGACGTGTGAAACAACGTAACACAAATGGTTTCATAATCATAAAATAGTATTTTAGGTTTTTTTTTTTTTTTTTTTTTTTTTTTTTAGAGAAAATCAACACAAAAAGTTAACTGAAAAGTTAAGAGGAAAAGTCAAAGTTCAAAGTCAAAAGTCAAAGGTTAAAGTCAAAAGTCAAAGGTCAAAGTAAAAATGAGGTCGCATGCAAATATATAATAACTTATACAAAAATGATTTTCGGTCAAACATGACTAAACGGGCCACTTCAGCTATTTTTAGAAAAATTATCGGAACTCCGATTGATAAACGGCCAAAGATAAAAGTTACACATTACCAAAAAAATTAAACATAAATATTACAGAAGTAAACTAAACCTAGACAACTCGTAGTTGCCAACGCGTTTTCGGCGTTTCAAAGTTAATTTTTCAGCTTTAATAAATTTACAAAAGTGACCGAGTAGCCTGCTTTGGAGATTTTTAGAAAATTCCTCAAAACTCGTATTGACAAACGGTCAAAGCCTGCAAATTCTCGTTACCACAAATATATAACATGATTTTTGGCAAGAGTAAACACATATCAGGCCGACCATGACAACTGATACAAAACTGACATTTTTAAATAAAAAAGTTTCAGCTCTTTTTAGAATTTTAAAATGTGACCAAACTGTCAACTTTGATGATTTTTAGAAAAATCGTCGAGACTCGAATTGACAAACGGCTAGAGTTGTTTATTAGACCTTACAGCAAAGAATTCAGTGGTATTTTTTTTTATATATGAAACAACGCAGATCCGCGAGAATTTCAGTTCCCGTTTCGACATTTCATCAAAATTTGCAAAACTTCTTTTGTCCATAACTTGACAACCGTTCAACGAAACGAGACGTGCTTTATATGAAAATTCATCTACTCGACGAGTAGAACCCAAATAATCACTTTTTATAACCCAAAAAATTAGTTCACTAATTATCATCAGCAATTTTAATTACGAAATTAATTATGCAATTTGTTTATTTCATAACTTTCTAACCATTACTTGGATTCAAGTGATTCTTAAACCAAAATTCAACTATTTTTCGCTAGCTTTCCAATGACATGCATATCTTATACCTTATCTCAATCGTATATGTAACTAATTCAGGAATCAACATAACCTATCTAATGGCAATATCAAAAGTACAAGCATGCATAATCCTATATACTCGAGCACTAGTCAGGGATACACTATTAGTATGTAAAAATTAAATTATGAGTACTCACATATCAATATTGAGATTCAATATTGCAGGAAAGGTACGTAAATGCAACGGAGATGATAAACACTATATTGACCTCACGAGCATACCCATAAACCATACTCAATCACCTCCATAGCTATAACCCATAATTTCCTTAATCTTATCCCACTCGAAAAAAATAACTTCGAAATCACTCGGACAGCACTCCGTCGTAATATTTTATGTATACTAATAATATCTTGAGATAATACGGAGTAAATATATATATGTAAATCGATTGAGAGAGTTTAGAGAAAACTATTTTCAAGTTTCTATGAAATAATGAAACCTATTGAATTCTATTTATAATAGATTTTTGAATTATTAAAGTGAATTATTAAAGTATGAATTATTAAAGTGAATTATTAAAGTATGAATTATTAAAGTGAATTATTAAAGTATGAATTATTAAAGTGAATTATTAAAGTATGAATTATTAAAGTGAATTATTAGAGTATGAATTATTAAAGTTAAAGTAAAGTAAAAATAAAGTAAATGTAAAGTTTAAGTATAGTAAAAGTATAAAACTATGTACGTATAATACGCGTATAAATATATATAATATTAATTTAAATCGTTATATATATTTAATAAAATAAAATATAAATATCGTTATCTTTATCATACTAGTTAAGTAATGAGTTGTCAAAAGTGGTTCTAGATATTTATAAAAGTTATATACATTTTAATAATAAAGTTCTTTTTATACTGAAAACGTTTTTGTACGTTTGAAACTAAATAGATCAATCGAGTCTTTATGAGATTCAATCTTCCACTATCCTTTGTCTAGTTCTCAATGATTGACAATTTGTTCATATTTATAAATCACTTTACCATTTTCCGAATATTGTTAAAATGAAAAGATTTCTCAAATCAACGTGGGCCTTTCAACAGAGACTTGTAATCATAATTCAATATATCTGATAATTCAATCATTTGATCTTATCTTCTAATTCCATTGATAAACATTTTGAAACAGATACAATCATATAAAGTATTTAATCTAATATTTTGTTTACGTTTCAAGTTATAATATATATACACATATACATATATAATCATATTCGTTTAATGGTTCGTGAATCGTTGGAACTTGGTCGAGGTTGAATGAATGTATGAACATAGTTTAAAATTCTTGAAATTTAACTTAACAAATATTGCTTATCGTGTCGGAAACATATAAAGATTAAAGTTTAAATTTGGTTGGAAATTTCCGGGTTGTCACAGTACCTACCCGTTAAAGAAATTTCGTCCCGAAATTTGAGTGGAAAGGTCGTGAATGATAATAAGTATGTTATCATGATGCATACGGGCTGAAAATTAGAGTTTTATCATCAGCGAATAATTTAGATAAACAATCTATTTATATGAAGAGTACGAATGAAGCTAACATAGAAGAGTGAAATGAGTAAGTGTAGATTCATCTTATCATTTGACGTAGATATGATTGATTCCTAGATTTTAAGGGATTTGAAGAAAATCTTCTTAATAAGATTTGACTCTTCGGTAATCAAGGGAATTAGGATCCGCTTTAAATGCGATCGTCCATTTTAATTGTTCTGTCGGAGATTTTCTTATAAATTCACCTCCTTCATTTCCTTACAACTCACACCATCTGTTGATGCATTTTATGCAAGTCCCTAGACATCTACCCACGTCCATTGCAGGTACAACAGTTTACAGGCCACCATGATTGCTCGTTATTATCCTATCCGTGGTTGTATGTGGTTACAGGAACTACAGGAACGAGATTTAGATGTTTGACTATGTTAGACTTAGTCAGATGTACGAGTGAAGCCTCACTAGTACGGCTGACAGGCTCATACGCATGGTTGATGCTGAGCTAAGTCACAATTACAACCTAAATGATAAGACACGAGTGAGTGATCACCCGTACAGTTGATGAAGCCAACTCGTACGTGTGATGAATGAATCGTATGGGTGTGTCAACAGCAGGGGTATATAAAGTCTTATGTTCTTCATTTTAGGTTAAGCCTCTCATTTGTTACACACACTCAGATCTAGTGAGCTCCTTCGATTCTCTCTCAGTCCAAATCACCCAGGTGGTGAATAATAGCTCTAGGTGTTGATCTAATCACACTTGATTTAGTTGTGGTTTGACTAAATTAATCAAAAAAAAAAACTTAACCTATTCACTAGAGGGTTTGATTCACTTATTCTGCCATTGTGTGAGTTAAATCTGTTGATTTCTAAGTTCCTAGTCATGTTTCATCACCTTCTATTCTTTCCCCCTCAACTCATATTTTAAAGCATTCATCAATATGCTCCATCCAGTTCTGATTCTCGATATACTTCTAACTTTCATATCGTTCATTCTTCTTTTTTTCATCTACCGCCAGAAGAATCTATTTACTTCTACTATACTCTTGGGTTTATAGTGTTCCTAGTTCTCCCGTGTCTTTATATTGCTATATGCATCGATATATATGGTTTATAATTTCTGGTTTGTCGTTGGGCTTTATATGTTTTCTTATATTTCAAAGTCTCTGCTTCTGTCTTCTATAATCATTATCATTCACAGTTAATGCTCTCTTTTATTTGCTGCAATTTATACCCCAATTTCTATTTCGAAGTTTTGTCCTTTCGTTTCTTCTTCTTGCGATTAAGCACCGCTTGTAATGGTCCAGAATTCACAGATACGAATTTTGAAATGAACATTGTTAATGTTCTAGGAAGGAAATTGTAGTGGCACGATCTTGACTTGTCAAATTACTAAAATACCTTGGAAAAGGCCGAATCATCAAGAAATATTTTCTTGATATTTTAGAGGTTAAATAGAATACAAGAGTCGTATAACATGGCACATGCTGATGTTATGATCTGTGAATCATCACGTTCCATTTAGAAACTCAGCATGACTTACTGTAATATAATCACATTGATCAAGTGTCATTATATTATACTAATTCATGCTTCAGTTCCCAACATTACTTCAAAATATTCCTATTTTAAACTTGAATGTTTCAGAATTTAGAAACTAAAATAGTTTCTTTTATGATGTAATACAGATAGCGCGAAGAGGTAAATGATTTCAAATAAGAAAAATTAATATCTTCAGAAATATGGAGGATATTTATAATGAAAGATATGATGATATTTTAGAATTTCTAATATCAGAGGATGATGAAGAATATTGTCCGCAGGGGTTTAGAGTCAGGAGTAAGGTATTCGTTAATGACTTCAGCAGATACTGAATTATTTGGATCCTTTGAAGTCAGGTTCAGTCTTTGTAATTTTTCCACAGCCTCCTTCCTACTTTGCTCAATCCGTTTTCCAGTTCCAAGACTTCTCTTTTTTTTTGCGCTTTGCCAGCACACCTATTCATTATCATCAAACTTTTACTGTTAAGGTCGTTTATAGTTTTTTTTTTTTTTTTTGCTGCTTCATCAGTATTTTTCCATTTTCGGAGAACCAATTCGTAGTTCGAAGTGTTTTTCAGAATCTTCACATTCAAATTAAGTCCAGAAGATAGACGTTATATATACACATATAACTGTTGGCGCAGACATGCTGCGAGATTTCAAAATACTGATTGCTAATTCCCAATGATTCGTATGGAAATTCTCATTACAAGATGCGAATGAGTAAATGATGGGGTTTCAATGAATAATTATAATGACTTTTTGGAGAGGCTAAAGTCAAAGGGTAATGAAGTTGTTGATACATCTGTTAATAATGTGGTGGAATGTAAAAGGTTCCCTGGTAACGATGGTGTATATCTCAAGGTTATAATAAGGTTAGTCTGACTAAAAAGTCGAAGTTGACTTGCTGGAGCTGTGACAAAACTGGCTACTTTGAATAGAAGTCGCAAAGTTATTTGTGCTAATAAATGCTAGAGAATCTGACGCGAATACGTTGTTTAAACTTTTACTTTGGTTTCAAGAGTTTTTCAGGTACATAACTGTGGGTAACATGTGGTTGGATCATCATCTCGATTGCTCATCATTCGAAGTGTCTTCAGAAATTTTCGAAGGGTTTGAACACAGATTGTAATCGTTAACATACATTTGATGTTCTAACATAGTTTTGAAGTCAAAATATAGCTTGTGAAAGATGTAAGGATCTAAGAGTGATGATTTTGGTCATATCTCAAGTTGAATTTTGAGATTTCAAAATCAGAATATGTAATTAAATTTTGAATGAGTATGGTTGTTTTGATTTCTATAAAAGAATGTATATTGTTGTGAAAGTAGGGAGTATAATGGATGATTTGCTGAATCAGATTCGAAGAATGTAATATATTAATTGTGAATTTATATATCTCTCGGGTATTACCTACCCGTTAAAAAAAATTTCACAATTAATATTTTGTACAAAAGAATTTTATTACAGTCTTTATGAAAATATATATATGTATATTTTCTTCAGATGTAACATAGATTTAATGAGTTAATGTTAAATTAAACTCATTTGATTTACGGTTGAAACTAGAATTAAATAATCCCTAAAGGCTTTAAAAAGTACATAACTTTTACGCAGTATTTCTTTAATGACATTGAAATTATGAATCAATACTTCGTTATTTGTTGATGTATGATGTTCGGTTCGTGAAATTCTTGTGAATTTCGCAAAGTACGAATGATGTTATCTGAAAAGTTTCGGGTACATCGATGATGAAAGTGTAAAATCAAATATATACTTGATTTATTATGAATTGGAATTTGTTGAATTGCGATAGAGATTGTAGTTAACGCTGGTTAAGTTGCGGCCTAAGGACGTACATTATTGCATATTTGTAATATGAGTTAACCGAGTAGTTAAGATTCACACACAATAGCTTAGCACGGAAAGATTTATTTTTATTTCAAAATATATAAAATATACATATAATTTCTTCAAAGGGAATGAGTTAATTCTTCATAACTCGTTGATACAATATACGGGTTATTGATTCGTAATGATGTCCATAGTGATTCTTGAGCTGACGGAGTTTGTGATGTTATAGGTGTTGTTGATTCTGATGTTGACTGTACTGATGATGCTAGTGACGCTGACGGTACTGTTGATGCTGTTGGTAAAACAAGTTTAGCTTGTTAATCACACACCATTTTTGTCAGGGTTTCTACTCTTCCTTCTATCATTTTGGTTCGCTTAACTGATTTATGGTTAGGGCTAGATTAGATAATCTCTAAGACTTTAGAGATTACATAATCTGCGCGGAATGTTTCTCCAATGAAGTTATGAATTAATACTTCGTCGGTTATTGTTGTTGGTATTCCTTGGTATCTACATGGCGTATGACATTGGTGCTCGTGGGATAGAGTGTAAAGTTGAGGTTTACGACGTGGTTGTGGTTGGGGTGGTAATGGTACTATTGGCGTTGATGATGGTGTTACTGGTTATGCTGCTGATGCTGCTGCTGGTGTTTGTAATCTCTGCACCATATTCTCCAAAGCCACTACCCGAGCGCGAAGCTCGTTGACTTCTTCTATTACACCGGGGTGATTGTCGGTTCGGACGAGAGGATAAATAAAATCTAAAATTTGATGTAATATATAATCGTGACGAGATACTCTGGAAATGAGCGAGAAAATGGTGTTTCGGACAGGTTCGTCGGTAAGTGCTTCAGGTTCTTCGTCAAGAGGGCAATGTGGTGGATGGAAGGGATCACCTTCTTCTTGTCTCCAATGATTGAGGAGGCTACGAACCCATCCCCAATTCATCCAGAATAGGTGATGACTGATTGGTTGATCTATTCCGGTCACACTGCTTTCGGAGCTGGAGTGGGATTCCATTTTGAAATCCGAGGAACTTGAATTAATGATGAATTCCATTTCGTACGATTGAATAAGGATTTTTTTTTTTTTCGATATGAAATGATTTTCGGTTATCAGATGGTATTCTAATTACATAGAATATCCATATATATAGAACAAAAGATTTCGTAAATTACGGAGGAATTTACGGGATATATCAGGCAACGTTTACAGTAATAGATACGATAAGATATGATTTAGCAGATACGCTAAGATATGAATTTTTGTCTATACACTATTCATGCAATCAATGCAGCAAGACGTGTCTTAGACTAAAAATGATAAGCAGGTAATTTCCTGAGGATGATAAGTAGTTAATTTTTGACACAAAATGATAAGCAAAACTATTGACATGCAGACACGGTCGAAGTCCAGACTCACTAATGCATCCTATCGACTTATCTATTAGACACACTAATGCAGACCTGGTTCGCTAAGACCACCGCTCTGATACCAACTGAAAGGACCCGTTCATATACATTATAAACGATTCACAATAGTTGATTACATTGCGGTATTTGACCTCTATATGATACATTTTACAAACATTGCATTCGTTTTTAAAAGACAATCTTTCTTTACATCGAAAATTGATAGGCATGCATACCATTTCATAATATCCACTATCCAACTATAAATTGATTTAATAATAATCTTTGATGAACTCAATGACTCGAATGCAACGTTCTTCGAAATATGCTATGAAAGACTCCAAGTAATATCTTTAAAATGAGCAAATGCACAACGGAAGATTTCTTTAACACCTGAGAATAAACATGCTTTAAAGTGTCAACCAAAAGGTTGGTGAGTTCATTAGTTTATCATAATCATTTATTTCCATCATTTTAATAGACCACAAGATTTTCATTTCTCATAAATATACGTCCCATGCATAGAGACAAAAATAATCATTCATATGGTGAACACCTGGTAACCGACATTAACAATATGCATATAAGAATATCCCCTATCATTCCGGGATCCTCCTTCGGACATGATATAAATTTCGAAGTACTAAAGCATCCGGTACTTTGGATGGGGTTTGTTAGGCCCGATAGATCTATCTTTAGGATTCGCGTCAATTAGGGTGTCTGTTCCCTAATTCTTAGATTACCAGACTTAATAAAAAGGGGCATATTCGATTTCGATAATTCAACCATAGAATGTAGTTTCACGTACTTGTGTCTATTTTGTAAATCATTTATAAAACCTGCATGTATTCTCATCCCAAAAATATAAAGGGTAAAAAGGCAAATGAAACTCACCATACTGTATTTCGTAGTAAAAATACATATAACGTCATTGAACAAGTGCAAGGTTGGTCTCGGATTCACGAACCTATATTAATTATATATATTTATATGTTGGTCAATATTTGTATAGCAATTTAGGTCAGGTCATAGTGTAATCCTATCCTATAGCTCGAGTCTAACTCTACAGTATAGTAACATGTTATATTACTCATGCTCAATTAAGATTCTAGTAAAAGGTGACGTGTGAAACAACGTAACACAAATGGTTTCATAATCATAAAATAGTATTTTAGGTTTTTTTTTTTTTTTTTTTTTTTTTTTTTTGAGAAAATCAACACAAAAAGTTAACTGAAAAGTTAAGAGGAAAAGTCAAAGTTCAAAGTCAAAAGTCAAAGGTTAAAGTCAAAAGTCAAAGGTCAAAGTAAAAATGAGGTCGCATGCAAATATATAATAACTTATACAAAAATGATTTTCGGTCAAACATGACTAAACGGGCCACTTCAGCTATTTTTAGAAAAATTATCGGAACTCCGATTGATAAACGGCCAAAGATAAAAGTTACACATTACCAAAAAAATTAAACATAAATATTACAGAAGTAAACTAAACCTAGACAACTCGTAGTTGCCAACGCGTTTTCGGCGTTTCAAAGTTAATTTTTCAGCTTTAATAAATTTACAAAAGTGACCGAGTAGCCTGCTTTGGAGATTTTTAGAAAATTCCTCAAAACTCGTATTGACAAACGGTCAAAGCCTGCAAATTCTCGTTACCACAAATATATAACATGATTTTTGGCAAGAGTAAACACATATCAGGCCGACCATGACAACTGATACAAAACTGACATTTTTAAATAAAAAAGTTTCAGCTCTTTTTAGAATTTTAAAATGTGACCAAACTGTCAACTTTGATGATTTTTAGAAAAATCGTCGAGACTCGAATTGACAAACGGCTAGAGTTGTTTATTAGACCTTACAGCAAAGAATTCAGTGGTATTTTTTTTTATATATGAAACAACGCAGATCCGCGAGAATTTCAGTTCCCGTTTCGACATTTCATCAAAATTTGCAAAACTTCTTTTGTCCATAACTTGACAACCGTTCAACGAAACGAGACGTGCTTTATATGAAAATTCATCTACTCGACGAGTAGAACCCAAATAATCACTTTTTATAACCCAAAAAATTAGTTCACTAATTATCATCAGCAATTTTAATTACGAAATTAATTATGCAATTTGTTTATTTCATAACTTTCTAACCATTACTTGGATTCAAGTGATTCTTAAACCAAAATTCAACTATTTTTCGCTAGCTTTCCAATGACATGCATATCTTATACCTTATCTCAATCGTATATGTAACTAATTCAGGAATCAACATAACCTATCTAATGGCAATATCAAAAGTACAAGCATGCATAATCCTATATACTCGAGCACTAGTCAGGGATACACTATTAGTATGTAAAAATTAAATTATGAGTACTCACATATCAATATTGAGATTCAATATTGCAGGAAAGGTACGTAAATGCAACGGAGATGATAAACACTATATTGACCTCACGAGCATACCCATAAACCATACTCAATCACCTCCATAGCTATAACCCATAATTTCCTTAATCTTATCCCACTCGAAAAAAATAACTTCGAAATCACTCGGACAGCACTCCGTCGTAATATTTTATGTATACTAATAATATCTTGAGATAATACGGAGTAAATATATATATGTAAATCGATTGAGAGAGTTTAGAGAAAACTATTTTCAAGTTTCTATGAAATAATGAAACCTATTGAATTCTATTTATAATAGATTTTTGAATTATTAAAGTGAATTATTAAAGTATGAATTATTAAAGTGAATTATTAAAGTATGAATTATTAAAGTGAATTATTAAAGTATGAATTATTAAAGTGAATTATTAAAGTATGAATTATTAAAGTGAATTATTAGAGTATGAATTATTAAAGTTACAGTAAAGTAAAAATAAAGTAAATGTAAAGTTTAAGTATAGTAAAAGTATAAAACTATGTACGTATAATACGCGTATAAATATATATAATATTAATTTAAATCGTTATATATATTTAATAAAATAAAATATAAATATCGTTATCTTTATCATACTAGTTAAGTAATGAGTTGTCAAAAGTGGTTCTAGATATTTATAAAAGTTATATACGTTTTAATAATAAAGTTCTTTTTATACTGAAAACGTTTTTGTACGTTTGAAACTAAATAGATCAATCGAGTCTTTATGAGATTCAATCTTCCACTATCCTTTGTCTAGTTCTCAATGATTGACAATTTGTTCATATTTATAAATCACTTTACCATTTTCCGAATATTGTTAAAATGAAAAGATTTCTCAAATCAACGTGGGCCTTTCAACAGAGACTTGTAATCATAATTCAATATATCTGATAATTCAATCATTTGATCTTATCTTCTAATTCCATTGATAAACATTTTGAAACAGATACAATCATATAAAGTATTTAATCTAATATTTTGTTTACGTTTCAAGTTATAATATATATACACATATACATATATAATCATATTCGTTTAATGGTTCGTGAATCATTGGAACTTGGTCGAGGTTGAATGAATGTATGAACATAGTTTAAAATTCTTGAAATTTAACTTAACAAATATTGCTTATCGTGTCGGAAACATATAAAGATTAAAGTTTAAATTTGGTTGGAAATTTCCGGGTTGTCACAGTTAACCCATTGTTTATTATATCTAAAGAGATGTTAAATTATTACATTATCATGATATTATGATGTATTAATATATCTTAATATGATATATATACAATTAAATGTCGTTACAACGATAATCGTTACATATATGCCTCGTTTCAAAATCCTTAAGTTAGTAGTCTTATTTTTACATATGTAGTTCATTGTTAATATACTTAATGATATGTTTACTTATTATAATATCATGTTAACTATATATATATATATATATATATATATATATATATATATATATATATATATATATATATCCATATATATGACATCATATAGTTTTTACAAGTTTTAACGTTCGTGAATCACCGGTCAACTTGGGTGGTCAACTGTCTATATGAAACCTATTTCAATTAATCACGTCTTAACAAGTTTGATTGCTTAACATGTTGGAAATACTTAATCATGTAAATATCAATTTCATTTAATATATATAAACATGGAAAAGTTCGGGTTACTACATTACATTACGCGACGTGTACCTTTTACAATAATTAGACTTAAATCAACTAATAACTATATTACTCGAAGTGTAACTTAATCATTTAAGTGTTTTGGTCATTTGCTTCTATAAATCATTGTCTCGTTATATATATAGAAGTATTATTTTAAATCGATACGTCATATTATTAATATTACACTGTAAAATATATATATTTTCATTTAGAAATATAAATTTGTACGTATAATATGTATTTGAAATATTTAATTAATAATATAATATTTAGTTTTTCCAAGTTAATTGTATTTCAAAGTTTATTTTAAAATTGTTTAAAAATATTATGACACGTAACGTTTACACTTTAAAACTTAATTTGATATCATTTATTTATGTACTAGCATTTATTTTAAAAACATATCTAGATATCAATCGAATCAAATAACAATTGTTACTATCGTTTACTTAACTAATTTGAAATCCTATATATCTTCAATATTCGTAAACACGTTTTAAATACATGTTGCGAGTTATTTATATATTTACTTATAATAATTAATATCCTATTGTATATATATTCAAATTACGTTTTCAAAACATTTTAATAATCAAATTCTATTGAAACGAAAAGCGTTTCCGCACGTTTGAAAATAGATTAATTGAATATTATGAAATCCAATTCTCCACTAACCTTTGTCTAACTTTCGTTAATTGACACAATTGTTCTTACTTGTAATTCTCTTTACCATTTTTCGAATGTTGTTAAAATGTAAAGATTTCTCAAATCATAGTGGACCTCATAACAGAGACTCGTAATCATAATTCAATGTAACTGATAATTCAATCATTTGAAATTATCTTTTAACTTCGTAAGTAATTATATCCAATAGGTATTCAAACCAAGATGTTTAATGTACGGTAACATATACCCTAAACATTTATTAACGTTCTCTAGTTATTATATATATATATATATATATATATATATATATATATATATATATATATATATATATATACATTTATGCACAAAACAAGTTACATATATTGGTTCGTGAATCGACGGGGTTCGGTCGAGGTTAATGAATGTATGAACATAGTTTAAAATTTTTGAGATTCAACTTAACAAACTTTGCTTATCGTGTCGGAATAATATAAAAATGAAGTTTAAATTTGGTTAAAAATTTCCGGGTTGTAACAATAGTGTCCTTGAAGATGCAAGTAGATGAAGATGTAGATGTTGTTCCTTGAAGACAAGAGTTTAAAATGGATGATGATATTACAATGTGATTTGTTGTATCATCTGAGTGTGAGTGAAATCTATAACTATATACACCTTCATGAAATTGTCTTTAAAATTAATCAAGTTTTAGTGAGGATATATAAATTAAATTGTGGAGCCATATATAAACAGAGATAGCCGACATGGTTGAAATAATTATCACATATTATTGTTCTCATTCTATCCTAATCCTAAATATAATAATATAAGTAACACATAGCTATATCAAATGCATGGAACAAGAAATGGTGGTGTCTATGTAAATACAAAAGAAGAAAAGCAAACATAGTACCAATCATGTATCAATTAAGAATAGTTAGCAGCCATTTAATTTGGTTGTTTCTACCAACAGTTTTCTCGGAGTGCTATATCGTATCCCGTTGATAATCAGTGGCGGATAAAAAGTCTTCAGAAAATCCCAAATTTTAATATTAATTATCTTTA
The DNA here is from genome assembly GCF_046630445.1 of Rutidosis leptorrhynchoides. Lineage (NCBI taxonomy): Eukaryota > Viridiplantae > Streptophyta > Magnoliopsida > Asterales > Asteraceae > Rutidosis > Rutidosis leptorrhynchoides. The sequence continues at coordinate 268,157,253 of NC_092335.1, forward strand.
TTTATTTCAATCATTATAGTATAAAAACCGATCATTAATTCTGTAAAATTATTAAATAAAAAATTAAATCACTATCCGCGCTCGATTCCAGGTAGAATATAAAAAAATTTAAAATTTAACAAATAGTTCCTAAATACATAATTAATAAGCCTATAAAGTATATAACTCATTTTCGGATCACCGTTTATTTTAAAATCACATAAGTTCGAATTAAACTTCTCTAACTAATAATCGAAACGTCCAACGAGTATTACAATCATTAAATAATTATATTTCATATACTCTATAAATATATATACATATATATAGATTTATTTTAATAATAATTTAATTATATCTTATATTATTTTATATTTTCAGTTATAACGATTAAATCGTATATTATTATTTTAAATTATTATATATACATATATTTATATTTATATGTATACTCATTTATTTACAAATAATGGTTCGTGAATCGTCGAAAATAGTCAAAGGTTAAATGAAGACAGTTCAAAAATTTTGTGACTCAGGATAACAAACTTTGCTTATCGTGTCAGAAATATGAAATCATATAAAGATTTGGTTCAAAATAAGTCGAAATTTTCCGGGCCGTGACAATAACTTCATAAAAAAAAATGAAGGATATCGAAAAAAAAAAAGTACAATGGAACGATGATTACAACCAAGAAACAAATCATGGAAAAATACAAAAGATGAGCAACATAAAGAAGAAAGCTAATGGGAAAGTAAGAAACGATTATGCTCCCAAACACATGATTGAAGATTGGACCATAACTTTGGACGGAACATTAATACCCCATATCTTTGATTGCGAGCCAATGAAAAATCATAGCTTTGGACGAAACATTATTACCCCATATTACTTTAGGCCAAATAGGAGAAGCAAGATTGTTCGATTATACTAAAATCATCACGGCATCCGCAACAAAAACAGACGTTTGGGCCTGCGGCCCATGAATAGAATCTGGAACATTTTCATTTATTTTGAAACGAGATAACAGAGAGGACAATTCATGAACTTTGATTAAATTGAAGGGAGACAAATGAAAAGCTAAAATAAACTTCCACCCCACTTGAATTGAAGGTTATTGCCTTTGATTTTCTAAAAGATCGAGTTACAATCACTATCCTACTAAGTATTTAACGTAAGTTCTCACAATCAAATAAGTAGCATGTCACACCGATAGCAATCATACAATGTTCAGATATATACCGAGAGTTGTCTCGAATAAAAGGTTTTATCAAGAAGCGTTTTATCAAGGCTTGGTCCGTTGAATAAATAGGCACGAGTAACAGGAGGTTTTCCACCAAGCTGAGTTTGGGCACAACCTTAAGGTGCTAAATCTAGTTGTTCTACAATCTTAGAATCAAAGTAATAAATCTTCGGTTTTCCGATTAAACAAAATATATTAATCACTAGTGCATGCAAATCTTAAGACCCAAAAAAATATCAAACTTTTTTGAGTAAGCGAGGCACATTGGCTCCCCCATAGAAGGTAAAACCTCGAGTAATCAAACCCCCCGAGCGCGAGACATGGTACCGGGTGAATTGTGCATTATGCGCACCCTCTTGTCACACTCCTTTTTTGAACAATTTGACATAGCCAGTAATTGAACCCGGGTGGTGTGCTTCATTGGGCAACTCGGTGGCCACTCAGGCAAGCCTGAATGGTTAAAAATATCAAACTTTAGGCAATCACAACTAACAAATCCAATACAACAAACAATCAAGAACATGTATAGTATTAAATATGAAACTTGCAATCAAAAGTTCAATAAGATAAATCCTAAAACCTTAAATGTTCCGACAGAAAGAATATTTCTCTTAGCTTGTAGAAACCTTAAATGTTCCGACAGAAAGAATATTTCTCTTAGCTTGTAGTTAGATAAATCTATGGGTAGTGAACCGTAGACAACTACTTTTTGGCCATATAAAACCAAACATGCTTCATAAAGTTATACATTACAACACACAGTAAGACATATGTACAGCTAAAATTTGGTTGTGTACCGATCGATCACCACCCTAAATCTATATGTCTGGAGTCATGTGCTCCGTGTCTGTAACGACCCTACTTTTTCCGTTATCTTTTACCGTTTATTATTTAACGTCCGTTAATTGTTATTCGTGCCACGTCATTTCTATGACCTATATTATTATTTTAGTAATAATATATTAATTATTATGTGTCATATGAATATTTGTGTACATACTTTAAGTTATATGTTTCTACGTGTCGCGGATTTCTATCCGGCGAATCTTTTCGGTTTTCAAACCAACGGTCAAGCTTTTGGGATTTTTAAGTCCTAATTATTTTAAATATGATATTTTAATGTCATATATATATATATAGTGTTTATATATATTTTTCGTTGCGTATTTGTTATCTCTCCGAATTTTTAATCGCGTAGTCGTGTTTTCGCGTTTCGGGCTTCGATCGAGCGTTCGAGCCACAAGGATTTCAACATTAAGCAATATTGGCCCACTAAGAGGCCCACCCCCATGCCCATCGGCCAAACACTCCAAGGGGAGGGAGTGTTAGGCTCATTTCCTCATTATTTTGATTTTATTCATTTTATTAAACACTTCCTCAAAACCCTTTTCCTCTCATTCTATTTTTTTCCTCTTTTTCTTTTTGTTTGAGCCGTCACCCACAAACATCATCATCATCTTCAATTGTTCATCATCAAGAGCTTGGATCATCTAATCGTTTGCATAATCGGATTCTACACATTCTCCTCTACGCGTCTACATTAATCTTTTCTCGATTAGGGTATAAACCCTAACCCTAGCTTTTTGATTTTTCTTATATTTTACTGATTTTGTATGTTATATTGATAGTATGATGATTGTATGTTATTGTATTGTTGATAGTATGTGTAGAAATGCAAGTTAATTCATGTTTTCGGTTTGATTGTTTTGGGACAGCAGCTTGTTTGTTCATTTCTGTAAACATAACTGATATAAAAGTGAAATTAAAGTGTCTAGATGTGTTCCTCTCATCAAGACATTGAATTTAGACTCCGGATTCATGTTATTTCGATTCCCGGAGCTCTTGTTATGATTAAAATGGTGTTTTATTGAAATCAAAATGTAAAAACGAATTGACTCAGGTATGGTCCGACTTTGTGACCACTTTTGGAGTCTTTAGGGTGTACTAGTGTGTTAGGATTGATGATTGGATGAACTTTCATGTTCGGGTCATCGAAATCCGAGCCATGAATCACCCGTTATGACCAAAACATGTTTTTGAACCGATTAAAGCTCCAAGTTGAATAATGGCTGTAGGTCACGACTTGTGTGACGACCCGGAAATTTCTGACCAAATTTAAACTTGATCTTAATATGATTTCGACACGATAAACAAAGTCTGTAATGTTGAATCTCATAAACATCATCATCATCATCTTCAATTGTTCATCATCAAGAGCTTGGATCATCTAATTGTTTGCATAATCGGACTCTACACATTCTCCTCTACGCGTCTACATTAATCTTTTCTCGATTAGGGTATAAACCCTAACCCTAGCTTTTTGATTTTTCTTATATTTTACTGATTTTGTATGTTATATTGATAGTATGATGATTGTATGTTATTGTATTGTTGATAGTATGCGTAGAAATGCTCGTTAATTCATGTTTTCGGTTTGATTGTTTTGGGACAGCAGCTTGTTTGTTCATTTCTGTAAACATAACTGATATAAAAGTGAAATTAAAGTGTCTAGATGTGTTCCTCTCATCAAGACATTGAATTTAGACTCCGGATTCATGTTATTTCGATTCCCGGAGCTCTTGTTATGATTAAAACTAGTTTATAACCCCGCGACTTCGCGGGGTTTCACATAAAATTTTCGTAATAAGTCTATTGATGTAATAGTATAGTTTAGTATGTCAAGTCAACACTCAAAGTATTGGTTTTCAACTGATTTTGTAAGTACGTGCATCATGTAGTTTAATACTACCTCCGTCATATTACAAGTGTCTACTTACTTTTTGTATACAGTTTTAGGAAATTACACTAACTTCATTATCCACCAATAAGAAATCTTCACTCTCAGTGAACACTTGAATAGCAATGTAGACACTTGTGGCAGGACGGAGGAGTATGTTTTAGTAATTTGATATAAATGTGTTCTATGTTATATAGATTCGATTTGCATCGTGCTAGTCTCTATTTTTTTGTATGCGTAGGTTTATATATATAAAAACATTGTGATCGTGTGATGAGAGATGTAGATTAAGAATAAACTAAAACACTAATATGTGTAATTCTATACATTCATTTCATTCAACGTGCATAATTATTAATAGAATTACTTAAATCTTGTAACCAAATAAAAAACATAAGTGTTGCTTCAACTGATATTTCATTGATCTATTCAAAAAAGATCACAAAAGCAATACATCAACAATCACGTATTTCACCCAATATGCCCCTAGTTCAAAATAATAGCTAATCAATTATCGATGCATCGTCGTATGCGTTCAAAAAATATTTTGGTCAGATATTTACCCTTTAACCAATTAGATATAAATCTTAACCTAAACTAACTCATTCATTAGTTAATAGTTTGGGTGAGAGAGACCACTTTTAAGTCTACACCGCAAAAGTGTTTACAACTGTCAGCAGAGTTTTGTATAATGTTATTTGCGTTATACCGGAGTACCATTCAATAATGTCACTCTATTCTCAACACCACAAATAAACGCCTATAAATACCTATTCAAAAGTTTGAGTATATGTAAGAAGACTACAAACCGCCGCTACCATTCAACGAACACAAAACAATAAGCAAGGCATTACCATTCAATAAACACAAAACAATAAGCATCCTCTTATCATTTTATTTAAACTGTATCAACCATTAACAAAATCAAAAAGCTATTTACCAAATGAATACCCTTTACCCAACAAAAAAAAAAACTCTATAAAACTAAATTTCTTAAAAAAAATTCCAAACCACCTAAATGCATATGAACCAAACAACAGAAGATGCAGTGACAACAATACACAAACTAAGAAACACAAATAAGCATCTACAACTCTATTATCAACAAACATAATCTGTATATAAATGTACCACTACAATAGTACCAAACTATATTATCAATAATACTCCATCAGCATCGATATATGAAGATATTGCAACCTTGTGTTGAAGTTGTACAGCTGGCTGAGAAACTAAGCCAACATCCTGATGTAGTTGATCATTTGAGGAACGCAAAATTTCTAATCAAGTGAAATAACAACCGTATGACATAAAAAAAATATTGAAACCAAGTAATTACCAGAAAGATTGGTTTCATATAAATTTGCAGCTGGTGACAAATGACTACCCATAAAAAAAATCTATACTTCATCAATTCCTGCAAAATTGAGATCCATATGCAGAGTGTTATTGTGGGATTCGGGACTATGACGACCCAGTCAACCTATAAATGTTGGTGTTTATCTTCTTATATGTGTGTGATAGCGAACGATTCCAAGAGCAGATAGGCATTTTTAACTTTTGAAGTCAAAACTAAAACATCAAAAAAGCTTCCAAATTTCATTAAACAATATTGTAGGGGTTACCTTGCATTTCAAAAGGTTGAAGTCATCGTAGGAGATCGACTGATATATATAAAGGACATAACAGAGAAATTGTTGCTTCTTTTGACTACCAAAGTTCTTTATACAAAGACCACATTATGTTGTTTACAGATTTCTCAACAACAAACCTGCACATAAGAATTCAGCGTTAATAAAGAGCATCTAAGATCCGAAATTTATATGTATGTATGCATTCAGAAAGCGATAGCTTAGACATTACCATGGACCCCCAGCAAGTTGCTTACCTTATCCTTGGCCAATTGTGTAACACCAAAAACCTTTATGGGATCCTAAGAAATCCCCTGTATCCGCTTTAAATAATATACCCTATTTTCCACCGGTATGTCTCCCACAAAGTCATAGAATTTAGACACCATTAGCATCCAAATCAAAATCACGATGTGTCTCAATAAACCTTAAATCTTTCTATAAAAACTACCACATTGGTAACACGCATGAGAACAGAAGAGTTATAGAGTCGCAGTCCTTCCATTTATTGGTACGTCCTAAATGAGTGTTTTGTATATCCAGTCAACTCATTTGACATATCCATTCCCCTTTTAAGATTCTCTATTTTACTAAGGGGGTTTGAAATTAATAAAACCCAAATTAACCATTCGTTATGTAAATGGATTATAATTTCCAGGTGAGGAAAACAATGTAATATAAAATTGATTGGAGATGACAATAGCAATTCTTACATGATGTCTCTATATTTTGTAATGACCACGGAGAAAATAATCCAAATGTGTTACACCTGCATAGAATGTTACTTAGAAGTAACTTTAGATAGCATATGGCGTACTTAAAAGTCCAACTGGTCTATCCATAAACACTATATCTGTTATGCACACAATTGACTTATTATTGCTAAACATAACTACATAAGTAATAGAGGTTATAGTGAGACAGAACTTCGTCACCTGCTTTCGTAAAGCTGATCTCCTTATAAACTACTGCTCCAAGAACAACCACATAAAACCTGCAAACATTACATTGCATTAAGTATCAAGTACCTTTTATGATAACATAAATGAAAAAACACATATACAAACAGTCAAATTACCTTTTACATCATCAACTAATGCAGACTCACTTCCATTTAACGACCAGATACGTTAGTTCCATTAAATAGTTTCTTTCAAAACATCAATTATCAATTTGATTATAATATCACATTTGAATATAGCTGATCAAACATTTAAACAAAAAAAACAAACATAAAAAAACCACAAAATGTGTACATTACTACTAATTGACGAAAAAACTGATAATTAGCATATTATTAGCAACAGTTACCTATATAATCGTTAATTAATATAATGATAAGAATAATTAACTTGATTTGAAATATCACAGATATTTCAAATCTCATCTCTCATCTCTTTAAAATCAAGCATAATCTCATCTCTCATCTCTTCCTTCTTATGATTGTATCCCGATTCATTCGAATCGATCACACAATGATTCTGCATAACAAATAAACAAAATTCCTTAATCAAACCCTTAAAACTTTAACTTTGCAAATCATCACACTAAGATTCAATTGGAGCATAAATTATATACAATCAAACAAATTTAATGATAACAACATATATATAATCATATCATAATTCATAATTCATATTCATAATCAAAATTAAAAGAAAAGAGTTACACAAATCATAACATAAATGGTGTCAGAATAGTCGGTTTTGAAGGGGTTCTCTCAATTTCAACAACTAATATTATAACCACTGATCTATTCAAACATTTTAAAATAATACTTAACCAACTTTAACTTTGATTGTGTTCTGTGACAATATTATTACTTGACCTCTGCTTAATAATAATATAACAGTAAACGATAATCATAATCTTGTCAATCAGCACCAAATAGATCAAATATTTAAGACTTGAAAACATTCAGCGAGTTTCAAAATAAAATACTTTATTACATAAATTGAAACCCTAAATCAGTTTACCTGTGAATTTAACCCACGCGATGGCTGTGAATGCGTATTGAAACCCGACATTATTATCCAATCGTTGTCGTGGACAATTTATACAGGAGTTGCATAAATCAGTGTCTCGAATGATATTAAATCGGTTGGGTAATATCAATATTTCATTTGTATTTGACAATCTGAAAAACGGAAAGGATTATGATAATTTTCTAGGATGAATTGCCTTTTTGTGTAGAAAGGAGCAAAATGTATGAAACCCTAAAAAATGTTTGACAAGGCACTGTTAAGCGTAATCTCAACCCGTCTTTAGTTTTGGGTTTTTTTTAGGGTTTTTTTTTTTTTTTTTTTTACAATAAACAATTGAAATAGATGAGAGAGACAAATGTTGAGTGATCAAGTAATCTAATGGTTGTAATTAAAAGTTGATCTTTAATCCAATGGTTCATTTTACTCCATTTAAATTTTTTAAAATTTGATTAGCAAAATTTGACTTTGTTATTATATATAATATAGATATAGAATATAGATATAGATATAAAATATAGATGGTGTTTTATTGAAATCAAAATGTAAAAACGAACTGACTCAGGTATGGTCCGACTTTGTGACCACTTTTGGAGTCTTTAGGGTGTACTAGTGTGTTAGGATTGATGATTGGATGAACTTTCATGTTCGGGTCATCGAAATCCGAGCCACGAATCACCCGTTATGACTAAAACATGTTTTTGAACGGATTAAAGCTCCAAGTTGAATAATGGCTGTAGGTCACGACTTGTGTGACGATCCGAAAATTTCTGACCAAATTTAAACTTGATCTTAATATAATTTCGACACGATAAGCAAAGTCTGTAATGTTGAATCTCAAAATATTGGAACTATTTTCATGTAACCATTTGACTATCCCGATGAGTCGAAGATGATGAAAATATTACGTAGTCCTGCTACGCTATTACCATCTGATTCTGATAGGATATTGGGCTGTAAATGGGGTCACCATAATTGGGTTGAAATCTTGGGCTGTTAAATTAAGTAATTGGGCTCCTTTTAATTTAATGGAAATCGATAATACCTGATTATAACGAGTATAAGAAATTATGGTACTAAGTAAAATCGAAAATAATAAGCAGAGCAATGGTTGGGGGTGTGGTTGTTAAACGGGAGGTTGCGGGTTCGAGTCTCGTTTGGGTTGTTCTTTTTATAAAAAGCTTATTAGAAGGGTATACACTCTTATTCTCAATTCTATTATTATTATTATTATTATTATTATTATTATTATTATTATTATTATTATTATTATTATTATTATTATTATTATTATTATTATTATTATTAATGTTGTTATTATTATTATTAACTAGTGTTGTTATTATGTTAAAATTAATAATATAATTAATATTATTATCACTTTTGTTATTACTAAGTAAAATCACTAATTATTACAAGTATTATTATTATCAATACTAATATTGTTGCTGTTAATACTAAAAATATCATTACTTTTAAAATTTATCATGTTATTAAAAATTGGTACTATCATCGAAATTAACATTTTTAATAAAATTATTAGTTTGTTATTATTATTAAAAGATAACATCTTCATTATTATTATTATTATTATTATTATTATTATTATTATTATTATTATTATTATTATTATTATTATTATTATTATCATGATCCTTAACTTTGTATTATTACAAATATCAATTTTTACAAAAAAAAAGATATTTTCATAAAAATATATTTATTATAAGTTATACTAATAATACATAATATTATGTTCTAACTAATATAATATTATAACGTTAATTAAATTATATATATCAAATAAGTATCATAACAAAATATATAAATTTGCTCAATTACGATTATATGTTTTAATATATATATATAAACGATATAGGTTCGTGAATCCAAGGCCAATCCTGCATTGTTCAATTTAGTCATATGTATTTTTACTACAAAATACAGTATGGTGAGTTCATTTGATTCCCTTTTACTCTTTATATTTTTGGGACTGAGAATACATGCGTTGTTTTTACAACTTCTTTATTAAATGCTTTTGAAATATATTTTGAACTGCGAATACATGAAATGCTTTTATAAATGTTTGACGAGATAGACACAAGCAAAACATTCCTCGAATGAATTATTATACAGACAGAAGTTCTGTAGATTATTGTTGAATTGTGTGGACATGATAATTGCCACCAATTGATGAATATATTTTTTCCCTGATTATTATGCTTGGTAGCCTAAGAATTAGGGAACATCAATAATTTTGAGAATTAGTGCACGCCTAATTCACGCGAATCCTAAAGGTAGCTACCGGGTTTAACACCCCCACCCAGAATGTTCACTAGACGGAAGGGCTAGTGGGCGTGGTGTTTAGTACTTCTAAGTTTATATGATTATTATACAGACGAGATGTTCTGTTTTGGGGATATTATTATGCGCATTATATGTTAAGGTCGGTTACCAAGCCAAGCAATGAATGAAAAGTGAATGTTATGTATCGAGAGAATGATTTTATACACAGGTTATGTGTATGATATTTTTGTACACGAGATATGTGTACGGTTACTAAGATTTATGAAAATGGTTTCGTACACGAGATAGGTGTACTGTATTTAAATCTTGTGGTCTATCAAAATGATGAATTTTATTACTTACGATAAACTTATGAACTCACCAACCTTTTGGTTGACACTTTAAAGCATGTTTATTCTCAGGTATGAAAGAAATCTTCCGCTGTGCATTTGCTCATTTTAGAGATATTACTTGGAGTCATTCATGACATATTTCAAAAGACGTTGCATTCGAGTCGTTGAGTTCATCAAGAATATTATTAAGTCAATTATAGTTGGATATATTATGAAATGGTATGCATGCCATCAACTTTCAATGTAATGAAAGTTTGTCTTTTAAAAACGAATGCAATGTTTGTAAAAAGTATCATATAGAGGTCAAGTACCTCGCGATGTAACCAATTGTAATGTATTCATCTAGATGGATTAGGACGGGGCATTAGAGTTGGTATCAGAGCGGTGGTCTTAGCGAACCAGGTGTTGCATTAGTGTGTCTAACTGATAGTTGTTTAGGTGCATTAGTGGGTCTGGACTTCGACCGTGTCTGCATGTCAAAAGTTTTGCTTATCATTTAGTGTCGAAAATTATTTGCTTATCATCCTTAAAGTCTAGACACGTCTTGCTGCCTCTATTGCATAGATAGTGTATAGACAAATTCATATCTTAGCGTATCTGCTAATCCATATTTTAGCGTATTTGTTACTGTTGACTGCCTGACATATGCCGTAAATTCCTCTGTAGTCTACGAAATCTTTAGTGCTATATATAGATATTCTATATAATTAGAATATCATCTAATATTTGAAAATCATTTCTTATCGAAAAATCCTTCATTCAATCGTACGAAATAGAACTCGTCATTAGTGCAAGTTCTTCGGAACCCGATAGCTATTCCGACATGGATGTTCACCTAAGCTCCGAAAGCAGCGTCACCAGAATGAATCAATCAAATCATCCATCCCCAATTCATCTGATGGGTTCGTAATCGACTTAAACAATGGAGACGCGAAGAAGGCGACCCTTTCCATCCACCACATTCCCCTCCTGGTAAAGAACCTGAAGCACTTATAGGCGAACCTATCCGAAACACCATTTTCAGCCTCATTTCTAGAGTAGCTTGACACGATATTATATTCTATCCATAATTCTAGATCTTATTCATCCGCTCATCCGAACCGATAATCATCCCGGTGTAATAGAAGAAGTCAACGAGCTTCACGCTCGAGTAATCAATTTGGAGAATATGGTGCCAAATTTACCAGCTTCAGCAACATCATTGGCACCAACAGTACCATCAATAAACAGCACCAGTACCATCAACAATCCATGCCTCAACATCTCATTCTGTACCTCGAGTATAATCATCGTTCTACGTATCGTTCTACATCAATTATCTTCGTTCTTCATGGCGATTATGTAATCTCTAATGTTTTAGAGATTATGTATTCTAGCTCAAACCGAAAAGAAAATGAGATTAATATCATATTAACTCATTAAATCCATGATTATATCTGAAGAAAATATATATGTAAGTATATTTTCACAAAGATTGTAATTAAAAATTCTTTTGTACAAACTGTTAATGGTGAAAATATTTTAACGGGTAGGTAATACCCGAGGAATATTTAGATTTCACATTAATAAGTTACACTGTACACTCTTTGAATCTGATTCAACAGTCACTTACTATCCTACTTATACCCACAGATATACGTATCCGTTTACCGCAGAATAACCATTTTTATTCAATTTCATATTTGGATTTTGATATATCAGAATCCAACAAGTGGCATAATGAAGAAAACATTGGATAAAATAAAATTTGTTAGAAACAAACAAATTAACTATGAGAAATTCTATTAAGAATCCACGCTAACAAAGTCCTAGCTAACTGTTAATTCCTTATTACATTTAATTATCACAATTTAATTATCGCAATTTAATTATCGCAATTTAAATTCTCTCAATTTTATTTATTGTCATTTAATTTCTGTTATTTATTTTACGCACTTTAAATATCGGGACACGTATACAAGGTTTTGACATATCATATCGACGCATCTATATATATTATTTAGAATAACCATAGACACTCTATATGCAGTAATGATCGAGTTAGCTATACAGGGTTGAGGTTGATTCTACAATAATATATATACTTTGAGTTGTGATCGAGTTTGAGACATGTATACGGGTCACGATACGTATTAATTAATTCGAATATTATATATTAAACTATATATGAATTATTGGACTGTTACTGTGGACTATCGACTGTGGACTAATAACATTGGACAATTAAAATGAATTAAAATATTGATTATAACATATGAAACTAAACGTTTCTTCAAGTTTGCCACTTGATCTCATCTTAAACCTCATTTGTATCTTGACGATTACAATCTGCGTTCAAACCTTTTATGATTCTTGAAAACACCTCAATCGAAAGGATGAACCAACCGCACTTTACCTACGGAAGAAAAGATTGATACATATAGTTATGCACCTAAAAAACTCTCGGAAACTGAGTAAACGTTTAACACGTAGATGTGCTAATTCCTTTAACGTTGTTATTACCGAAAATAACTTTGCAATCTCTTTCCAAATTAGCAAATTTTGTCACAGCTCCAGCAAGTCAACTTCGACTTTCATTCGGATTAGCCTTATTATAGCCTTGATATATAAGTCTGCCTTTCGTCATCGTTATCAAGGAACCTTTTATATTCCACCACATTAGCAGTAAACTTACCAGCAACTTCATTACTCATTAACTTAAGTCACTCCAAAGAACTATTATATTCGTTCATTAAAACCCTATCATATACTCATCCGCGTTTTGTAACGATAATTGCCGTACCAGTTACCGCGAATCAGCAATCAGTATTTTGAAATCTCGCAGCATGTCTACATCAACAGTTATATGTATACATATAACATTTACCTCTTAGAATTATGATCTTCCATTCCGAAAATTCTGAAAAGCACCCAGCCTACGAATCAATACATTGAACTTTGAAAAAGCTGATGAAACAGTGAAAACTGAAGACTGCCTTAACAGTCAAAAGTTTAATGATAAAGAATGGAGTGTTGAAAACACTCAATGGAAAATTTGTACTAGAAAAATGGATTGAGCAAACTATAAAGGAGACTCTGAACAAATCACAAGGACTAAACTTGTACATAAAGAATCCTGATGATTCTAATTCTGATGAAATCTTTAGCGAATATCTTGCTCCTTAATCGCTCTAAATCATTTTGAATGAATTTCTTCATCACAATTTGATTCTAAAATCCTAAGATATTATCGTATATTTCATTATGAATATCCTCAATATTTCTGAAGATATCTTCATAAATATTCTCGTCCGATATTAATTATCTCTCCGCACTATTTGTGATATATCATAAAGGAAACTATTTTAGTTTCTAAATTTTGAAAAATTTGAATTTAAATTATGAATTATTTTGAAGTAGTGTTGGAAATTGATGCATGAGTCAGTATAATATAATGACACTTGATCAACGTGATTATATTACAGTAAGTCATGCTGAATTTCTAATGGGACGTGATGATTCACAGATCATAACGTCATCATGTGCCATGTTACATAACTCTTTCATTCTATCTAACTTCTGAACATATCAAGAAAGTATATTCTTGATAGTTCTATTCTCAGTGATTCTGGTAATTTAACAAATCATATTGTGCTATTACATTCTTTCCTGTTTAGAACATTAAGATCATTCGAAACTTTATACTTACAAATTTTATGAACATCATTACTACCTTAATTTTAGTAGGTAAACCTACTGGAAATTAGAAAAATAGATCTAGCTTCAAAGGATCCTTGGATGGCTTGAAAGTTCTTAAAGCAGAATCATGACACGAAAACAAGTTCAAATAAGATTTTCACTCGAAATAAGATTGTTATAGTTATAGAAATTGAATCAAAGTTTGAATATGAGTATTACCTTGTATTAGAAAGATATCTTACTGTAAATAAAAAAGATTACTTGAGGTTGTATGATCACTTTACAAGATTGGAAGTAAGCTAGCAAACTTGGAAGTATTCTTGATTTTATGAAACTAGAACTTATAGAATTTATGAAGAACACTTAGAACTTGAAGATAGAACTTGAGAGAGATCAATTAGATGAATAACATTGAAGAATGAAAGTGTTTGTAGGTGTTTTTGGTCGTTGGTATATGGATTAGATATAAAGGATGTGTAATTTTGTTTACATGTAAATAAGTCATGAATGATTACTAATATTTTTGTAATTTTATGAGATATTTCATGCTAGTTTCCAAATGATGGTTCCCACATGTGTTAGGTGACTTAAATGGGCTGCTAAAATCTGATCATTGGAGTGTTTATACCAATAGTACATACATCTAAAAGCTGTGTATTGTACGAGTACGAATACAGGTGCATACGAGTAGAATTGTTGATGAAACTGAACGAGGATGTAATTGTAATCATTTTTCTTAAGTAGAAGTATTTTTATAAGTGTCTTGAAGTCTTTCAAAAGTGTATGAATACATATTAAAACACTACATGTATATACATTTTAACTGAGTCGTTAAGTCATCGTTAGTCGTTACATGTAAATGTTGTTTTGAAACCCTTAGGTTAACGATCTTGTTAAATATTGTTAACCCATTGTTTATTATATCTAAAGAGATGTTAAATTACTACATTATCATGATATTATGATATATTAATATATCTTAGTATGATATATATATATATATATACAGTTAAATGTTGTTACAACGATAATCATTACATATATGTCTCGTTTCGAAATCATTAAGTTAGTAGTCTTGTTTTTACATATGTAGTTCATTGTTAATACACTTAATGACATGTTTACTTATCATTTATCATGATTAAACATAGTGTAACAATATCTTAATATGATTCATATGTATTTAGTAAGACGTTGTTATAACGATAATCGTTATATATATCGTTCCGAGTTTCTTATTTCAATAAACTCAATTTTATGTATGTAACTCATTGTTAAAATACCTAATGAGATACTTACTTATAATAATATCATGTTAACTATATATATAATCATATATATGTCATCATATAGTTTTTACAAGTTTTAACGTTCGTGAATCACCGGTCAACTTGGGTGGTCAATTGTCTATAAGAAACCTATTTCAATTAATCAGGTTTTAACAAGTTTGATTGCTTAACATGTTAGAAACACTTAATCATGTAAATAAAAATTTCATTTAATATATATATACATGGAAAAGTTCGGATCACTACATTCTATTCCATTCTTTTCATTACTCTTATATCTTCTTCTTCTTCAATTCATACTTCCAAAAGATTGTGAAAATACTTAATCCAGTTCTGATTTTTGACCTCATTCTGACTATCGCAGCAATCATCCTTCTATTCCAACTCTCGTCGGAGGAATCTGTTTACTTCTACTTCGTTCTTGGGATTGTTGTATTTATAATTTTCCCGTGTCTTTATATTGCTATACGCATTGATATACACAGTTTGTAATTTTGTGTTGTTGTCGTGCTTATATTCTCCCTTCTATTTTTGAAGCTTTATGCTTTTGTTTTTCTTCCTGACTTAAGTAAAGCGATCGAGACGTCTCAGATTTGTAGATATGAACACAACTAATGTTCTAATCAGAAAGGAAATGTAGTAGCACGATTTGATTTGTTAAATTACCAGAAATCACAGTAAGATAGAGATATCAAGTAAATATGTTCTTGATATGTTTAGAGGTTAAATAGAATGAAAGAGTTATGTAACATGGCACATGATGAAGGTGTGATCTGTGAACCATCATTACGTTCCATTAAGAATTCAGCATGACTTACTGTAATATAATCACATTGGTCGGACGTTAATATATTATACTAACTCATGCTTCAATCCCCAACACTTCTCCAGAAATCATTCATAATTTAAACTCAAATTTTTATGGAAGGATAGAAACTAAAACAGTTTCCTTTATAATGTAACACAAATAGCACGAGGAGATAGATAATTTCGGACAAAAATATTTATGAAAATATCCTCAGAAATATCGAAGATATTTATGATGATATTCTGGAATTTCTAAGTTCGAAGGCTGATAAAGAAAAATTTTCCGCAAGATTTTAACATGGGTACGGAGCAAGATATTCTCTAACGATTTCATCGGATCCAGAATTATCTGGGTTCTTTGAATATAGAGTTTGGTCCTTGTATTTGTCCTTGATCTCTTTCATGGTTTGTTCAATCTGTTTTTCAGTACCATATTTTCTATCGAGCGTTCTCAACACTCCATTCTTTATTATCAAACTCTTGGCCATTTAGACCATCTACACTTTTGCTGTTTCCTCTGTATTTAATGCAGTCATATCTGAATCATCGGTTATCAATCCGAGGTGGTTTCAGGAGAATTGTGTTTTTAGATGATTAAATGCTGATTGTAATCGTCAAGATACAAAGGATGTTTAAGATGAAATCAAGTGGCAAACTTGAAAAAATGTTTAGTTGTAGAAGAGATAGCTTATTAACGATCTTTTTAAACCAAAATGTGTTATAATTTATATTTTATACTCTTTTAATACTTTTTAATTGTTCAAGGTTAGTAGTCCAATAGTCCATTAGTCCAATATATAATATTAGAATTTTAAATATTTAAGATTAGAAGATGATGAAGAAATTTTACGTAGTTAATTAATTGGTTACTAATCAATTTTCTTTTATTCATTATTTTCTCCATTATGCCACTTGTCAAATCTTGACTTGGATTTTGATCGGCAGAAACTCGTATATGAAATTGAATTGGGATGAAAATGGTTATTCTTTGGTGAACGAATACGTATATCTGTGGTTGTATGTAGGATAGTAAATGGCTGTTGAATCGGATTTGAAGGATGTACAGTGTAACATATTAATGTGAGATCTAAATATTTCTAGGGTATTACCTACCCGTTAAAATATTCTCATCATTAATAGTTTGTACAAGAGAACTTTTTATTTATCATTTTTATGAAAATATATGTACATATATATTTTCTTCAAATGTAATCATGGATTTAATGAGTCAATAAGATTTTAATCTTATTTGATTTACCGTTAGAACGAGAATATATAATCTTTAAGACTTTAGAGATTACATAATCGCCATGTAGAACGAAGATAAATGAGGTAGAACAGTATGTAGAACAAAGATTAAAGATTATAGATATCGATTGTTAAATCGTTGATGAAAGATGTGAATGATAGCATATGTGGATTAAATATGATAAAAGTCCTTTAAAGCTTCTTTTATCTTTCTCGGGTATTACCTACCCGTTAAAAACTCACACGTCATAGTTAATATGAAAAGAATTTTTATTACGATCTTGAGATATACATGAACGTATATACATATATCCCTTTTAATCGTGAACTGAAAGTAATGAATTAATACTTCATAGTTCATCATTCTTGTGATGACCCGGAAAATTTTGACTAATTTAAACCAATTCTCTATATGATTTAATATTATGTAAACCGGTGTATATATATACATATACATATATATATATATATATTATAAGATGTACAAGTAAAACACTATTTGCTACAGTAAAAACGACTTTGCTACAGTAAAACACTATTTGCTACAGTGAAAACGACTTTGCTACAGTAGCAACTATTTACTACAGTAAACACTATTTGCTACAGTAAAACACTATTTGATGTGGACGAACTAGCAAACAAAAATGGATAAGGCGGCCATGCGATCGCATGGCAAAAACACCGAAAATTCATGCGATCGCATGAGCTACAGTAAATGGAAAAGTAATATAAATACGCCTGTTTGCTCGACGGATTCTTCACATTCTTTTTTTCTTCTTCTATAATCTGTATTTATATTTATAATTATAATTTTAATTATAATTTAAGTTTAATAATAATAAGGTATATACGAGGGTGTTTTTAATTCGGGTTTCAAACCGCTTTAACCTAAGGAAATATTGGGTATTGTTCGGGGTATTGTTCTTGAATCCAAGGCCAACCATACAGTCGTCTACCATCATTACGTCTACGCAATTTTCCTACAATATTGAGTCTCAATATTGAACTGTGAGTTTATAGTCTCCCTTTTTAAATACTTTAAATATTTTTGGGCTGAGAATACATGCAATTTATTTTAAACGCAATAAGACACAAGTACATACTAAATTCTACACTGAGTTAAACCTAAAGTCCCTTAGCTTTGGTAACTAGTAGCTGCCAGTACATAGGATATGGACTGGTGGGCGCGAATAATTGTATATGGATCCGTAGGGCTTGACATCCCCGTTCGAGCTAGAGCGCTAGCCTTTTAACGGACGTATGTTATTTGAGTTTATGACACGTTGGTTTACGTGTATTAAAACGAATGGGGTAATTATCATTATTACATTAAAGTTTAGTTACCAGGGTGCTCTGTTACGTAGAATCTATTGATAAATTTTTGATGAAATCTTGTGGTCTATCTTTATATATAATTATGACTCGAGCAATTAAACCTAAAACTCACCAACATTCGTGTTGACTTTTTAGCATGTTTTATTCTCATGTCCTTAGACTGCTTCCACTGTGATGTGCTTGTTGCCTGCATGGAGTCTCTCATGCTTTGTATAAAGTTTATTGCATTCGAAATAAAAACTGCGTTGTGTAATAAATAAGTTGACTGTGATGTCAAACTGTATGATAAAAACTTATGTATTTTGGGGATTTGCTTATACGTAAGCACTCACCCACATGTTTATAACCTTCTATGTTTAGAAAGTCACTTATTTTAATGAATGCAATATTTTATCAAAACGTATCATATAGAGGTCAAAACCTCACTGTGGAATCAATGATTAACGTGTCGCGTCAATAGCGATTTTGACGGGTCGTTACAGTGGGTATCAGAGCCAGGTGTTAGGAAACCATAATTTGCATTAATATTTTTAACTGGTAATTGTTAGTATGCATTAGTGAGTCTGGACTATGACCATATCTGTTTTTACCAATTTTTGCTTATTATTTTGTCAAAAACATTATATGTGATATATTTATATACTACCGTAATTGTTGTTTCAATTGTGTGATAGATGACTTCTTCTAATCCTATTATTTTGTACGACTCGGAATCAGATACTGAATCTATTCTATCTACAACTGAAAAGAGCGTTCCAATACATATTAAAGAAGAAATTGTGTTAGCTGGGTAATCTTAACTACAGGTTAACCCAGAGGAGGTCCCAGCTCCACCCAGCTTTAGTTTTCCGAAGCCACAGTATCGTTGGCATAGACCCATGATCCCTGGAGTAAACGAGGATCGTCCATTTCTAAACGAACATGGACATTGGGCCAGATACACCGCCGACGGGCGGGTTGTGCCGATTACGCCTTGCAGATTTCCGTTCATGACCACCGGTACATATTCTCGTACACATGATTCAGACAGTTCGTCATCATATTCTCCTACACATGACTCAGATAGTTCGTCATTAGACGAGATCAGTGAGGAAGAGGATTTCGCTAATGAAATAAAAGAAGTCACTAAGGAGAAATTCCAACTTGCTATCGATAATAAAAACAACCACAAAAATAAAAAGTCCTTAATTATTAAAAAGCAACAGGACCATTCGATCCGTAACCACCCTTATTGTATTAAACCTACTGAGGTAACGGGTACCTCAAAACCCCAACCAAAAATTAAATACACTGCTAGAATGTCTGTCGGACCTTGCACACACAAACAATTGGCAGAGAGAACCAAATGGGAAGAAGTTTCTGATAGTTCTGAATAAACGACCTCGCAACCATAAATCTTCCATGCGCTATTCTATTGCTTATGAGTGCTACTCTATCTTGTTATGTAGAATAAGCATATGTAAAATATCAGTATTGTATGGTATTGTATTATTTTGGTTTATTAATAATAAATGCATGGAATGATTATTTGTATTATTACTACTTCTTATTATTATTATTATTATTACATAATAATGTAGTAACTCGCTATAATTTTTCATATCGAGGAGTACTGTTGATGCGGGTGAGCTGGGCAATGTAACCAGCAACACAGCCAGCTCGAGCTCAAAAGATGTTACACCCAAATCAGGCCAAGCAATGGTCATGTTGCCATCTATTTCGTATCATCTAAGTGTTTTTGGAGCTGGTTCAAGAAGCTCAGGGGTGACCCTACTTCAGTCCTTAAACTGAAGTAGTTATGTTTTCATGAATAAAGTTTTTGATAGTTGAAGGCAAGCCAGCAACGAAGAAGAACCAGCTAGCCGGACCAGCAAATGAGTTTAGTTCAGCCAGTAAAGCTTTAATTCACTCAGCCGGGTAACCAGCAAATCGAACCAGCAAAGTTATGCTTAGGCGAACCAGCTAGTTCAACCAGCTAAAGAATTTTAGTTCAATCAGCACACGAAACTCTAGTACAACCAGCACGCGATGCTATTTTCTGTCTGAATGGCCAACTTGCTGATATAATTCAAAGTTTACTTATGCTTTTCAATAAACCGGTCAGGTCATGTGCTTAACACGTGTGTGGCTGTTCTAGAAGAATGTTAGCTGTCCAAGGAAGACTCCCATTTATCATTGGATGCTTTTATCATGGGAAGGAGCACTAACAAATGGCAGGCTTTTTGCAGATTGTGTCCTTTATTCTTATTGGCTAATTTGTAATTGTTTGTCCTTTTTTGTCTCCATTTCCTTTTTATGTTTTTGTCTTATTTAGAAAATAGCTGTTAAGCTTCTACTATAAATAGAAAGCTCTTGTAATTGTAAAACGGGGTTGATGATTGAATGAAAAGTTTGATAGAGCTTATCTATTTACAAAATCTCTGTGTCTTTACTAATATTTGATTCCGGTGGCTAAGAGTGGTTTCTTTATCAGTGTTTGTGGTGTTACTTTATCAAACATTGTGGTGAAATCCAAATCTTCATATCTGATATTATAGTTGTGGTGGAATCTTTATCAGCTGTAGTTGAAGATTTGGAGTGTTTCTAGATCTCTAATTGTGGTGGTATCTTTATCAATTAAGGGTTTAGATTCTCTATCCTTTGTGTTCTTATTTCAGAGCTTTATACTCTGTTTTGGGGTTGTTGCTGTTACAATTTGGGGGTTTGTGTTCAGATCTGTTTAAGTGAAGAAAGCTTGTTCTAAATTGCATTTTTAAAGTCATAATCACGCATCAAAGTCGTATCAGAGCTTAGGTTGTTCAAATCGAAGCTTTCTTATCATTTTTATTGTTGTTTCAGTTCATACTCTGTTTTAGAGCTGTTAAGCTTTATTTCAGATCTGGGTTTCTATTTGTTGCTGAAGGTTTATTTCAGATCTGATATTTGAAATGGCTGATATTCCAAGGAATATGACTCTTGAAGAAGCTCATAATCTTAGAAGAGATAGAGCTATTGAAGCTCTACAACATCAGATGGAAAGAATGGTTAACTTGTTGGAAGATGGTGTTCCAAGAAGAAATAGAATTAGATCTGAAAATGGAGATACAACTATTGTGTCTTCTAGTACTGAATCTGAGGATGGTAGCCCATCTACTGATGGATCTCATGCTTCTTCACAAAGAAGGAGAAGGCATAGAAAAAAAGCTGATGATTTGAAAGATATCAAGATAGATCCACCTGATTTTGAAGGGTCCTCTAATCCTGAAGATTACTTTGAATGGGTTCAGGCCATGGATAGAATTATGGAGGTTAAAGGCTATGATGATAAAAAGGCCTTTAAAGTTGCTGTAATCAGATTAAAGAAGTATGCTTCAATGTGGTATGATAATCTAAAAAAAGAAAGGCAATATGAAGGGAAGAAAACAATCAAAACCTGGTCCAAGTTAAAAGAGTGTATGCAAAAGAGGTTTGTTCCTCAAGCTTACAAGCAAGAGCTGTATATCCAGATGAATACACTCAAGCAAGGCAGCATGAATGTTGTTGATTACATCAGAGAGTTTGAGCAGCTCAAGATTCGTACAAATGTTAAAGAAGCTGAAGAACACACTATAGCAAGATTCGTTGGGGGCTTAAATGCTTCTATTACTGATCAAGTTGAAATGCAGCCTCTATGGACTTTTGAGAGTGCTTGCAAGCTGGCTATTCAGGTAGAGAAACAAGCAAAAAAGAAAATTAATTTTAAGTCTTATTCCAAGCCAGCTGTGCTGCCTATGAAGGGTCAATCATCTATGCTGCCTAGGCATAACGAGGCAGCACCCAAAGTATCTAAAGGCAAAGAGTAGGTTGTAGCTGGTCCTAAAGATGATAGAAGGAAATGCTTCAAGTGCCATGGATTTGGGCATTTTCAAGCTCAATATCCTAACCAGCGTGCCCTTACACTAAAGGAGATTGAAGATTTGGAAGGGGGTTTTGAAACTGAACCAGCATATGATGAGTCTGATAGTGAAGAGTTTGTTGCTGCTGATATTGGAGAGTTTTTAGTGGTTCGAAGAATAATGCACTCAACTGAGACTATTGAAGATAAGAGCCAGCGAGAAAACATCTTTCATTCAAGATGCACAGTCAAGGGTAAAGTGTGCAGCCTGATTGTTGATGGAGGCAGCTGTGCAAACGCAGCATCTGCTCACATGGTGGAAAAGCTTGAGCTGGTTACAAAGAAGCATCCTCATCCATATAAACTTCAATGGCTTAACCAAGGCAGCGAGGTAAAGGTTACTCACCAAGTTACTGTTCCATTTTCAATTGGTACTGTTTATCAAGATGAGATCACTTGTGATGTTATTCCTATGGATGCTTGTCATTTGCTGCTTGGTAGACCTTGGTTGTTTGATAAGTATGTCTATCATAATGGACATCAAAATACTTACTCGTTGTATGTGAATGGAAAGAAGATCACCCTCACTTCTTTAAAGCCTAGTGAAATACCTAGAGCTGACCCTACTGTTAAGAATGATAAAACTTTGTTTATGACTCAAGTTGAAGTTGATACTGAGTTAAAGGGTGGTACTGGTGCTTATTTATTGCTGATGGTTGAAAGTGATGAGTTGAACCAGCATGATGAAATACCAGCTAGGTTAAAGCCATTGTTATTTGAATTTGCTGATGTGTTTCCTACTGAGTTACCTACTGGTTTGCCACCAATCAGGGGTATTGAACATCAAATTGATCTTGTACCTGGATCTGTTCTTCCTAACAAAGCAGCTTATCGATGTTCTCCTCATGAAGCAAAAGAATTAGAAAAACAAGTTAATGAGCTGGTTGCCAAGGGGTATGTTAGAACCAGAATGAGTCCTTGTTCAGTACCAGCTTTGCTGGTTCCAAAGAAAGATGGTTCTATGAGAATGTGTGTAGATAGCCGAGCTATTAACAACATCACCATCAAGTATAGGTATCCCATACCTAGATTAGATGATATGCTAGATGAGCTGCATGGTTCTTGTGTGTTTTCCAAAGTTGATCTTAGAAGTGGGTATCATCAGATTCGAATGAAAGAAGGAGATGAATGGAAGACAGCTTTCAAGATCAAAGGTGGATTATTCGAGTGGTTGGTTATGCCTTTTGGGTTGTCTAATGCACCCAGCACATTCATGAGGCTTATGAATGAAGTGCTCAGGCCACTTATTGGTCAGTTTGTGGTTGTTTACTTTGATGACATCCTAGTGTACTCAAAAACTAAAGAAGAACACTTGGATCATCTGAGGAAAGTATTTGAGCTATTAAGGCAGAATCAGTTATATGCAAAGCTGGAGAAGTGTGATTTCTTTGTCAGCAAAGTAGTGTTTCTTGGATATGTGGTTTCTGAAGAAGGCATTTCAATGGATCCATCTAAGGTGGAAGCAATCAGATCATGGCCTAGTCCTTCTACCATCACTGAAGTCAGAAGTTTTCATGGTTTAGCTTCATTCTATAGAAGATTTATCAAAGACTTCTCCACAATTGTTGCTCCAATTACTGATTGTATGAAGAAATGGGTATTTGAATGGTCTAGTTCTGCCCAATCAGCATTTGAATCATTGAAAGAAAAGCTAAGTTCAGCACCTATACTTGCTTTACCTAATTTTGATATGCTATTTGAACTTGAATGTGATGCAAGTGGTGTTGGCATTGGAGCTGTGCTAGTGCAAGGAAAAAGACCAGTAGCTTATTTCAGTGAAAAGCTAAATGGATCAAAGCTGAATTATAGCACTTATGATAAAGAGTTTTATGCCATCATTCGAGCTGTTGATCATTGGTCACATTATTTGAAGCCAAGGCAGTTTATTCTCTTTTCTGATCATGAAGCATTAAAATACATTAATGGGCAGCACAAATTAAAACCAAGGCATGCAAAATGGGTTGAATTCTTGCAGATGTACTCCTTTGTGTCTAAACACAAGGCTGGTACTTCTAATGTTGTTGCTGATGCTCTTTCAAGAAGATATTCTTTGTTGTCAATTCTAGAAGCTAGAGTTCTTGGATTTTCATTTGTTAAGGAGTTATATGAAGCTGATCCAGACTTTGCTCCTATTTTGAACTGTTCTCCTGCTGAGTCCAAAAGAGATTATGTTGAGCAAGATGGTTTTCTATTCAAGGGCAGCAGATTGTGCATCCCAAAAGATTCAATCAGGGAGTTGCTGATTAGAGAAGCACATGGAGGTGGTTTAGCTGGTCATTTTGGGATTAACAAGACATTGGATATCCTAAGTGAACACTTCTACTGGCCATGTATGGATAAAGATGTCAAAGCTGTGATTAATCGTTGTGCTACCTGCTGTCAAGCTAAGTCAACTTTTCACAAGGGTTTATATACTCCTCTTCCTGTTCCCAACCAGCCATGGGAAGATTTGAGCATGGATTTCATTGTTGCTTTACCAAGGACTCAGCGAGGCAAAGATTCTATTATGGTTGTTGTTGACAGGTTTTCAAAGATGGCTCATTTCATAGCCTGCAACAAAACCAATGATGCTACTGTTGTTGCTACTTTATTCTTCAAAGAAATTGTTCATCTTCATGGAGTTCCCAAAACCATTGTGTCTGATCGAGATACAAAGTTCTTAAGCTATTTTTGGAAGACATTATGGAAGCTGCTTGGAACAAAGCTTTTATTCAGCACTTCTCACCATCCCCAAACTGATGGTCAAACTAAAGTTACCAATAGAACTGTGAGAATGTTGCTAAGGGCACTTGTGAAGAAAAGTTTGAAGGAGTGGGATTTGAAGCTTGCTCAAGCTGAATTTGCTTTTAACAGAGCACCTAATTACTCCACAGGAAAATCACCATTTGAAATCTGCTATGGTGCAAATCCACTCACACCCATTGATCTGATTCCTTTTGCAATTGAGCCTAAGGTAAGTGTTGATGCAGTAGCAAAGGCCAAAGAAATGAAGAAGCTGTATGAGCAAGTGAGGGCCAAAATTGAGAAGACCAACCAGCAATACAAGGCTAAAGCTAACCAGCACAGAAAGCAGCCCACTTTTGTTCCTGGTGATCTTGTTTGGATTTATCTAAGGAAGGAAAGGTTCCCAGCAAAAAGGAAGAACAAGCTGATGCCAAGAGCCGAGGGTCCATTTAAAGTGTTGGAAAAAGTTGGTGATAATGCTTACAAGGTCGAGCTGCCTGGTGATACTGCTGTGTCTAGCACTTTTAATGTTGGTGATTTGATGCCCTACTTGGAAGATGACAACCTCAAGAACTTGAGGTCAATTTCCTTTTTAGAGGGGGAGGATGATGAGGGTGAGCTGGGCAATGTAACCAGCAACACGGCCAGCTCGAGCTCAAAAGATGTTACACCCGAATTAGGCCAAGTAATAGTCGTGTTGCCATCTATTTCGTATCATCTAAGTGTTTTTGGAGCTGGTTCAAGAAGCTCAGGGGTGACCCTACTTCAGTCCTTAAACTGAAGTAGTTATGTTTTCATGAATAAAGTTTTTGATAGTTGAAGGCAAGCCAGCAACGAAGAAGAACCAGCTAGTCGGACCAGCAAATGAGTTTAGTTCAGCCAGTAAAGCTTTAATTCACTCAGCCGGGTAACCAGCAAATCGAACTAGCAAAGTTATGCTTAGGCGAACCAGCTAGTTCAACCAGCTAAAGAATTTTAGTTCAATCAGCACACGAAACTCTAGTACAACCAGCACGCGATGCTATTTTCTGTCTGAATGGCCAACTTGCTGATACAATTCAAAGTTTACTTATGCTTTTCAATAAACCGGTCAGGTCATGTGCTTAACACGTGTGTGGCTGTTCTAGAAGAAAGTTAACTGTCCAAGGAAGACTCCCATTTATCATTGGATGCTTTTATCATGGGAAGGAGCACTAACAAATGGCAGGCTTTTTACAGATTGTGTCCTTTATTCTTATTGGCTAATTTGTAATTGTTTGTCCTTTTTTGTCTCCATTTCCTTTTTATGTTTTTGTCTTATTTAGAAAATAGCTGTTAAGCTTCTACTATAAATAGAGAGCTCTTGTAATTGTAAAACGGGGTTGATGATTGAATGAAAAGTTTGATAGAGCTTATCTATTTACAAAATCTCTGTGTCTTTACGAATCTTTGATTCCGGTGGCTAAGAGTGGTTTCTTTATCAGTGTTTGTGGTGTTACTTTATCAAACATTGTGGTGAAATCCAAATCTTCATATCTGATATTATAGTTGTGGTGGAATCTTTATCAGCTATAGTTGAAGATTTGGAGTGTTTCTAGATCTCTAATTGTGGTGGTATCTTTATCAATTAAGGGTTTAGATTCTCTATCCTTTGTGTTCTTATTTCAGAGTTTTATACTCTGTTTTGGGGTTGTTGCTGTTACAATTTGGGGGTTTGTGTTCAGATCTGTTTAAGTGAAGAAAGCTTGTTCTAAATTGCGTTTTTAAAGTCATAATCACGCATCAACTGTCCTCGAAACGAGATCAGAAAAATGGAATCTGAGTTACATAATCTGAAGGTTTTCGGCGCGAATCTCAATAACTATGAAAAGCGTTTCATGGAACTAGCCTTGTTGTGTCCCGAATTGGTGCCAAACGAGAAACGAAAGATAGAAATGTATATTGACGGTTTATCGATCAATATCAAAGGAAATGTTACATCGTCCAAACCGAATACGATGCAGGAAGCCATGACAATGGCACACCAACTCATGGACCAGATCACAGAGAGTTCGATTAAGGCACTAATTACCGAAGTCAAGACAACTGAAGGAAAGAGGAAATGGGAAGACTATAAGGGCAAAAGTACTCACCTGAAGAAACAAGAAACTTTTAAAGGTAAACAAGATGGGGCAACTGCAAGTCCAAACTATAAGGGACCCCATCCGTTCTGCAAAAGATATTACACATATCATGCAGGTTATTACCAAGTGGTCTATGATAAGTGCAACAAGAAAGGACATGTGGCGAAAGATTGTTATGCCACCGTTTCTAAAGTAAAGACAAAATCGACCGATGTCAAGAAATGTTTTGGATGCGGGAAGTCTGGTCACTTTATAAATCAATGCCCTGATAAGGTGAAGAATAAAGAACCCGCACGTGGGAGGGCATTTAATGTTAGTACCAGTGAAGCACGTGAGGATCCTAATCTTGTCATGGGTACGTTTACCGTTAATAATCAACTATCTTCTATTATGTTTGATACGGGTGCTGATAGTAGTTATATGTGTAAAGACTTTAGTTCTAAACTAAAATGTGCATCATTGCCTCTAGACGATAAATATACTATTGAATTAACTAATGGTAAATTGATAAAAGCCGATAAAATTTGCCATGGTTGTGAAATAAATCTCGCTGGTGAAACCTTCAAAATCGATTTGATACCCGTTGAATTAGGAAGTTTTGACGTAATCGTTGGCATGGACTGGATGTCCAAAACAAGAGCGGAAGTTGTTTGCGCTGAGAAAGCAATCCGCATCCCTCGTAAGGATGAAACGTCATTAATGATTTATGGGGAGAAGAGCAACTCGAAGCTGAACCTTATCAGCTGTATGAAGGCCCAGAAACTTATAAGAAAAGGTTTTTATGCTATTCTGGCACACGTAAAGAAATCGATACTGAAGAAAGAAGCATTGATGACATGCTGGTTGTAAGAGAATATCCCGGAGTATTTCCAGAAGAATTATCGGGGCTATCTCCAAACAGATGTGTAGAATTCCAGATTGATCTCATACCAGGAGCTGCACCTGTAGCCTGATCCCCATATAGACTTGCACCTTTAGAAATGCAAGAATTACAAAATCAGTTGCAAGAATTATCAGACCGTAGATTTATTCGTCCCAGCTTTTCACCTTGGGGTGCTCCTATTCTGTTCGTCAAGAAGAAGGATGGATCTATGAGAATGTGCATAGATTACCGAGAATTAAACAAATTAACGATCAAGAATCGGTACCCATTACCGAGGATTGATGATTTGTTTAATCAATTGCAAGGATCAAGGGTTTATTCTAAGATTGATCTACGCTCCGAATATCATCAGCTGAGAGTGAATGAAGAAGATGTTCCTAAAACCGCGTTCAGAACCCGTTACGGTCACTATGAATTTTTAGTCATGCCTTTTGGATTGACTAATGCTCCAGCAGTATTCATGGATCTAATGAATCCCATCTGTAGACCGTATTTAGACAAATTTGTCATTGTTTTTATCGAAGACATATTGATTTACTCGAATAACAAGGAAGAACATGAGCAACACTTAAGACTGGTACTAGAGATACTCAAGAAAGAAGAATTGTACGCAAAATTTTCGAAGTGTGATTTCTGGTTACAAGAAGTACAGTTTTTGGGCCATGTTGTCAGCGAACATGGAATTAAAGTTGACCCCGCCAAGATCGAAGCCATTAGTAAATGGGAAACACCGAAGACTCCAACACAAATCCGCCAATTCTTAGGTCTTGCTGATTACTACCGAAGATTCATTCAAGATTTCTCTAGAATCGCCAAACCCTTAACTACATTGACTCAAAAGGGAAAGAAGTATGATTGGTCCATGGAACAGGAATCCTCATTCCAGTTATTAAAGAAGAAGTTAACGTCTGCACTCATTTTGTCATTACCAGAAGGAAATGATGATTTCATGATCTATTGTGACGCTTCGTGCCAAGGTTTAGGATGTGTATTAATGCAACACACAAAAGTTATCGCATATGCCTCACGACAACTAAAAATTCATGAAAAGAACTATACGACGCACGATTTAGAACTTGGAGCAGTAGTTTTTGCACTCAAAATATGGAGACACTATCTATATGGCACCAAGTGTACACTGTACACTGACCATAAGAGTCGTTAGCATATTTTAGATCAAAAACAACTCAATATGAGACAACGTCGCTGGGTAGAGTTGTTAAATGATTACGATTGTGAAATCCGTTACCACCCCGGAAAGGCTAATGTTGTAGCTGATGCCCTAAGTCGAAAAGAAAGAGTAAAACCTCTTAGGGTCCGAGCTTTGAACATTACAATTTGTACTGATCTCACAAAGAAAATTCAAGCAGCACAGTTAGAGGCTTTAAAAGCAGAAATCGAAAAAGGCGAAATGAGCAAAGGGTTAGAAAAACAACTTGAAGTAAAAGCCGATGGAACCCTGTATTTTGCTGGTAGGATATGGGTACCAAGACATGGTAACCTAAGGCAACTAGTACTGGATGAAGCACACAAAATGAGGTACTCAATTCACCCAGGAAACGGGAAAATGTACCACGATCTCAAGAAGTTCTATTAGTGGCCTAATATGAAGACAGAAATTGCTACTTATGTAAGCAAATGTTTGACGTGTGCAAAGGTCAAAGCTGAGAACCAAAAGCCATCAGGTTTACTGCAACAACTAGAAATTCTGCAGTGGAAATGGGAAAGAATAACCATGGATTTCATTACGAAATTGCCAAGGACTGCAAGTAGTCATGATACTATTTGGGTGATAGTTGATCGTCTAACTAAATCAGCTCACTTCCTACCAATAAAGGAGACAGACAGTATGGAAAGATTAGCACGCCTATATTTGAAGGAAGTAGTTTCCAGGCATGGTGTACCTATCTCCATCATATCTGATCGCGACACCCGATTCACATCACGTTTCTGGCAGTCATTACAAAAAGCATTGGGAACTCGATTAGATATGATCACCGCTTATCACCCACAGACAGATGGTCAAAGTGAAAGAACAATACAAACATTGGAAGACATGTTACGGGCATGCGTGATTGACTTTGGAACCAGTTGGGATCGACACTTACCATTGGCAGAATTTTCATACAATAACAGCTATCATACGAGCATCAACGCAGCGCCATTTGAAGCACTTTATGGTAGAAAGTGCAGATCTCCTATCTGTTGGAGTGAAGTAGGAGAAAGACAACTTACTGGACCAGAAATTATTCATGAAACCAACGAAAAGATCATTCAAATACAACAGCGATTGAAAACGGCCATGAGTCGCCAAAAGAGTTATGCTGATGTAAGAAGAAAACCGCTAGAATTTCAAGTGGGCGACAAAGTCATGTTGAAAGTGTCACCTTGGAAAGGCGTTGTTGTAGTGACCCGAACTTTTCCATGTTTATATATATTAATTGAGATTGATATTTACATGATTAAATATTTCCAACATGTTAAGCAATCAAACTTGTTATGATTTGATTAATTGAAATATGTTTCATATAGACAATTGACCACCCAAGTTGACCGGTGATTCACGAACGTTAAAACTTGTAAAAACTATACGATGACATATATATGGTTATATATATAGTTAACATGTTTTTATTATAAGTATGTATCTCATTAGTTATTTTAACAATGAGTTATATACATAAAAATGAGACTATTAATTTAAGAAACTCGAAAACGATATATATAACGATTATCGTTATAACAACGTCTTACTAGATACATATGAATCATATTAAGATATTGATACACTTGGTTAATTATGTTAAATGATAAGTAGATATATTATTAAGTGTATTAACAATGAAATACATATGTAAAAAATAAGACTACTAACTTAATGATTTCGAAACGAGACATATATGTAACGATTATCGTTGTAACGACATTTAACTGTATATACATCATACTAAGATATATTATATATCATAATATCATGATAATATAACAATCTAACATCTCATTTGTTATAATGAACAATGGGTTAACTACATTCAACAAGATCGTTAACCTAAAGGTTTCAAAACAACATTTACATGTAACGACTAACGATGACTTAACGACTCAGTTAAAATGTATATACATGTAGTGTTTTAATATGTATTTATACACTTTTGAAAGACTTCAATACACTTATCAAAATACTTCTACTTAACAAAAATGCTTACAATTACATCCTCGTTCAGTTTCATCAACAATTCTACTCGTATGCACCCGTATTCGTACTCGTACAATACACAGCTTTTAGATGTATGTACTATTGGTATATACACTCCAATGATCAGCTCTTAGCAGCCCATGTGAGTCACCTAACACATGTGGGAACCATCATTTGGCAACTAGCATGAAATATCTCATAAAATTACAAAAATATGAGTAATCATTCATGACTTATTTACATGAAAACAAAATTACTTATCCTTTATATCTAATCCATACACCAACGACAAAAAACACCTACAAACACTTTCATTCTTCAATTTTCTTCATCTAATTGATCTCTCTCAAGTTCTATCTTCAAGTTCTAAGTGTTCTTCATAAATTCTACAAGTTCTAGTTACATAAAATCAAGAATACTTTCAAGTTTGCTAGCTCACTTCCAATCTTGTAAGGTGATCATCCAACCTCAAGAAATCTTTGTTTCTTACAGTAGGTTATCATTATAATACAAGGTAATAATCATATTCAAACTTTGGTTCAATTTCTATAACTATAACAATCTTATTTCAAGTGATGATCTTACTTGAACTTGTTTTCGTGTCATGATTCTGCTTCAAGAACTTCGAGCCATCCAAGGATCCGTTGAAGCTAGATCCATTTTTCTCTTTTCCAGTAGGTTTATCCAAGGAACTTAAGGTAGTAATGATGTTCATAACATCATTCGATTCATACATATAAAGCTATCTTATTCGAAGGTTTAAACTTGTAATCACTAGAACATAGTTTAGTTAATTCTAAACTTGTTCGCAAACAAAAGTTAATCCTTCTAACTTGACTTTTAAAATCAACTAAACACATGTTCTATATCTATATGATATGCTAACTTAATGATTTAAAACCTGGAAACACGAAAAACACCGTAAAACCGGATTTACGCCGTCGTAGTAACACCGCGGGCTGTTTTGGGTTAGTTAATTAAAAACTATGATAAACTTTGATTTAAAAGTTGTTATTTTGAGAAAATGATTTTTATTATGAACATGAAACTATATCCAAAAATTATGGTTAAACTCTAAGTGGAAGTATGTTTTCTAAAATGGTCATCTAGACGTCGTTCTTTCGACTGAAATGACTACCTTTACAAAAACGACTTGTAACTTATTTTTCTGACTATAAACCTATACTTTTTCTGTTTATATTCATAAAATAGAGTTCAATATGAAACCATAGCAATTTGATTCACTCAAAACGGATTTAAAATGAAGAAGTTATGGGTAAAACAAGATTGGATAATTTTTCTCATTTTAGCTACGTGAAAATTGGTAACAAATCTATTCCAACCATAACTTAATCAACTTGTATTGTATATTATGTAATCTTGAGATACCATAGACACGTATACAATGTTTCGACCTATCATGTCGACACATCTATATATATTTCGGAACAACCATAGACACTCTATATGTGAATGTTGGAGTTAGCTATACAGGGTTGAGGTTGATTCCAAAATATATATAGTTTGAGTTGTGATCAATACTGAGATACGTATACACTAGGTCGTGGATTGATTCAAGATAATATTTATCGATTTATTTCTGTACATCTAACTGTGAACAACTAGTTGTAGGTTACTAACGAGGACAGCTGACTTAATAAACTTAAAACATCAAAATATATTAAAAGTGTTGTAAATATATTTTGAACATACTTTGATATATATGTATATATTGTTATAGGTTCGTGAATCAACCAGTGGCCAAGTCTTACTTCCCGACGAAGTAAAAATCTGTGAAAGTGAGTTATAGTCCCACTTTTAAAATCTAATATTTTTGGGATGAGAATACATGCAGGTTTTATAAATGATTTACAAAATAGACACAAGTACGTGAAACTACATTCTATGGTTGAATTATCGAAATCGAATATGCCCCTTTTTATTAAGTCTGGTAATCTAAGAATTAGGAAACAGACACCCTAATTGACGCGAATCCTAAAGATAGATCTATTGGGCCTAACAAACCCCATCCAAAGTACCGGATGCTTTAGTACTTCGAAATTTATATCATATCCGAAGGGTGTCCCGGAATGATGGGGATATTCTTATATATGCATCTTGTTAATGTCGGTTACCAGGTGTTCACCATATGAATGATTTTTATCTCTATGTATGGGATGTGTATTGAAATATGAAATCTTGTGGTCTATTATTATGATTTGATATATATAGGTTAAACCTATAACTCACCAACATTTTTGTTGACGTTTTAAGCATGTTTATTCTCAGGTGATTATTAAGAGCTTCCGCTGTCGCATACTTAAATAAGGACGAGATTTGGAGTTCATGCTTGTATGATATTGTGTAAAAACTGCATTCAAGAAACTTATTTTGTTGTAACATATTTGTATTGTAAACCATTATGTAATGGTCGTGTGTAAACAGTATATTTTAGATTATCATTTTTTGATAATCTACGTAAAGCTTTTTAAACCTTTATTGATGAAATAAAGGTTATGGTTTGTTTTAAAATGAATGCAGTCTTTGAAAAACGTCTCATATAGAGGTCAAAACCTCGCAACGAAATCAATTAATATGGAACGTTTTTAATCAATAAGAACGGGACATTTCAGTTGGTATCAGAGCGTTGGTCTTAGAGAACCACAATTTTGCATTAGTGTGTCTTATCGAGTTTGTTAGGATGCATTAGTGAGTCTGGACTTCGACCGTGTTTACTTGAAAAATGATTGTTTAACAAATTTTGTTGGATACTATATATTTTTAACATGTGAATATTATGTGATATATTAATCTCTTAACGCGTTTGATATTATGTGATAGATGTCTACCTCTAGAACAAGTCCCATTGACTCACCTAATAATAATGAAGAGTCAAATGTAAATTGGAATGATTCGTGGACTGATTCACAAGTTCCCGAAGAGGAACCGGAAGAAGAGTCGGAACCGGAAGAAGAATCGGAACCGGAAGAAGAATCGGAACCGGATGAAGAAATAGAACCGGTGGGGGAAATAATAAAACGGTTAAGTAAAAGAAAATCCTCAACCAACCGACCAAGGTTAATTATGGTCAATGGTGTTTCCGCCAAGGAAGCAAAATATTGGGAGGATTACCAATTCTCCGATGAATCGGATTCCGACGAGAATTCCGATGATGTTATAGAAATTACCCCAACTGAATTTAAAAAGGCAAAAGAAAATAATAAGGGAAAGGGTATAAAAATAGAGAAATCTAATTCCAACCCCGATGAACTTTATATGTATCGTCAACCCCCGAAGTCCTTAAGTTGTAACAATGACCCGGGAACCTCTAAACCACCAGGTTTTTCTAAACCAATGTGGAAAACGACGGCTCGTATTAGGGGAACATCATATATCCCTAGAAACTTGGCAAAACGAACCAAAACCGAAGAAGAAGAAACAAGCGAGTCGGAATAAGATAGTTGTATTCGTGTGGTGTAATATATGTAATATAGTGTGCTTATGCTTTATGATATATGTAAAAATTGCTTGTATTAATAAGTATTTTTTTTTATGAATCTAACTCTTGTCTATTTTACAGTATAAAAACACAAAATGGATAGACAACCCAATATTTTAAGAGACCTACCCGGAGACATGATTGATGAAATCTTGTCTAGAGTCGGTCAGAATTCTTCGGCACAACTATTTAAGGCTAGATCAGTTTGTAAGACATTCGAAGAACGTTCCAAGAATGCCTTGGTTTATAAAAGGCTTTCGTTCGAAAGATGGGGGATATCACATTGGGAAATCCATAAGTTACGATGTGTTTACTTTGACACATATATTGCGGGGAACCCAAATGCTATTTTACGCAATGGGTTAAGAAATTATTTTGACTCAATATATCCGAATATTGGACTTCGTGATTTAGAAAAAGCGGCTAACATGCAACATAAAGAAGCATGTTATGCTTACGGATTAGTAATGTTCGCTTCTCACCAAAGTGAGAACAAGAACATCGGGCTACAACTATTAAACAAAACGTTTCCACAAGTGACGGAGTCGGTAATTGGGGTAAGAAATGAGGTTTTTAGATTGTTACGGGACTGTTGGACATTACGTAACCCTCGTCCCTTTGACGACGTTACAACACGCTGTCTTATCAACGGCCATAACGGTTATGTTCCACAAGACCAAGGATGGGAAGTAATCCTAGTAAAACCAGAATGCATGACTTGTTTCTGGACGTATGAATTACGTGTCTTTATTACCTTTGCTGAACGACTTGTGTACTAGCTAGAATTATCTTCACAACCATCTTGTATAAATTTATTGTGTGCTATATTTCATGCTATATGTAAAATAAGCGGTATTGTAAGTTTGTAAAATATTGTGTAAAAGTTTGAACGCGAAATATTATTATAATCAGTTTTTCATATAGAATTGTAGTAGTTGAATTGTATATTAGCTACTAAGTATGAACTTAACGGGTAGGTACTACCCGAATTTAAACTTATAAAACACTAATATGAAGAAAAAGCTTTTATAAATGAGTTCATATTATGCTACGAAATACTATTAACTACTCTTAATATTCTGTATGATTAAGTTGTTCCATTTGACTATTTTAAAGGAAATGGCACCGACTACTCGACACACCGTGAATATGAATGAAGAGGAATTCCGTACTTTTCTAGCTTCAAACATAGCCGCAGTACAGGCTGCGCTACATACCAACAATAACCTTGGATCTAGCAGTACAAGAAATCGTGTAGGATGCACCTACAAAGAATTCACTGCCTGCAAACCTTTGGAATTTGATGGAACCGAAGGACTGATCGGATTGAAACGGTGGACCGAGAAGGTCGAATCGGTGTTTGCCATAAGTAAGTGTACTGAAGAGGAAAAAGTGAAGTACGCTACGCATACCTTCACAGGTTCTGCGTTAACATGGTGGAATACCTATCTAGAGCAAGTGGGACAAGACGATGCGTACGCACTACCGTGGTCAGCATTCAAGCACTTGATGAACGAGAAGTACCGTCCCAGAACTGAGGTCAATAAGCTCAAGACAGAACTTAGAGGGTTACAAACCCAAGGATTTGATATTACCACGTACGAAAGACGATTCACAGAATTGTGCCTATTGTGTCTGGGAGCATTCGAAGATGAGGAAGAGAAGATCGACGCGTTTGTGAAAGGATTACCGGAAAGAATCCAAGAAGATATAAGTTCACACGAGCCCGCCTCCATACAACAGGCATGTAGAATGGCTCACAAACTAGTGAACCAGATTGAAGAAAGAATTAAAGAACAGACTGCTGAAGAGGCCAATGTGAAGCAAGTCAAAAGAAAGTGGGAGGAAAACGGTGATAAGAATCACCAATACAACAACAACAGCAATTACAACAATAATCGCAATAATTATCCCAACAATCGCAACATCAATCGCAACTACAAAAAACGGCCCAACAACAACAACAACAACAACAACAACAACAACAACAACAACAACAACAACAACAACAACAGCAACTACAACAATCATCCCAACAACAATAATAACCGCAACAACAACAACAATCAGAAGCAGCTATACCAAAGGTGTGAAAAGTATCACTCGGGGTTCTGCACCAAATTTTGCAACAAGTGTAAAAGAAATAGTCATAGCGCGGTGAAATGTGAGGTCTACGGACCAGGGGTTAATAGAACGAAAGGAACAAATGGTGTCGGAACGAGTAATGGCGGAGCAAGTAGTGTCGGAGCAAGTTATGCCAATGTAGTTTGTTATAAATGTGGAAAACCGGGCCACATTATTAGAAATTGCCCGAACCAGGAGAACACGAATGGAAAAGGCCGCGGAAGAGTTTTCAATATTAATGCGGCAGAGGCACAGGAAGACCCGGAGCTTGTTACGGGTACGTTTCTTATTGACAATAAATCTGCTTACGTTTTATTTGATTCAGGTGCGGATAGAAGCTATATGAGTAGAGATTTTTGTGCTAAATTAAGTTGTCCATTGACGCCTTTGGATAGTAAATTTTTACTCGAATTAGCAAATGGTAAATTAATTTCAGCAGATAATATATGTCGGAATCGAGAAATTAAACTGGTTAGCGAAACATTTAAGATTGATTTGATACCAGTAGAGTTAGGGAGTTTTGATGTGATAATCGGTATGGACTGGTTGAAAGAAGTGAAAGCAGAGATCGTTTGTTACAAAAATGCAATTCGCATTATACGAGAAAAAGGAAAACCCTTAATGGTGTACGGAGAAAAGGGCAACACGAAGCTACATCTTATTAGTAATTTGAAGGCACAAAAACTAATAAGAAAAGGTTGCTATGCTGTTCTAGCACACGTCGAGAAAGTACAAACTGAAGAAAAGAGCATCAATGTTGTTCCCATTGCAAAAGAATTTCCTGATGTATTTCCGAAAGAATTACCGGGATTTTCCCCACATCGATCCGTTGAATTTCAAATAGATCTTGTACCAGGAGCTGCACCAATAGCTCGTGCTCCTTACAGACTCGCACCCAGCGAGATGAAAGAACTGCAAAGCCAATTACAAGAACTTTTAGAGCATGGTTTCATTCGACCAAGCACATCACCGTGGGGAGCTACTGTTTTGTTTGTCAAGAAGAAAGATGGTACATTCAGGTTGTGTATCGACTACCGAGAGTTGAACAAACTTACCATCAAGAACCGCTACCCACTACCGAGAATCGACGACTTATTTGATCAACTACAAGGCTTGTCTGTTTATTCAAAGATTGACTTACGTTCCGGGTATCATCAAATGCGGGTGAAAGAAGATGATATTCCAAAGACTGCTTTCAAAACACGTTACAGTCATTACGAGTTTATGGTCATGCCGTTTGGTTTAACTAATGCACCAGCTGTGTTCATGGACCTTATGAACCGAGTGTGTGGACCATACCTTGAAAAGTTTGTCATTGTTTTCATTGATGACATACTTATTTACTCAAAGAATGACCAAGAACACGGTGAACATTTGAGAAAGGTGTTAGAAGTATTGAGGAAGGAAGAATTGTACGCTAAGTTTTCAAAGTGTGCATTTTGGTTGGAAGAAGTTCAATTCCTCGGTCACATAGTGAACAAAGAAGGTATTAAGGTGGATCCGGCAAAGATAGAAACTGTTGAAAAGTGGGAAACCCCGAAAACTCCGAAACACATACGCCAGTTTTTAGGACTAGCTGGTTACTACAGAAGGTTCATCCAAGACTTTTCCAGAATAGCAAAACCCTTGACTGCATTAACGCATGAAGGGAAGAAATTTGAATGGAATGATGAACAAGAGAAAGCGTTTCAGTTATTGAAGAAAAAGCTAACTACGGCACCTATATTGTCATTGCCTGAAGGGAATGATGATTTTGTGATTTATTGTGACGCATCAAAGCAAGGTCTCGGTTGTGTATTAATGCAACGAACGAAGGTGATTTCTTATGCGTCTAGACAATTGAAGATTCACGAACAAAATTATGCGACGCATGATTTGGAATTAGGCGCGGTTGTTTTTGCATTAAAGACTTGGAGGCACTACTTATATGGAGTCAAAAGTATTATATATACCGACCACAAAAGTCT
The DNA here is from genome assembly GCF_046630445.1 of Rutidosis leptorrhynchoides. Classification (NCBI taxonomy): domain Eukaryota; kingdom Viridiplantae; phylum Streptophyta; class Magnoliopsida; order Asterales; family Asteraceae; genus Rutidosis; species Rutidosis leptorrhynchoides. Next base: position 268,196,227 of record NC_092335.1, read on the forward strand.
TCAACACATATTTAATCAGAAACAACTGAATATGAGGCAGCGTAGGTGGATTGAATTATTGAATGATTACGACTTTGAGATTTGTTACCACCCGGGAAAGGCAAATGTGGTAGCCGATGCCTTGAGCAGGAAGGACAGAGAACCCATTCGAGTAAAATCTATGAATATAATGATTCATAATAACCCTACTACTCAAATAAAGGAGGCGCAACAAGGAGTTTTAAAAGAGGGAAATTTAAAGGATGAAATACCCAAAGGATCAGAGAAGCATCTTAATATTCGGGAAGACGGAACCCGGTATAGGGCTGAAAGGATTTGGGTACCAAAATTTGGAGATATGAGAGAAATGGTACTTAGAGAAGCTCATAAAACCAGATACTCAATACATCCTGGAATGGGGAAGATGTACAAGGATCTCAAGAAACATTTTTGGTAGCCGGGTATGAAAGCCGATGTTGCTAAATACGTAGGAGAATGTTTGACGTGTTCTAAGGTCAAACTGAGCATCAGAAACCATCAGGTCTACTTCAACAACCCGAAATCCCGTAATGGAAATGGGAAAACATTACCATGGATTTCATCACTAAATTGCCAAGGACTGCAAGTGGTTTTGATACTATTTGGGTAATAGTTGATCGTCTCACCAAATCAGCACACTTCCTGCCAATAAGAGAAGATGATAAGATGGAGAAGTTAGCACGACTGTATTTGAAGGAAGTCGTCTCCAGACATGGAATACCAATCTCTATTTTCTCTGATAGGGATGGTAGATTTATTTCAAGATTCTGGCAGACATTACAACAAGCATTAGGAACTAGTCTAGACATGAGTACTTCCTATCATCCACAAACTGATGGGCAGAGCGAAAGGACGATACAAATGCTTGAAGACATGCTACGAGCATATGTTATTGATTTCGGAAACAGTTGGGATCGACATCTACCGTTAGCAGAATTTTCCTACAACAACAGCTACCATTCAAGCATTGAGATGGCGCCGTTTGAAGCACTTTATGGTAGAAAGTGCAGGTCTCCGATTTGTTGGAGTGAAGTGGGGGATAGACAGATTACGGGTCCGGAGATTATACAAGAAACTACCGAGAAGATCATCCAAATTCAACAACGGTTGAAAACCGCCCAAAGTCGACAAAAGAGCTACGCTGACATTAAAAGAAAAGATATAGAATTTGAAACTGGAGAGATGGTCATGCTTAAAGTTGCACCTTGGAAAGGCGTTGTTCGATTTGGTAAACGAGGGAAATTAAATCCAAAGTATATTGGACCATTCAAGATTATTGATCGTGTCGGACCAGTAGCTTACCGACTTGAGTTACCTCAACAACTCGCGGCTGTACATAACACTTTCCACGTCTCGAATTTGAAGAAATGTTTTGCTAAAGAAGATCTCACTATTCCGTTAGATGAAATCCAAATCAACGAAAAACTTCAATTCATCGAAGAACCCGTCGAAATAATGGATCGTGAGGTTAAAAGACTTAAGCAAAACAAGATACCAATTATTAAGGTTCGATGGAATGCTCGTAGAGGACCCGAGTTCACCTGGGAGCGTGAAGATCAGATGAAGAAGAAATACCCGCATCTATTTCCAGAAGATTCGTCAACACCTTCAACAGCTTAAAATTTCGGGACGAAATTTATTTAACGGGTAGGTACTGTAGTGACCCGAACTTTTCCATGTTTATATATATTAATTGAGATTGATATTTACATGATTAAATGTTTCCAACATGTTAAGCAATCAAACTTGTTAAGATTTGATTAATTGAAATATGTTTCATATAGACAATTGACCACCCAAGTTGACCGGTGATTCACGAACGTTAAAACTTGTAAAAACTATACGATGACATATATATGGTTATATATATAGTTAACATGTTTTTATTATAAGTATGTATCTCATTAAGTATTTTAACAATGAGTTATATACATAAAAATGAGACTATTAATTTAAGAAACTCGAAAACGATATATATAACGATTATCGTTATAACAACGTCTTACTAGATACATATGAATCATATTAAGATATTGATACACTTGGTTAATTATGTTAAATGATAAGTAGATATATTATTAAGTGTATTAACAATGAAATACATATGTAAAAAATAAGACTACTAACTTAATGATTTCGAAACGAGACATATATGTAACGATTATCGTTGTAACAACATTTATCTGTATATACATCATACTAAGATATATTATATATCATAATATCATGATAATATAACAATTTAACATCTCATTTGTTATAATGAACAATGGGTTAACAACATTCAACAAGATCGTTAACCTAAAGGTTTCAAAACAACATTTACATGTAACGACTAACGATGACTTAACGACTCAGTTAAAATGTATATACATGTAGTGTTTTAATATGTATTTATACACTTTTGAAAGACTTAAATACACTTATCAAAATACTTCTACTTAACAAAAATGCTTACAATTACATCCTCGTTCAGTTTCATCAACAATTCTACTCGTATGCACCTGTATTCGTACTCGTACAATACACAGCTTTTAGATGTATGTACTATTGGTATATACACTCCAATGATCAGCTCTTAGTAGCCCATGTGAGTCACCTAACACATGTGGGAACCATCATTTGGCAACTAGCATGAAATATCTCATAAAATTACAAAAATATGAGTAATCATTCATGACTTATTTACATGAAAACAAAATTACATATCCTTTATATCTAATCCATACACCAACGACCAAAAACACCTACAAACACTTTCATTATTCAATTTTCTTCATCTAATTGATCTCTCTCAAGTTCTATCTTCAAGTTCTAAGTGTTCTTCATAAATTCTACAAGTTCTAGTTACATAAAATCAAGAATACTTTCAAGTTTGCTAGCTCACTTCCAATCTTGTAAGGTGATCATCCAACCTCAAGAAATCTTTGTTTCTTACAGTAGGTTATCATTCTAATACAAGGTAATAATCATATTCAAACTTTGGTTCAATTTCTATAACTATAACAATCTTATTTCAAGTGATGATCTTACTTGAACTTGTTTTCGTGTCATGATTCTGCTTCAAGAACTTCGAACCATCCAAGGATCCGTTGAAGCTAGATCCATTTTTCTCTTTTCCAGTAGGTTTATCCAAGGAACTTAAGGTAGTAATGATGTTCATAACATCATTCGATTCATACATATAAAGCTATCTTATTCGAAGGTTTAAACTTGTAATCACTAGAACATAGTTTAGTTAATTCTAAACTTGTTCGCAAACAAAAGTTAATCCTTCTAACTTGACTTTTAAAATCAACTAAACACATGTTCTATATCTATATGATATGCTAACTTAATGATTTAAAACCTGGAAACACGAAAAATACCGTAAAACCGGATTTACGCCGTCGTAGTAACACCGCGGGCTGTTTTGGGTTAGTTAATTAAAAACTATGATAAACTTTGATTTAAAAGTTGTTATTCTGAGAAAATGATTTTTATTATGAACATGAAACTATATCCAAAAATTATGGTTAAACTCTAAGTGGAAGTATGTTTTCTAAAATGGTCATCTAGACGTCGTTCTTTCGACTGAAATGACTACCTTTACAAAAACGACTTGTAACTTATTTTTCTGACTATAAACCTATAATTTTTCTGTTTAGATTCATAAAATAGAGTTCAATATGAAACCATATCAATTTGATTCACTCAAAACGGATTTAAAATGAAGAAGTTATGGGTAAAACAAGATTGGATAATTTTTCTCATTTTAGCTACGTGAAAATTGGTAACAAATCTATTCCAACCATAACTTAATCAACTTGTATTGTATATTATGTAATCTTGAGATACCATATACATGTATACAATGTTTCGACCTATCATGTCGACACATCTATATATATTTCGGAACAACCATAGACACTCTATATGTGAATGTTGGAGTTAGCTATACAGGGTTGAGGTTGATTCCAAAATATATATAGTTTGAGTTGTGATCAATACTGAGATACGTATACACTGGGTCGTGGATTGATTCAAGATAATATTTATCGATTTATTTCTGTACATGTAACTGTGGACAACTAGTTGTAGGTTACTAACGAGGACAGCTGACTTAATAAACTTAAAACATCAAAATATATTAAAAGTGTTGTAAATATATTTTGAACATACTTTGATATATATGTATATATTGTTATAGGTTCGTGAATCAACCAGTGGCCAAGCCTTACTTCCTGACGAAGTAAAAATCTGTGAAAGTAAGTTATAGTCCCACTTTTAAAATCTAATATTTTTGGAATGAGAATACATGCAGGTTTTATAAATGATTTACAAAATAGACACAAGTAAGTGAAACTACATTCTATGGTTGAATTATCGAAATCGAATATGCCCCTTTTTATTAAGTCTGGTAATCTAAGAATTAGGAAACAGACACCCTAATTGACGCGAATCCTAAAGATAGATCTATTGGGCCTAACAAACCCCATCCAAAGTACCGGATGCTTTAGTACTTCGAAATTTATATCATATCCGAAGGGTATCCCGGAATGATGGGGATATTCTTATATATGCATCTTGTTAATGTCGGTTACCAGGTGTTCACCATATGAATGATTTTTATCTCTATGTATGGGATGTGTATTGAAATATGAAATCTTGTGGTCTATTATTATGATTTGATATATATAGGTTAAACCTATAACTCTCCAACATTTTTGTTGACGTTTTAAGCATGTTTATTCTCAGGTGATTATTAAGAGCTTCCGCTGTCGCATACTTAAATAAGGACGAGATTTGGAGTCCATGCTTGTATGATATTGTGTAAAAACTGCATTCAAGAAACTTATTTTGTTGTAACATATTTGTATTATAAACCATTATGTAATGGTCGTGTGTAAACAGGATATTTTAGATTATCATTATTTGATAATCTACGTAAAGCTTTTTAAACCTTTATTGATGAAATAAAGGTTATGGTTTGTTTTAAAATGAATGCAGTCTTTGAAAAACGTCTCATATAGAGGTCAAAACCTCGCAACGAAATCAATTAATATGGAACGTTTTTAATCAATAAGAACGGGACATTTCAGTTGTACGATTCGGTAAATGAGGAAAGCTAAGTCCTAGGTACGTAGGACCATTTGAAATCACCGAAAGAATTTGAGCAGTTGCTTATCGATTAAAGCTACCGCAAGAACTTAGTAGTGTTCATGACACATTTCACGTGTCAAATTTAAAGAAATGTTTAGCTGAAGAGGATGTCGTAATTCCTCTTGATGAAATACGAATCAATGATAAACTCCATTTTATCGAAGAACCTGTTGAAATCATAGACCGTGAGGTCAAATAATTAAAACAAAGCAAAATACTGATAGTTAGGGTTTGTTGGAACGCTAGACGAGGACCCGAGTTTACTTGGGAACGTGAGGATCAAATGAAGCAAAAGTATCCACATTTGTTCACTGATATCGCTCATAAAACAGGTACTACTCAAAATTTCGGGACGAAATTTTCTTTAACGGGGAGGTTATGTGATGACCCGGAAAATTTTGACAATTTAAACCAATTCTCTATATGATTTAATATTATATAAACCCGTGTATATATATATATATATATATATATATATATATATATATATATATATATATATATATATATATATATATTATAAGATGTACAAGTAAAACACTATTTGCTACAGTAAAAACGACTTTGCTACAGTAGCAACTATTTGCTACAGTAACACTATTTGCTACAGTAACACTATTTGATGTCGACGAACTAGCAAACAAAAATGGATAAGGCGGCCATGCGATCGCATGGCAAAAATACTGAAAATTCATGTGATCGCATGAGCTACAGTAAATGGAAAAGTAATATAAATACGCCTGTTTGCTCGACGGATTCTTCACATTCTTTTTTTCTTCTTCTATAATCTGTATTTATATTTATAATTATAATTTTAATTATAATTTAAGTTTAATAATAATAAGGTATATACGAGGGTGTTTTTAATTCGGGTTTCAAACCGCTTTAACCTAAGGAAATATTGGGTATTGTTCGGGGTATTGTTCTTGAATCCAATGCCAACCATACAGTCGTGTACCATCATTACGTTTACGCAATTTGCCTACAATATTGAGTCTCAATATTGAACTGTGAGTTTATAGTCTCCCTTTTTAAATACTTTAAATATTTTTGGGCTGAGAATACATGCAATTTATTTTAAACGCAATAAGACACAAGTACATACTAAATTCTACACTGAGTTAAACCGAAAATCCCTTAGCTTTGGTAACTAGTAGCTGCCAGTACATAGGATATGGACTGGTGGGCACGAATAATTGTATATGGATCCATAGGGCTTGACATCCCCGTCCGAGCTAGAGCGCTAGCCTTTTAAGGGACGTATGTTATTTGAGTTTATGACACGTTGGTTTGCGTGTATTAAAACGAATGGGGTAATTATCATTATAACGTTAAAGTTTAGTTACCAGTGTGCTCTGTTACGTAGAATCTATTGATAAATTTTTGATGAAATCTTGTGGTCTATCTTTATATATAATTATGACTCGAGCAATTAAACCTATAACTCACCAACATTCGTGTTGACTTTTTAGCATGTTTTATTCTCAGGTCCTTAGACTGCTTCCGCTGTGATGTGCTTGTTGCCTGCATGGAGTCTCTCATGCTTTGTATAAAGTTTATTGCATTCGAAATAAAAACTGCGTTGTGTAATAAATAAGTTGACTGTGATGTCAAACTGTATGATAAAAACTTATGTATTTTGGGGATTTGCTTATACGTAAGCACTCACCCACATGTTTATAACTTTCTATGTTTAGAAAGTCACTTATTTTAATGAATGCAATATTTTATCAAAACGTATCATATAGAGGTCAAAACCTCACTGTGAAATCAATGATTAACGTGCCGCGTCAATAGCGATTTTGACGGGTCGTTACAATTCTCGTTACTCTTCTGGGTCTGTGGTGCCTACGGAGCTTGTGGTGATTGCAGTGATTGTGGTGCTGGAGAGGATGCTGGTACTGGTGGTGTTGCTGTTGGTACTGCTTGTAGTACATGCGTAGTAGATGCGAGCCTAGCTTACAAAATCGAACACCGTCAACTTCAGGGTTTCTACTTTACGCTCGAGTCTATGAATTTGTTCTACCCATTCTTCCGTAAGGTTTGTCAATTCTTGATATTTAGTTCGAAGTCTTGTAACTTCTTCTAATAATACTATCTGATTAGAATTTGGGAGTAGAGGACGAATACTATCTTTAACTACATCAAGTCGACCTTCGTGGCGAAGAATCCTTGCGAAAAGAGTGAAAACGGTATTGCGAACAGGTTCACCGGTAAGCGGATCGAGTACTCCGAAGTTAGGTGGTAAGTTAGGCTCGTGATATGGAGTACCTTCTTCATTTCTCCATAGGGTAAGTATTTCACGAACCCAACCCCACTTTCTAAAGAAATCACGGTAGTTGATCGGTTGGTGCGCTCCCGTCACGCTGTCTTCAGAGCTGGAGAAACTTGGTCTATTCGAAGAGGTCATCTTACACGATTACAGAAAGTTATGAAATGATTCTTGATATGAATTGAGGGTTGGATACTGGATGATATCTCCGTCTTCTCGAATACATATATATAGCAAAAAGATTCCGTAATTTACGGAGGGAGTTTCGGAAAGTGTCAAATAAGATCCATGGTAATAGATATGATAGGATATGATATTCGTCTATACATCGTGTATGCAATAAATGCAAAAACACGTATCAAGACTTAGGAATGATAGGCAGGTAATTTCCGACTAGAAATGATAAGCAAAACTTTTGACATGCAGACCAGGTTCAAGTCCAGACTTATTAATGTATCCTAACAACTACTAGGTCGAAGTCCAGACTCATTAATGAATCCTAATAACTACTAGTTAGACACACTAATGCAAGACCTGGTTCGATAAGACCACCGCTCTGATACCAACTGTAAAGACCCGTCCTAATCCATCTGGATGAAGTCATCAACATTTTTCCCCATTGCGAGGTACTGTCTTACATATGCCATGAACGACTCCATGTAATATCTTTAAAATGAGCAAATGCACAGCGGAAGATTTCTTTCATACCTGAGAATAAACATGCTTTAAAGTGTCAACCAAAAGCGTTGGTGAGTTTATAGGTTTATCGTAATCAATCATTTCCATAATTTTAATAGACCACAAGATTTCATTTTTATATTACACATAACCTGTGTAATAAAATAGTACGCATAATCTGCGAATTAAAATTCATTCATATGGTGAACATCTGGTAACTGACATTAATAAAATGCATCTAGAATATCCCCAATATACAGGTACACTCATCTATATATAAAAAATCAAAGTACTAAAGCATCCATAACCTGGATGGGGTTCGTTAGGCCCATAGATCTATCTTCAGGATTCGCGTCAATTTGGGGGTCTGTTCCCAAATTCTTAGGCTACCAAGCTAAAAAGGGTGATATCCGGTATAATAATTCAACCATAGAATCTAGTTTCAGTATTTGTGTCTATTTTGTAAAACAACTATAAAAGCAGCGCATGTATTCTCAGTCCCAAAAATATATATTGCAAAAGCATTTAAAAAGGGAGCAAATGAAACTCACAATACGATATTTTGTAGTAAAAATATGCATACGATGGAACTGAACAATGTAAGGTTGGCCTCGGATTCACAAACCTATATCATTTATATATATATATTAACACATATAATTGTAATCGCACAAATTTATATATATCTTATTATTAATTGTTATTTTATTAATTTATATATTAATAACTTAATTAAATATTTATTTTTATATACTTTAAATGAATAGTTAATATTTATTACAAAAATATTAATACCAATATATCATCGATAAACACTATAACAAACTTATCTAGATATGGCTTACACACACGGTTCATGAGATCCATGAACATAGCCGGTGCGTTCGTCAATCTAAACGGCATTACGGTAAATTCATGATGACCATAGCGTGTCCTAAACGCTGTCTTCGGTATATCTGCTTCCTTCACTCTCATCTGATGATAACCTGACCTTAGATCGATCTTAGAATAACATGCTGATCCTTGCAATTGATCAAACAAGTCATCAATCCTCGGCAACGGATATCTATTTTTGATAGTCAACTTATTCTACTCCCTATAATCAATACAGAGTCTCATAGATCCATCCTTCTTCTTTACAAACAGTACTGGATCTCCCCATGGTGACGAGCTCGGTCGAATGAATCCTTTATCTAAAAGCTCTTGCAGTTGACTAGATAACTCTTACAATTCGGGTGGTGCAAGTCTATACGGTGCACACGCTACTGGCACCGCTCCAGGAACTAAATCAATCTGGAACTTTACATCTCTAGGCGGAGGTAATCTGGGTAACTCATCGGGAAAAATATCGGGAAATTCTCTAACAATGGGCACATCTTCGAGTTTCTTGCCTTCAGATTCAATTTTGCTTACGTGAACCAGCATAGCAAGACAGCCCTTTCTCATGTGTTTCTGCACTTTCAAACAGTTAATGAAATGTAACGGCGTATTGCTTCGCTCTCCATACACCATTAAAGGTTCACCTTCAGTAACAGGAATGCGAATCGCTTTCTGATAACAAACAATGTCGGCTCTATTCTCGGATAACCAGTCCATTCCAACCACAAGTTTGAAACTTCCTAGTTTAATCGGTATCACATCTATCTTAAACAACATTCCAGCCAAAGTCAAAGTACAATCATGGTAAACCTTATCAGCACTCATTAGATTACCATTTCCTAGCTATATAGAATATAAGTTTTCTAATGACGATACAACATTCTTAAGATTATGGCAAAAATCTCTAGACACAAAGCTTCTATCAGCTCCAGAATCAAAAAGTACATAAACATGTTGATTATCGAGAAGAAATGTACCCGTGACTAGCTTAGGATCATCACGAGCTTCACTGGATTTAATGTTGAAAGCTCTTCCTCTTGCAGGTTCATTAGTCTTACTAGCAGTTGGGCAATTCTTCCGGAAATGACCTTCTTTTTTGCACCCATAACACATATTCGTACCAGTTTTACACTCGGTAACCAAATGTCCACTCCTCTTGCACTTATCACACCTTCTCAAACAATCTCCCGGATGATGTCTATTACACTTAGCACACAACGGGAACTTTCCCTTATAACCAGAATTAGCATTTGGGGTTGCAGTATTACTCTTGGCAGTATCTTGTTTCTTAAAGGGCTGCTGACTGTAATTCTTCCCTGAGTTATTGTTATTGTTCCATTTCCTCTTATTATCATGAGTTTTAGTCTCAATTGAGGCAGGAGTCTTTCCTAGTTGTTCAACTTGATCGATTAGCTCACTAGCCATCTCGACAGCTTCTTGTATAGTTCTTGGCTTCGAAGTAGTCACACCACTTTGAATCTTCTCGGTCAAACCGTTCGCATAAAGAGTGATCTTGCGGCCTTCGGGAGTAACCATATGTGGACACATGAGAACTAAAAGAATCTCTTGTTGTAGCTAGTTAAATCAGTACCTACTAGCTTCAGGTTTTGGAGTTCTCGCTCCATCTTAACAGTTTTGGTGTAGGGACAATACTCTTCAATCATCCGTCATTTCAAATCCTCCCATGGAGTCTCAAAAGCCTGATCCATACCTACAGAATTTGCATAAGTATTCCACCATGTCAAGGCGCCATCTGATAACTCAGAAGTTTCAAACTTCATTCTATCCGCATCTCTACAGTCACTGATACAGAAAACTGACTCGAGCTTCTCAAACCAACGAGTCAAACCAACTGGACCTTCGGTGCCATTAAAGGAGCTTGGTTCACAACTCGGGAAAGTCTTATACGTACACCCTGCTTGTCCATTGTTCTGAGTATTGGTCGTATCCTGGTTTCGCTGATTCGTAGCGTTCACATTGTTGCTATTGGTTCCATTACGGAGTTCTGCCACGGCCTCGGTCAATCCTTCGGTAATCCACCGACGAACATCAGCGTGGGAAACTTGCTTGGGCGGCATTATCTTTCTGGTCAAGATAATACATTCGGTTAGTGTCAATGAAATCGATATATAAAATATACTAGCAACGGAATGATGCATAGTAACTAATATTAAATCACAACGATTCTAGTAGCACTAGTGATATGTAGTAGCGATACATAGCGTTTAGTAGTAGCAGTAGTAAGAACAATGTACACTAGTAACATTATCACTAATTAGCAATAGTAGTAGCAACACCAAGCATAAATCGTCATTAATAAACCAATACTTAAAGAAAAAAACTTTTCGTTCAATAATCATGCATAACCAACGAAAGTAACATATTCCTCATGTTATAAGTAAAACCACATAAGTAAAGCCACATCTAACAATGTATGTGCGGACATCATATAATAAACAATAATAATCAAATAATGTTTAATAGCGTGGAACAAGTCTAGTCGAGCGATCTCTATTTGCATTTCTGGAGTTTCTTCAACAAGTACTCGACCATTTTCTCCAAATTTTTGACTCGCAACGTGAGGTCACTAGGGTTGTTGTCATTAGCAGCAGCAGTAGAGGTACTAGGTTTAGAAGTAGATGTAGAAGCATCATAGGGATGGTAACGGCGACACATCTCAAGTGACTGGTTATCATAGGGAAAACTTTTATAAAATGGGTTATTACGCCGAGCAGGTCCTTTCGGTATCCTATAGTGGCCTCTAGATCTGTAGGGGTTAACATAATCGAGTTTAACAAAAGGTGACTGGGGTGAACCGGGTACATCAGGTTCGGATTCGGATTTGGGCTCCGATTCTTCCTCGGAATCCTCTGCCAGTTCCTTTCCTTTAGGCTCATACCCATGCTCAATTTCCATCTCGGGTTTCGATTCAGTATCATCTACAAACTCGAGTATCGTATTTCCTTGTGCTTGCACGGTCTCCTCGAATTCCGTGTCGGAGTCAGTAAGAATGATAGGATTAGAAGAAGTCATCTAGCACTCAAAGAAAAACACAAAGTTAGTCACTTAGTAATCATACCATAATAGATACCAAGTAACATAGTAATTTATTTAACTAGGGTTCATGTAACTTAACAAGTCTAAGGTTACAGTCTAGACGTACTAGTTGTCCTAACGTTCGACTCTATAATGCAGCCTAGTCCTAGGTAACCGATCTGCTCTAATACCAAATGTAATACCCCGTCAGAATCCACTAATGGAATATTAACTCCTGGTCCCACAGTTTAGCGGTCACGCCCTCTATATGAGACGTTTTCGAAAAGTATTCACATTAATCATTAAAACAAAGTCATTTAATAAAGAAAATGTAACCAGAAACATTTGACGTCAATGACTAATGTATATGAACCCGTTTCTTAAAAGAAAAACTATTTAAATGCGAATAATTGTTCTTGAAATGAAAATGATAAGCATGCTGGACGCCGTCCAGTTCTTGCAGTAAACAGCATATAACTTCAATTAAAGCGGAAGCACTATCTCTAGGTACCTGAGATGAAACATGCAAAACATCAACGAAAAACGTTGAGTGAATCTACAGGTTTAGTAAATCATTTCTTAAGTTAGGCCACAAGATTTTCTTAGAAAACATCGTAGGAAAAGTATACATTATCATGAGCACTTGATTATAAAGCTTTAACCATTGCGTGAGCCGAGCACACATCTTTAGTTTACCCTATACTGGTGATACACCGATCAAGTGTACATGTTACAACTACATAAGCACCTGTTTAACGTTACGGTGAGGTTTGTCAAACCTAACGGTACCGTCCCTATAAGTCGAGCTTACAAAGTAATTAATATAATCAAGCTAAGGGATTTTTTATCTGAACTCATATGTATATTCTTAGTAAGTTACTTGTTCCAAACACGTAAAACATTTGTAAAAGCATGCATCTCATCCCTGTAAAAACATAGTAGGGACTGTAGACTCACCTTAGTAAAAGCACTCGTAAAGATCTTAGCAAATCGTACTGTTGTCGAAACTCTCGACTGAACAACGCAACCTAATCAAGTAAATCATCTTAAGTATACACTAATAGGTCAAACTTCATCAACCCATAGTGTACACAAAGTCCTAGTGCTCAGACTGACTCAACGAAGAAGTAAAAGTCAACAAATCCAAGCAAGTCAACCAAAGTCAACCAAAGTCAAACCAAAAGTCAACTCGATCAAAGTGATTAACTAAAGTCAAACATCTCAGTAGGTCATGCAAACATGGTTAACAAGTCAAACCTAGGTCATATAACATGTTATAGCTCGTAGTTTAGCAAATCGCATTTTCCACACCTTGTAACATACTTTAGAAATTCGTACGTCGTAAAGAGATCCTACTATAGCACATAGCACATAAATCATATAATTATGATCAACTCCAGATCATAACTAGAATTAAAATAAATTCCAAAAAGTCCAGTCAAAACCTCATACGATAATTAAAAGTCATAAGCCAGAAGGGATCAAGTCTGAGTTCATTACAGAAATTTCTGCTCGCGCGTCAGTTTTTAAACATTTTTCAAAAAATATAGAAAATAGATTTTGATGAATGGCCAATTGGTATCATCTCAAAACATCTCAAAGTTTAAGTGATAAAATAATTAGAAATATTGCTTTATCCAATTCGTACAGATTTGCAAAATATTACAGACTCATCAGTTTTTGACCATCAATCGGACATATCATTTAGACGAGCATATATCTCATGGCAAATCACATTCTCGCAAGTTCGCATACAAATGAAATATGTCAAGTAACATATAAAATAACCTATTCCAGAAGATCAAAGTCTAAATAAATTCCTAGTTCATTCTAGAAATTTTTATGTGAACTTAAAAACTGATTCAGCATACTTTACAAATCAAATCTCCGTTTTATCATATCGGGAGCATTACATAACCTTTCGAAGCAAATATTTAGTCCAAATTGCATAAATTTTCACAAAGAATACAATAGTACACTTTATATAAGCTAAAACACAAAGCATGTAACTCAGAAAATTCGGATATCATGCAAACCCTAACGAAAATTTCGATTAAGCATATCTTGACCATACGATAAAGAAATCACGCAAAATCGGAGTCTAAAATTAATAAATTTTTGATATCTTTCTAATTAAACATATTATAAAGTCAGATCTCATGTCAATTAAATCAGATCATCAATAAACAAATTCATTTTTCGAACAAACAACGTTATTTACGCAATCAAACATCAATTAACAACATCTAACACCATTAATTGAGCACTAGACTTGATTACACTATGTAATTGAACAAAAAATTGAATTCATAAGATTAGGGTTTCTAGTTATACCTCAAACGATAAAATTGAACACACTAACGCGTAGAGAACGACGATTGGAACAACGTTCGTGTACAAGCTTTCTTCTAATTTTGAGTTTTGGGATGTGTGTACGTGTGGGCTGCAGTCGACGAGCAAGGAGGGGAGGAGGAGAAGCAATCGACCAAAAAAAAAAAAACAAGGAATGAGGGTTTCTCACTTAAGCTAGCCTTTTATACTTTAGTTTTAGGGCCTAACTCAATTAATCTAATGACCCACTTAATCAAACTAGTCCACTAAGGGGACTCATGGGGTGTTCGGCCGAATGGGGCCCTATAGGGGTGTCCTGGGCTCGTTTTGCTACTTCACTTGAATGCGCGTGGTCCGTTTCTTTGCCGTTAATCGTACCGGGTCTCCGGAACATTAACTAGTCGTTGAAACCCAATCACCGAGTTTAATTCATTAAATAAATAATAAATTAAAAATAATCTTCTTAAAGTCAATAATTATCGTAAATAATTATTGTGTCGTTTTTTCTGAGTTTCGTAAACTGAAAAGCTTTCTAGACGATAAACTTAATCCTAACGTTTCTAGTTATATCGTTAACCGAAATAAGTTCATAAATTAATATAACATATTAATTCAAACATTCCTCTAATAAGTTATGTATTTAATTCTATTAAACACACAAATCTAAGTAATCACCGTTAAATACTTAACGGACAATTAACGATAGTAAACGGAAAAAGTCGGGTTGTTACAATAATAATAATAATAATAATAATAATAATAATAATAATAATAATAATAATAATAATAATAATAATAATAATAATAAATATATAAATATAGAGAGAGTACGAGAGAGAGAGATGTTGAAAATGAAAAATGAAACTAGTTTCGAACGAATTTAAGGACCTCTCCCTCATTTAGCCCCCATGCGATCGCACGGGGTTTATGGCTTGTAGCCATGCGATCGCATGGGCTGTGTTTACAGCTCATGTTCGCCCAATGATTCTTGCCGACACTCGTTTATTATTATTATATATATTATATTTAATTTATATAATTACTTATATATTATATTAAATTCTCGTTCATAGTTAATTTGTAAAATTTGTTCCGATAATTTGTACGTTGACTCTCGACTTATGTTCCGGTTTCAGTTTCTTGAACGCATATTCGTACGCTTAGAAAACTGGTACTTTACATGAAATGTCCCGTTCATATTGATTATAAACGTTCCATATTAATTGATTTCGTCGCGAGGTTTTGACCTCTATATGAGACGTTTTTCAAAGACTGCATTCATTTTTAAAATAATCATAACCTTTATTTTATCGATAAAGGTTTAAAAAGCATTACGTAGATTATCAAATAATGATAATCTAAAATATACCGTTTACACACGACCATTACATAATGGTTTACAATAAGAATATATTACATCAAAAAATAAGTTTCTTGAATGCAGTTTTTACACATTATCATACAAGCATGGACTCCAAATCTTGTCCTTATTTTAGTATGCAACAACGGAAGCTCTTAATAATCACCTGAGAATAAACATTCTTAAAACGTCAATAAAAAATGTTGGTGAGTTATAGGTTTAACCTATATATTATCAAATCATAATAATAGACCACAAGATTTCATATTTCAATATACATTCCATTTATAGAGATAAAAATCATTCATATAGTGAACACCTGGTAACCGACATTAACAAGATGCAAATAAGAATATCCCCTATCATTTCGGGAAATCCTTCGGACATGATAAAAACGAATTCGAAGTAGTAAAGCATCCGGTACTTTGGATGGGGTTCGTTACTTTGGATGGGGTTCGTTAGGCCCAATAGATCTATCTTTAGGATTCGCGTCAATTAGTAGATCGGTTTACTAATTCTTAGGCTACCAAGCAAAAGGGGCATATTCGGCTTCGATCATTCACCCATATAATGTAGTTTCATTTACTTGTGTCTATTTCGTAAAACATTTATAAAACTGCATGTATTCTCATCCCAAAATATTAGATTTTAAAAGTGGAACTATAACTCACTTTCACAGATTTTTACTTCGTCGGGAAGTAAGACTTGGCCACTGGTCGATTCACGAACCTATAACAAATATGTACATATATATATCAAAGTATGTTTAAAATATAATTACAACATTTTTAATACGTTTTACTGTTTTAAGTTTATTAAGTCAGCTGTCCTCGTTAGTAACCTACAACTAGTTGTCCACAGTTAGATGTACAGAAATAAATCGATATAAATTATCTTGAATCAATCCACGACCCAGTGTATACATGTCTCAGGCTTGATCACAACTCAAAGTATATATATTTTTGGAATCAACCTCAACCCTGTATAGCTAACTCCAACATTACTGCATATAGAGTGTCTATGGTTGTTCCAAATAACATATATACATGGGTCGATATGATATGTCAAAACATTTGCTTACGTGTCTATGGTATCCCAAGATTACATAATATATTAGAATACATGTATACTACAATATAAGTTAGCTAGGATATGATTAATATAGATTTGTTACCAATTTTCACGTAGCTACAACAAGAAAAATTATCCAATCTTGTTTTACCCATAATTTCTTCGTTTTAAATCCATTTTGAGTGTTTCAAGTTGCTATGATTTCATATTGAACTTAAGTTTATGAATCTAAATAGAAAAAGTATAAGTTTATAGTCGAAAATACAGGTTACAGGTCGTTTTTGTAAAGGTAGTCATTTCAGTCGAAAGAACGACGTCTAGATGACCATTTTGAAAAAACATACTTCCACTTTGAGTTTAACCATGATTTTTGGATATAGTTTCATGTTCATAAAACAAAATCATTTTCCCAGAAGAACAACTTTTAAATCAAAGTTTATCATAGTTTTTAATTAACTAACCCAAAACAGCCCGCGATGTTACTACGACGGCGTATATCCGGTTTTACGGTGTTTTTCATGTTTCCAGGTTTTAAATCATTAAGTTAGCATATCATATAGATATAGAACATGTATTTAGTTGATTTTAAAAGTCAAGTTATAAGGATTAACTTTATTTGCGAACAAGTTTAGAATTAACTAAACTATGTTCTAGTGATTACAAGTTTAAATCTTCGAATAAGATAGTTTTATATGTATGAATCGAATGATATTATAAACATCATTACTACCCTAATTTTAGTAGGTAAACCTACCGGAAATGAGAAAAATAGATCTAGCTTCAAAGGATCCTTGGATGGCTTGAAAGTTCTTGAAGTAGAATCATGACACGAAAACAAGTTCAAGTAAGATTTTCACTCGAAATAAGATTGTTATAGTTATAAAAATTGAATCAAAGTTTGAATATGAGTATTACCTTATATTAGAAAGATATCTTACTGTAAATAAGAAAGATTTCTTGAGGTTGGATGATCACTTTACAAGATTGGAAGTAAGCTAGCAAACTTGGAAGTATTCTTGATTTTATGAAACTAGAACTTATAGAATTTATGGAGAACACTTAGAACTTGAAGATAGAACTTGAGAGAGATAAATTTGATGAAGAAAATTGAAGAATGAAAGTGTTTGTAGGTGTTTTTGGTCGTTGGTATATGGATTAGATAAAGAGGATGTGTAATTTTGTTTACTTGTAAATAAGTCATGAATGATTACTAGTATTTTTGTAATTTTATGAGATATTTCATGCTAGTTGCCAAATGATGGTCCCCACATGTGTTAGGTGACTCACAAGGGCTGCTAAGAGTTGATCATTGGAGTGTATATACCAATAGTAAATACATTTAGAAGCTAGGTATTGTACGAGTACGAACACGAGTGCATACGAGTAGAATTGTTGATGAAAATGAATGAGGATGTAATTGTAAGCATTTTTGTTAAGTAGAAGTACTTTGATAAGTGTCTTGAAGTCTTTCAAAAGTGTATGAATACATATTAAAATACTACATGTATATACATTTTAACTGAGTCGTTAAGTCATCGTTAGTCGTTACATGTAAGTGTTGTTTTGAAACCTTTAGGTTAACGATCTTGTTAAATGTTGTTAACCCATTGTTTATTATATCTAAAGAGATGTTAAATTATTACATTATCATGATATTCTGATGTATTAATATATCTTAATATGATATATATACAATTAAATGTCGTTACAACGATAATCGTTACATATATGCCTCGTTTCGAAATCCTTAAGTTAGTAGTCTTGTTTTTACATATGTAGTTCATTGTTAATATACTTAATGATATGTTTACTTATCATAATATCATGTTAACTATATATATATATATATATATATATATATATATATATATCCATATATATGACATCATATAGTTTTTACAAGTTTTAACGTTCGTGAATCACCGGTCAACTTGGGTGGTCAACTGTCTATATGAAACCTATTTCAATTAATCACGTCTTAACAAGTTTGATTGCTTAACATGTTGGAAATACTTAATCATGTAAATATCAATTTCATTTAATATATATAAACATGGAAAAGTTCGGGTTACTACATTACATTACGCGACGTGTACCTTTTACAATAATTAGACTTAAATCAACTAATAACTATATTACTCGAAGTGTAACTTAATCATTTAAGTGTTTTGGTCATTTGCTTCTATAAATCATTGTCTCGTTATATATATAGAAGTATTATTTTAAATCGATACGTCTTATTATTAATATTACACTGTAAAATATATATATTTTCATTTAGAAATATAAATTTGTACGTATAATATGTATTTGAAATATTTAATTAATAATATAATATTTAGTTTTTCCAAGTTAATTGTATTTCAAAGTTTATTTTAAAATTGTTTAAAAATATTATGACACGTAACGTTTACACTTTAAAACTTAATTTGATATCATTTATTTATGTACTAGCATTTATTTTAAAAACATATCTAGATATCAATCGAATCAAATAACAGTTGTTACTATCGTTTACTTAACTAATTTGAAATCCTATATATCTTCAATATTCGTAAAAACGTTTTAAATACATGTTGCGAGTTATTTATATATTTACTTATAATAATTAATATCCTATTGTATATATATTCAAATTACGTTTTCAAAACATTTTAATAATCAAATTCTATTGAAACGAAAAGCGTTTCCGCACGTTTGAAAATAGATTAATTGAATATTATGAAATCCAATTCTCCACTAACCTTTGTCTAACTTTCGTTAATTGACACAATTGTTCTTACTTGTAATTCTCTTTACCATTTTTCGAATGTTGTGAAAATGTAAAGATTTCTCAAATCATAGTGGACCTCATAACAGAGACTCGTAATCATAATTCAATGTAACTGATAATTCAATCATTTGAAATTATCTTTTAACTTCGTAAGTAATTATATCCAATAGGTATTCAAACCAAGATGTTTAATGTACGGTAACATATACCCTAAACATTTATTAACGTTCTCTAGTTATTATATATATATATATATATACATTTATGCACAAAACAAGTTACATATATTGGTTCGTGAATCGACGGGGTTCGGTCGAGGTTAATGAATGTATGAACATAGTTTAAAATTTTTGAGATTCCACTTAACAAACTTTGCTTATCGTGTCGGAATAATATAAAAATGAAGTTTAAATTTGGTTGAAAATTTCCGGGTTGTCACAATAGTGTCCTTGAAGATGCAAGTAGATGAAGATGTAGATGTTGTTCCTTGAAGACAAGAGTTTAAAATGGATGATGATATTACAATGTGATTTGTTGTATCATCT
The DNA here is from genome assembly GCF_046630445.1 of Rutidosis leptorrhynchoides. Lineage (NCBI taxonomy): Eukaryota > Viridiplantae > Streptophyta > Magnoliopsida > Asterales > Asteraceae > Rutidosis > Rutidosis leptorrhynchoides. Next base: position 268,216,332 of record NC_092335.1, read on the forward strand.
GAATGTGAGTGAAATCTATAACTATATACACCTTCATGAAATTGTCTTTAAAATTAATCAAGTTTTAGTGAGGATATATAAATTAAATTGTGGAGCCATATATAAACAGAGATAGCCGACATGGTTGAAATAATTATCACATATTATTGTTCTCATTCTATCCTAATCCTAAATATAATAATATAAGTAACACATAGCTATATCAAATGCATGGAACAAGAAATGGTGGTGTCTGTGTAAATACAAAAGAAGAAAAGCAAACATAGTACCAATCATGTATCAATTAAGAATAGTTAGCAGCCATTTAATTTGGTTGTTTCTACCGACAGTTTTCTCGGAGTGCTATATCGTATCCCGTTGATAATCAGTGGCGGATAAAAAGTCTTCAGAAAATCCCAAATTTTAATATTAATTATCTTTATTTATTTCAGTCATTATAGTATAAAAACCGATCATTAATTCTGTAAAATTATTAAATAAAAAATTAAATCACTATCCGCGCTCGATTCCAGGTAGAATATAAAAAAATTTAAAATTTAACAAATAGTTCCTAAATACATAATTAATAAGCCTATAAAGTATATAACTCATTTTCGGATCACCGTTTATTTTAAAATCACATAAGTTCGAATTAAACTTCTCTAACTAATAATCGAAACGTCCAACGAGTATTACAATCATTAAATAATTATATTTCATATACTCTATAAATATATATACATATATATAGATTTATTTTAATAATAATTTAATTATATCTTATATTATTTTATATTTTCAGTTATAACGATTAAATCGTATATTATTATTTTAAATTATTATATATACATATATTTATATTTATATGTATACTCATTTATTTACAAATAATGGTTCGTGAATCGTCGAAAATAGTCAAAGGTTAAATGAAGACAGTTCAAAAATTTTGTGACTCAGGATAACAAACTTTGCTTATCGTGTCAGAAATATGAAATCATATAAAGATTTGGTTCAAAATAAGTCGAAATTTTCCGGGTCGTGACAATAACTTCATAAAAAAACTGAAGGATATCGAAAAAAAAAGTACAATGGAACGATGATTACAACCAAGAAACAAATCATGGAAAAATACAAAAGATGAGCAACATAAAGAAGAAAGCTAATGGGAAAGTAAGAAACGATTATGCTCCCAAACACATGATTGAAGATTGGACCATAACTTTGGACGGAACATTAATACCCCATATCTTTGATTGCGAGCCAATGAAAAATCATAGCTTTGGACGAAACATTATTACCCCATATTACTTTAGGCCAAATAGGAGAAGCAAGATTGTTCGATTATACTAAAATCATCACGGCATCCGCAACAAAAACAGACGTTTGGGCCTGCGGCCCATGAATAGAATCTGGAACATTTTCATTTATTTTGAAACGAGATAACAGAGAGGACAATTCATGAACTTTGATTAAATTGAAGGGAGACAAATGAAAAGCTAAAATAAACTTCCACCCCACTTGAATTGAAGGTTATTGCCTTTGATTTTCTAAAAGATCGAGTTACAATCACTATCCTACTAAGTATTTAACGTAAGTTCTCACAATCAAATAAGTAGCATGTCACACCGATAGCAATCATACAATGTTCAGATATATACCGAGAGTTGTCTCGAATAAAAGGTTTTATCAAGAAGCGTTTTATCAAGGCTTGGTCCGTTGAATAAATAGGCACGAGTAACAGGAGGTTTTCCACCAAGCTGAGTTTGGGCACAACCTTAAGGTGCTAAATCTAGTTGTTCTACAATCTTAGAATCAAAGTAATAAATCTTCGGTTGTCCGATTAAACAAAATATATTAATCACTAGTGCATGCAAATCTTAAGACCCAAAAAAATATCAAACTTTTTTGAGTAAGCGAGGAAACACTCATATGAACGAGCACATTGGCTCCCCCATAGAAGGTAAAACCTCGGGTAATCAAACCCCCCGAGCGTGAGACATGGTACCGGGTGAATTGTGCATTATGCGCACCCTCTTGTCACACTCCTTTTTTGAACAATTTGACATAGCCAGTAATTGAACCCGGGTGGTGTGCTTCATTGGGCAACTCGGTGGTCACTCAGGCAAGCCTGAATGGTTAAAAATATCAAACTTTAGGCAATCACAACTAACAAATCCAATACAACAAACAATCAAGAACATGTATAGTATTAAATATGCAACTTGCAATCAAAAGTTCAATAAGATAAATCCTAAAACCTTAAATGTTCCGACAGAAAGAATATTTCTCTTAGCTTGTAGAAACCTTAAATGTTCCGACAGAAAGAATATTTCTCTTAGCTTGTAGTTAGATAAATCTATGGGTAGTGAACCGTAGACAACTACTTTTTGGCCATATAAAACCAAACATGCTTCATAAAGTTATACATTACAACACACAGTAAGACATATGTACAGCTAAAATTTGGTTGTGTACCGATCGATCACCACCCTAAATCTATATGTCTGGAGTCATGTGCTTCGTGTCTGTAACGATCCTACTTTTTCCGTTATCTTTTACCGTTTATTATTTAACGTCCGTTAATTGTTATTCGTGCCACGCCATTTCTATGACCTATATTATTATTTTAGTAATAATATATTAATTATTATGTGTCATATGAATATTTGTGTACATACTTTAAGTTATATGTTTCTACGTGTCGCGGATTTCTATCCGGCGAATCTTTTCGGTTTTCAAACCAACGGTCAAGCTTTTGGGATTTTTAAGTCCTAATTATTTTAAATATGATATTTTAATGTCATATGTATATATATATAGTGTTTATATATATTTTTCGTTGCGTATTTGTTATCTCTCCGAATTTTTAATCGCGTAGTCGTGTTTTCGCGTTTCGGGCTTCGATCGAGCGTTCGAGCCACAAGGATTTCAACATTAAGCAATATTGGCCCACTAAGAGGCCCACCCCCATGCCCATCGGCGAAACACTCCAAGGGGAGGGAGTGTTAGGCTCATTTCCTCATTATTTTGATTTTATTCATTTTATTAAACACTTCCTCAAAACCCTTTTCCTCTCATTCTATTTTTTTCCTCTTTTTCTTTTTGTTTGAGCCGTCACCCACAAACATCATCATCATCTTCAATTGTTCATCATCAAGAGCTTGGATCATCTAATCGTTTGCATAATCGGATTCTACACATTCTCCTCTACGCGTCTACATTAATCTTTTCTCGATTAGGGTATAAACCCTAACCCTAGTGTAACGACCCGGAAATTTCCGACCAAATTTAAACTCTAATCTCTATATGGTTCCGACACGATAAGCAAAAACCCTAAAGTTGACCCGCACTTTTTCGATCGTTCTATACTTATAAGATTAATATTTACATAAATTAAACCTTACCAACATGATAAGCAATCCAAATTGTTGAGACTTATGTTTTCGAAAAGAGTTTTACACAACGTTTGACCGTCTAATTTGACCGATGATATCACGAACTATATAACATATGATAATTATACGTTTGTGTATATATATGTATATATACATATTTAACATGGTTTATGGATGTTTTAATATCTCATTTTGTATTAATAACAATAAGTTATAAGTATATTTTGAAACTACTAACTTAAGTTTTCAAAACAATAACCATACATAACGTTATTTGATATAAATACTTATGACTTATAATGTTTATACATATAACGTATAAGTAATGTATTTAATCACTTTTAAGGACTTAAATACATAAAACAATATAAGTATATTCACAAAAGATAGCTATATTTGAATCCTCGTTCCGTTTTCTCAAAGATTTCTACACGTATATTTAGGGTATATGTACCCGTATCATACGCAGCTTCTAGATGTATTTACTATTGGTATATACCAATAAAAATCTGCTCCTTAGCAGCCTTAAATGATTAAGAAACATGTGGAACCAACCATTTGTCAAGTAGCATGAATTATTTAGCAAGAAAACAAAGTTAGGTATCTTTTTTTTCCTTTATAACCTAAAAACGTTTTTATGCATGCACACCATTTCTTCACCCCATTTTCTCATACTTACACTTCCATTTCTCTCTCAAAATACTCTTAAATTCATACTTGATCATCTCCAAGCATTTTCCCCATCATTTAGCTTCAAAAACCTTACTTAAACACCATAAGAAAACCATACAAAAACACTTCAAGAAATCCTTCCAAGAACACAAACTTACTTCCAATCTTTCATCCAATTCCATCACCCTTTTGGTTCTAGCTTTTTACTCCTCTTTTACAGCAACCTTGTCCAAGGAACTTGAGGTAGTATCTATGTTCATAACCTTATTCGATTCATATATATATAGCTATCATATTTTGTGGTATACAATTTTAACAACAAGAACATAGTTTGAAAGTTTTCAAACTTGTTTGCAAACTAAATAGATCCTTCTAACTTAACTTTTAAAATACTTCAAGACCTGTAATATAACTTAAATATATGCTAACTTAACAAGGTATAACTTGGTTTTTCAAAGAATATCTTAAAAACTGTTTTTACGACGTCGGAGTGTAACCGGGGACTGTTTTGGGTTGGATAATTAAAAACTATCTTAAACTTTGAATTGGAGGTTTATGTTCTGGAAAAATGATTTTTACTATAAATATGTTAACACATAAATATTTCATGATTTAATTCAAAGTATAAGTATTTTTAGAAAAATGGTCATTAAGTGTTATTTTTTTGTAACAAAAATGTTTAACTTCATAAGTTTCACTAAAGTTTCACCTATGCCGTGTGATTTTGAATACAAACCAAGGTATTTTCAGTTCATAGTCTTAAATAGGGACTCGATCCAAGGAGATGGCAAGTTGAATCAACGAAAACGGATTTGTAACGAAGAAACTATGACCGAAACAAAATTGGTTATCCTAGACTTGTTTAACTTCGGGATTAATTGGGAAAAATTAAATAAATCACATATTTCTAAGATAACATGATATTTTATATATATGTACTTATAATTCAATTTTATATGGTTCAGGATCACCCGTAAACAACACGAGAAGATTAATCATAAGATCCCATGTTTGTACGCAACACGTCATTTGACAACACCGGTACTTTATGTACGCAACACGTCATTTGACAACACCGGTACCGTGGGTCAAGATTAATCTCGACCAATACATATACGATGGGGTTTTATTTATTTCGTTGGGGGTTTTATTTATTTCATTGCGGGTATATTAAACATCTAAAAATGAACCATTAAAATTGAATTACTAACAACGAGCTGCTAACTACGGACTAAGGAATTATTCAAAGTATTAAAAGTATAACAAGTATATATATGTGACGTTTGTTTAAAAAGAAAAGGTATTGATATATTATATATGGATAGGTTCGTGATATCAACCGGAGACCAAGTCAAATTATATATATCTTCAAGACGAAAGTGAGTATATAGTCCCACTTTTAAACTCTAAATATTTCGGGATGAGAATGCATGTATTTTATGTTTTACGTTATGGACACAAGTAACTGAAAAATATATTCTACGTTGAGTTGTACCACTGGCATACTTCCCTGTAGCTTGGTAACTAATATTTACAGCGGTATTGTAAACGCGAATCCTGTTGATAGATCTATCGGGCCTGACAACCCCAACCGGACTGGACGGCCAGTATTCAACGGTTGCACAGTACTCCGTTTCGTGACTACACTTGGTACAGTGTAGTAAGATTTCATATTAAAGGGAATATGCGACGTGATTAATTGTTAAGTATGGTTACCAAGTGCTCAACCACTTAGAATATTTTTATTAAAATGTTTATATATGAAATCTTGTGGTCTATATTTATATCGCTGTCGACATTAAACCTATATCTCACCAACTTTATGTTGACATTTTAAAGCATGTTATTCTCAGGTATGAATTAAGTCTTCCGCTGTGCATTATCTCGTACTAAGGATACTACTTGAGGCCATTAAGGACTTATATCATAAGGCGTTGCATTCGAGTCATTGAAGTTCATAGAGACTATTATTAAGTAAATGGCGGTTTAGGTCATTTGAATATTATGAAATGTCAGGCGAATATGTCAATTATGGATGTAACTATAGATTGCCTTATAAGAATAAATGCAACGTTTGTAAGATGTATCATATAGAGGGCAAGTACCTCGCAATGTTATCAACTATTGTAATTCGTTTGTAATCAATATGGACAACGTCCGGATGATTAGTTTCGGATCCTTTCAGTTGGTATCAGAGCGTTGGTCTTAGCGAACCAGGCCTTGCATTAGTGTGTCTAACTAGTAGTTGTTAGGATACATTAAGTGAGTCTGGACTTTGACCGTGTCTGCCTGTCAAAAGTTTTGCTTATCAATCCTAGTCGGAAATCATCTGCTTATCATTCTTAGGGAACTGCCTGCTTATCATTCTTAAGTCTAGACACGTCTTACTTCATTTAGTGCATCGATAGTGTATAGACAAAATTCATATCCTAGCGTATCTGTTACGATAGACATTGCCTGACGTATTTCAAAGATTCTCCGTAATTCATGGGATTTTGATATTATATATACATATGTAAATTATGTATTGAAGAGTACCAAACCCAACTCCTATAATCTATTCCAAACCAAAAATTCATTTCTCCGACCATACAAGATGGATTCTTCATCCAGCTCAAATTCCTCCGACTTCGATAGCTTCGCCGATATGGATTTCCATTCGAGCTCCGAGAACAGCGTTACCGGAATGGATCAACCAATTTCCCATCATCTATTCTGGATGAAGTGGGGATGGGTTCGTAATATACTAAATTTCTGGAGGCAAGAAGAAGGTGATCCATTCCATCCACCAAATTGTCCTCTTAACGATGAACCTGAAGCACTTACCGGCGAACCTATTCGAAACACCATTTTCTCGCTCATTTCTAGAGTATCTCGTCATGATTACATACTATCCCATATTTCAAATCTTGTTCATTCGCTCGTTCCAACCGTCAATCATCCCGGTATAATAGAAGAAGTCAACGAACTCCGTGCTCGGGTAGTGGTTTTGGAGAATATGGTGCGAAGGTTACAAACACCAACAGCAGCACCAGCAGCATAATCCGTACTACCATCGTCAACGCCGACAGTACCTTTATCACCCCAATCACAACCGCGCCTTAAATCTCAACATCACAATCTGTATCTCGAATATCAACATCACACGACTCAATATCTGTACTTCGAGTATGATCTTCGTTCTATATATCGTTCTACATCGATTATCTTCGCTTTACGTATCGTATGACGATTATGTAATTTCTAAAGTCTTAGAGATTATGTAATCTAGAATTAACGATAAATCAAATGAGTTTAATATCTTATTGACTCATTAAATCTATGATTATCTCTGAAGAAAATATATATGCAAGTATATTTTCATAAAGATAGTAATTAAAAATTCCTTCGTACAAACTATTAATGATGAAAATATTTTAACGGGTGGGTAGTACCCGAGGAATATTTAGAATTCACATTAATAAGTTATATTGTACATTCTTGAATCTGATTCAACGGTTATCTATTATCTTACTTACAACCACCGATATTCGTATCCGCTCACCCCAGAATAACCATTTTCAATCAAATTTCATATTCGGATTTTGACCTACCAGAATCCAACAAGTGGCATAAAGAAGAAAACATTGGACAAAAAAAAATTGTTAGAAACACACGATTTAACTAATTAAAAATCTATTAAGGATTCCACGCTAACTGTTCCGGCTAACTCTGGACAATTAAAATGAATTAAAATGTTGATTGTAACATATGAAGCTAAACAATTCTTCAAGCTTTCCACTTGATTTTATCTTAAACCTCATTCGTAACTTGACGATTACAATTCGCATTCAAATCCTTTCATGATTCCTGAAAACACCTCGACCGAGAAGTTGAACCCGCCGCACCTCGCCTACGGAATGAAGATTTATACATACAGTTATACACCTGAAGAACTCTCGAACCCAAATTCATAATTTAACACATAACGTATTGAATCCTTTGCCATTTATTAGCAAGAACAACCCTACAATTCCTTTTCAAGAAGCTAATTTTGTCACAGCTCCACTTCGACTTTTCAGTGAGATTATTTCTATTATAATCATGATATTTATACCTTGTCCTTTCGCCGTCATTACCGGAAAACCTTTTATATCCCTCGACAACATCAACAGGTGCACCAGCAGATCGTTATCCTTTTGGCGAAATCAACAATCAGTATTTTGAAAATCTCGCGAAACTTCTTCCATCATATCTATAATGTCTATCCCTAAGAATTTCATGATCTGAACGTGAAGTTTCTGAAAAACACCCGGGACTATGAAATAGTTCTTGAAATGCTAACGAAGCAGCAAAAACTGTAAACGACTTTAACGGTCAAAAGTTTGATGACAAAGAATAGTAAGGTGGTAAAGCTGAAAAAAAAAGAAGTTTGGAACTAGAAAACGGATGAAACAAAGTATGAAAGAGGCTGTGGATAAATCACAGGGACTGAACCTGCTCTCAAAGAATACAAACGATTCCGTACCTACTGAAACCGTCAGTAAGAACCCTACTCTTTATTAAAAACCTTGCCCGGATGATATTTTTCATCATCATCTTATCTTAGATATTATAAGATATCTTCATATCATTCGTTATACATATTTTTCATATTTCTGGAGATATTTTTACAACTATTCCTATCTGCGATCATTTATCTCTCCGTAACATCTGCGTTACAATATAAAAGAAACTGTGTTAATTTCTAAATTCTGAAACCTCCGAGATTAAAATATAAATGATTTGAAGTAGTGTTGGGAACTGATGCATGAATTAGTATAATATAATGAAACTTGATCAACTTCATTATATTACAGTAAGTCATGTTAAGTTTCTAATGGAATGTGATGATTCACAGTACCGTCATCATGTGCCATGTTACACGGCTCTTACATTCTATCAAGTCTCCAAACATATTAGAACGTATCACCTTGATAGTTCTATTTTTCCGGAATATTCGAGTAATTTAACGAATCAAGATCGTGCCATTACAATTTCATTCTAAAACCAATAGCTAGGTTCATTCCAAATTTCCTACCTACGAATTTCGGACCATTGTTCGCTTGGCTCGAGGACGGGAAGAAGAAACGAAGGGACAAAACCTCATAATAGAAATAGGAACATAAACCACAGCAAATAAGAGAGAGCATTAACTGTGGATGACAATGATTTTAAGGGACGGGAGTAGGAACATCGAAATATAAGGGAAGGTATAAAACCTAACAACAACCCCGAAACTACAAACCGTGCATATCAATACGTATTGCAACGTAAAGGCACGGGAGAATTAAAAACATTATAATTCCAAGGAAAGGATAAAAGAGAATAGATTCTTCTGGTGATAGATGAAAAAGAAGAATGAAAGATATGAAAGTTAGAAATATAACAAGGATTAGAATGGGATGGAGCATATTAGCGAATGTCTTAAAGTAGGAACTAAAGAGAAAGAATAGAAGATGTGGGAAGAAAGAAAGGGAAGGAGGTAAATTTATAGTGAAATATTCGACAAAGAAATCAAAACAGATTGCCGCGTTAAATCAAAGAAGATCCTGATCGCCGCAAAACTAAATCTTATTACATAAGATTTTCTTTAAAACCCTTAAATCCCGGAAATCGATCATAATCACGTCATCGGTTACAACAATTCTATATTTACTCATTTCACTCTTTTGTGATAGCTTCGCTCGTGCGTCTCACATAACCGAATCGTTTTATCTAAATCTTTCAATAATGATAAAATTTTATTATTACCTCATATTCGTCATGAAAACATTCCTATTGTTATTTATGACAACCTCTACCAAATTTCGAGGACGAAATTTCTTTAACGGGTGGGTACTGTAACGACCCGGAAATTTCCGACCAAATTTAAACTCTAATCTCTATATGGTTCCGACACGATAAGCAAAAACCCTAAAGTTGACCCGCACTTTTTCGATCGTTCTATACTTATAAGATTAATATTTACATAAATTAAACCTTACCAACATGATAAGCAATCCAAATTGTTGAGACTTATGTTTTCGAAAAGAGTTTTACACAACGTTTGACCGTCTAATTTGACCGATGATATCACGAACTATATAACATATGATAATTATATGTTTGTGTATATATATGTATATATACATATTTAACATGGTTTATGGATGTTTTAATATCTCATTTTGTATTAATAACAATAAGTTATAAGTATATTTTGAAACTACTAACTTAAGTTTTCAAAACAATAACCATACATAACGTTATTTGATATAAATACTTATGACTTATAATGTTTATACATATAACGTATAAGTAATGTATTTAATCACTTTTAAGGACTTAAATACATAAAACAATATAAGTATATTCACAAAAGATAGCTATATTTGAATCCTCGTTCCGTTTTCTCAAAGATTTCTACACGTATATTTAGGGTATATGTACCCGTATCATACGCAGCTTCTAGATGTATTTACTATTGGTATATACCAATAAAAATCTGCTCCTTAGCAGCCTTAAATGATTAAGAAACATGTGGAACCAACCATTTGTCAAGTAGCATGAATTATTTAGCAAGAAAACAAAGTTAGGTATCTTTTTTTTCCTTTATAACCTAAAAACGTTTTTATGCATGCACACCATTTCTTCACCCCATTTTCTCATACTTACACTTCCATTTCTCTCTCAAAATACTCTTAACTTCATACTTGATCATCTCCAAGCATTTTCCCCATCATTTAGCTTCAAAAACCTTACTTAAACACCATAAGAAAACCATACAAAAACACTTCAAGAAATCCTTCCAAGAACACAAATTTACTTCCAATCTTTCATCCAATTCCATCACCCTTTTGGTTCTAGCTTTTTACTCCTCTTTTACAGCAACCTTGTCCAAGGAACTTGAGGTAGTATCTATGTTCATAACCTTATTCTATTCATATATATATAGCTATCATATTTTGTGGTATACAATTTTAACAACAAGAACATAGTTTGAAAGTTTTCAAACTTGTTTGCAAACTAAATAGATCCTTCTAACTTAACTTTTAAAATACTTCAAGACCTGTAATATAACTTAAATATATGCTAACTTAACAAGGTATAAATTGATTTTTCAAAGAATATCTTAAAAACTGTTTTTACGACGTCGGAGTGTAACCGGGGACTGTTTTGGGTTGGATAATTAAAAACTATCTTAAACTTTGAATTGGAGGTTTATGTTCTGGAAAAATGATTTTTACTATAAATATGTTAACACATAAATATTTCATGATTTAATTCAAAGTATAAGTATTTTTAGAAAAATGGTCATTAAGTGTTATTTTTTTGTAACAAAAATGTTTAACTTCATAAGTTTCACTAAAGTTTCACCTATGCCGTGTGATTTTGAATACAAACCAAGGTATTTTCAGTTCATAGTCTTAAAGAGGGACTCGATCCAAGGAGATGGCAAGTTGAATCAACGAAAACGGATTTGTAACGAAGAAACTATGACCGAAACAAAATTGGTTATCCTAGACTTGTTTAACTTCGGGATTAATTGGGAAAAATTAAATAAATCACATATTTCTAAGATAACATGATATTTTATATATATGTACTTATAATTCAATTTTATATGGTTCAGGATCACCCGTAAACAACACGAGAAGATTAATCATAAGATCCCATGTTTGTACGCAACACGTCATTTGACAACACCGGTACTTTATGTACGCAACACGTCATTTGACAACACCGGTACCGTGGGTCAAGATTAATCTCGACCAATACATATACGATGGGGTTTTATTTATTTCGTTGGGGGTTTTATTTATTTCATTGCGGGTATATTAAACATCTAAAAATGAACCATTAAAATTGAATTACTAACAACGAGCTGCTAACTACGGACTAAGGAATTATTCAAAGTATTAAAAGTATAACAAGTATATATATGTGACGTTTGTTTAAAAAGAAAAGGTATTGATATATTATATATGGATAGGTTCGTGATATCAACCGGAGACCAAGTCAAATTATATATATCTTCAAGACGAAAGTGAGTATATAGTCCCACTTTTAAACTCTAAATATTTCGGGATGAGAATACATGTATTTTATGTTTTACGTTATGGACACAAGTAACTGAAAAATATATTCTACGTTGAGTTGTACCACTGGCATACTTCCCTGTAGCTTGGTAACTAATATTTACAGCGGTATTGTAAACGCGAATCCTGTTGATAGATCTATCGGGCCTGACAACCCCAACCGGACTGGACGGCCAGTATTCAACGGTTGCACAGTACTTCGTTTCGTGACTACACTTGGTACAGTGTAGTAAGATTTCATATTAAAGGGAATATGCGACGTGATTAATTGTTAAGTATGGTTACCAAGTGCTCAACCACTTAGAATATTTTTATTAAAATGTTTATATATGAAATCTTGTGGTCTATATTTATATCGCTGTCGACATTAAACCTATATCTCACCAACTTTATGTTGACATTTTAAAGCATGTTATTCTCAGGTATGAATTAAGTCTTCCGCTGTGCATTATCTCGTACTAAGGATACTACTTGAGGCCATTAAGGACTTATATCATAAGGCGTTGCATTCGAGTCATTGAAGTTCATAGAGACTATTATTAAGTAAATGGCGGTTTAGGTCATTTGAATATTATGAAATGTCAGGCGAATATGTCAATTATGGATGTAACTATAGATTGCCTTATAAGAATAAATGCAACGTTTGTAAGATGTATCATATAGAGGGCAAGTACCTCGCAATGTTATCAACTATTGTAATTCGTTTGTAATCAATATGGACAACGTCCGGATGATTAGTTTTGGATCCTTTCAGTTGGTCTTAGTACCTCGCAATGTTATCAACTTGATCTTAATATGATTTCGACACGATAAACAAAGTCTGTAATGTTGAATCTCATAAACATCATCATCATCATCATCTTCAATTGTTCATCATCAAGAGCTTGGATCATCTAATCGTTTGCATAATCGGACTCTACACATTCTCCTCTACGCGTCTACATTAATCTTTTCTCGATTAGGGTATAAACCCTAACCCTAGCTTTTTGATTTTTCTTATATTTTACTGATTTTGTATGTTATATTGATAGTATGATGATTGTATGTTATTGTATTGTTGATAGTATGCGTAGAAATGCTCGTTAATTCATGTTTTCGGTTTGATTGTTTTGGGACAGCAGCTTGTTTGTTCATTTCTGTAAACATAACTGATATAAAAGTGAAATTAAAGTGTCTAGATGTGTTCCTCTCATCAAGACATTGAATTTAGACTCCGGATTCATGTTATTTCGATTCCCGGAGCTCTTGTTATGATTAAAACTAGTTTATAACCCCGCGACTTCGCGGGGTTTCACATAAAATTTTCGTAATAAGTCTATTGATGTAATAGTATAGTTTAGTATGTCAAGTCAACACTCAAAGTATTGGTTTTCAACTGATTTTGTAAGTACGTGCATCATGTAGTTTAATACTACCTCCGTCATATTACAAGTGTCTACTTACTTTTTGTATACAGTTTTAGGAAATTACACTAACTTCATTATCCACCAATAAGAAATCTTCACTCTCAGTGAACACTTGAATAGCAATGTAGACACTTGTGGCAGGACGGAGGAGTATGTTTTAGTAATTTGATATAAATGTGTTCTATGTTATATAGATTCGATTTGCATCGTGCTAGTCTCTATTTTTTTGTATGCGTAGGTTTATATATATAAAAACATTGTGATCGTGTGATGAGAGATGTAGATTAAGAATAAACTAAAACACTAATATGTGTAATTCTATACATTCATTTCATTCAACGTGCATAATTATTAATAGAATTACTTAAATCTTGTAACCAAATAAAAAACATAAGTGTTGCTTCAACTGATATTTCATTGATCTATTCAAAAAAGATCACAAAAGCAATACATCAACAATCACGTATTTCACCCAATATGCCCCTAGTTCAAAATAATAGCTAATCAATTATCGATGCATCGTCGTATGCGTTCAAAAAATATTTTGGTCAGATATTTACCCTTTAACCAATTAGATATAAATCTTAACCTAAACTAACTCATTCATTAGTTAATAGTTTGGGTGAGAGAGACCACTTTTAAGTCTACACCGCAAAAGTGTTTACAACTGTCAGCAGAGTTTTGTATAATGTTATTTGCGTTATACCGGAGTACCATTCAATAATGTCACTCTATTCTCAACACCACAAATAAACGCCTATAAATACCTATTCAAAAGTTTGAGTATATGTAAGAAGACTACAAACCGCCGCTACCATTCAACGAACACAAAACAATAAGCAAGGCATTACCATTCAATAAACACAAAACAATAAGCATCCTCTTATCATTTTATTTAAACTGTATCAACCATTAACAAAATCAAAAAGCTATTTACCAAATGAATACCCTTTACCCAACAAAAAAAAAAACTCTATAAAACTAAATTTCTTAAAAAAAATTCCAAACCACCTAAATGCATATGAACCAAACAACAGAAGATGCAGTGACAACAATACACAAACTAAGAAACACAAATAAGCATCTACAACTCTATTATCAACAAACATAATCTGTATATAAATGTACCACTACAATAGTACCAAACTATATTATCAATAATACTCCATCAGCATCGATATATGAAGATATTGCAACCTTGTGTTGAAGTTGTACAGCTGGCTGAGAAACTAAGCCAACATCCTGATGTAGTTGATCATTTGAGGAACGCAAAATTTCTAATCAAGTGAAATAACAACCGTATGACATAAAAAAAATATTGAAACCAAGTAATTACCAGAAAGATTGGTTTCATATAAATTTGCAGCTGGTGACAAATGACTACCCATAAAAAAAATCTATACTTCATCAATTCCTGCAAAATTGAGATCCATATGCAGAGTGTTATTGTGGGATTCGGGACTATGACGACCCAGTCAACCTATAAATGTTGGTGTTTATCTTCTTATATGTGTGTGATAGCGAACGATTCCAAGAGCAGATAGGCATTTTTAACTTTTGAAGTCAAAACTAAAACATCAAAAAAGCTTCCAAATTTCATTAAACAATATTGTAGGGGTTACCTTGCATTTCAAAAGGTTGAAGTCATCGTAGGAGATCGACTGATATATATAAAGGACATAACAGAGAAATTGTTGCTTCTTTTGACTACCAAAGTTCTTTATACAAAGACCACATTATGTTGTTTACAGATTTCTCAACAACAAACCTGCACATAAGAATTCAGCGTTAATAAAGAGCATCTAAGATCCGAAATTTATATGTATGTATGCATTCAGAAAGCGATAGCTTAGACATTACCATGGACCCCCAGCAAGTTGCTTACCTTATCCTTGGCCAATTGTGTAACACCAAAAACCTTTATGGGATCCTAAGAAATCCCCTGTATCCGCTTTAAATAATATACCCTATTTTCCACCGGTATGTCTCCCACAAAGTCATAGAATTTAGACACCATTAGCATCCAAATCAAAATCACGATGTGTCTCAATAAACCTTAAATCTTTCTATAAAAACTACCACATTGGTAACACGCATGAGAACAGAAGAGTTATAGAGTCGCAGTCCTTCCATTTATTGGTACGTCCTAAATGAGTGTTTTGTATATCCAGTCAACTCATTTGACATATCCATTCCCCTTTTAAGATTCTCTATTTTACTAAGGGGGTTTGAAATTAATAAAACCCAAATTAACCATTCGTTATGTAAATGGATTATAATTTCCAGGTGAGGAAAACAATGTAATATAAAATTGATTGGAGATGACAATAGCAATTCTTACATGATGTCTCTATATTTTGTAATGACCACGGAGAAAATAATCCAAATGTGTTACACCTGCATAGAATGTTACTTAGAAGTAACTTTAGATAGCATATGGCGTACTTAAAAGTCCAACTGGTCTATCCATAAACACTATATCTGTTATGCACACAATTGACTTATTATTGCTAAACATAACTACATAAGTAATAGAGGTTATAGTGAGACAGAACTTCGTCACCTGCTTTCGTAAAGCTGATCTCCTTATAAACTACTGCTCCAAGAACAACCACATAAAACCTGCAAACATTACATTGCATTAAGTATCAAGTACCTTTTATGATAACATAAATGAAAAAACACATATACAAACAGTCAAATTACCTTTTACATCATCAACTAATGCAGACTCACTTCCATTTAACGACCAGATACGTTAGTTCCATTAAATAGTTTCTTTCAAAACATCAATTATCAATTTGATTATAATATCACATTTGAATATAGCTGATCAAACATTTAAACAAAAAAAACAAACATAAAAAAACCACAAAATGTGTACATTACTACTAATTGACGAAAAAACTGATAATTAGCATATTATTAGCAACAGTTACCTATATAATCGTTAATTAATATAATGATAAGAATAATTAACTTGATTTGAAATATCACAGATATTTCAAATCTCATCTCTCATCTCTTTAAAATCAAGCATAATCTCATCTCTCATCTCTTCCTTCTTATGATTGTATCCCGATTCATTCGAATCGATCACACAATGATTCTGCATAACAAATAAACAAAATTCCTTAATCAAACCCTTAAAACTTTAACTTTGCAAATCATCACACTAAGATTCAATTGGAGCATAAATTATATACAATCAAACAAATTTAATGATAACAACATATATATAATCATATCATAATTCATAATTCATATTCATAATCAAAATTAAAAGAAAAGAGTTACACAAATCATAACATAAATGGTGTCAGAATAGTCGGTTTTGAAGGGGTTCTCTCAATTTCAACAACTAATATTATAACCACTGATCTATTCAAACATTTTAAAATAATACTTAACCAACTTTAACTTTGATTGTGTTCTGTGACAATATTATTACTTGACCTCTGCTTAATAATAATATAACAGTAAACGATAATCATAATCTTGTCAATCAGCACCAAATAGATCAAATATTTAAGACTTGAAAACATTCAGCGAGTTTCAAAATAAAATACTTTATTACATAAATTGAAACCCTAAATCAGTTTACCTGTGAATTTAACCCACGCGATGGCTGTGAATGCGTATTGAAACCCGACATTATTATCCAATCGTTGTCGTGGACAATTTATACAGGAGTTGCATAAATCAGTGTCTCGAATGATATTAAATCGGTTGGGTAATATCAATATTTCATTTGTATTTGACAATCTGAAAAACGGAAAGGATTATGATAATTTTCTAGGATGAATTGCCTTTTTGTGTAGAAAGGAGCAAAATGTATGAAACCCTAAAAAATGTTTGACAGGGCACTGTTAAGCGTAATCTCAACCCGTCTTTAGTTTTGGGTTTTTTTTAGGGTTTTTTTTTTTTTTTTTTTTTTTTGACAATAAACAATTGAAATAGATGAGAGAGACAAATGTTGAGTGATCAAGTAATCTAATGGTTGTAATTAAAAGTTGATCTTTAATCCAATGGTCCATTTTACTCCATTTAAATTTTTTAAAATTTGATTAGCAAAATTTGACTTTGTTATTATATATAATATAGAATATAGATATAGATATAAAATATAGATGGTGTTTTATTGAAATCAAAATGTAAAAACGAACTGACTCAGGTATGGTCCGACTTTGTGACCACTTTTGGAGTCTTTAGGGTGTACTAGTGTGTTAGGATTGATGATTGGATGAACTTTCATGTTCGGGTCATCGAAATCCGAGCCACGAATCACCCGTTATGACTAAAACATGTTTTTGAACGGATTAAAGCTCCAAGTTGAATAATGGCTGTAGGTCACGACTTGTGTGACGATCCGAAAATTTCTGACCAAATTTAAACTTGATCTTAATATAATTTCGACACGATAAGCAAAGTCTGTAATGTTGAATCTCAAAATATTGGAACTATTTTCATGTAACCATTTGACTATCCCGATGAGTCGAAGATGATGAAAATATTACGTAGTCCTGCTACGCTATTACCATCTGATTCTGATAGGATATTGGGCTGTAAATGGGGTCACCATAATTGGGTTGAAATCTTGGGCTGTTAAATTAAGTAATTGGGCTCCTTTTAATTTAATGGAAATCGATAATACCTGATTATAACGAGTATAAGAAATTATGGTACTAAGTAAAATCGAAAATAATAAGCAGAGCAATGGTTGGGGGTGTGGTTGTTAAACGGGAGGTTGCGGGTTCGAGTCTCGTTTGGGTCGTTCTTTTTATAAAAAGCTTATTAGAAGGGTATACACTCTTATTCTCAATTCTATTATTATTATTATTATTATTATTATTATTATTATTATTATTATTATTATTATTATTATTATTATTATTATTATTATTAATGTTGTTATTATTATTATTAACTAGTGTTGTTATTATGTTAAAATTAATAATATAATTAATATTATTATCACTTTTGTTATTACTAAGTAAAATCACTAATTATTACAAGTATTATTATTATCAATACTAATATTGTTGCTGTTAATACTAAAAATATCATTACTTTTAAAATTTATCATGTTATTAAAAATTGGTACTATCATCGAAATTAACATTTTTAATAAAATTATTAATTTGTTATTATTATTAAAAGATAACATCTTCATTATTATTATTATTATTATTATTATTATTATTATTATTATTATTATTATTATTATTATTATTATTATTATTATTATTATTATCATGATCCTTAACTTTGTATTATTACAAATATCAATTTTTACAAAAAAAAGATATTTTCATAAAAATATATTTATTATAAGTTATACTAATAATACATAATATTATGTTCTAACTAATATAATATTATAACGTTAATTAAATTATATATATCAAATAAGTATCATAACAAAATATATAAATTTGCTCAATTACGATTATATGTTTTAATATATATATATAAATGATATAGGTTCGTGAATCCAAGGCCAATCCTGCATTGTTCAATTTAGTCATATGTATTTTTACTACAAAATACAGTATGGTGAGTTCATTTGATTCTCTTTTACTCTTTATATTTTTGGGACTGAGAATACATGCGTTGTTTTTACAACTTCTTTATTAAATGCTTTTGAAATATATTTTGAACTGCGAATACATGAAAATGCTTTTATAAATGTTTGACGAGATAGACACAAGCAAAACATTCCTCGAATGAATTATTATACAGACAGAAGTTCTGTGGATTATTGTTGAATTGTGTGGACATGATAATTGCCACCAATTGATGAATATATTTTTCCCCTGATTATTATTGCTTGGTAGCCTAAGAATTAGGGAACATCAATAATTTTGAGAATTAGTGCACGCCTAATTCACGCGAATCCTAAAGGTAGCTACCGGGTTTAACACCCCCACCCAGAATGTTCACTAGACGGAAGGGCTAGTGGGCGTGGTGTTTAGTACTTCAAAGTTTATATGATTATTATACAGACGAGATGTTCTGTTTTGGGGATATTATTATGCGCATTATATGTTAAGGTCGGTTACCAAGCCAAGCAATGAATGAAAAGTGAATGTTATGTATCGAGAGAATGATTTTATACACAGGTTATGTGTATGATATTTTTGTACACGAGATATGTGTACGGTTACTAAGATTTATGAAAATGGTTTCGTACACGAGATAGGTGTACTGTATTTAAATCTTGTGGTCTATCAAAATGATGAATTTTATTATTTACGATAAACTTATGAACTCACCAACCTTTTGGTTGACACTTTAAAGCATGTTTATTCTCAGGTATGAAAGAAATCTTCCGCTGTGCATTTGCTCATTTTAGAGATATTACTTGGAGTCATTCATGACATATTTCAAAAGACGTTGCATTCGAGTCGTTGAGTTCATCAAGAATATTATTAAGTCAATTATAGTTGGATATATTATGAAATGGTATGCATGCCGTCAACTTTCAATGTAATGAAAGTTTGTCTTTTAAAAACGAATGCAATGTTTGTAAAAAGTATCATATAGAGGTCAAGTACCTCGCGATGTAACCAATTGTAATGTATTCGTCCAGATGGATTAGGACGGGGCATTAGAGTTGGTATCAGAACGGTGGTCTTAGCGAACCAGGTGTTGCATTAGTGTGTCTAACTGATAGTTGTTTAGGTGCATTAGTGGGTCTGGACTTCGATCGTGTCTGCATGTCAAAAGTTTTGCTTATCATTTAGTGTCGAAAATTATTTGCTTATCATCCTTAAAGTCTAGACACGTCTTGCTGCCTCTATTGCATAGATAGTGTATAGACAAATTCATATCTTAGCGTATCTGCTAATCTATATTTTAGCGTATTTGTTACTGTTGACTGCCTGACATATGCCGTAAATTCCTCTGTAGTCTACGAAATCTTTAGTGCTATATATAGATATTCTATATAATTAGAATATCATCTAATATTCGAAAATCATTTCTTATCGAAAAATCCTTCATTCAATCGTACGAAATGGAACTCGTCATTAGTGCAAGTTCTTCGGAACCCGATAGCTATTCCGACATGGATGTTCACCTAAGCTCCGAAAGCAGCGTCACCAGAATGAATCAATCAAATCATCCATCCCCAATTCATCTGATGGGT
This sequence comes from Rutidosis leptorrhynchoides, assembly GCF_046630445.1. NCBI lineage: Eukaryota > Viridiplantae > Streptophyta > Magnoliopsida > Asterales > Asteraceae > Rutidosis > Rutidosis leptorrhynchoides. The sequence continues at coordinate 268,237,033 of NC_092335.1, forward strand.
TCGTAATCGACTTAAACAATGGAGACGCGAAGAAGGTGTAGAGACCTGTCCTAATCCATCCGGACGAAGTCCATATCGATTACAAACGATTCACAACAGTTGATTACATCGCGAGGTAATTGACCTCTATATGATAAACTTTACAAACATTGCATTCGTTTTTAAAAGACAAACTTTCGTTACATCGACAGTTGACAGGCATGTAAAGCATTTCATAATATATCCAAATATAATTGACTTAATAATAATCTTGATGAACTCAACGACTCGAATGCAACATCTTTTGAAATATGTCATGAATGACTCCAAGTAATATCTCTAATATGAGCAAATGCACAGCGGAAGATTTCTTTCGTACCTGAGAATAAACATGCTTTAAAGTGTCAACCAAAAGGTTGGTGAGTTCATTAGTTTATCATAAAGAATCATTTCATAATTTTAATAGACCACAAGATTTCATACTTCCATTTCTCATTAATCATACGTCCCATGCATAGAGACAAAAATATCATTCATATGGATTGAACACCTGGTAACCGACATTCACAATATGCATATAAGAATATCCCCATCATTCCGGGATCCTCCTTCGGACATGATATAAATTTCGAAGTACTAAAGCATCCGGTACTTTGGATGGGGCTTGTTGGGCCCGATAGATCTATCTTTAGAGTTCGCGTCAATTAGGGTGTCTGTTCCCTAATTCTTAGATTACCAGACTATATAAAAAGGGGCATATTCGATTTCGATAATTCAACCATATAATGTAGTTTTAATTACTTGTGTCCATTTCGTAAAATAGTTATAAAAGCAGCGCATGTATTCTCAGTCCCAAAAATATATATTGCAAAAGCATTTAAAAAAGGGATTAATGAAACTCACACATATAAATATTGTAAAACAGTTAATAAAGCATTTGCATGTATTCTCAGCCCAAAAATGTAAAGAGAAAAAGGGCAGATGAAACTCACCTAATGTATTTTGTAGTAAAAATACATATGTTTATATTGAACAATGCAGGGTTGTCCTCGGATTCACGAACCTATATCATTTGTATTTTCATCAATACTTATAATTATAATTGGACCAATAATAATTATATTATTATTAGTGATAATTTTTATATTAATAACTTATATACTTTATTATATATTCATCTTGTATATTTAAGTAAAGTGTTTATATATTTAAATTATGGTTATTATACATATTTTTATCTACTTAATATTTTGTTTACAAATATTAGTTATAGTAATACTAGAGTAATATTAATAATAGTAAAATTGATAATAGTTATATTACCTAATATTACTAATTAAGATACTAATGGTTATGATTTCAATAGTGATAAAAATAACGATATTAATAATAATAATAATAATATACTTATATTAATAAAAATGGTTAAAAAAATGGTAATAATGTTAATATTTACGAAAATACTAATAATTTATAATAATACCCCTTAACGAATAATACTACTTAATAATAATATTAGTAGTGATATTTTCGTAAACTATATTAATGATACTAACTTTTAATAACCATGTTAATAATAATAATACTGGTAATATTGAATAATATTATAATACTTAGTCAATAATGATAATAATAATAATAATAATAATAATAATAATAATAATAATAATAATAATAATAATAATAATAATAATAATAATAATAATAATACTAAATAATACTAATACTTAATGATAAATAATAAAAAAAATTAATGATAACAATGTCTTTAATACTTGTAGATATAATTATAATTTTAGTAATAATAATTGTAGTTCTAACATTCATAATATTAATAATCATAATAATAACAATAATCATTAATGCACAAGATAATAATAATAATAATAATAATAATAATAATAATAATAATAATAATAATAATAATGATAATAATAATAATAATAAAATGGTATTGAAAACTACCTTCTAATCAAGTTTCAAAAAAAAAAAAATGGCCACTGCAGGGTTCGAACCAGTGACCTTCAGTTCACCCGACGACACAATAAACCATTCAGCTGCTGCACCCCTTTCTGTTTAATTTTCTAACTTAATTTTATTTAGACTGATCCTGTTAACCTTCTTCTTCATCATCTTTCATAAACGAACCAAAATCAAACTAATTTCTTAACAGTGTATTATAAACTGGTTTGAGACTTTTACACAAAATGTAATCAATCTATATAAATGTTTAAATCACTTGAAAGCGTAAAAAAAATATAAAACAAAAAAAATCCTGCTGCTCCTGCAGCCGCTGAAGAACAACGAAAACAAATATTGAGATTTTTGGTTTTTTGAACACTATAGTCAAAAGTTATAACACGAATTATGTTTTAAAACACTAGTAGAAACTTTTAAAATCCTCAATTGAACTTGAAATTTATTAATTAACTTGAATTCATTCAAAGAAAAATTGTTGACTTTTAAATACCGAAACTTTGACTCAAGAATTTTAACTCGATATCAAAAATTGAGGTTTGAGATTTTGCAAATAGTTTAACCTTTGGACTCCTAACAAATCTGCATTTATATAATTTGAAATGTAATTCAAATTATAGTTTTTGTAAATATATGAGATAAACAGAGGCCGGCCTGTTCTTGCCTCTTTCTGTTTGATATAATTTTGACAAAAGCATTTTTAATTGATAATTGATACTGAAAACCAACTCCTTCTCTTAAAGCTACGACCAGTGGATCCCTTATGGTAACAAATTCGACAATATCTTTATCCAGACAAAGAAATAAAAATAAATAATAAAAAAATATAAAGTTGAAATGGACCTTCAACAGACTTTTGGATTGTATCAGGAATTTCTAGTCGACTGAATTACGCAAAAGTATTTAACACAGGTCTGATAGCGAATGGTCCAGCATTTGTAATTATCTCTTTGTATTTTAAAATTAATAAATGTTAAAAATAGATATTTTAATAATAATACTAATACTAACTATATTAATAATAATAAATAATACTAACAGGTAATAATATTGATAAAATTTTAAATAATAAAATTATTGATGGTAATACTAATAATTAATAATTTTTTTTTTTTGTATCATTTTCTAATAACTATATTAATATCTAACCATAATACTAAGCATTTTAATATTAATAACGGTAATAATAATGTTAGTAATAATAATATTTATACATATATCTCAAATTTCATATCTATATGTTATATATTTAAAAATATAAACGTTGATATTAATATTGAAAGTGATAATGATATCAATATAGTAATTATATTTTAATTTATAATTAATTTAATATCTTAACATTATAATACATTACATAATAGCACATTTTGAATATTTAATGTTTATACATTTTGTTATTATATATTTGTGTTTGCATTCTAGCTACAACATATATTGTATATGTAAATATGAATATATTAACAATGTTTTATATATTTGAGTATTATTCTTTCATTTACATTTTATTATTTATATATATCTATAATATATTTATTAACCACAATGGTTCGTGAATCGTTGGAAATAGTCAAAGGGTAATTGAGTACATGAACACAGTTCAAAATCTTTGAGATTCAATTTAATTGTCATTGCTTATTTTGTCGAAAACATATAAAGATTAAAGTTTAAATTTGATCGAAAATTCCCGGGTCATCACAGTACCTACCCGTTAAAGAAATTTCGTCCTGAAATTTGAGTGAGTTCGTCATGGCTAACAATAAATATGTTTTCTTGACGAATAAGAGCTGATAAATAGAGTTTTCATCATTACAGAATAATACAGATAAAATAATTCGATTATTCGAAGAGCATGAATGAAACTATCATGAGAGAGGTCCCAACAGGCATCGTCCACCTTCGCCCAAAAACTTGCCCAAATTTTTTTTTTAGCCGTTAGTAAAATAAAAAATTCCAACGGCTATCCCAACGGTCACTTTTACCCTATAAAAACACCAACCATATACTTCATTTTATACACTCAAACATATATTTCTTTTACATTTCCACCTTTCTCAAAATCAAAATCAAACACTCCCAAACTGTAAAATGTTAACACTTCCCCCAATGATTGTTTCATTCGATGTTCATTACGGAGGTGATTTCCGTAATCAAATGAAGGAATATAAGTGGTGCGACAGTATTTCGTTTGAAGATATCGACATTCGTGATGTTGGTTTACAAGACTTGCTATCCTTTCTGAAGGAAAAAGTTCCGTGTGAATTCACGTCTGTGTTCTTTTATAAAGACGATTATGATGCGGATTGTAGGGCAAGTTTTCTGTGTACCGATGATCAATGGTACTTTATAAAAGATACCATTGAAGATCGTGGTAAACGCATTTCTTTGTATGCGGTTCTTGAAGATGAAGAGACGTTGGGTTATCGTTACCTTGATGAATCAACTAAAGCAGCAGTTGAGGCATCAAGAGAAATACCGATGTCTCCAGAGTACCTCACGGATGGTGAAATGACTGGTGAGCGCTACTTTGCAGATGAAAATTGACGACGACGAGTAGTTTGATTGTTATCTTTTAATTTTTAATTGTCGTGATGTTTTAATTTTTAATTATTGTAATTTCAGTGTTGTTGTCGAGTTTTATATCTTCCTTTATGTTTCGGAGCTCTTCGTCTTTTTAATCTCCTCTCGATCTCTAGTAAAATGAGTAATGGTCTAGAATTTGTAAGTATGGAGTTTCGAATGAATTGAATGTTATAATCAAGAACGAACGTAATAGCACGATTTGATTAGTCAAATTACCAGAATCATTGAGAGTAGAGCTATCAAGAATATACTTTCTTGATATGTTCAGAAGTTAATTAGAATGAAAGAGTTATGTAACATGACACATGATGGTGGTATGATCTACTGTGAACCAACATGTCCCATTAGAACTCAGCATGACTTACTATAATATAATCACGTTAATCAAGTGTCATTATATTATACTAACTCATGCATCAGTTCCCAACATTACTTCAATAACATTCATATTTTAAGCTCAAAAGTTTACAGAATATAGAAACTAGCAGTTTCTATATGATGTAACACTGATAGCACAAAGAGATAAATGATTTCAGATAGTATTAGTTATGAAAATATATTCAGAAATATCGAGGATATTTATAATGAAAGATACGATGATATCTTAGAATTTCTAATATCGATGGATGATAAAGAAGATTTATCCGCAAGGGTTTAGATTCGGAAGCAAGGTATTCGCTAAAGATTTCACCAGAACAGAATCATCAGGATTCTTAATGTACAAGTTTAGTCCTTGTGATTTGTTCAGAGGCTCCTTCGTAGTTTGCTCAATTAGTTTTTCAGTTTCAAACTTTTTCTGAGCTTTGCCATCATACAATTCTTTATCATCAACTTTTGGCTGTTGAGGTCGTTTACAGTTTTTGTTGCTTCATTCAACTTTTCAAAATGCAGAGCATTAATTCGCAGGCTGGTTGCTTTTCAGAATTTCAGAATGAAAGACCATAATTCTAAAAGATAAATATTATACATATAACTGTTGATATAGATATGCTGTGAGTTTTCAAAGTACTGATTGCCGATTCCTCTACATTTACTGCTACCATATCTGAATCATTAGTTATCGATCCGAGGTGATTTCAAGAGAATTGTGTTTTTAGATGATTAAACGCTGACGGTAATATGGTGGAATATAAAAGGTTCCCCGGTAACACTAAAAGAACATACATATAAGTCAAGGTGATAATAAGGTTGTTTTGAACGAAAAGTTGAAGTTGATTTGCTGAAGCTGTGACAAAATTTGCTACCTTGAAAAGGGATCGCAAAATTGTTTTTTGCTAATAAATGCCAAAGGATCTGACGAGGCTACGTGTTAAACTTTTACTCAGTTGCCGAGAGTTTCTCAGGTGCATAACTATATGCATAAATCTTTCCTTCCGTAGATGAAGTGTGGTTGATTCATCCTATCGATTGAGGTGTTTTCAAGAATCATGAAAGGTTTGAACGCAGATTGTAATCGTCAAGATACAAATGAGGTTTAAGATAAAATCAAGTGGCAAACTTGAAGAATGGTTTAGTTTCATATGTTATAATCAATATTTTAATTCATTTTAATTGTCCAAAGTGGGTAGTCCACAGTTAGCAATCCACAGTTACTAATTCAATAATTCGTATACAGTTTATAATATTCGAATTAATTAATACGTTTCGTGACCCGTGTACATGTCTCAGACTCGATCACAACTCAAAGTATATATATTATTATAGAATAAACCTCAACCCTGTATAGAGAACTCGATCATTACTGCATATAGAGTGTCTTTGGTTATTCCAAATAATATATATAGATGCGTCGATATGATATGTCAAAACCTTGTATACGTGTCCCGATATTTAAAGTGCGTAAAATAAATACAGAAATTAAATGACAATAAATAAAATGCGTAAAGTAAATAACAGAAATTAAATGACGATAAATAAAATTGCGAGAATGTAAATTGCGATAATTAAATTGCGATAAATAAAGTGTAATCAGTTAGCTGGGAACAATTAACTAGGAACAGTTAGCGTGAATTCTTAACAAAATTTCTCATAGTTAATTTGTTTGTTTCTAATAAATTTTATTATGTCAAATGTTTTCTTCATTATGCCACTTGTTGGATTATGATAGGTCAAAATCCAAATATGAAATTGAATGAAAATGGTTATTCTGTGGTAAACAGATTTGTATATCAGTGGATGTAAGTAGGATAGTATATGACTGTTGAAACAGATTCGAAGAACGTACAATGTAACTTATTAATGTGAATTTTAAATATTCCTCGGGTATTACCTACCCGTTAAAATATTTTCACCATTAACAGTTTGTACAAAAGAATTTTTAATTACAATCTTTATGAAAACATATATACATATATATTTTCTTCAGATGTAATCAAGGATTTAATGAGTTAATATGATATTAAACTCATTTGCTTTTTGATTGGAACTAGAATAAATAATCTCTAAAACTTTAGAGATTACATATTCGTCATGTCGAACGAAGATAAATGAGGTAGAACGATACGTAGAACGGAGATCATACTCAAAGTACAGATGATGATATTGAAGCATGGATTGTTGATGGTACTGGTGCTGTTATTGATGGTACTGTTGGTGCCGGTGATGTTGCTGAAGCTGGTACATTTTGCACCATATTCTCAGAATTGATTATTCGAGCGCGAAGTTCATTGACTTATTACTTCAGGATGATTGTCGGCCGGAACGAGCGGATGAATAAGGTTTAGAATTGTGGATAGAATATTATCTTATCGATTTACCCTGGAAATGAGACTGAAAATGGTGTCTCGAACAGGTTCGCCGGTAAACGCTTCAGGTTCATTGTCAAGAGGTGAATTCGATTGGTGGAAGGGATTGCCTCCTGCGCGTTTCCATTAATTAAGTCGACTACGAACCCATCAGATTAATTGATAATGGTTGATTGGTTGGTTCATGCCGATGACGCTGTTTTCGGAGCTTAGGTGAACACCTATGTCGGAATAGCTGTCGGAATAACTATCGGAATAGCTATCGGAATGTGAGGGACTTGAACTGGTTGCAGGATTCATCTCGTACGATCAGATGGAGGATTTTCGATAAGAAATAGATTATAGGATGTAGATTAGTACCCTGCAATACATAATTTACATATGCATATATAATACTAAAATCCCATAAGTTACGGAGGAATCTACGGAAATTGTCAGGCAAAGTTACAGTAACCGATACGCGAAGATATAAAGTAGTAGATACGCTAAGATATGAATTTTGTCTATACACTATTCATGCAGTCAATGCAGTAAAACGTGTCTAGACTAAGAATGATAAGCAAGTGATTCCCTAAGAATGATAAGCAGGAAATTTTTGACACGAAATGATAAGCAAACTTTTGACATGCAGACACGGTCGGAGTCCAGACTCACTAATGCATCCTAACGACTTATCAGTTAGACACACTAATGCAGACCTGGTTCGCTAAGACCACCGCTCTGATACCAACTGTAGAGACCCGTCCTAATCCATCCGGACGAAGTCCATATCGATTACAAACGATTCACAACAGTTGATTACATCGAGAGGTAATTGACCTCTATATGATAAACTTTACAAACATTGCATTCGTTTTTAAAAGACAAACTTTCGTTACATCGACAGTTGACAGGCATGTAAAGCATTTCATAATATATCCAAATATAATTGACTTAATAATAATCTTGATGAACTCAACGACTCGAATGCAACATCTTTTGAAATATGTCATGAATGACTCCAAGTAATATCTCTAATATGAGCAAATGCACAGCGGAAGATTTCTTTCGTACCTGAGAATAAACATGCTTTAAAGTGTCAACCAAAAGGTTGGTGAGTTCATTAGTTTATCATAAAGAATCATTTCATAATTTTAATAGACCACAAGATTTCATACTTCCATTTCTCATAATCATACGTCCCATGCATAGAGACAAAAATATCATTCATATGGATTGAACACCTGGTAACCGACATTCACAATATGCATATAAGAATATCCCCATCATTCCGGGATCCTCCTTCGGACATGATATAAATTTCGAAGTACTAAAGCATCCGGTACTTTGGATGGGCCTTGTTGGGCCCGATAGATCTATCTTTAGAGTTCGCGTCAATTAGGGTGTCTGTTCCCTAATTCTTAGATTACCAGACTATATAAAAAGGGGCATATTCGATTTCGATAATTCAACCATATAATGTAGTTTTAATTACTTGTGTCCATTTCGTAAAACAGTTACAAAAGCAGCGCATGTATTCTCAGTCCCAAAAATATATATTGCAAAAGCATTTAAAAAAGGGATTAATGAAACTCACACATATAAATATTGTAAAACAGTTAATAAAGCATTTGCATGTATTCTCAGCCCAAAAATGTAAAGAGAAAAAGGGCAGATGAAACTCACCTAATGTATTTTGTAGTAAAAATACATATGTTTATATTGAACAATGCAGGGTTGTCCTCGGATTCACGAACCTATATCATTTGTATTTTCATCAATACTTATAATTATAATTGGACCAATAATAATTATGTTATTATTAGTGATAATTTTTATATTAATAACTTATATACTTTATTATATATTCATCTTGTATATTTAAGTAAAGTGTTTATATATTTAAATTATGGTTATTATACATATTTTTATCTACTTAATATTTTGTTTACAAATATTAGTTATAGTAATACTAGAGTAATATTAATAATAGTAAAATTGATAATAGTTATATTACCTAATATTACTAATTAAGATACTAATGGTTATGATTTCTTTAGTGATAAAAATAACGATATTAATAATAATAATAATAATATACTTATATTAATAAAAATGGTTCAAAAAAAAAATGGTAATAATGTTAATATTTACGAAAATAGTAATAATTTATAATAATACCCCTTAACGAATAATACTACTTAATAATAATATTAGTAGTGATATTTTCGTAAACTATATTAATGAAACTAACTTTTAATAACCATGTTAATAATAATAATACTGGTAATATTGAATAATACTATAATACTTAGTCAATAATGATAATAATAATAATAATAATAATAATAATACTAAATAATACTAATACTTAATGATAAATAATAAAAAAAATTAATGATAACAATGTCTTTAATACTTGTAGATATAATTATAATTTTAGTAATAATAATTGTAGTTCTAACATTCATAATATTAATAATCATAATAATAACAATAATCATTAATGCACAAGATAATAATAATAATAATAATAATAATAATAATAATAATAATAATAATAATAATAATAATAATAATAATAATAATAATGATAATAATAATAATAAAATGGTATTGAAAACTACCTTTTAATCAAGTTTCAAAAAAAAAATGGCCACTGCATGGTTCGAACCAGTGACCTTCAGTTCACCCGACGACACAATAAACCATTCAGCTGCTGCACCCCTTTCTGTTTAATTTTCTAACTTAATTTTATTTAGACTGATCCTGTTAACCTTCTTCTTCATCATCTTTCATAAACGAACCAAAATCAAACTAATTTCTTAACAGTGTATTATAAACTGGTTTGAGACTTTTACACAAAATGTAATCAATCTATATAAATGTTTAAATCACTTGAAAGCGTAAAAAAAAATATAAAACAAAAAAAATCCTGCTGCTCCTGCAGCCGCTGAAGAACAACGAAAACAAATATTGGGATTTTTGGTTTTTCGAACACTATAGTCAAAAGTTATAACACGAATTATGTTTTAAAACACTAGTAGAAACTTTTAAAATCCTCAATTGAACTTGAAATTTATTAATTAACTTGAATTCATTCAAAGAAAAATTGTTGACTTTTAAATACCGAAACTTTGACTCAAGAATTTTAACTCGATATCAAAAATTGAAGTTTGAGATTTTGCAAATAGTTTAACCTTTGGACTCCTAACAAATCTGCATTTATATAATTTGAAATGTAATTCGAATTATAGTTTTTGTAAATATAAGAGATAAACAGAGGCCGGCCTGTTCTTGCCTCTTTCTGTTTGATATAATTTTGACAAAAGCATTTTTAATTGATAATTGATACTGAAAACCAACTCCTTCTCTTAAAGCTACGACCAGTGGATCCCTTATGGTAACAAATTCGACAATATCTTTATCCAGACAAAGAAATAAAAATAAATAATAAAAAAATATAAAGTTGAAATGGACCTTCAACAGACTTTTGGATTGTATCAGGAATTTCTAGTCGACTGAATTACGCAAAAGTATTTAACACATGTCTGATAGCGAATGGTCCAGCATTTGTAATTATCTCTTTGTATTTTAAAATTAATAAATGTTAAAAATAGATATTTTAATAATAATACTAATACTAACTATATTAATAATAATAAATAATACTAACAGGTAATAATATTGATAAAATTTTAAATAATAAAATTATTGATGGTAATACTAATAATTAATAATTTTTTTTTGTATCATTTTCTAATAACTATATTAATATCTAACCATAATACTAAGTATTTTAATATTAATAACGGTAATAATAATGTTAGTAATAATAATATTTATACATATATCTCAAATTTCATATCTATATGTTATATATTTAAAAATATAAACGTTGATATTAATATTGAAAGTGATAATGATATCAATATAGTAATTATATTTTAATTTATAATTAATTTAATATCTTAACATTATAATACATTACATAATAGCACATTTTGAATATTTAATGTTTATACATTTTGTTATTATATATTTGTGTTTGCATTCTAGCTACAACATATATTGTATATGTAAATATGAATATATTAACAATGTTTTATATATTTGAGTATTATTCTTTCATTTACATTTTAATATTTATATATATCTATAATATATTTATTAACCACATTGGTTCGTGAATCGTTGGAAATAGTCAAAGGGTAATTGAGTACATGAACACAGTTCAAAATCTTTGAGATTCAATTTAATTGTCATTGCTTATTTTGTCGGAAACATATAAAGATTAAAGTTTAAATTTGATCGAAAATTCCCGGGTCATCACAGAAGGCGACCCTTTCCATCCACCACATTCCCCTCCTGGTAAAGAACCTGAAACACTTATAGGCGAACCTATCCGAAACACCATTTTCAGCCTCATTTCTAGAGTAGCTCGACACGATATTATATTCTATCCATAATTCTAGATCTTATTCATCCGCTCGTCCGAACCGATAATCATCCCGGTGTAATAGAAGAAGTCAACGAGCTTCACGCTCGAGTAATCAATTTAGAGAATATGGTGCCAAATTTACCAGCTTCAGCAACATCATTGGCACCAACAGTACCATCAATAAACAGCACCAGTACCATCAACAATCCATGCCTCAACATCTCATTCTGTGCCTCGAGTATAATCATCGTTCTACGTATCGTTCTACATCAATTATCTTCGTTCTTCATGGCGATTATGTAATCTCTAATGTTTTAGAGATTATGTATTCTAGCTCAAACCGAAAAGCAAATGAGATTAATATCATATTAACTCATTAAATCCATGATTATATCTGAAGAAAACATATATGTAAGTATATTTTCACAAAGATTGTAATTAAAAATTCTTTTGTACAAACTGTTAATGGTGAAAATATTTTAACGGGTAGGTAATACCCGAGGAATATTTAGATTTCACATTAATAAGTTACACTGTACACTCTTTGAATCTGATTCAACAGTCACTTACTATCCTACTTATACCCACAGATATACGTATCCGTTTACCGCAGAATAACCATTTTCATTCAATTTCATATTTGGATTTTGATATATCAGAATCCAACAAGTGGCATAATGAAGAAAACATTGGATAAAATAAAATTTGTTAGAAACAAACAAATTAACTATGAGAAATTCTGTTAAGAATCCACGCTAACAAAGTCCTAGCTAACTGTTAATTCCTTATTACATTTAATTATCGCAATTTAAATTCTCGCAATTTTATTTATTGTCATTTAATTTCTGTTATTTATTTTACGCACTTTAAATATTGGGACACGCATACAAGGTTTTGACATATCATATTGACGCATCTATATATATTATTTAGAATAACCATAGACACTCTATATGCAGTAATGATCGAGTTAGCTATACAGGGTTGAGGTTTATTCTACAATAATATATATACTTTGAGTTGTGATCGAGTCTGAGACATGTATACGGGTCACGATACGTATTAATTAATTCGAATATTATATATTAAACTATATATGAATTATTGGACTGTTACTGTGGACTATCGACTGTGGACTAATAACATTGGACAATTAAAATGAATTAAAATATTGATTATAATATATGAAACTAAATGTTTCTTCAAGTTTGCCACTTGATCTCATCTTAAACCTCATTTGTATCTTGACGATTACAATCTGCGTTCAAACCTTTTATGATTCTTGAAAACACCTCAATCGAAAGGATGAACCAACCGCACTTTACCTACGGAAGAAAAGATTGATACATATAGTTATGCACCTAAAAAACTCTCGGAAACTGAGTAAACGTTTAACACGTAGCTGTGCTAATTCCTTTAACGTTGTTATTACCGAAAATAACTTTGCAATCTCTTTCCAAATTAGCAAATTTTGTCACAGCTCCAGCAAGTCAACTTCGACTTTCATTCGGATTAGCCTTATTATAGCCTTGATATATAAGTCTGCCTTTCGTCATCGTTGTCAAGGAACCTTTTATATTCCACCACATTAGCAGTAAACTTACCAGCAACTTCATTACTCATTAACTTAAGTCACTCCAAAGAACTATTATATTCGTTCATTAAAACCCTATCATATACTCATCTGCGTTTTGTAACGATAATTGCCGTACCAGTTACCGCGAATCAGCAATCAGTATTTTGAAATCTTGCAGCATGTCTACATCAACAGTTATATGTATACATATAACATTTACCTCTTAGAATTATGATCTTCCATTCCGAAAATTCTGAAAAGCACCCAGCCTACGAATCAATACATTGAACTTTGAAAAAGCTGATGAAACAGTGAAAACTGAAGACTGCCTTAACAGTCAAAAGTTTAATGATAAAGAATGGAGTGTTGAAAACACTCAATGCAAAATTTGTACTAGAAAAATGGATTGAGCAAACTATAAAGGAGACTCTGAACAAATCACAAGGACTAAACTTGTACATAAAGAATCCTGATGATTCTGATTCTGATGAAAGCTTTAGCGAATATCTTGCTCCTTAATCGCTCTAAATCATTGTGAATGAATTTCTTCATCACAATTTGATTCTAAAATCCTAAGATATTATCGTATATTTCATTATGAATATCCTCAATATTTCTGAAGATATCTTCATAAATATTCTCGTCCGATATTAATTATCTCTCCACACTATCTGTGATATATCATAAAGGAAACTATTTTAGTTTCTAAATTCTGAAAAATTTGAATTTAAATTATGAATTATTTTGAAGTAGTGTTGGAAATTGATGCATGAGTCAGTATAATATAATGACACTTGATCAACGTGATTATATTACAGTAAGTCATGCTGAGTTTCTAATGGGACGTGATGATTCACAGATCATAACGTCATCATGTGCCATGTTACATAACTCTTTCATTCTATCTAACTTCTGAACATATCAAGAAAGTATATTCTTGATAGTTCTATTCTCAGTGATTCTGGTAATTTAACAAATCATATTGTGCTATTACATTCTTTCCTGTTTAGAACATTAAGATCATTCGAAACTTTATACTTACAAATTCTGGACCGTTACCCGCTTTACTAGAGGTCGAGAAGAGGATAAAAAGGCAAAGAGCTCCAAAATATAAGAGAAAATATAAAGCCCAATAACAACACAGAGGTTACAGACCGTGGATATTAATACGAATAGCAATATAAAGACACGGTATAATTAAGAATAGCATCACCCCAAGGTAATAGTAGAAGTAAACAGATTTTTCTGATGGAAGATTGAAAAGAAGGATGACAGAAATGATAATTAGAAAAAAAATCAAGGATTAGAACTGAATTAAGCATTTTCACAATCTTTTGGATGTATGAACTAAGAAAGAAAGTATAGGAATGCTGAGAATAATGGAACGGAAGAGTTTAATTTATAATGGAAATATCAGACAGAGTAATCGAGGCAGATCACCGTATTTAATTATAGAGATCTTAATTTTCTTATTCGCCAAAGAATCAAACCTTTAGATTTCGAAGAATTTCTTTATATCCCTTGAATTTCAGAATTCAACCTAACTACGTCAAAAGCTAAGACAAATCTTTACTTCTTTATTTCACTCTTTTGTGATAACTTCACTCGTGCTCTTCGAATAATCGAATTGTTTTATCCATATTACTCAATGATGATAAAACTCTATTTATCAACTCATATTCATCATGAAAACATTTTTATTGTTAGCCATGACCACCTCACTCAAATTTCGGGACGAAATTTCTTTAACGGGTAGGTACTGTGATGACCCGGAAATTTCCGACCAAATTTAAACTTGATCTTAATATGATTTCGACACGATAAGCAAAGTCTGTAATGTTGAATCTCATAATATTGGAACTATTTTCATGTAACCCTTTGACTATCCCCGATGATTCACGAACCATTGCTTATAAATATGTGGATATTTATAAATATGTGTATATATAAATATATGTATAATAATATATATAATAACATGAGCATTAATAAACTATTATATACATTTATTGTTATAAACAAATATGTAAAATAAAATATATTGTAATAAAAACTATTATTTTATATGTATATTTCTTGTATATATATATATTATTATATTTAATTTAATTATTTAATATACATTTATTTACGTAATAAATTTTGTTATTTAAAACTGTTTATATATATACATAGTGTATATTAAATATAATTAATTTTGAGCTTATATGGTAAATGTCTGTAACTTTCGGTTGACGTTTAATTGTTTTTAAAATAGGTCTAATATATATATAAGAATTTTTAAAATAAAAGTTGTTCCAAAATTTGATTAAAAAGATAATAGTTTTGATAAACATTTTTTTACCATTTCAATCTAAGTTTTTGTACTCCGTACATATAAATTGGAACAGAAAATAAATAATTATCGAATCTTTTTGATCAGGTTTCAAACAGGTAATAACCAAAATAAATAAATGGACACTAATGTTCTTGGGGTGTTCTTGAGCACACTAATGTGTCGGGTGGGTTGGTTAAGCGAAGATATATATAAGACTCACCGAAAACTGATTCCCGGGCTCAAGTTATGACCCGATGAACTTTTAATTAAAACTTATGGTTATTAAATAAGACTTATGATATAAATAATGAATTTCATTATTAATAAATTACTTATGATATAAAAAGTAATTATTTTAATTTAAGACTTATGATATACATATTTATTATATCATTTATTAATTAATTATGATTTAATTAAACATTAATTAAACTTATGATTAATAATACTTTTATTATTAATGAAAATACTTATGATAAGTATTAAACTTATATTATGAGATTATTATAATAAGACTTATAATAAGGATTAATTAATTAATTATTTAATTATTATAAGGCTTAGTTATTATTTAATTATAATTTAATTATTAAACACTTATGATTTAATAATTATAATTAGAAATTTATGATATGATTAATTATTCATTATTAATTAATAATACTTATGATATGATTTAAAATCTATTATTAATTAATAATACTTATATTATGACTAATATTTAATTAATTAATTAAATACTTATGTTATATTAATTATATCATTTAAACTTATGTTAACTTTAATAATTTAATTTAATTTAATTAAAATTATGTTATGACGTAATTATACATATTTGACTTTAATTAACATTATAACTTATATTATTAATATAACTTATACTTTAAAATTCAATGTTGACTATGTTTGACCATGGTTGACTTTTGAGTTGACTTTCGGTTGACTTTTACTTTCAGTTTACTTTTGTTGACTTTCTAATTAAGGAAACTTACCTAACTTATAAACTTTCCAAAAATAGCAACTTTCTAAATATGGAAAATTTCCTAAAATAGAAACTTTCCTAAAATAAAAACTTTCCAAAAATAGAAACTTTCCAAAAATGGAAACCTGCTAAAAATAGAAATTTTCTAAAAATAGAAAGTGTGTGTCCGTACGCTGTCCTGATCAAACCGATGCATGTTGAGTATTGTTCTATGTCTACTTGCAACATGTACCATAGCTATCATACTAAGACTTGACCTAAGTTAGTTATTTATATCGACCTGCTTTATTTATAGGTCGGCGTTGTGATCATTCCTGATCACTTTACTTCGTTTGCTGTTCGCATTTTTGTGTGGTTACTTCATTTGCTTTAAGGTGAGTTATAGTCCCATTTTTCTATTTTAAATCTTTTGGGATGAGAATACATGCATTTTATTTTTACGTATTGGACACAAGTGGAAGTTGGTTTAAATTATTCATTGTGAGTCGAACAAAAATATTCCTTAATCTGGTAATTGTAATCACTGGTTTCTACTGGTGAACGCGAATCCTATGGATAGATCTATCGGGTTTGACATAACCCAATTTCAAGCTAGTCGCGCTAGCAATTTATAATCGAAATGTATTAGTACTTCATATTTAGTTGAAGATACACTTGTTTAGTGTATATATTTATTGTATTTGGCAAGGGTAAATAAATGGTTAAGTGGTTACCAGGTGGCTCACGGATAATGGAATAATGTTTTTATATGTTTTTGAGCATATAATTTTGTGGTCCAAAAAGAGTTTTTATGTTTTCAAACATAAATATTTATGGTTTAAATTAAATATTGTTTGCAATATTAAACCTATAATTCACTCAACATTTCTATTGACAGTTACTCGCATGTTTTATTCTCAGGTTCATGAATGATTGCTTTCGCTGTACTTAGAGAGTCTGCATATTTATAGTGGAAGCTTTTGTTAAACATTAACTTGCATTCTAATTTGATACATTTAATAGTGGATGTTGTTGACTTGTTTTGGTCAACTTTTGGTTAAGTAATAATGTATGGTTTTTCTAAACTTACACATTTTGGTAGGTTTCCTTTATAGGAAATCATTTTTTAATAAAGAATACAAGGTTATTTATCCAATTCATATAGAGTTATGATCAAGCTGTGGGACCAAGATAACGATGGTTGTCAAGTGTACTTTGACGGGTCGTTTTAGTTGGTATCAGAGCCAGGTTGTAGGGAATTAGGCTGCATTGATGTCGTTACCCGAGTCAATAGGGTACATTAGTGAGTCTAGTCTACAGCCTGACCTATAATATATTATTATATGTGATCATTTGTATCGTATTGGTATGTATATTGTTGTCATACATACATCTCTATTATGTTCTGAATCCGGGAGGAACTCCCATTTTGATTTAAACGTATTCTCCGACTCATGCGAACTTATCCTTATAAGAACACCTCGGGTAGTGAAACTGAGATGTCATTCTTGACTTATGAAATTCTCGACATTTCTATGTCATCTATTATGGTTATGTATATAACGTTTGAGTTATATTACGCGAGATGTCATTCTTGACTTCTAAATGCTCAGCATTTCAATGTCAGCTATTATGTTTAGTGTGACGACCCGGAAATTTTCGACCAAATTTAAAATTGATCTTTATATGATTTCGACACGATAAGCAAAGTCTGTAAAGCCGAGTCTTAAAATTTTGGAACTGTTTACATGAATTCAATTGAACCTCGACCAATTTCTGACGATTCACGAATAATTAATTGTAAATAGATATGTGTGTGTGTGTGTGTGTATATATATATATATATATATATATATATATATATATATATAAAACTGAAAATATAATTTGAAAGATTATATGTTGTTGATAGTAAAATTAATTATGTAAAATAAAATAAAAATATAGTAAATACTATTTAAAGCATATCTATAAATAAAGTATATTAAATACATATTTTGTGATTTCGAATCTATTTAGTAAACGACGGTAACGCTCAAGCGTCATTCGATTGATAGTAAACGAGTTAAAAAGGAATTTATGTGATTTTAAAATAAACGGTGATTCGAAAATGAGTTCTATAAATTTTAGGCTTATTAAAGATATATTTAGGAACCATTTGTTGAATTTTAAAACTTTTCATATTTTACTTGGGGTTGAGAGTGAATAATTAATGTAATTTTTATTTAATAGTTAATGATCGAATTTATATCATAATGACCAAAATAAATAAATATAGTTAATTAAAAAATTTGGGATTTTCCTGAAGACTTTTTATCCGCCACTGATGATTAACGGAGCATGAATTTCAGTTCGTGAATGAAATAGTAGACGACGACTAACAATTCACACGTTTTATTTTAAATTATTTTATAACTATTATTATATTTATATTATTACTTTATGAATTATATATGTCGACTAAGAATCAAATTAATGGCCCCTGAGTTAAAAATTGAATTCCACTACTCCTACTTTCTTGACTTAATAACCCAGTTTGTTATATGTGCATACAATTAACTAT
The DNA here is from genome assembly GCF_046630445.1 of Rutidosis leptorrhynchoides. Classification (NCBI taxonomy): domain Eukaryota; kingdom Viridiplantae; phylum Streptophyta; class Magnoliopsida; order Asterales; family Asteraceae; genus Rutidosis; species Rutidosis leptorrhynchoides. The sequence continues at coordinate 268,256,153 of NC_092335.1, forward strand.
TATTGATTGGTTACTTTTGTGATTCAAATAATATATATACTTATGCATAGCTAGACATAGAGGGAGTCTATAACTTCTTTCTTTGACTCTACCATACTCACATCTTCCATATTTGTCTCTTCACAATCGCCACCTTAATTTAGAATCTGTTACGCATTCAATTACTATATCAATGATCACCATCTAGATTCATCAAACCACCATTTAAAACACCCCTTAAAATTCGCTACCATTTTCGATTATCATCACCAACATCTACAACTACTTGTGATTTGGTTTAATCATCAAACATTTAACCATCTTGCTCACTACAACTATATGTTATTCGAACCCGAACACCTTTCGTTGAATGCTACTAAAATTCTTCCATTCGAAGGCTACTCATCTCGTTGTACGACCCAAACCCACATTGATCACACTATCATCAACCCCCATAAAACCAACCCATTACACTCTTGCCATGCTACTGCTGTACTTAAACGTTTCCTTTTCTAATTGATTACTAATAACCATTCTCGTGAACTTACTCAAACATAAACAAACTCTTTACGTGATACTTCATTCACAAAATACAGCTATTACTGTTTTTCCTGATAAATCACCATCATCAAAATCACAAACCAAACATCTCACCTTCTTAATTCAACTACAATAAACCGTCATCGATGATCACCATAACATCACCATTAGAACTCACTTCTATATTTTTGTTACTAATGAAAACCACCACCATTCAGAATCACCCTAACACCACCTTTCGTTAAGTGAGAACCACTAAATCAAGAACCCATCAAAAACCCACGTCAAACTGCAACGACAACTGCCAAGTTTCTGTTTCGATTCAAGCTGCAACAATGTATATGTTTTCTATCCATAACCACCACCATTAACTGCTACCTCTAATAGTTAAGTGTTCATACTTCCTGTTTCATTTCTATTCTTCGAAATTATTGCTACCACACATGAGTGCCCTTGTAGTTTTAAAACCGAACCATAAGCCATCTATTATTGATTGTTTTTCTTCTCTTTGGTCGACATTTACCAACCATAAGATACCCCACTTGCCAACATGTTCACTATTGGAGAATATTAATACTATATTTAATGAAAAGTGCAAATAATTAAAGCAAATTATGATGATGGGAAGTGACGTAAAAGAAGATAGCAATGATACGGTATGGTGACTTGCTAACTGTACTACTTCGGTGTTGTGTATACATCTCAAATTAACAACCCATGGATCCTTGTTGGGCTCGTGAGCAAGAGTGGGCCGGACAAGAAATTTACACTCACCCATGGATTTTCCTTGGGCTACTATATTATAATTGAGCCTGTGAAGAAATAGTTGGGCCTTGGCTTTCAAGAACCCTCAAACGTATATCATATATACATACATCATTTTTTTTATTTTTCTTCTGTTTTAACCTCCTGCTACTCGCGTCCTGTTGAGTTTTAAAAGATGAAAATGATAAGGATAACGAGATAGTCACGAGTTCAATGAATAATGATAAAGAGGATTGATGATATTGTTAGACGATAATAGTTGTGTGATGTTAGAACAAACACGATGATGATGCTTATAGAAGTACGTTGATTAAAATTAAGAAGGATGATGATGATGTATATGAATGATTAAAATGATGATAGGGTGATATTCGAATGTAGATAATGTTGTACGTGGTGATATTGATGATGATTATAAAAGATGAAAAATTCACAGTGACGATATAATTAGATGATGAATAGATTATTGTGATGAGGATACGGTAGTATTAATGAAGATGATACACAATTATGATTCACGATGATGATATAGATGTATGTTGATGATGAAGTGGTTACGATTATCGAGTGTAATCTGCTCGATTGGTTTTATGAAGAAGAAGGTGAAAACAGAAAATAATTTACAACAAAATAAAATCCTAATAATAACCGGAATGAAATCGTAGAAGATTGGTGAGGAGTGTTTGTGTTTAATTGAGAAGTCTCGGGTTCGAGTCCGGTTCGTGACATTTTTTTTTGGAAAAGCTTTTAAGGTAGTAAATACTTTTATTATTATTATTATTATTATTATTATTATTATTATTATTATTATTATTATTATTATTATTATTATTATTATTATTATTATTATTATTATTATTATTATTATTATTATTATTATTATTATTATTATTATTATTATTATTATTATTATTATTACTATTATTATTATTATTACTAACATTAATAGTTTCATTATTATTAAAAATTATCATTATCATTTCGTTATTTGTATTATCATTATTAATAAAGTTATTATTATTATTATTAGTAAATCATTATTTTCAAAACTATCATTTTAACAAATAAATATTTTGTACATTAAATATACTTATTACATATATTAATTTTATTAATTATTTCATATAACTATACATCAAAAATATTAATATTTCTACTTACATATAACAAGCTAATGATATTTCTTAAAAATACTATTAATCATATATGTATAAATATAAATATATATATTAATACAACTAAATGTATAGATATTAATCATTTTTAAAAATACATACAAAATAAATGAATATAATATATAATTTAAGATATAATATATGTATACGTTTTTAAAGGAATTTAGTATAAATTCTATATAACTACAAATATATAAATAATATATATTAATAAATGAAATTATGTGAATCCCATTATATGTTTTAATAGATATACAATTGATATAGGTTCGTCGAGGCCAACCTTGCATTGTTCAATTCCGTCGTATGCATATTTTTACTACAAAGTATCGTACTGTGAGTTTCATTTGCTCCCTTTTTAAATGCTTTTGCAATATATATTTTTGGGATTGAGAATACATGCGCTACTTTTATAAATGTTTTACAAAATAGACACAAGTAATCGAAACTACATTCTATGGTTGGATTATCGAATCGAATATCACCCCTTTTAGCTTGGTAGCCTAAGAATTAGGGAACAGACACCCTAATTGACGCGAATCCTAAAGGTAGATCTACGGGACCTAACTCCCCCCATACTAGAAAATGGTATGCTTTAGTACTTCGAGTTATTAATACAGATGGATTTCTGTTTTGGGGATATTCTATATGCATTATGTTAAAGTCGGTTACCAGGTGTTCAATCCATATGAATAATTTTTATGCAGATGCATAATGTTTATGAGAAATAAAATGAAAATCTTGTGATCTATTAAATTAATGGAAATGATTGTTTATGTTAAACTAATGAACTCACCAACCTTTTGGTTGACACTTGAAAGCATGTTTATTCTCAGGTATTAAAGAAATCTTCCATTGTGCATTTGCTCATTTTAGAGATGTTACATGGAGTCGTACATGGCATATTTAGGACAGTACCTCGCAATGGGACCATATGTTGAAGACTTTGTCCAGGAGGATTAGGACGGATCGCTTCATGTGGTATCAGAGCGGTGGTCTTAGCGAACCAGGTCTTGCATTAGTGTGTCTAACTAGTAGTTGTTAAGATACATTAGTGAGTCTGGACTTCGACCGTGTCTACATGCCAAAAGTTTTACTTATCATTTTTGTCGGAAATTACATGCTTATCATTCTTAGTCTAGACACATCTTATTGCATTGATTGTATGAATAGTGTATAGACAAAATTCATATCTTAGCATATCTGCTAATTCATATCTTAGCGTATCTGTTACTACAAACTTTGCCTGATATATTCCGTAGATTCCTCCGTAACTTATGGGATTTTAGTATTATATATGCATATGTAAATTATGTATTGCAGGGTACTAATCTATATCCTATAATCTATTTCTTTTCAAAAAATCCTTCATCTGCTCGTACGAGATGAATCCCTCAACCAGTTCGAGTCCCTCAGATTCTGACAGCTATTCCGATATGGATTTCCACTCGAACTCCGAAAGCAGTGTAACCGGAATGAATCAACCAATTAGCCACCATCAATTCGGGATGAATTGGGGATGAGTTCGTAGTCGACTAAACCAATGGAAACAAGAAGAAGGCGATCCTTTCCATCAACCACATTGCCCTCTCGGCGAAGAACCTGAAGCACTTACCGGCGAACTTGTTCGAAACACCATTTTCTCTCTCATTTCCAGAGTATCTCGTCACGATTATATACTACATCAAATTCTAGATTTTATTTATCCGCTCGTCCGAACCGACAATCACCCCGATGTAATAGAAGAAGTCAACGAGCTTCGCGCTCGGGTAATGGCTTTGGAGAATATGGTGCAAAGGTTACAAACACCAGCACCAGCACCAGCAGCATAAACAGTACCACCATCAGTAACACCAACAGTACCATCACCACCATCAACAACAACAACCGCATCTCATACCGCAACATCACAATCTGTACCTCAAGCATCAACTTCATACGCCCTGTAAATATCAAGGAATATCAACAACAACAAACGATGAAGTATTTATTTATAACTTCATTGAAGAGATATCTTTGTGGCGATTATGTAATCTCCAAAATTTTAGAAATTATCTATTCTAGCCCTAACCATAAATCAGATGAGTGAACCAAAATGATAAAAGGAAGAGTAGAAACTCTGAAAAGAATGGTGTGTGATTTACAAGCTAGACTTGTTTTACCAACACCATCAAGAGTATCGTAGCATCACCCGCACAGTCAGTGCCGTCAGCATCGTGAGAATCAGCAGCACCCATAACATCACAAGCTCTTCCAGTTCAAGAATCACAGTGGACATCATTACAAATCAACAACACGAATGTCAAATTAAAGAGTTATGAAGTATTAACTCATTTCCACTGAAGGATTTATATGTATATCTTATATATATAAATCTTTAAACCATCATAAATCTTTTCGTACTAAGCTATTATGTATGAGTTGAAAAAGGGTAGATACTACTCGGTTTAATTCATATTACTAATATGCTATGATGTACATTCTTCGTCAACAACATAACCATTGGTAACTACAATCTCTGTTTCAATTCAATGAATTCCATTTCATAATAAATCAAGTGTATTATTCAAATATAGGTTTGATTTTACACTTTCATCATCGATGAACTCGAAACTATTCAGATAACATCATTCGTACTTTGCGAAGTTCACAAGAATTCCACGAACACCAACATCATGCATCAACAAATAACGAAGTATTGATTCATAATTTCAATTTCATTGAAGAAATACTTCTTAAAAGTTATGTAATTTCTAAAGTTTTAGGGATTATTCAATTCTAGTTTTAACCGCAAATCAAATGAGTTTAATTTAATATTAACTCATTAAATCTATGTTACCTCTGAAGAAAATATACACATATATATTTTCATAAAGACTGTAATAAAATTCTTTTGTATAAAATATTAATTGTGAATTTTTTTTTAACGGGTAGGTAATACCCGAGAGGCATAAATTCACAATTAATGTGTTACATTCTTCAAATCTGATTCAGCAATCACCAACTATACTCATTACTTTCACAACAATATACATTCTTTTATAGAAATCAAAACAACCATTCTCATCTAAATTTGATTACGTATTCTGATCTTGACAAATCAAAATTCAAGTCAAGATTCAACCGGTATCATCACTATTAGATTCCTACATCTTTCAAGGTTATACTTTGACTTCAAAACTGTGTTAGAACATCATATGTATATTAACGATTACAATCTGTGTTCAAACCTTCCAAAATTTTTAAAGACACTACAAATAATGAACAATCGAGATGATGATCCAACTACATATTTCCCAAAGTTATGTACCTGAAAAGCTCTCTAAATCAAAGTTCGACACGTATCCGTGTCAAACCCTTTGGCATTTATTAGCTAAAATAAATTTTTAATTCCTTTTCCAAAGTAGACAATTTTGTCACAGCTCCAACAAGTCAACTTCGACATTTCATTCGAGACAGCCTTATTATAACCCTGATATATATACGTTGCCCTTTCACCATCGTTACCAGAGAACCATTTATGTTCCATCACATTAGCAATAAACTTACCAACAACTTCACTTATCTTTGATTTTTCCGAAAATCATTACAATTATCAAAACCCCATCATTTATTTATCTGCATCTTGCAACGAAAATCGTCATACGAATCATCGGGAATTAGCAATCAATATTTTGAAATCTCGCAGCATGTCGACGCCATCAGATATACATATAACGTCTATCTCCTAGACTTACATACTGTGAACAAATCACAAGGACTAAACGTGTACATTAAGAATCCTGATGATTCTATTTCTGATGAAATCTTTAGTGAATATCTTGCTTCTGACTCCAAACTCTTGCGGACAAATTTTCTTCACCATCCTTCGATATTAAAAATTTCAAGAGGGTGAAGTTTCTGAAAAACACCCTGAACTGCGAACTAGTTCTCGAAATGCTGATGAAGCAGCAAAAACTGTAAACAACTTTAACAGTAAAAAGTTTGATGATAAAGAATAGTGTGTTGGTAAAGCTCAGAAAAAGGGAAGATTTGGAACTGGAAAACAGATTGAGCAAAGTATGAAGGAGGCTGTGGACAAATCACAAAGACTGAACCTGCCTTCAAAGAATCCAAATGATTCACCCCTGACTCTAAACCCTTGCGAACAATATTCTTCATCATCCTCTGATATTAGAAATTCTAAGATAACATCATATCTTTCATTATAAATATCCTCCATATTTCTGAAGATATTTCCATAATTATTCTTATCTGAAATCATTTACCTCTTCGCGTTATCTGTATCACATCATAAAGGAAACTGTTTAGTTTCTAAATTCTGAAACCTTCGAGTTTGAAGTATGAATGTTTTTGAAGTAGTGTTGGGAACTGAAGCATGCGTTAGTATAATATAATGACACTTGATCAACGTGATTATATTACAGTAAGTCATGCTGAGTTTCTAATGGAACTTGATGATTCACAGACCATAACGTCATCAGGTGCCATGTTACACGACTCTTACATTCTACCTCATCTCCAAACATACCAAGAACGTATTTTCTTAATAGTCCTATCTTTCTCTTGGATTATGGTAATTTGACAAATCAAATCGTGCTATTACGTTCTTTCTTGTTTAGAACATTAAGTTCATTTAAAACTCCATACTTACGAATTCTGGACCATTACTCGTTTTACTAGAGGTCGAGAGGAGAATAAAAAGGCAAAGAGCTCCAAAATATAAGAGAAAATATTAAGCACAATAACAACACGAAGGTTACAAATCGTGGATATTAATACGAATAACAATATAAGGACACGGTATAATTAAGAATAGTATCACCTCAAGGTAATAGTAGAAGTAAACAGATTTTTCTGGTAGAAGATTGAAAAGAAGGATGACAGAAATGATAATTAGAAAAATATCAAAGATTAGAACAGGATTAAGCATTTTCACAATCTTTTGGATGTATGAACTAAGAAAGAAAGTATAGGAATGGTGAAAATAATGGAACGGAAAAAGTTCAATTTATAATGGGAATATCAGACAGAGTAATCGAGGCAGATCACCGTATTTAATTATAGAGATCTTAATTTCCTTATTCGTTGAAGAATCAAATATTGTAGATTTTAAAAGATTTCCTCTAAATCCCTTAAACTCCGGAAATCAACCCTATCTGCGTCAAAAGATATGACGAAACTTTATTTCTCTCATTTCACTCTTTTGTGATAGCTTCATTCGTACTCTTTGAATAATTGAATTGTTTATTCATATTACACAACGGTGATAAAATTTTATTTATCAATGCATATTCGTCATGAAATCATCTTTATTGTTAGCTATGATGACCTCGATCAAATTTCGGGACAAAATTTCTTTAACGGGTAGGTACTGTGATGACCCGGAAATTTTCGACCAAATTTAAACATGATCTTTATATGATTTCGACACGATAAGCAAAGTCTGTAAAGCCGAGTCTTAAAATTTTGGAACTGTTTACATGAATTCAATTGAACCTCGACCAATTTCTGACGATTCACGAATAATTAATTGTAAATAGATATGTGTGTGTGTGTGTATATATATATATATATATATATATATATATATATATATATATATATATATATATATATAATAACTGAAAATATATTTTGAAAGATTATATGTTGTTGATAGTAAAATTAATTATGTAAAATAAAATAAAAATATAGTAAATACTATTTAAAGCATATCTATAAATAAAGTATATTAAATACATATTTTGTGATTTTGAATCTATTTAGTAAACGACGGTAACGCTCAAGCGTCATTCGATTGATAGTAAACGAGTTAAAAAGGAATTTATGTGATTTTAAAATAAACGGTGATCTGAAAATGAGTTCTATAAATTTTAGGCTTATTAAAGATATATTTAGGAACCATTTGCTGAATTTTAAAAATTTTCATATTTTACTTGGGGTTGGGAGTGAATAATTAATGTAATTTTTATTTAATAGTTAATGATCGAATTTTATACCATAATGACCAAAATAAATATAGTTAATTTAAAAATTTAGGATTTTTCTGAAGACTTTTTATCAGCCACTGATGATTAAAGGAGCATGAATTTCAGTCCGTGAATGAAATAGTAGACGACAACTAACAATTCACACGTTTTATATTAAATTCTATTATAACTATTATTATATTTATATTATTACTTTATGAATTATATATGTCGACTAAGAATCAAATTAATGGCCCGTGAGTTAAAAATTGAATTCCACTACTCCTACTTTCTTGACTTAATAACCCAGTTTGTTATATGTGCATACAATTAACTATTATTGATTGGTTACTTTTGTGATTCAAATAATATATATACTTATGCATAGCTAGACATAGAGGGAGTCTATAACTTCTTTTTTTGACTCTACCATTCTCACATCTTCCATATTTCTCTTTTCACAATCGCCACCTTAATTTAGAATCTGTTATGCGTTCAATTACTATATCAATGATCACCATCTAGATTCATCAAACCACCATTTAAAACACCCCTTAAAATCCGCTACCATTTTCGGTTATCATCACCAACATCTACAACTACTTGTGATTTGGTTTAATCATCAAACATTTAACCATCTTGCTCACTACAACTATATGTTATTCGAACCCGAACACCTTTCGTTGAACGCAACTAAAATTCTTCCACTCGAAGGCTACTCATCTCGTTGTACGATCCAAACCCACATTGATCACACTATCATCAACCCCCATAAAACCAACCCATTACACTCTTGCCATGCTACTGCTGTACTTAAACGTTTCCTTTTCTAATTGATTACTAATAACCATCCTCGTGAACTCACTCAAACATAAACAAACTCTTTACGTGATACTTCATTCGCAAAATACAGCTATTACTGTTTTTCTTAATAAATCACCATCATCAAAATCACAAACCAAACATCTCACCTTCTTAATTCAACTACAATAAACCGTCATCAATGATCACTATAACATCACCATTAGAACTTACTTCTATATTTTTGTTACTAACGAAAACCACCACCATTCAGAATCACCCTAACACCACCTTTCGTTAAGCGAGAACCACTAAATCAAGAACCCATCAAAAACCCACGTCAAACTGCAACGACAACTGCCATGTTTCTGTTTTGATTCAAGCAGCAACTATGTATCTATTTTCTATCCATAACCACCACCATTAACTGCTACCTCTAATAGTTAAGTGTTCATACTTCCTGTTTCATTTCTATTCTTCGAAATTATTGCTACCACACATGAGTGCCCTTGTAGTTTTAAAACCGAACCATAAGCCAGCTATTATTGATTATTTTTCTTCTCTTTGGTCGACATTTACCAACCATAAGATACCCCACTTGCCAACATGTTCACTAGTGGAGAATATTAATACCATATTTAATGAAAAGTGCAAATAATTAAAGCAAATTATGATGATGGGAAGTGACGTAAAAGAAGATAGTAATGATACGGTATGGTGACTTGCTAACTGTACTACTTCGGTGTTATGTATACATCTCAAATTAACAACCCATAGATCCTTGTTGGACTCGTGAGCAAGAGTAGGCCGGACAAGAAATTTACACTCACCCATGGATTTTCCTTGGGCCACTATATTATAATTGAGCCTGTGAAGAAATAGTTGGGCCTTGGCTTTCAAGAACCCTCAAACGTATATCATACATACATACAACATTTTTTTTATTTCTCTTCTGTTTTAACCTCCTGCTACTCGCGTCCTGTTGAGTTTTAAAAGATGAAAACGATAAGGATAAAGAGATAATCACGAGTTCAATGTATAATGATAAAGAGGATTGATGATATTGTTAGACGATAATAGTTGTGTGATGTTAGAACAAACACGATGATGATGCTTATAGAAGTACGTTGATTAAAATTAAGAAGGATGATGATGATGTATATGAATGATTAAAATGATGGTAGGGTGATATTCGAATGTAGATAATGTTGTACGTGGTGATATTGATGACGATTATAAAAGATGAAAAATTCACAGTGACGATATAATTAGATGATGAATAGATTATTATGATGAGGATACGGTAGTATTAATGAAGATGATACACAATTATGATTCACGATGATGATATAGATGTATGTTGATGATGAAGTGGTTATGATTATCGAGTGTAATCTGCTCGACTGGTTTTATTAAGAAGAAGGTGAAAACAGAAAATAATTTACAACAAAATAAAATCCCAATAATAACCGGAATGAAATCGTAGAAGAGTGGTGATGAGTGTTTGTGTTTAATCGAGAAGTCTCGGGTTCGAGTCCGGTTCGTGGCATTTTTTTTTGGAAAAGCTTTTAAGGTAGTAAATACTTTTATTATTATTATTATTATTATTATTATTATTATTATTATTATTATTATTATTATTATTATTATTATTATTATTATTATTATTATTATTATTATTAAAAATTATCATTATCATTTTGTTATTAGTATTATCATTATTAATAAAGTTATAATTATTATTATTAGTAAATCATTATTATCAAAACTATCATTTTAACAAATAAATATTTTGTAAATTAAATATACTTATTACATATACAAAATTTATTAAATATTTCATATAACTATACATCAAAAATATTAATATTTCTACTTACATATAACAAGCTAATGATATTTCTTAAAAATACTACTAATCATATATGTATAAATATAAATAGATATATTAATACAACTAAATGTATAGATATTAATCATTTTTAAAAATACATACAAAATAAATGAATATAATATATAATTTAAGATATAATATATGTATACGTTTTTAAATGGAATTTAGTATAAATTCTATATAACTACAAATATATAAATAATATATATTAATAAATGAAATTATGTGAATCCCATTATATGTTTTAATAGATATACAATTGATATAGGTTCGTGAATCCGAGGTCAACCTTGCATTGTTCAATTCCGTCGTATGCATATTTTTACTACAAAATATCGTATTGTGAGTTTCTTTTGCTCCCTTTTTAAATGCTTTTGCAATATATATTTTTGGGACTGAGAATACATGCGCTACTTTTATAAATGTTTTATGAAATAGACACAAGTAATCGAAACTACATTCTATGGTTGGATTATCGAATCGAATATCACCCCTTTTAGCTTGGTAGCCTAAGAATTAGGGAAGAGACACCCTAATTGACGCGAATCCTAAAGGTAGATCTACGGGCCCTAACTCCCCCCATACTGGAAAATAGTATGCTTTAGTACTTCGAGTTATTAATACAGATGGATTTCTGTTTTGGGGATATTCTATGTGCATTATGTTAACGTCGGTTACCAAGTGTTCAATCCATATGAATGATTTTTATGCCGATGCATGATGTTTATGAGAAATGAAATGAAAATCTTGTGGTCTATTAAATTAATGGAAATGATTGTTTATGTTAAACTAATGAGCTCACCAACCTTTTGTGAAATGTCCCGTTCTTATTGATTAAAAACGTTCCATATTAATTGATTTCGTTGCGAGGTTTTGACCTCTATATGAGACGTTTTTTCAAAGACTGCATTCATTTTTAAAACAAACCATAACCTTTATTTCATAAATAAAGGTTTAAAAAGCTTTACGTAGATTATCAAATAATGATAATCTAAAATATCCTGTTTACACACGACCATTACATAATGGTTTACAATACAAATATGTTACATCGAAATCAGTTTCTTGAATGCAGTTTTTACACAATATCATACAAACATGGACTCCAAATCTTGTCCTTATTTTAGTATGCAACAGCGGAAGCTCTTAGTATTCACCTGAGAATAAACATGCTTTAAACGTCAATAAAAATGTTGGTGAGTTATAGGTTTAACCTATATATATCAAATCGTAACAATAGACCACAAGATTTCATATTTCAATACACATCCCATACATAGAGATAAAAATCATTCATATGGTGAACACCTGGTAACCGACATTAACAAGATACATATATAAGAATATCCCCATCATTCCGGGACACCCTTCGGATATGATATAAATTTCGAAGTACTAAAGCATCCGGTACTTTGGATGGGGTTTGTTAGGCCCAATAGATCTATCTTTAGGATTCACGTCAATTAGGGTGTCTGTTCCCTAATTCTTAGATTACCAGACTTACTAAAAAGGAGCATATTCGATTTCGATAATTCAATCGTAGAATGTAGTTTCATGTACTTGTGTCTATTTTGTAAATCTTTTATAAAACCTGCATGTATCCTCATCCCAAAAATATTAGATTTTAAAAGTGGGACTATAACTTACTTTCACAGATTTTTACTTCGTCGGGAAGTAAGACTTGGCCACTGGTTAATTCACGAACCTATAACAATATATACATATATATCAAAGTATGTTCAAACTATATTTACAATACTTTTAATACATTTTGATGTTTTAAGTTTATTAAGTCAGCTGTCCTCGTTAGTAACCTACAACTAGTTGTCCACAGTTAGATGTACAGAAATAAATCGATAAATATTATTTTGAATCAATCCACGACCCAGTGTATGCGTATCTCAGTATTGATCACAACTCAAACTATATATATATTTTGGAATCAACCTCAACCCTGTATAGCTAACTCCAACATTCACATATAGAGTGTCTATGGTTATTCCGCAATATATATATAGATGGGTCGACATGATAGGTCGAAACATTGTATACGTGTCTATGGTATCTCAAGATTACATAATATACAATATAAGTTGATTAGGTTATGGTTGGAATAGATTTATTACTAACTTTCACGTAGGTAAAATGAGTAGTTTTTATCAATCTTGTTTTACTCGCCATTTCTTCGTTTCTAATCCGTTTTGAGTGATTCCAGTGGCCACGGTTTCGTATTGAACTTAATATATCTTAATATGATATATACATTTAAATGTCATTACAACGATAATCGTTACATATATGTCTCGTTTCGAAATCCTTAAGTTAGTAGTCTTGTTTTTACTTATGTAGTTCATTGTTAATACACTTAATGATATATTTATTTATCATATTATCATGTTATATATAATATAACAATGTATTAATATGCTTCATATATATTTAGTAAGACGTGGTTATAACGATAATCGTTATATGTATCGTTTCAAGTTTCATACGTCAATAGTCTCCTTTTTAAGTATATAACTTATTGTTACTATTTTTAATGAGATACTTGATGATCATTATATCATGTTAAACATATATATTTATTCATTTATGTATCATCATGTCATATACAACTTATAGCGTTCGTGAATCATTGGTCAAACTGGGTAATCAGACGTTTACAAAATTTCCATTTCAATTAACCAAGTCTTAACAAGTTTGATTGCTTAACATGTTGGAAACATTTAATCATGTAAATATCAATTTCATTTAATATATAAAAACATGGAAAAGTTTGGGTCCCTACAGTACCTACCCGTTAAATAAATTTCGTCCCGAAATTTTAAGCTGTTGAAAGTGTTGACGAATCTTCTGGAAATAGATGCGGGTATTTCTTCTTCATCTGATCTTCACGCTCCCAGGTGAACTCGGGTCCTCTACGAGCATTCCATCAAACCTAAACAATCAGTATCTTGTTTTGTTTAAGTCTCTTAACCTCACGATCCATTATTTCGACGGGTTCTTCAATGAATTGAAGTTTTTCATTGATTTGGATTTCATCTAACGGAATAGTGAGATCTTCTTTAGCAAAACATTTCTTCAAATTCGAGATGTGAAAAGTGTTATGTACATTCGCAAGTTGTTGAGGTAACTCAAGTCGGTAAGCTACTGGTCCGACACGATCAATAATCTTGAATGGTCCAATATACCTTGGATTTAATTTCCCTCGTTTACCAAATCGAACAACACCTTTCCAAGGTGCAACCTTAAGCATGACCATCTCTCTAATTTCAAATTCTATGTCTTTTCTTTTAATGTCGGCGTAGCTCTTTTGTCGACTTTCGGCGGTTTTCAACCGTTGTTGAATTTGGATGATCTTCTCGGTAGTTTCTTGTATTATCTCCGGACCCGTAATCTGTCTATCCCCCACTTCACTCCAACAAATCAGAGACCTGCACTTTCTACCATAAAGTGCTTCAAACGGCGCCATCTCAATGCTTGAATGATAGCTGTTGTTGTAGGAAAATTCTGCTAACGGTAGATGTCGATCCCAACTGTTTCCAAAATCAATAACACATGCTCGTAGCATGTCTTCAAGCGTTTGTATCATCCTTTCGCTCTGACCATCAGTTTGTGGATGATATGCAGTACTCATGTCTAGACGAGTTCCTAATGCTTGCTGTAATGTCTGCCAGAATCTTGAAATAAATCTGCCATCCCTATCAGAGATAATAGAGATTGGTATTCCATGTCTGGAGACGACTTCCTTCAAATACAGTCGTGCTAACTTCTCCATCTTGTCATCTTCTCTTATTGGCAGGAAGTGTGCTGATTTGGTGAGACGATCAACTATTACCCAAATAGTATCAAAACCACTTGTAGTCTTTGGCAATTTAGTGATGAAATCCATGGTAATGTTTTCCCATTTCCATTCCGGGATTTCGGGTTGTTGAAGTAGACCTGATGGTTTCTGATGCTCAGCTTTGAACTTAGAACACGTCAAACATTCTCCTACGTATTTAGCAACATCGGCTTTCATACCCGACCACCAAAAATGTCTCTTAAGATCCTTGTACATCTTCCTCATTCCAGGATGTATTGAGTATCTGGTTTTATGAGCTTCTCTAAGTACCATTTCTCTCATATCTCCAAATTTTGGTACCCAAATTCTTTCAGCCCTATACCGGGTTCCGTCTTCCCGAATATTAAGATGCTTCTCCGATCCTTTGGGTATTTCATCCTTTAAATTTCCCTCTTTTAAAACTCCTTGTTGTGCCTCCTTTATTTGAGTAGTAAGGTTAGTGTGAATCATTATATTCATAGATTTTACTCGAATGGGTTCTCTGTCCTTCCTGCTCAAGGCGTCGGCTACCACATTTATCTTCCCCGGGTGGTAACGAATCTCAAAGTCATAATCATTCAACAATTCAATCCACCTACGCTGCCTCATATTCAGTTGTTTCTGATTAAATATGTGTTGAAGACTTTTGTGGTCGGTATATATAATACTTTTGACCCCATATAAGTAGTGCCTCCAAGTCTTTAATGCAAAAACAACCGCGCCTAATTCCAAATCATGCGTCGTATAATTTTGTTCGTGAATCTTCAATTGTCTAGACGCATATGCAATCACCTTCGTTCGTTGCATTAATACACAACCGAGACCTTGCTTTGATGCGTCACAATAAATCACAAAATCATCATTCCCTTCAGGCAATGACAATATAGGTGCCGTAGTTAGCTTTTTCTTCAATAACTGAAACGCTTTCTCTTGTTCATCCTTCCATTCAAATTTCTTCCCTTTATGCGTTAATGCAGTCAAGGGTTTTGCTATTCTGGAAAAGTCTTGGATGAACCTTCTGTAGTAACCAGCTAGTCCTAAAAACTGGCGTATGTGTTTCGGAGTTTTCGGGGTTTCCCACTTTTCAACAGTTTCTATCTTTGCCGGATCCACCTTAATACCTTCTTTGTTCACTATGTGACCGAGGAATTGAACTTCTTCCAACCAAAATGCACACTTTGAAAATTTAGAGTACAATTCTTCCTTCCTCAATACTTCTAACACCTTTCTCAAATGTTCACCGTGTTCTTGGTCATTCTTTGAGTAAATAAGTATGTCATCAATGAAAACAATGACAAACTTGTCAAGGTATGGTCCACACACTCGGTTCATAAGGTCCATGAACACAGCTGGTGCATTAGTTAAACCAAACGGCATGACCATAAACTCGTAATGACCGTAACGTGTTCTGAAAGCAGTATTTGGAATATCATCTTCTTTCACCCGCATTTGATGATACCCGGAACGTAAGTCAATCTTTGAATAAACAGACGAGCCTTGTAGTTGATCAAATAAGTCGTCGATTCTCGGTAGTGGGTAGCGGTTCTTGATGGTAAGTTTGTTCAACTCTCGTAGTCGATACACAACCTGAATGTACGATCTTTCTTCTTGACAAACAAAACAGGAGCTCCCCAAGGTGATGTGCTTGGTCGAATGAAACTACGCTCTAAAAGTTCTTGTAATTGGCTTTGCAGTTCTTTCATCTCGCTGGGTGCGAGTCTGTAAGGAGCACGAGCTATTGGTGCAGCTCCTGGTACAAGATCTATTTGAAATTCAACGGATCGATGTGGGGGTAATCCCGGTAATTCTTTCGGAAATACATCGGGAAATTCTTTTGCGACAGGAACATCATTGATGCTCTTTTCTTCAGTTTGTACTTTCTCGACGTGTGCTAGAACAGCATAGCAACCTTTTCTTATTAGTTTTTGTGCCTTCAAATTACTAATAAGATGTAGCTTCGTGTTGCCCTTTTCTCCGTACACCATTAAGGGTTTTCCTTTTTCTCGTACAATGCGAATTGCATTTTTGTAACAAACGATCTCTGCTTTCACTTCTTTCAACCAGTCCATACCGATTATCACATCAAAACTCCCTAACTCTACTGGTATCAAGTCAATCTTAAATGTTTCGCTAACCAATTTAATTTCTCGATTCCGACATATATTATCTGCTGAAATTAATTTACCATTTGCTAATTCGAGTAAAAATTTACTATCCAAAGGCGTCAATGGACAACTTAATTTAGCACAAAAATCTCTACTCATATAGCTTCTATCCGCACCCGAATCAAATAAAACGTAAGCAGATTTATTGTCAATAAGAAACGTACCCGTAACACGCTCCGGGTCTTCCTGTGCCTCTGCCGCATTAATATTGAAAACTCTTCCGCGGCCTTGTCCATTCGTGTTCTCCTAGTTCGAGCAATTTCTAATAATGTGGCCCGGTTTTCCACATTTATAACAAACTACATTGGCATAACTTGCTCCGACACTAATTGCTCCGCCATTACTCGTTCCGACACCATTTGTTCCTTTCGTTCTGTTAAACCCTGGTCCGTAGACCTCACACTTCGCCGCGCTATGACCATTTCTTTTACACTTGTTGCAAAATTTGGTGCAGAACCCCGAGTGATACTTTTCACACCTTTGACATAGCTGCTTTTGATTGTTATTGTTGTTGCGGTTATTATTGTTGTTAAGATGATTGTTGTAGTTGCTGTTGTTGTTGTTGTTGTTGTTGTTGTTGTTGTTGTTGTTGTTGTTGGGCCGTTTGTTGTAGTTGCGATTTGATGTTGCGATTGTTAGGATAGTTGTTGCGATTATTGTTGTAATTGCTGTTGTTTTTGTATTGGTGATGCTTATCACCGTTTTCCTCCCACTTTCTTTTGACTTGCTTCACATTAGCCTCTTCAGCAGTCTGTTCTTTAATTATTTCTTCAATCTGGTTCACTAGTTTATGAGCCATTCTACATGCCTGTTGTATGGAGGCGGGCTCGTGTGAACTTATATCTTCTTGTATTCTTTCCGGTAATCCTTTCACAAACGCGTCGATATTCTCTTCCTCATCTTCGAACGCTCCCGGACACAATAGGCATAATTCTGTGAATCGTCTTTCGTACGTGGTAATATCAAATCCTTGGGTTCGTAACCCTCTAAGTTCAGTCTTGAGCTTATTGACCTCGGTTCTGGGACGGTACTTCTCGTTCACCAAGTGCTTGAATGCTGACCACGGTAGTGCGTAAGCATCATCTTGTCCCACTTGCTCTAGATAGGTATTCCACCATGTTAACGCAGAACCTGTGAAGGTATGCGTAGCGTACTTCACTTTGTCCTCTTCAGTACACTTACTTATGGCAAACACTGATTCGACCTTCTCGGTCCACCGTTTCAATCCGATTGGTCCTTCGGTTCCATCAAATTCCAAAGGTTTGCAGGCAGTGAATTCTTTGTAGGTGCATCCTACACGATTTCCTGTACTGCTAGATCCAAAGTTATTGTTGGTATGTAGCGCGGCCTGTACTGTGGCTATGTTTGAAGCAAGAAAGGCACGAAATTCCTCTTCACTCATATTCAAGGTGTGTCGAGTAGTCGGTGCCATTTCCTTCAAAATAGTTAAATGAAACGAGTTAATCATATAGAATATCAAGAGTAGTCAATAGTATTTCGTAGCGTAATATGAACTTATTTATAAAAGCTCTTTCTTCATATTAGCGTTTTATACTCTTTAATTCGGGTAGTACCTACCCGTTAAGTTCATACTTAGTAGCTAACATACCATTTCAACTACTACAATTCTATATGAAAAACTAATCACAAAAAAATATATATCATATTCAAACCTTTATACAATAACTTGCAAACTTACAATACCGCTATTTTACATATAGCATGAAATATAGCACATAAAACTTTGATACAAAGTAGTTGCGAAGATAATTCTAGTTAATAAATAAGGCGTTCAGCAAAGGCAACAAAGACACGTAATTCATACGTCCAGAAACAAGTCATGCATTCTGGTTTTACTAATACCACTTCCCATCCTTGGTCTTGTGGAACGTAACCGTTATGACCGATAGTATGACAACGTGTTGTAACGTCGTCAAAAGGATGAAGGTTACGTAATGACCAACAGTCTCGTAATAACCTAAAAACCTCATTTCTTACCCCAATTACCGACTCCGTCACTTGTGGGAACGTTTTGTTTAATAGTTGTAGCCCGATGTTCTTGTTCTCACTTTGGTGAGAAGCGAACATTACTAACCCGTAAGCATAACATGCTTCTTTATGTTGCATGTTAGCCGCTTTTTCTAAATCATGAAGTCCTATATTCGGATACATTGAGTCAAAATAATTTCTTAACCCGTTGCGTAAAATAGCATTTGGGTTCCCCGCAATATATGCGTCAAAGTAAACACATCGTAACTTATGGGTTTCCCAATGTGATATCCCCCATCTTTCAAACGAAAGCCTTTTATAAACCAAGGCATTCTTGGAACGTTCTTCGAATGTCTTACAAACTGATTTTGCCATAAATAGTTGTGCCGAGGAATTCTGACCGACTCTAGACAAGATTTCATCAATCATCTCTCCGGGTAAGTCTTCTAAAATATTGGGTTGTCTATCCATTTTGTGTTTTTATACTGTAAAATAGACAAGATTTAGATTCATAAAAGATACTTATTAATACAAGCAATTTTTACATATATCGTAAAGCATAAGCACACTATATTACATATATTACCCCGCACAAATACAACTATCTTATTCTGACTCACTCGTTTCTTCTTTTTCGAACTTGGTTCTTTTTGCTAAGTTTTTAGGGATATATGATGTTCCTCTAATACGAGCCGTCATTTTCCACATTGGTCTAGAAAAGCCTGGTGGTTTAGAGGTTCCCGGGTTATTGTTACAACTTAAGAAATACGGGTGTTGACGATACATATAAAGTTCATCGGGGTTGGAATCAGATTTCTCTATTTTTATGCCCTTTCCCTTATTGTTCTCTTTTGCCCTTTTAAATTCAGTTGGGGTAATTTCTATAACATCATCGAAATCCTCTTCGGGATCCGATTCATCGGAGAATTAGTAATCCTCCCAATATTTTGCTTCCTTGGTGGAAACACCGTTGACCATAATTAACCTTGGTCGGTTGGTTGAGGATTTTATTTTACTTAACCATTTTATTATTTCCCCCATTGGTTCTATTTATTCTTCCGGTTCCGATTCTTCTTCCGGTTCCGATTCTTCTTCCGGTTCCGACTCTTCTTCCGGTTCCTCTTCGGGAACTTGTGAATCAGTCCACGAATCATTCCAAATTACATTTGACTCTTCATTATTATTAGGTAAGTCAATGGGACTTGTATTAGAGGTAGACATCTATCACATAATATCAAACACGTTAAGAGATTAATATATCACATAATATTCACATGTTAAAAATATATAGTTTCCAACAAAATTTGTTAAGCAATCATTTTTCAAGTAAACACGGTTGAAGTCTAGACTCACTAATGCATCCTAACAAACTCGATAAGACACACTAATGCAAAATTCTGGTTCTCTAAGACCAACGCTCGGATACCAGCTGAAATGTCCCGTTCTTATTGATTAAAAACGTTCCATATTAATTGATTTCGTTGCGAGGTTTTGACCTCTATATGAGACATTTTTTCAAAGACTGCATTCATTTTTAAAACAAACCATAACCTTTATTTCATAAATAAAGGTTTAAAAAGCTTTACGTAGATTATCAAATAATGATAATCTAAAATATCCTGTTTACACACGACCATTACATAATGGTTTACAATACAAATATGTTACATCGAAATCAGTTTCTTGAATGCAGTTTTTACACAATATCATACAAACATGGACTCCAAATCTTGTCCTTATTTTAGTATGCAACAGCGGAAGCTCTTAGTATTCACCTGAGAATAAACATGCTTAATACGTCAACAAAAATATTGGTGAGTTATAGGTTTAACCTATATATATCAAATCGTAACAATAGACCACAAGATCTCATATTTCAATACACATCCCATACATAGAGATAAAAATCATTCATATGGTGAACACCTGGTAACCGACAATAACAAGATGCATATATAAGAATATCCCCATCATTCCGGGACACCCTTCGGATATGATATAAATTTCGAAGTACTAAAGCATCCGGTACTTTGGATGAAGTTTGTTAGGCCCAATAGATCTATCTTTAGGATTCGCGTCAATTAGGGTGTCTATTCCCTAATTCTTAGATTACCAGACTTAATAAAAAGGGGCATATTCGATTTCGATAATTCAACCATAGAATGTAGTTTCACGTACTTGTGTCTATTTTGTAAATCATTTATAAAACCTGCATGTATTCTCATCCCAAAAATATTAGATTTTAAAAGTGGGACTATAACTCACTTTCACAGATTTTTACTTCGTCGGGAAGTAAGACTTGGCCACTGGTTGATTCACGAACCTATAACAATATATACATATATATCAAAGTATGTTCAAACTATATTTACAATACTTTTAATACATTTTGATGTTTTAAGTTTATTAAGTCAGCTGTCCTCGTTAGTAACCTACAACTAGTTGTCCACAGTTAGATGTACAGAAATAAATTGATAAATATTATCTTGAATCAATCTACGACCCAGCGTATACGTATCTCAGTATTGATCACAACTCAAACTATATATATTTTGGAATCAACCTCAACCCTGTATAGCTAACTCCAACATTCACATATAGAGTGTCTATGGTTGTTCCGCAATATATATAGATGGGTCGACATGATAGGCCGAAACATTGTATACGTGTCTATGGTATCTCAAGATTACATAATATACAATATAAGTTGATTAGGTTATGGTTGGAATAGATTTATTACTAACTTTCACGTAGGTAAAATGAGTAGTTTTTATCAATCTTGTTTTACTCGCCATTTCTTCGTTTCTAATCCGTTTTGAGTGATTCCAGTGGCCACGGTTTCGTATTGAACTTAACTTTATGAATCTAAATAGAAAAGGTATAAGTTTAGAGTCAAAAATACAAGTTACAAGTCATTTTTGAAAGAGGTAGTCATTTCCGTCGAAAGAACGACATCTTGATGACCATTTTGAAAAACATACTTTCACTTTGAGTTTAACCATGATTTTTGGATATGGTTTCATGTTCATAAGAAAAATCATTTTTCCTGAAGTATAGATTTTAAATCAAAGTTTTTCATAGTTTTTAATTATCCAAACCAAAACAGCCCCTGGTTGTAACTACGACGACGTAAATCCGGTTTTATGGTGTTTATCGTGTTTCCGGGTTTTAAATCATTAAGTTAGCATATCATATAGATATAGATCATGTGTATAGTTGATTTTAAAAGTGTAGTTAGAAGGATTAACTTTATTTGCGAACAAGTTTAGAATTAACTAAACTATGTTCTAGTGATTACTAGTTTACCACTTCGAATATGATAGCTTTTTATGTATGATTCGAATGATGTTATGAACATCATTACTACCTTAAGTTCCTTGGATAAACCTACTGGAAAAGAGAAAAATGGATCTAGCTTCAACAGATCCTTGGATGGCTCGAAGTTCTTGAAGCAGAATCATGACACGAAAACAAGTTCAAGTAAGATCATCACTTGAAATAAGATTGTTATAGTTATAGAAATTGAACCAAAGTTTGAATATGATTATTACCTTGTATTAGAATGATAACCTACTGTAAGAAACAAAGATTTCTTGAGGTTGGATGATCACCTTACAAGATTGGAAGTGAGCTAGCAAACTTGAAAGTATTCTTGATTTTATGAAACTAGAACTTGTAGAATTTATGAAGAACACTTAGAACTTGAAGATAGAACTTGAGAGAGATCAATTAGATGAAGAAAATTGAAGAATGAAAGTGTTTGTAGGTGTTTTTGGTCGTTGGTGTATGGATTAGATATAAAGGATATGTAATTTTGTTTTCATGTAAATAAGTCATGAATGATTACTCATATTTTTGTAATTTTATGAGATATTTCATGCTAGTTGCCAAATGATGGTTCCCACATGTGTTAGGTGACTCACATGGGCTGCTAAGAGCTGATCATTGGAATGTATATACTAATAGTACATACATCTAAAAGCTGTGCATTGTACGAGTACGAGCATACGAGTAGAATTGTTGATGAAACTGAACGAGGATGTAATTGTAAGCATTTTTGTTAAGTAGAAGTATTTTGATAAGTGTCTTGAAGTCTTTAAAAAGTGTATGAATACATATTAAAACGCTACATGTATATACATTTTAACTGAGTCGTTAAGTCATCGTTAGTCGTTACATGTAAGTGTTGTTTTGAAACCTTTAGGTTAACGATCTTGTTAAATGTTGTTAACCCAATGTTTATAATATCAAATGAGATTTTAAATTATTATATTATCATGATATTATGATATATTAATATATCTTAATATGATATATACATTTAAATGTCGTTACAACGATAATCGTTACATATATGTCTCGTTTCGAAATCCTTAAGTTAGTAGTCTTGTTTTTACTTATGTAGTTCATTGTTAATACACTTAATGATATATTTAATTATCATATTATCATGTTATATATAATATAACAATGTATTAATATGATTCATATATATTTAGTAAGACGTGGTTATAACGATAATCGTTATATGTATCGTTTCAAGTTTCATACGTCAATAGTCTCCTTTTTAAGTATATAACTTATTGTTACTATTTTTAATGAGATACTTGATGATCATTATATCATGTTAAACATATATATTTATTCATTTATGTATCATCATGTCATATACAACTTATAGCATTCGTGAATCATTGGTCAAACTGGGTAATCAGACGTTTACAAAATTTTCATTTCAATTAACCAAGTCTTAACAAGTTTGATTACTTAACATGTTGGAAACATTTAATCATGTAAATATCAATTTCATTTAATATATAAAAACATGGAAAAGTTTGGGTCACTACATTTTGGTTGACACTTGAAAGCATGTTTATTCTCAGGTATTAAAGTAATCTTCCGCTGTGCATTTGCTCATTTTAGAGATGTTACATGGAGTCGTACATGGCATATTTAGGATAGTACCTCGCAATGGGAACATATGTTGAAGACTTCGTCCAGGAGGATTAGGACGGGTCGCTTCATTTAGGTATATAACATTCTTGTTATATTATGTGCCTTTGTGCCGTTGTGCCTATGTGCTTTTTTTTTTGAACCGGAAAACGTCATTCCTGACTTTTAGAGATTTTTGGTACTTCGAAGACATTTCTATGTCATCGTTACTCCTATTCATTACTTATGATGTTTTGTCTCTTGTGCTATCCTTAGCACATTGTTTAAGAAATTGTTTTAGAGAAATTGTGTGGAAATCCGAGGTTGATCGCGTGTCCTGACCTTATGTAGTGCTATTGGAATGGAACTATGAATTAGTGAAATATAATAGCATCAGGCCAACGTGATTATATTACGTTAATTCATAAAGAAGTCCCAATATTGTGACATGAGGAATAGAAAGTGAGTCAAAGAAAATTTTTACACTACTCATTCAGAAGTTCCGATGTATTACATGGATAGGGAAAATATTCATTATCTTATTTGTTGATATACGAGAAGCTCGTTTTAACTAGATTATCCATCTCATGCTCTATCCTTCATACCTCGCTTGTTAGCAACATCTTCGTTCGGGAACAGTTTTGGCCCAAGGACTTATGTCCTGATAATAGTCAAAACAACATTTAACTCATTGGTTTTCATAACCTCGTAACATTTGTTGGTCAAACGTCGCACGACGATTCAAGTCCTTTACTCGATCTTCCACGATCTTACTTCAACTTGTAACCTCTGAAATACAGATACTCTATTATCATCGGGAGTTTTACACATTTGTTTAATTGGGCGGTCCTTACGGGATTATGGGCAAATTGAAGTAATGAAATATTTTGTCATGTATACAACTTATAAAATCATATATGTACGTATGGATTCAAATGAATAAATTAACCCTTACCTATTTTGGCTAGTATATACTAAATCATACCTTCAAAATTATTTTAAAACCACTCATTTATTGAGCTGTTTGACTAAGTCAATTTGCTTTATATAAAATGGTACACGTTGTACATGATTCTAAATTTACTAAGAACTTCGTTCCGTTTATATTGTCACTTCAAAAGTTTAGAGCTTTTTCAAAACTCCTTTGATCGATTTTATTAAATTTTCGCATTACTCTACAGAGTGTTTGGATCACAGTTCTTCTCATCCTCCATTTAAGGATGAAACTTACCATTAAGTTCATTGATAGAAGCTCTTACACCACTTTGGATGCCGGTTTTATAAAATTCGTTGGAAAGTCTTTGCGCTCATAAAATTTTCCCTCTTATGGTTGGACATGGCCGAAGCACGGACCGATAAATCAGTTTTCTGGGGTACACTCGGTGGCCACCCTGTTCTCAGGAAAGGCACTGGATGGGTTTCTACTCTCAATATTCGCTGTCAACCGCAACACCCTCGTAAACATCAATCCTAGGATTCAATACTTTGAGGTACACGAAATTATTTTTGGAGATTCATCTCAGCTGGAGTCGACCATTCCTTATAACCCATGATTCGCGTTCTTTTCATTCGCACATAAATTTAAGAATATGGGTAAATCCTAGATTTCCTCGCTTATTGTACAAGGAATTTCACTCTCATTGAAATATCACACCTTTCTTACGTCTTCCTTTCGGAAATGTAATGAAAATTTACTTTGAAGTCCATGATCCTCATTATCTCCTTTGAGAGAATTGCCTTATATATATCTATGCCATTGATGTGACTACTCCATATATTTCTTCCTTCATTGTTGCAACTATATTTCATTCATCCCAGTTCATCCCCTTGGGGAGCTTCTGTTTTGTTCGTTAAGAAGAAAGGTGGTTCGTTTCGATTGTGTATTGATTATCGCGAGTTGAACAAGCTTACGGTTAAGAACCGTTACCCTCTTCCGAGAATTGATGATCTGTTCGATCAACTTCAAGGTTCATCCGTTTATTCTAAGATTGATCTTCGTTCCGGTTATCACCAACTGCGGGCTAAAGAAACTGATATTACGAAAACCGCTTTCCATACCCGTTATGGTCACTGCGAATTTCTTGTTATGCCGTCCGGTTTGACTAACGCACCTGCTGTGTTCATGGCCCTCATGAATCGTGTGTGTAGACCTTATCTGAACAAGTTCGTTATCGTTTTCATCGGTGATATTCTTATCTATTCCAAGAGTGATCAAGAGCACGAAGAACATTTGAAGTCGGTCCTTTATTTGTTGAGGACGGAAAAGCTGTACGCTAAGTTCTCTAAGTGCGCATTCTGGTTGAAAGAAGTTCAATTCCTTGGGCACGTTGTTGGTAAGAAGGGAATTCAAGTTGATCCTGCTAAGAATGAGGCGATTGAGAAGTGGGAAATTCTGAAAACTCCTACTCAGATTCGTCAGTTCCTAGGTTTGGCAGGCTATTATAGAAGGTTCATTCAAGATTTTTCACGAGTAGCGAAACCTCTGACTGCTTTAACGCATAAGGGGAAGAAGTATTATTCTTGATCAGAAACACTTAAATTTGAGGCAGCATAGATGGGTTGAGACGTTGCATGATTATGATTGCGAACTTCTGTATCATCCGGGGAAGGCCAATGTTGTGGCTGATACGTTAAGTTGTAAAGAGAGGACTGAACCTCATAGGTTTAGGGCCTTAAATATGACCATTCGAACAAACCTCGCAAGGCAGATTCTTACAGCTCAACAAGAAGCTTTGAAAGAGGAGAATTTTGTAACGGGAAGGTCCGAGGCTTGAGTAAACAGTTAGAGGTACGAACCGATGGTACTTGGTATGTTGCAGGACGCCTTTGGGTTTCCAAGTTTGGTGATCTGCGACAACTTGTTCTAGAGGAGGCTCATAAGTCTATGTACTCTCTTCACCCTGGTTCAGGAAAGATGTATCATGATCTTAAGGAGCTGTATTGGTGGCCTAATTTGAAGGCTGATGTGGCTACATATATGGCTAAGTGTTTGACCTGTGCTAAGGTTAAAGCTGAACATCGGAAACCGTCAGGACTTTTGGTGCAACCTGAGATTCCCGACTGGAAGTGGGAAGGTATTACGATGGATTTTATTACGAAGTTACCGAGGGTTGTGGGTGGTTATGACACCATTTGGGTGATTGTTGACTGACTCACAAAGTCAGCTCATTTCTTGCCTATTATGGAAACGGACTCGACGGAGAAACTTACTCGTTTGTATTTGAATTATATTGCTTCCAGACATGGTGTTTGATGTTATGCGAGGGGTATATGAAATAACATTAATTTTTAATATGAAATACGATACAATTTACACAAGTTTTATTTATTTATTTACAGATGGGATATACCTAAACCTTGCTACAACACTATAGGCAGTGTACCTAATCGTAGAGTAGTATAGTTTTTAGTAAGTCCGGTTCGTTCCACAGGGAGACGGTTACACTATATTTTTATATAATTACATTTGTACAAAAATATATAAATATATAAATATATATATATATATATATATATATATATATATATATATATATATATATATATATATATAATATAAAAGGGGGGTTTACCGTTTAATGACCGGTTTGTCGATTTTATATTTTAAGCGAAGCGTAAAGTAAATTTAATTAACAAAATAAAATAAATAACAAAAAATATAAATGATGAATAATTAAAGGTGCGATGAAATATAAAATAAAATAATTATGCTTATTTAAACTTCCGTAATCATGATGTTTGATGTGTTGATTTTAGTTTTATGCCCATGGGTTAATTGTCCTTTGTCCTGGATAATTTAATATGTCCGTCTGGTTTTTGTCCATAACAGTCCATCAGTCATAAATATAAAGTGCGAGTGTCCTCGTCAAATTATCCTTATACCCGAAGTCAAATATACCAACTAATTGGGGACTTAAATTGTAACAAGGTTTTAATACTTTGTTTAATAATTACACCAGGTTATCGACTGCGTGTAACCCAAGGTTTTAATACTTTGTTATCAATTATGTCAAGTGTCCTTGTACATAATTTCACCCCTGTTTTAATAATTCTAGTGACTATTAATCCATTCCCGTGTCCGGTTAAATGAACTATTATTCGTACATATAAATTCCCCGCCCATCGTGTCCGATCGACTGTATATGGTTATTTATAGGGAGGTCCAATTGTAAATCTTTATATTAAAATTAACAAACTATCATTTAGTTAAACAAATATAAAGCCCATTAATAGCCCATAGTCTAATTTTCACAAGTGTTGTTCTTTTGTCCAAACCCCAATTATGGTACAAAGCCCAATTACCCCGTCTTTAATATTTAGTCCAACATCATGATTACTTTGGCTCAAATAAGCATAATAATAACTTAAGTACGAGACATTAATTTAAAAAGGAGAACATAACTTACATTGAGTATTTATCGCGTAGTGTTACACGGACAGAATTTCGACTTCAAAAACCCGTAAAATAACCTTTACATAACCCGAACTAATCTAATATAAAACTACCCTTTACTATATATATATATATATATATATATATATATATATATATATATATATATATATATATATATATATATATATATATATATTATATATATATATTTATTTATTATATCTTACAGAGTATTATTATTATTGTGTAAAAATATCGACAGAATGCTCGAGCTTTTATAGGCCATTTCTGAATTTTGCAGCTCCGCGAGTCGCGGCATTTTAAGCCTTCAAACTCCGCGACTCGCGGAGTTTGATTTTCCAGCTCACATCATTTTGGATCTTTGCTTGTCGACGTTATTAAATAATAATATAATATATATATAATTTTTAAGAATTATTTATATATTATATTTTATTTATGTGCATAGTTGACTTGTAATTTTTGCACCGTTGCATCGCGCGTTGAGAGTTGATTCATGTCCTGGTTCTGAATTTTCGAACGTCCTTGCGTACTATTTTATATCGTGTACTTTGCGTTTTGTAACTTGTACTCTTGTCATTTTTAGACGTTTCTCATCAATAAATTGAACCTTTTGAATTGTATCTTGTACATTTGACCTTTTTAGACGTTTGTGTCTTCAAATCTCCGTTTTCGCCTTTTGTCTTCGCACTTATTTATTTAAACAATTACAATGAAAATATAATACAATTACACATGAAAACCTATTATTTAGGAGGGATATTGCTATGAAATATATGTTCCTTTTTAGCCTTATCAAATATCCCCACACTTAAACGTTGCTTGTCCTCAAGCAATACATAACTTGAAATAAAATCACACTTCACTCGAATCACTTTTTTATTCTCACACTTTATACATCAGTGATTTTGATACGGCGGTATAAACAATGATAGTGACGATAGAACCATGGTTAAAGGTGGGTGTGCCATCCAAAGTTGCCTCGGGTTTAGGTCAACAACACTTGCAATCAAATAGCCGATTTACTTTTGGTTTCCAAAGCAAAGTGCACATTTGAAAGGCGGTTTACAGTCCCACATGACTATGAAAATGTAGATCCTTAAGGAAATTGGATCTTTATGAAAATATTTGATCTTTTGAAAATTCAATCTAGCTTTTACCCTAGATAAGTTTTCCGGAATAACCCTTCACCGGTGTTGCAAAATATTTTTGTGGGTTTTGTGGGTTTCAGATTTGAAAATTTTAGCTCAAAACTTATGGTTTTGTGTCACCCACTTGCTAACCTTATATTAGGAAAGCAACACGTCCAGTTTACTTGTCCCGTATATTACCTTTCGGCAAACTACCGTCCAGTTGTAAAGGAAAGCGATGAACAAGAAACTGTTAAGGCAATGTCTAATGACATGCATTTGATTATGGTCTATATCATGTCGGATGCTAGTACTATCCTTTGTAGGAGCAATAGTAAGATCATCCTATAATTTTTTCGGTCTGGCACAAGGTCCTGTCTCCGACCATGCTATGCAACCACCGTTCTTACAGTTGACACCCGATTTGGTTCAGGTGACCTAATGAATTCCAGGTGAATTCCTAGGATTTTACGTTCAATGGTAATGAACGCATTGGAAATGGCTTTTTAGAAAACAAATCGGTTTGTAATTTTGATCAAAATATTTTCTCGTTCAAGCTTGAGTTTAGATATAATCGAATTCCATGAGTTTGTAATTCTCAATCTTTAAGGTCAATCTCTAGGATTGAGTAATATCAGTCTTAAAAGCTGATTTTTGATCTTTAAAGGAGATTATCCTTTCTGGGGATCTGATTCATTAGTCTTATCAAGCTAATTTGCACGGCGTCCTCCCCATTTTATGAGACAGATCCTCTCATGGTTAGGATAAGTCTGACCACTTGGCGACCCTGTTTTATGCTGAGGTCCGTGGATTTCCTGCTGATTTTAGAGATGACTTTTCTAGGTTTTTCGTCAACCTACAGCTGGTCTGGATGACTGTAACATCCCGCATTTTTTCGTTAAATTTATTTTTAACACTGTCTTTTTTTAAATAATATCTTACGTTATTTAAATTCGTAGATTCCATTGAAAAACGTTCATAATATTCTCGTTATTTAATTATAACATCACTCGGTTACTCGAGCGTTTTTAAAATATTCGTTTGGTTAATTCCCGCACCCGCTTTAAAATTTGAGGGACCGAATTTGGCTAGTGGGCCCACCTTATCCATCCATTCATTTTCACCTCCCACCTTCTTTCTCTTTTCTCTCTACTTCCCTTTCATGAACTCAAACACCCATCTTCATAAATTCATCATCTAAATCCGGATCAAGAAGCAAACATCAAAACAAATTACATTTTCGTGATCATCTCTTCATGCTCTACATTTTGGTACCAATTTCATCAAGTTTGGGTAACTTTCTAAAAACTCTAGATTTCTCTAAATTCGTGTTTTTGACTTGAAATGATGTTAGTTAGTGTCTATGACTCGTGTATAACATGAATATATGTTTTGTTTGCTCGATTTGTTGTTTTGAGTAACTAGTTTAAACATTTGAAATGGGTTTGCTTAACCTTATGTTTTGGGTGATTGAATGATGTTAAATGGTTAAAGTTCATGTTTTAATTGTGTTACTAGTATCACTAGCTTCATTTTGATGTGTAGGTTGATTAAGAAAACTTCAAGAACATGATTATTGATTTTTGTGAATTTTGGTTAGGGTTGATAGACTTAAAATGAACTTTTGATGCTTTGAATGCCATGAAATGTTATTAGTTAGTGATTAGTTGTATTGTATGTTTCATTACCTTCAAAACGGCATATCGTATGTGTAAATTGGTTTCCCGAGTCAAGAAATGCGTTTTGTGAACTCGAAACTTTGATTTTGAACGTTTAATGAACATTTGATGAGGTTTTAATTGTTGTTAATGACGGATTTGATTCATGAAATGTGTTTAGTTGTGTTCCTCTTTAAATTACCTTTCCAACGATATAAGATACGTGTTTTGAATGTTAACGAGTCAAAAGTTACGTTTGTTTGAAGTTTGGTTCGAGCCTACACTTAAAACTGCCCAACATTTTTTTCTAGTGTTAAGCCGCGGCGCGGCTCCTCTAGCCACGGTGCGGCTTAAAACGTGGAAATGTGGCTGTCCAAAATTTCCAATTTTCGTAAAAATCTAACTATGCTACGCAACTCCGATTGACATGAAACTTGGCCAACATGCTTATATATGGATTCTAAGCTGAGAAAAATTGTCCGAGACCCGACCCGAACACGTTGACTTTTTCGTTGACTTTGACCAAAGTTTGACTTTTAGTCAAACTTAACCAAACACTTATGCAATCCTTCTAATCTTCTTTTATACTTGTTTCTTGCATGAAACTTGACAACGTGATTCACATGCTATATAATCGAGTCGTAACGAGCCATAGGACTAATTGAACACATTTCTCCCGACCTTGTGTCGTAACCAGTTAATTGATACAACTTACTTGTTTAGGTCAAGGCTAAGCAACAATCATGCATACGTT
This sequence comes from Rutidosis leptorrhynchoides, assembly GCF_046630445.1. Classification (NCBI taxonomy): domain Eukaryota; kingdom Viridiplantae; phylum Streptophyta; class Magnoliopsida; order Asterales; family Asteraceae; genus Rutidosis; species Rutidosis leptorrhynchoides. The sequence continues at coordinate 268,288,150 of NC_092335.1, forward strand.
TACTTTGTGAAGTACTTTATACTCGTGCACTCGAGGTGAGATCATAGTCCCACTTTTACTCTTTTGAACTTATATTTGGAATGAGAAAACATAAACGTTTCTTTTAACTAAGTGAACACAAGTACATGAAAACAAACATTCTACATACGAGTTTAGAACAAAATTCTCAATTCGATTATCATTAGTTACACTTGCAGGGTGTAAGTGTAGGCGTGAACTTATGTTGTATGGCCATATGGGTTTGACAAACCCTCACTTCGGACGGTTCGCTACCGTCTACCTGTGAAATATATTTTTGAGAAACAGTGTATGTTCTAACACTATTGTGATGGGGTTCTATGGAAGGAAACGTTAAACCTTGATAATTGGGTGCTTGTGAATATTAACTTTTATAATGTATTACTATTTTATCAATGTTGCAAATCTTGTGGTTCGACTTACTTTTACTCACTTACTTACTTAAACCTATGATTTCACCAACGTTTTCGTTGACAGTTTTCTATATGTTTTCTCAGGTTCATACTTGGTTACTTGTTACATGCTTCCGCTCTCTTTGATTACTTGATTGGAGTCAACCATGCATGCATACGCTAGGGATAGCACTTTTGGATTCAAACTTTTGTCTACATACTTACGCTATTTATAGCAATTGGGATTTTAAACTAATTATGTCGCGAGTTATTTCATTCATACTTTATAACTTTTGTAAACTTAAACATATTGTCGATCCGTTTGGTAAACTAAACTTTGCAAGTTTTGCACATTTCAAATGAATGCGACATAATTTTGGTCAAACGAGTCTCTTATAGGGACTACGACCACGTAATGGGACCTCAGTTAGCGACGCCGTCAATGACGTTTTTGGTCGGGTCGCTACAGATGGTATCAGAGCGTTGGTTGTAGGGAACTAGGATGTGCATTAGTGTGTCTGACAGAGTCGTTAGGACGCCTTAGTGAATCTAGACTACAACTGGATAGTTAGCCATTGCATTCTGACATACATTTGCTATAGATAGCACTTACTTGACTACTTGTGCATTATACTTGAATCATTCTTAGGCAAACTTCTTAATGGTACCAAGTCTTCATCATACGAACTCGTATTCTGCAACTTTCTGGTAACACACCTAAATTCAAGATTCATACGCGTAAGGATGACAACGACTTCATTAGTCACACTTGTTCGGGAACTCTGTCTCCCACGTTGTTATTCACCACCGTCTCAACTTACTATCGGTGTCACACCGGTGTTTATTACTATCTACCATTTCTTATTACTACCATCACTACTCTAGGTGAGTATCGTCATCACTATTTATCACTACGGTTGCGTACTATTCGTTATCATGATTCGTTACACTTCTCGTACCGAATTACACTATTGTTTGACTCGAACCGCTTTGACGTGGACAATCATTTATACACCCCCTCGGGAAACACATCTTTAGAGTTGCACAAATTCTTTCGATTCAATACGAGTCACGTTAGAGACGTCGTTACACTTTGTTCATTTTAAATCTTCACGATCACCCGAACTTGATTTTATGGAGTGATGTGGGAATGGAGGTATGAGTTAGCATAATATAACGACACTCGATCAACGTGGTTATATTATGGTAAGTCATACCAAAGTTCTAATGACACGTGATGGTGATTGGACTCGATCAACCTAATCACCACCATGTGCCATGTACATGACTTCATTTTTCTTGTTTGGACATCTGAAAACTCCGAAAGTACTGACAACAGCCATACCGGGGACACATCTTCGATTATTGCCGAACCATACTTATGATTCCGAATGAATGGCAAATTCTTTCAACTTCAAACATATGTTGCACGTGTATACTATCTCGTTTTCGCACATTTTATCGATGAACTACAATATACTTGTTATGCTCACATCGAGGCGGAAACTTCTCTCGCATTACACTCGTACTTTCGTTTAAGGAAATATTTTATCTAAATTCTCAATGGAGAGAGAGACTCTTCACGTTATACTAGTATTCACCACGAGGGTGAATAGTCCTAACGAACGTTTTCAGAACCCGATAAGAAACTTGCTCTAACAAACGTTTTCAAAAACTGATAAATCTTCCACGGCGCGAATTTCTTGAGAAACAAAAACTTGTTCAAACATATCTTAAAGAAATGTACCTCGTTTCGGATCGAGATGCTCGTTTCACTTCTAAATTTTTGGGGTGCCTTACAAGAAGCCTTGGGACCACGTTTAGACATGGGTACCGCATATCACCCACAAACCGACGAACAAAGCAAATGTACGATTCAAACCTCAGAAACCATAATACGAATTTATGTTAGCGACTTCAAATTTACTTGAGAAAAGTATTTGCCTTTAGTCGAATTCTAGTACTACAATAATTTTCATTCGAATATTAACGCCACACCTTTCGAGAACTCATATAGCCGCAATTGATGTTTTCTAAATTGTTGAACCGAAGTAGGTGACATGCAAACCACCGGACCCGAAGTCATTCATGAAATAACCGTTTGATCGTTCAATTCCAAGAAAGACTCAAGACGGCCCGTAGTCGCCACCATGCCGATGTTAGACGTAAACCTCTCGAATTCCAAGTGGGTGATCGCGTAATGTTAAAAGTCGCACCTCGGAAAGGTGTAATCCGTTTCAGGAAATGCAGAAATCTAAATCCGCGATACATTAATCCTTTTGAAATCTTCGGGCGTATTGGACCCATTGCTAGCCGTTTGGATTTTCCGACTCATTTGAGTCTCGGTTCATCCTACATTCCATGTATCAACTTAAAGAGGTGTCTTGCCGAACAAGAACTTGTTATTCCTTTTGATGAACTCACTATCAATGACAAACTTCACTTTATACGGAAAACCGGTTGAAATTGTGAATCGTGAAACCAACTCTAAAACGACGTAAAATCCCGACCGTCAAAGTTCGTTGAAATGCCCAAGGGAATGCCTTCAACTATTCGTAGAATTGGCAACGCAAAATCTCTAGGAAAAATCAACAACTACTACTTCCAACTAAATTTCGGGACGAAATTTCTTTTAAGGTGTGGGTAATGTAACATCCCGCATTTTTCCGTTAAATTTATTTTTAACACTGTCTTTTTTTTAAAATAATATCTTACGTTATTTAAATTCGTAGATTCCATTGAAAAACGTTCATAATATTCTAGTTATTTAATTATAACATCACTCGGTTACTCGAGCGTTTTTAAAATATTCGTTTGGTTAATTCCCGCACCCGCTTTAAAACTTGAGGGATCGAATTTGGCTAGTGGGCAAACTAGTTGACTAGGTCAACTAGTCAACCCACCTTATCCATCCATTCATTTTCACCTCCCACCTTCTTTCTCTTTTCTCTCTACTTCCCTTTCATGAACTCAAACACCCATCTTCATAAATTCATCATCTAAATCCGGATCAAGAAGCAAACATCAAAACAAATTACATTTTCGTGATCCTCTCTTCATCCTCTACATTTTTGTACCAATTTCATCAAGTTTGGGTAACTTTCTAAAAACTCTAGATTTCTCTAAATTCGTATTTTTGACTTGAAATGATGTTAGTTAGTGTCTATGGCTCGTGTATAACATGAATATATGTTTTGTTTGCTCGATTTGTTGTTTTGAGTAACTAGTTTAAACATTTGAAATGGGTTTGCTTAACCTTGTGTTTTGGGTGATTGAATATTGTTAAATGGTTAAAGTTCATGTTTTAATTGTGTTACTAGTATCACTAGCTTCATTCTGATGTGTAGGTTGATTAAGAAAACTTCAAGAACATGATTATTGATTTTTGTGAATTTTGGTTAGGGTTGATAGACTTAAAATGAACTTTTGATGCTTTGAATGTCATGAAATGTTATTAGTTAGTGATTAGTTGTATTGTATGTTTCATTACCTTCAAAACGGCGTATCGTATGTGTAAATTGGTTTCTCGAGTCAAGAAATGCGTTTTGTGAACTCGAAACTTTGATTTTGAACGTTTAATGAACATTTGATGAGGTTTTCATTGTTTTTAATGATGGATTGGATTCATGAAATGTGTTTAGTTGTGTTCCTCTTTAAATTACGTTTCCAACGATATAAGATACGTGTTTTGAATGTTAACGAGTCAAAAGTTACGTTTGTTTGAAGTTTGGTTCGAGCCTACACTTAAAACTGCCCAGCATTTTTTTCTAGTGTTAAGCCGCGGCGCGGCTCCTCTAGCCACGGCGCGGCTTAAAGTGTGGAAATGTGGCTGTCCAAAATTTCCAATTTTCGTAAAAATCTAACTATGCTACGCAACTCCGATTGACATGAAACTTGGCCAACATGCTTATATATGGATTCTAAGCTTAGAAAAATTGTCCGAGACCCGACCCGAACACGTTGACTTTTTCATTGACTTTGACCAAAGTTTGACTTTTAGTCAAACTTAACCAAACACTTATGCAATCCTTCTAATCTTCTTTTATACTTGTTTCTTGCATGAAACTTGACAACGTGATTCACATGCTATATAATCGAGTCGTAACGAGCCATAGGACTAATTGAACACATTTCTCCCGACCTTGTGTTGTAACCAGTTAATTGATACAACTTACTTGTTTAGGTCAAGGCTAAGCAACAATCATGCATATGTTTACTTTGTAAAGCACTTTTATACTCGTGCACTCGAGGTGAGGTCATAGTCCCACTTTTACTCTTTTGAACTTATATTTGGGATGAGAAAACATAAACGTTTCTTTTAACTAAGTGAACACAAGTACATGAAAACAAACATTCTACATACGAGTTTAAAACAAAATACTCAATTCGATTATCATTAGTTACACTTGCAGGGTGTAAGTGTAGGCGTGAACTTGTGTTGTATGGCCATATGGGTTTGACAAACCCTCACTTCGGACGGTTCGCTACCGTCTACGGGTGAAATATATTTTCGAGAAACAGTGTATGTTCTAACACTATTGTGATGGGTTTCTATGGAAGGAAACGTTAATCCTTGATAATTGGGTGCTCGTAGATATTAACTTTTAGAATGTATTACTATTTTATCAATGTTGCAAATCTTGTGGTTCGACTTACTTTTACTCACTTACTTACTTAAACCTATGATTTCACCAACGTTTTCGTTGACAGTTTTCTATATGTTTTCTCAGGTTCATACTTGGTTACTTGTTACATGCTTCCGCTCTCTTTGATTACTTGATTGGAGTCAACCATGCATGCATACGCTAGGGATAGCACTTTTGGATTCAAACTTTTCTCTACATACTTACGCTCTTTATAGCAACTGGGATTTTAAACTAATTATGTTGCGAGTTATTTCATTCATACTTTATAACTTTTGTAAAGTTAAACATATTGTCGATCCGTTTGGTAAACTAAACTTTGCAAGTTTTGTACATTTCAAATGAATGCGACATAATTTTGGTCAAACGAGTCTCTTATAGGGACTACGACCACGTAACGGGACCTCAGTTAGCTACGCCATCAATGACGTTTTTGGTCGGGTCGCTACAACGACAACTTCATGACCTATATCAAGAAGCGCGTTTCTTTTTCGGAAGACTTTACTTCCTTTTAATGATGGAATTGATTCATCGTGTAGATCCATCTTTCTTACAGTAAATCGGGTAAAACTGATTAAAATCGTCCAAAACAAAAGTATCTGCAATAACTTTACAGAAACATGTGATAGATAGTTTTTAATTGAATAACTTGGTACATTCTCCCCACACTTAGTTTCTTTCTTTGCCTTTTTATTCTCCTTTATTCCATTTTAAATGAATTCAATCGTTTTAGGGTGTTTCTCAATTTATGTCCTTTCCGAGGTAACGATAATTTCGCTATTAACACCTAATTTTCATCGTTTATAAATATGTATAAACATGATTTTGAATTCATTTATTTGAAAATTTTTAAAATTTTCACAAAATTTGGCAAATAAACTAAGTGCAAACCCGAGAGAATTTATAACCCTTCCCCACACTTGAGATCATGCAATGCCCTCATTTGCATGAAATCAGACTTTAATTATAAATTCACGAGGGTGATAAGTGTAGAAAAGTGATTAAAAATACCCAGTTTGTAATTACAAAGCTCGTCGAATGATAGATGGCGCGCCTCATCGTTCATTCCTTCTTGTTTTATCACACATGTTGTTCTTCAAAAACGGTTGCTTTTCTGAACTGTTTGCTAATATTTGAAAATGCGTCTTTTACCCTTACTTATTATGCATGTTTATTTAACGAGTTATGCACTAACCCGACCCCCGAATTTAACGTTAAGTGGGGTTAGACTTCCCCACACTTAGCTTACGACATGTGAAGTCGGTAGAATAAGTTCCACGAATTAAAATAGTGAGCCACTTATTTACATCTCGGGTGGTATAAAATATATCAATGGGTTTAAAGTTTAGACCCACCCGAATATCACTACTTAATTCTTTTTTAAGTGTAGCTTTTAGTAAATGGATATGTCTCTTTTCTGGTTCTTGGTCAAATGGATCGATATACACCGACATACATATTATAGGGTGGACAATTTCTAACGTTTCCTTCCTTTTATTCTCGAGATCAAAGTTTTCACCTCTATTTCCCAATTGGGTGAAATCCGAGGTGTCATTATCTATTACGGCTCGTAGTTCATCTTCAGTAGATGACTTGTCTATTGAGAATATTGGGTTGGAAGGTTGTGGAATGGTGAATTTCGGGATCAAAGAAAATTCTTCTTCATTAATGGTACTTATTGGTCTCACCATTTTGGTCTCGGGGGTAAAATTTTCAACGTTATCGTTTTCCCAAGAGTACCAATTTGTCACCCTTACTTCTTCTTCATCCATTGATGGATCGATGATTTCGTTGGTAGAGGCTAATGTGTCGATATGTTGTGAAATTGGTAAGACTGAATAAAAAGTATCATCGTTATAGTTGGTGATTTTGGAGCTCTCGAATTCATCAAAATTCGATGATATGAGATTTTCTTGCACAATACTCCTCAGATCAACAGGTGTGTAATCTGATAGGGTTTCAGCTTGCCTATTTACAAACTCTCTCATTTGTTCATTTTGAGCATCAAGTTCTTCGAGTTTGATTTTCATATTGTCTAATAAATTTTCAGACACGTAATTTTCCTCGTCTACTGGTTGTTGAGTTTGGATATATTCTTGTGAATAATCCCAATTAGAATTGTATTCCTCATAATCGTTCCATTCAGGTTCCATGGGTGCATAATTTTCCATAGGAACGTAATAATAACATTCTCATGTTGAGTGATAATCTCCACAAATTTCACAACCAGTTATTGTTTCGTCATTCGTGATCCAAGATTGACTGAGCGAATTGTCATCAACACTCGGTTGAGAGTATTGATTTCGTATTTCATTAAGAGTTTCCAAAATATCTTCGAGACTTTTCATAATGCGCTTATTACCAAATTTTAGCTACAATGTGGTGCATTTACTAATTATCCTATTAGTTATAAAATAAAAAATTATATAAGTTATCAAATTAATAGACTTTTCTGATTTTGCTCACGTTTCGAATAGCCAATAGATGCAGCAGGTAGCCAGGACCCTTTAAATCGAAAGCCCACAACTCACCACTAACAAATCCAACTATTATTACGAACCAGAAAATTTGGATGTCTATCAATTTAACCGCTTAAAATAATTTTTCGTTTGGAATTTTAGAGAAGAAGTAGAGAAAATTTCTAAGTCCTAAAAACTAGCGTGTCGAGATAAGAAAGAAAAAGAGTGCGCGTCGAAAAACGTCGAAAAATAAAAATAAGAAAATAGCGCGTCGTAACTTAAAAGTCTAAAAATTAAATCTAAAAAGTTACGCCTAAAGGTATTAAAGCTTAAAGGAATTCTATATCCAAAACGGCAATAACTTAATTAGGCACTAAAATCTAAAAACTGCGTCGCAAAATTCTAAAGCACCTAAATCTTAGTCTAAAGAAAAAGCACTTAAGGGATTTTACGGCAAAGCCTAAAAATCTAGAAAATAAAAATAAGCTACGGCAAAATACTAGAGCTTAAAACTAGCTACGAACGATAAAAATACAAATATTACGCTAAAATAAATAAAAAGATACAAAATATAAAAATAAACTTAAAGTTGTAAAAAGTACATTTTTTATAAAAATATTATTTTTATATTTATTTTATAAAAGTATTAATTTTTATATATAATAAAACTAATTATAATTAATTAAAACTAATTAATTAAAACTAAAACTACATAATAAATTAATTAAACTAATTTAGGGTTTTAAAAATAATAATAATTAATATAATCCATAATTAATGCGATTAGGGTTTACCAGGAGCGTCAGGGCGGCTCCGCGAGTCGCGGTTCCACGTACCATCAAATCTCCGCGAGTCGCGGAGGTTAAAAAAAGTTTTTTTTTTTAATTTTATATTGTTTTTCTAAAATGATATATAAAATTAAAAAATATAGCGTTTCGCAGAGTCCCCCGGCAGCGGCACTAAAAACTTGATGTCGTAGCGTGGGGGTACGAAATAGTGTATATTTTACAAGGAAAAACTATTAAATACGATACATTTTAAACAAGTTTTATTTATTTATTTACAGATGGGATATACCTAAACCTTGCTACAACACTATAGGCAGTGTACCTAATCGTAGAGTAGTATAGTTTTTAGTAAGTCCGGTTCGTTCCACAGGGAGACGGTTATACTATATTTTTATATAATTACATTTGTACAAAAATATATATATATATATATATATATATATATATATATATATATATATATATATATATATATATATATATATATAATAATATATAAAAGGGGGGTTTACCGTTTAATGACCGGTTTGTCGATTTTATATTTTAAGCGAAGCGTAAAGTAAATTTAATTAACAAAATAAAATAAATAACAAAAAATATAAATGACGAATAATTAAAGGTGCGATGAAATATAAAATAAAATAATTATGCTTATTTAAACTTCCGTAATCATGATGTTTGATGTGTTGATTTTAGTTTTATGCCCATGGCTTAATTGTCCTTTGTCCTGGATTATTTAATATGTCCGTCTGGTTTTTGTCCATAACAGTCCATCAGTCATAAATATAAAGTGCGAGTGTCCTCGTCAAATTATCCTTATACCCGAAGTCAAATATTCCAACTAATTGGGGACTTAAACTGTAACAAGGTTTTAATACTTTGTTTAATAATTACACCAGGTTATCGACTGCGTGTAACCCAAGGTTTTAATACTTTGTTATCAATTATGCCAAGTGTCCTTGTACATAATTTCACCCCTGTTTTAATAATTCTAGTGACTATTAATCCATTTCCGTGTCCGGTTAAATGAACTATTATTCGTACATATAAATTCCCCGCCCATCGTGTCCGATCGAGTATATATGGTTATTTATAGGGATGTCCAATTGTAAATCTTTATATTAAAATTAACAAACTATCATTTAGTTAAACAAATATAAAGCCCATTAATAGCCCATAGTCTAATTTCCACAAGTGTCGTTCTTTTGTCCAAACCCCAATTATGGTACAAAGCCCAATTACCCCGTCTTTAATATTTAGTCCAACATCATGATTACTTTGGCTCAAATAAGCATAATAATAACTTAAGTACGAGACATTAATTTAAAAAGGAGAACATAACTTACATTGAGTATTTATCGCGTAGTGTTACACGGACAGAATTTCAATTTCAAAAACTCGTAAAATAACCTTTACATAACCCGAACTAATCTAATATAAAACCACCCTATACTATATATATATTATATATATATTTATTTATTATATCTTACAGAGTATTATTATTATTGTGTAAAAATATCGACAGAATGCTCGAGCTTTTATAGGCCATTTCTGAATTTTGCAACTCCGCGAGTCGCGGCATTTTAAGCCTTCAAACTCCGCGAGTCGCGGAGTTTGATTTTCCAGCTCACATCATTTTGGATCTTTGCTTGTCGACGTTATTAAATAATAATATAATATATATAATTTTTAAGAATTATTTATATATTATATTTTATTTATGTGCATAGTTGACTTGTAATTTTTGCACCGTTGCGTCGCGCGTTGAGAGTTGACTCATGTCCTGGTTCCGAATTTTCGAACGTCCTTGCGTACTATTTTATATCGTGTACTTTGCATTTTGTAACTTGTATTCTTGTCATTTTTAGACGTTTCTCATCAATAAATTGAACCTTTTGAATTGTATCTTGTACATTTGAGCTTTTTGGACGTTTGTGTCTTCAAATCTTCGTTTTCGCCTTTTGTCTTCGCACTTATTTATTTAAACAATTACAATAAAAATATAATACAATTACATATGAAAACCTATTATTTAAGAGGGATATTGCTATGAAATATATGTTCCTTTTTAGCCTTATCAGTGTTCTTGTATATATTATTTCAGACCGAGACAGTCGATTTATATCGAGGTTTTGGCAAATCCTTACAGGAGGCTTTGGGAACTAAGTTGGATATGAGCACCACTTATCATCCACAGTCGGATGGTCAGAGTGAAAGAACCATTCAAACGATGGAAGACATGTTACGAGCATGCGTTATTGATTTTGGCAATGGTTGGGATAGATATTTGCCGCTGGCAAAATTTTCTTATAATAACAGCTATCATGCAAGAATTAAGGCCGCACCGTTTGAGGCTCTGTATGGTAGGAAGTGTAGGTCTCCTATATGTTAGCATGGGGTTGGGGATGCTCAACTCGCAGGCCCAGAAATTTTTCATGAGACTACCGAGAAGATCGTACAGATTAAGGAAAGATTGAGAACCGCCAGAAGCCGGCAAAAGAGTTATACCAATAAGAGAAGGAACGATATTGAATTTCAGGCCAGTGATCGTGTTATGTTGAAAGTATCACCTTGGAAGGATGTGGTACGATTTGGTAAGAGAGGAAAGTTGAATCCTCGATTTGTTGGACCTTTTTAGATTACAGAAAGAGTTGGGCCCGTGGCTTATCGTCTGAAATTGCCACAAGAACTCAGTGCTGTTCGCGATGTTTTTCATGTGTCGAATTTGAAGAAGTGTTTGACAGAGGCTGATGAGACGATTCCTCTTGACGAACTTCATGTTGATAAGCAACTTCATTTTATTGCGGAACCTGCCGAGATTATGGATCGGGAGGTTAAAACTCTTAAACAAAGTAGAATTCCCATCGTCCGAGTGAGATGAAATGCCAGACGCAGACCCGAGTTCACTTGGGAGCGTGAAGATCAGATGAGGCAGAAGTACCCGCATTTGTTCCCAGATGTCGAGTCAGCCCCTGCACCTGCTTAAATTTCGGGACGAAATTTCCGTAACGGGAAGGTACTGTAACGACCCTACTTTTTCCGTTATCTTTTACCGTTTATTATTTAACGTCCGATAATTTTTATTCATGCCACGTCATTTCTATGACCTATATTATTATTTTAGTAATAATATATTAATTATTATGTGTCATATGAATATTTGTGTACATACTTTAAGTTATACGTTTCTACGTGTCACGGATTTCTATCCGGCGAATCTTTTCGGTTTTCAAACCAACGGTCAAGCTTTTGGGATTTTAAGTTCTAATTATTTTAAATATGATATTTTAATGTCATATGTATATATATAGTGTTTATATATATTTTTCGTTGCGTATTTGTTATCTCTCCGAATTTTTAATCGCGTAGTCGTGTTTTCGCGTTTCGAGCTTCGATTGAGCGTTCGGGCCACAAGGATTTCAACATTAAGCAAAATTGGCCCACTAAGGGGCCCACCCCCATGCCCATTGGCCGAACACTCCAAGGGGAGGGAGTGTTAGGCTCATTTCCTCATTATTTTGATTTTATTCATTTTATTAAACACTTCCTCAAAACCCTTTTCCTCTCATTCTATTTTCTCCCTCTTTTTCTTTTTGTTTGAGCCATCACCCACAAACATCATCATCATCTTCAATTTTTCATCATCAAGAGCTTGGATCATCTAATCGTTTGCATAATCGGATTCTACACATTCTCCTCTACGCGTCTACATTAATCTTTTCTCGATTAGGGTATAAACTCTAACCCTAGATTTTTGATTTTTCTTATATTTTACTGATTTTGTATGTTATATTGATAGTATGATGATTGTACGTTATTGTATTGTTGATAGTATGCGTAGAAATGCTAGTTAATTTACGTATTCGGTTTGATTGTTTTGGGACAACAGCTTGTTTGTTCATTTCTGTAAACATAACTGATATAAAAGTGAAATTAAAGTGTCTAGATGTGTTCCTCTCATCAAGACATTGAATTTAGACTCCGGATTCATGTTATTTCGATTCCCGGAGCTCTTGTTATGATTAAAATGGTGTTTTATTGAAATCAAAATGTAAAAACTAATTGACTCAGGTATGGTCCGACTTTGTGACCACTTTTGGAGTCTTTAGGGTGTACTAGTGTATTAGGATTGATGATTGGATGAACTTTCATGTTCGGGTCAAGCCACGGATCACCCGTTATGACTAAAACATGTTTTTGAACGGATTAAAGCTCCAAGTTGAATAATGGCTGTAGGTCACGACTTGGTGGCTGTTCTTGGGGTGTTATTGATCACACTAATGTGTCAGGTGGTTTGGTTAGGCGAAGATATATATAAGACTCGCCAAAAACTGATTCCCGGGGCTCAAGTTATGACCCGATGAACTTTTAATTAAAACTTATGGTTTTAAATAAGACTTATGATATAAATAATGAATTTCATTATTAATAAATTACTTATGATATAAAAAGTAATTATTTTAATTTAAGACTTATGATATACATATTTATTATATCATTTATTAATTAATTATGATTTAATTAAATATTAATTAAACTTATGATTAATAATACTTTTATTATTAATGAAAATACTTATGATAAGTATTAAACTTATATTATGAGATTATTATAATAAGACTTATAATAAGGATTAATTAATTATATAATTATTATAAGGCTTAGTTATTATTTAATTATAATTTAGTTATTAAACACTTATGATTTAATAATTATAATTAGAAACTTATGATATGATTAATAATTCATTATTAATTAATAATACTTATGATATGATTTAAAATCTATTATTAATTAATAATACTTATATTATGACTAATATTTAATTAATTAATTAAATACTTATGTTATATTAATTATATCATTTAAACTTATGTTAACTTTAATAATTTAATTTAATTTAATTAAACTTATATTATGACGTAAGTATACATATTTGACTTTAATTAACATTATAACTTATATTATTAATATAACTTATACTTGAAAATTCAATGTTGACTATGTTTGACCAAGATTGACTTTTGAGTTGACTTTCGGTTGACTTTGACTTTCAGTTGACTTTTGTTGACTTTCTAATTAAGGAAACTTTCCTAACTTATAAACTTTCCAAAAATAGCAACTTTCTAAATATGGAAACTTTCCTAAAATAGAAACTTTCCTAAAATAGAAACTTTCCAAAAATAGAAACTTTCCAAAAATGGAAACCTGCTAAAAATAGAAACTTTCTAAAAATAGAAAGTGTATGTCCGTACGCTGTCCTGATCAAACCGATGCATGTTGAGTATTGTTCTATGTCTACTTGCAACATGTACCATAGCTATCATACTAAGACTTGACCTAAGTTAGTTATTTATATCGACCTGCTTTATTTATAGGTCGGCGTTCTGATCATTCCTGATCACTTTACTTCATTTGCTGTTCGCATTTTTGTGTGGTTACTTCATTTGCTTTAAGGTGAGCTATATTCCCATTTTTCTATTTTAAATATTTTGAGATGAGAATACATGCATTTTATTTTTACGTATTGGACACAAGTGGAAGTTGGTTTAAATTATTCATTGTGAGTCGAACACAAATATTTCCTAATCTGGTAATTGTAATCATTGGTTTCTACTGGTGAACGCGAATCCTATGGATAGATCTATCAGGTTTGACAACCCCATTTCGAGCTAGTCGCGCTAGCAATTTATAATCGGAATGTATTAGTACTTCGTATTTAGTTGAAGATACACTTGTTCAGTGTATATATTTATTGTATTTGGCAAGGGTAAATAAATGGTTAAGTGGTTACCAGGTGGCTCACGGATAATGAAATAATGTTTTTATATGTTTTCGAGCATATAATTTTGTGGTCCAAAAAGAATTTTTATGTTTTCAAACATAAATGTTTATGGTTTAAATTAAATATTGTTTGCAATATTAAACCTATAATTCACTCAACATTTTTGTTGACAGTTACTCGCATGTTTAATTCTCAGGTTCATGAATGATTGCTTCCGCTATACTTAGAGAGTCTGCATATTTATGATGGCAGCTTTTGTTAAACATTAACTTGCATTCTATTTTGATACATTTAAAAGTGGATGTTGTTGACTTGTTTTGGTCAACTTTTGGTTAAGTAATAATGTATGATTTTTCTAAACTTACACATTTTGGTAGGTTTTCTTTATAGGAAATCATTTTTAAATAAAGAATGCAAGGTTATTTATCAAATTCATATAGAGTTATGATCAAGCTGTGTGACCAATATTACGTGTAACATCCCGCGTTTTTCCGTTAAACTTATTTTAACGCCCGTCTTTTTCTTTTTAAATAATACCCTTCGTATCTAGATTCGTATCCTTTGTTAAGTAACATTTTAAATATTCTCGTTATCGGATTTTAATATCTCCCGTACTCCTGTGAAATTTAAAATATTCGATCGGTTAAATCCCGCACCCGCTTCTAAACTCGAGGGACTAAAATTGACACGGGGCAAACTAGTTGACTAGGTCAACTAGTCCACCCCAATCACCACCATTCAATCACCTCCATCTCTCTCTCTTTCTCTCTAGCAAGAACACACACACAAACACCCAATTCAATCATTCATCATCTAAATCCGATCTAGGAGGCTTACAACAAAACAAATTACATATTTGGAATCCTCTCTTCATCCTCTACAATTTGATACCAACTTCATCTCGTTTGGGTAACATTTCTAAAACTCTAGATTTCTCTAAATTCGTGTTTTTGACTTGAAATGTTGTTAATTAGTGTCTATGGCTCATTGTGATGTCGTGTATGTAATTTATATGCTCGATTCGTTGTTTTTGGTGTAACTAGTTCAATATGAAAATTACTTGCTAAATCCTTGATTTTGGATGATCAAATGTTGTTAGATTGTTAAAGTGCATGTTTTAAAAGTGTTACTAGTATCATTAGCTTCGTTTTGATGTATAGGTTGATTAAGGAAACTCCAAGAACATGATTAATGATTTTGTAAACTTGGATTAGGGTTTGATGAGCTTTACATGAACTTTTGATGCGTCAAATGCTATGAGATATTATTGTTAAGTGTTTTGTTGCAATGTGTGTTTGATTACCTTCGAAACGGCGTAACATACATGTAAATTGGTTGCCCGAATCATAAAATGCATTTTTGGAACTTGAACTTTGATTATGAACGTTTAATTACGGTTTTTGGTTGTTGTAAGTGGAAGTTTGATTGATGAAATGTGCTTAGTTGTATTCCTCGTCAAAATACCTTTCCAACGATATAAGGTGCGAGTCCTAAGTGTTTGTGGTTTGCGTTTTATGCTTATTTGAAGTTTGGATCAAGTTGGACAAGTGAAACAGACCAGGCACCAGCACCCGCCTATTGTCGCGGCGCGACAGAAGGGTGCCGCGGCGCGGCATAAGCCGTGCCCAGCTTCTGTCTCCGGTGTCCATTTTATGAAAAATGTTTGGCACGTTCTAGACCTCCAATTCACATGCAATTTGTTCCAACATGCTTATATATGAATAATTAGCATAGAAAACTTGTCCGAGACCCGACCCGAACATGTTGACTTTTTCGTTGACTTGACCGACCAAAGTTTGACTTTTTGTCAAACTTAACCAATTAATTATGCAATCTTTCTAACATGATTTTATACTTGTATCTTGCATGAAACTTGACAATTTGCTTCACATGCTACATAATTGAGTCGTGTCGAGCCATAGGACTAATTGAACATCTTTGACCCTTCGTGACTACCGTTATTGATACAACCTATTTGTTTAGGTCGAGACTAGCGTTGTTCTTTACGCACGTTACTTGTTGAAGTACTTATTTACTCTTGCAATCAAAGGTGAGATCATAGTCCCACTTTTACTCTTTTTGAACTTATATTGGGATGAGAAAACATAAACGATTCTTTTGAACTAAGTGAACACAAGAACGGGAAAACAAACATTCTACATACGAGTTTAGAACAAAATCCTCAATTCGATTATCATTAGTTACACTTGTCGGGTGTAAGCGAGAACTTATGTTATATGGCCATATGGGTTGACAACCCTCATCTTTGACGGTTCGCTACCGTCTACGGATGAAATATATTTTCGAGAATCAGTGTTTGTTCTAGCACTAAGTGATGGGGTATACAATGGAAGGAATGTTAAGCTTTGATAATTGGGTGCTCGTGAAACAAACTTTTGGAATGTATTACTATTATTTAATTGATGCAAATCTTGTGGTTCACTTGTACTTACTTACTTAAACCTATGATTTCACCAACGTTTTCGTTGACAGATTTCTATGTTTTTCTCAGGTCTTGCACGATATGTGAAACATGCTTCCGCTTACTATTTGATACTTGCATCCGATGTCGAGTATACATGCATTTCATGGAGCGTCTTTTGACTTTACTTTAAACCGTGTCGCCTAGATTTCAATCGTATCTATAACGTTGTAACTTAACTTTTGGTTGAACAATTCTTGTAAACTTTGAAACAATCTTTATTTTGAAATGAAGGCGACATATTTTGGTCAAACGTTATCTTAAAGACTTATAATCAGGTAATGGGACCCACGTAGCCGACGCCGTCACTTGACGATTTGTCGGGGTCGCTACAGGTGGTATCAGAGCCTTGGTTGTAGGGATTTAGAGTTCATTTGTGTCCACCCCGAGTCATAGGGTACATAGGTGAATCTAGACTACAACCGGCATATAGACTGAAGTAGGAATTACTTGACTATTTGTGCATTTATACTCGAACTCTTCTATCATATCTAACTCGAATTCGATCTTGATCTTACGTTGATAAATTTTGTTGACGCGCCACCTTGACTTTATAAAGTAATGATAAATGCACATGTAAATCAGGGTAATATAATTTCCGGGATTATATTACGGTGATTCACATGGACGTTCCGACATTATGACGTAAAGAATTTAAGGCGAGTCAAGGAAAAATTTCCTCTCTATCCTATTTCCATACTCTGGTTAGTATTGTTGAAAATACTAACCAACGATATTCTTGTCTCATGAAGGAACAATGGCTCATCAAGGTCAACACAATACTCCTCTCGAAACTCTAGAACAAGCTCTTCAACGAATGATAACCACCGCCGTGGGTACGGCCGTGGCCGATCACTTTTCTAACAACAACAATCATGGAGCCGGTAATTCAATCGAGGGTTGCTCCTACAAGAACTTCATGAAGTACAATCCTCCCACTTTCGATGGAACCGGAGGACCGGTTACTCTCACCCGATGGTTTGAACAAATGGAGACCGTTTTTAACACAAGCGGTTGTCGAGACCAAGATAAGGTCAAGTTTTCCACCCTCACTTTCACCGGTATTGCTCTCTCATGGTGGAACACGTATGTACAATCAGTGGGTATCGATGAAG
The DNA here is from genome assembly GCF_046630445.1 of Rutidosis leptorrhynchoides. NCBI lineage: Eukaryota > Viridiplantae > Streptophyta > Magnoliopsida > Asterales > Asteraceae > Rutidosis > Rutidosis leptorrhynchoides. The sequence goes on from NC_092335.1 coordinate 268,305,835, forward strand.
CCCTTACACTCTCTTGGACCGAATTAAGAGAAAGAATGATCACCGAATACTTCCCGCGCGATGAGACTCGAAGGCTCGAGCAAGGGCTAAGAAATTTAAGAACGGTCGGGAATGACCTCGGAGCTTATAATCAACGGTTTACCGAACTAGTCTCGATGTGTCCAATTCTCATGACTCCCGAATCCGTAAGAGTCGAACTTTACATGGATGGCCTCCCTAAGAGCATTCAACACAAGGTAATGACATCTCAACCCACTAACCTACAAGAGGCTTTAACAATGGCCCGCCAAGCCTTAGAAACGGTGAATGAAATGGAAGCACCGGCACAAATGGTCGAGAACCACCCGAGTAACAACAAAAGAACATGGGAAGCCTCTCAATCAAGCAACCACAACAATAACAACAACCCCGCCAAGAAGCCTTTCGCCTCCAACGACAAGAAAGGCTATACCGGAAAACTACCTTTTTGTAACGAATGCCACAAGCATCACTTTGAAGGATGTGGCAGGTTTCGCCACCGGCGCCAAGGACCCGTCGCTCGAAAGATGCCCAACGCACACAGAACGGGTGCTTGCTTCGAATGTGGCCAACTGGGTCATTTTAGGAATGTGTGCCCAAATAAGAAAATCAACCCCAACGCACGCCGTTGAACCTTCGACATCGACACCAAGGATGCCCGGAACGACGATGGACTAGTAACGGGTACGTTTCTTCACAACAAACCGTATATTTCATACTTGTTCGATTCGATTACCGCTAGACGTTTTATAACCAAGGATTTGACTCATGCTCTTTATATTCCACCTCTTTCCCCCAGATACTACTTAGACTATTTAAGTGACCGACGGAAAAATATTGTGTGCCTATAAATTTTATTGGAGGAAATACGTTAAGACTTTTGACTTGACACCTATAGAACTAGGGAGCTCGGAACCTATTCGTTAAAAAAAAAAAAAAAAAAAAAAAAAATGTTTCCCCATCATCTTGTATAGATTATTGTGAACTGAGTAATTTCCGGTTGGAAACCGATACCCTCTCCCTCGCATCCATGACCTCATGATTATTTGCACGAATCCCGTATGTTCCAAATCGACCTCCGTTCCGGTTATCATCAATTGGGGGTTAAGTGAGACGATGTCTCCTAAGCCACTTTCCGAACTCGCTACGTTAGTTGTAAATCTCTCTTAGTACCGTTTGATTTATTTAGGGCTCGCCCGTATCCATAACCCTCTTGAACCGCGTATGCAAATTCATATAGACTAACCTGTATTTATAGATGACATCTTAACTCATTCAAGTAAAGAAGGAAAACGAACAACATCACCATCTTAAGCTCGAACTTTTGAGAAAAGAGCAACTTTATACCAAATTCTCCGAGTGAGAATTTCTGTTGAACGAAGTCCAATTTTCTAGACCATGATGTTAATGGTCGAGGCATTACAATCAATCTCCAAATCAAGCCACATGTAATCAGGAAACTCTCATGACTCAGACTTACCGCAGATTCATTTTCGACTTTTTCTCGTGATGCCCGTTCTTTACCCTCGATAACTCATTAAGGTAGAAATCTAAACCTTTACGTGCCCGAATCTTGAACGTGATTATTCACACCAACCTTGCTAGCTTAATTCGTATAGCACCAGGTGGGACTCAAATATGGAAATATTTCTACTTGGACGCCGAAAGACATACTCTCTCGACTCAAAAATTAACATAACTAAAAATTCGTTATTTTACACGAAGAATTCGAATACTAAATTGTGGATCCGATCAATCTTCTCGTCATCACGTACCACACTACATACCTCTGTTATTTCACCGTCACCGTCTGATATTACTGGAATTTAAGATAGCACACAATCCAACGATACTTCACTCTTCTTTGACTTAACGCCCTTGCATTGCTGATAATCGTCCAACCATTATTCAACCCCGAACTATACAATTACGTGTACTATCTCGTTTCTCTTTCAGGCTTCATTTTTTTTTTTACAACTAGTGGCACGTTATGGCAACCTCGAGATGTAAGCTCATCCTATTCAAAGTCCTCATTTCACTCCTATCCTCATCGCTCGCATTTCCGTTAAGGAAACTCCTTGTAACATTTCTCCATGGATAGAGAAACTCCCTATATTACATAAGTATTCGCCACGAGGGTGAATAGTCCTAACGAACATTTTTCGAACCCTAACTAACTTGTTCAAACGTATCTTAAGAGATTCTATTCCAACACGGTGTATCTTTGTCAATTATTCTGTATCGAAATACTCGTTTCACTTCTAGTTTTACAAGAAACCTTGGGAACCTGCTTAGACATGAGTACCGCGTACCACCCACAAACTGACGAACCGAGCAAACGAACGATTTACGTCTTGGAAAGACATCTCACAAACTCGTATTGTCACCTTTAGTAGATCACTCTTACAACAGTAGTTACCACTCGTGTGTTCACGCGCACTTTTCGAAACCTTATATGACCGCTAATGTCATACCCCTGTTCATTTAACCAAAGCATCAACCACCGAAATCTGAACTCCATCAAGAAACAACAATTGAGATCGTTCAAGTCCGAGAAGGGCTCGAGACAACCCATTGTCGCCAGAAGAGTTATGCCGAGCTTAGATGAAAACCTCACCAAACCCAGTGTGAGACCGCGTAGTATTGAGAAACCGCACCTTGGAAAGGTGTAATCCATTTTGGGAAATCGAGAAAGGCTATATCCGCAATATCGAACCTTTTGAAACCTTGGGGCGTATTGGAACCGCTTCCTATCGTTTAGAACTTCCGACTCAATTAAGTTTCTGTTTACCCTACATTTCGTGTAACAAACTTAGAAACGTGTCCTGCGGAACAGGAACGTGCAATCCTTCTAGATGCACCAACTATTGATGACAAACTTCTCTTCATAGGAAAACCAGTTGAAACCGGCTGAACTTGTGGATCGTAAAACCAAGCCCTAACACAACGTAACACCTCGACTATCCGGATTCGTGGAATGTCCAAGAAAGTACCTTCAATCATTCATAGAGTTACTACACTAGGTCTCGAGTAAGAGACATCGACTATTACTCCCAACTAAATTTCGGGACGAAATTTCTTTTGAGGTGTGGATAATGTAACATCCCGCGTTTTTCCGTTAAACTTATTTTAACGCCCGTCTTTTTCTTTTTAAATAATACCCTTCGTATCTAGATTCGTATCCTTTGTTAAGTAACATTTTAAATATTCTCGTTATCGGATTTTAATATCTCCCGTACTCCCGTGAAATTTAAAATATTCGATCGGTTAAATCCCGCACCCGCTTCTAAACTCGAGGGACTAAAATTGACACGGGGCAAACTAGTTGACTAGGTCAACTAGTCCACCCCAATCACCACCATTCAATCACCTCCATCTCTCTCTCTTTCTCTCTAGCAAGAACACACACACAAACACCCAATTCAATCATTCATCATCTAAATCCGATCTAGGAGGCTTACAACAAAACAAATTACATATTTGGAATCCTCTCTTCATCCTCTACAATTTGATACCAACTTCATCTCGTTTGGGTAACATTTCTAAAACTCTAGATTTCTCTAAATTCGTGTTTTTGACTTGAAATGTTGTTAATTAGTGTCTATGGCTCATTGTGATGTCGTGTATGTAATTTGTATGCTCGATTCGTTGTTTTTGGTGTAACTAGTTCAATATGAAAATTACTTGCTAAATCCTTGATTTTGGATGATCAAATGTTGTTAGATTGTTAAAGTGCATGTTTTAAAAGTGTTACTAGTATCATTAGCTTCGTTTTGATGTATAGGTTGATTAAGGAAACTCCAAGAACATGATTAATGATTTTGTAAACTTGGATTAGGGTTTGATGAGCTTTACATGAACTTTTGATGCGTCAAATGCTATGAGATATTATTGTTAAGTGTTTTGTTGCAATGTGTGTTTGATTACCTTCGAAACGGCATAACATACATGTAAATTGGTTGCCCGAATCATAAAATGCGTTTTTGGAACTTGAACTTTGATTATGAACGTTTAATTACGGTTTTTGGTTGTTGTAAGTGGAAGTTTGATTGATGAAATGTGTTTAGTTGTATTCCTCGTCAAAATACCTTTCCAACGATATAAGGTGCGAGTCCTAAGTGTTTGTGGTTTGCGTTTTATGCTTATTTGAAGTTTGGATCAAGTTGGACAAGTGAAACAGACCAGGCACCAGCACCCGCCTATTGTCGCGGCGCGACAGAAGGGTGCCGCGGCGCGGCATAAGCCGTGCCCAGCTTCTGTCTCCGGTGTCCATTTTATGAAAAATGTTTGGCACGTTCTAGACCTCCAATTCACATGCAATTTGTTCCAACATGCTTCTATATGAATAATTAGCATAGAAAACTTGTCCGAGACCCGACCCGAACATGTTGACTTTTTCGTTGACTTGACCGACCAAAGTTTGACTTTTTGTCAAACTTAACCAATTAATTATGCAATCTTTCTAACATGATTTTATACTTGTATCTTGCATGAAACTTGACAATTTGCTTCACATGCTACATAATTGAGTCGTGTCGAGCCATAGGACTAATTGAACATCTTTGACCCTTCGTGACTACCGTTATTGATACAACCTATTTGTTTAGGTCGAGACTAGCGTTGTTCTTTACGCACGTTACTTGTTGAAGTACTTATTTACTCTTGCAATCAAAGGTGAGATCATAGTCCCACTTTTACTCTTTTTGAACTTATATTGGGATGAGAAAACATAAACGATTCTTTTGAACTAAGTGAACACAAGAACGGGAAAACAAACATTCTACATACGAGTTTAGAACAAAATCCTCAATTCGATTATCATTAGTTACACTTGCCGGGTGTAAGCGAGAACTTATGTTATATGGCCATATGGGTTGACAACCCTCATCTTTGACGGTTCGCTACCGTCTACGGATGAAATATATTTTCGAGAATCAGTGTTTGTTCTAGCACTAAGTGATGGGGTATACAATGGAAGGAATGTTAAGCTTTGATAATTGGGTGCTCGTGAAACAAACTTTTGGAATGTATTACTATTATTTAATTGATGCAAATCTTGTGGTTCACTTGTACTTACTTACTTAAACCTATGATTTCACCAACGTTTTCGTTGACAGATTTCTATGTTTTTCTCAGGTCTTGCACGATATGTGAAACATGCTTCCGCTTACTATTTGATACTTGCATCCGATGTCGAGTATACATGCATTTCATGGAGCGTCTTTTGACTTTACTTTAAACCGTGTCGCCTAGATTTCAATCGTATCTATAACGTTGTAACTTAACTTTTGGTTGAACAATTCTTGTAAACTTTGAAACAATCTTTATTTTGAAATGAAGGCGACATATTTTGGTCAAACGTTATCTTAAAGACTTATAATCAGGTAATGGGACCCACGTAGCCGACGCCGTCACTTGACGATTTGTCGGGGTTGCTACATTATGATGGTCGTCAATTGTACTTTGACGGGTCGTTTCAGTGTCTCTTCACACTTAATTCATATTTAGAGATCTCCGGCCTAGCCAATGATAACTAGAATGATTTAGCAACATTAATATGTGAATGATCACAATCCGAGTTACTTCACCACAACACAAGTTGAACAAATTGTTTTGTAGAAATCTTAACTCCTTACAAAGTTTGGATGTGATCAGTAGTTGGGATTCTACCCCATATGGACTGAAACACTTTTTTTATTAATATAAAACTACCCTAAGATTATTCCATTATATTTCATAGGATTAAAGACAAAAATAGGCTACAAACTTACACAAATGTACCGATGTTGCCCACAAACTCATTTCCGTCCTACTGTCGCCTACAAAATTATAAAAAATGTGCTGATGTCGCCCACTATACTTTTTTTTACCTGTAACGAAAACAATTGATGACGTGGCTTCTAGGTAGTTGATCATATACATACGCATGTATATGTATATTTTTAGTGCTGTAAGCTACACGAAATGAAGAAGCAGCAGAAGCTTTTAGCCACCAAAAATATGGTGAAGATAACAAATACGAATTTGAAGGTGCGTAAAACGCACAATTCTTTTTCGGCCAAACATTCACCTAGAGCACTTCAAAATGTGCAAGATGTGAAACTAATAAGCACAATACATAAGAAGAAAGGGTTTAAAAAGTGAAAAGCAGCAGAAATGCTTGAAAAATGGCAGCTTGCGCCTATCACTTTCCCATTTGAGCAACACTGCGATATGTCCGATAAGTCTTTAGTCATTTCATGCAAGATCGCGAACACTGGAATCATAATTATGAAAATACATGTCGATACTGGCAGTAGCATAGATTTGATATATGAGCAATGCTTTCGGCAACTGCCGGAATGCATTAAAACAGAATTGAAGGCAACCGCGATATCTATGTCTGGTTTCGTGGGTGAATCTACATGACCTATAGGGCAATTATCACTAAAAATAGAGTTGTGTGACTAAACAGACATAAAATTGGCAAGACAAGCACAACTAGACTTTTATGTTATACGATCAGCTTCGCGTTATAATATGTTGTTGGGAAGATATGCGTTGCGCAAACTTGACATAATACCATCTACAATACAAGGAATGGTCAAATTCACTACCTGCAAAGGTGTGGCAACAATAAACACCATGGCTATGCAGCCTATTTGTGCGCTATAAGCACGCAAGGCGCAGTTGTTGAACGCAATATTGCAGCAGACAACATGGTTGTTGTAAATCGTAGATATCCTGATCAAAAAATAAAAATTGAAACCGAATTAGATGAGGCAATAAGAAAGAAGATTATACGCTTACTTGTCGCGTACATGGATGTGTTTGCTTGGAGTGAGCAAGATATGACTGGAGTTCCACGTAATGTTGCAGAACATAGATTAAACGCCAATCCTGCATTAAAGCCTATAGTGCAAAAGCGCAGAGGAATGGCTCCTGATCGCACGAAATGGTTATGTGCGGATGTTACCAAGTTAGTCAACGCAGGCATTTTACAGGAAGTAAAATATCAAACATGGGTTGCAAACCCAGTATTGGTAAAAAAGCCTGACGGATCATGGAGGATTTGCATAGACTTTAAAGACATAAACAAAGCTTGTCCAAAGGACAATTATCCGCTTCCCGAAATAGATCTAAAGGTGGAGTCTTTGCATGCTTACCCTTACAAATGTTTTTTGGATGCCCCAAAAGGGTATCATTAAATCCCAATGGCGCAAAAATACAAAGATAAAACCACTTTCCACATTGGAAAAGGCATTTATTGCTATATTAAAATGCCTTTTGGACTCAAGAATGCGAGAGCAACTTATCGGCGATTAATTGACAAGGCATTTGAAAATCAGATAGGCCGCAACCTTGAAGCATATGTTGATGAGCTTGTCATAAAAAACAAAACGCAAGAGCAAATTTTGCTTGATATGGAAGAAACGTTTGAAAGTTTGCGAAAGATTAATATGAAGTTGAATCCGTCTAAATGCGGTTTTGGAGAAAGAGAAGGGAAGTTTTTAGGTTATTATGTTACTGAGCAAGGTATTCAAGCCAATCCTAAGAAAATAGCCGTGATTGAGAACATGACTGCACCTAAGACTGTTAAAGAAGTGCAAAGTTTGACTGGAAAGATAGCGGCTTTGACTAGGTTCTTGTCCAAGGCCGCGGAAAGACAGTTGCCGTTTTTCCGCACACTTAAAGGGTGTTTGAAACAGAAGAACTTTGTATGGACGGAAGAAGCATATAAGGCATTTCAAGAAATGAAACAATTGCTCGCTATGCTACCTACATTGATTGCGCCTATAGATGGTGAAATATTATATATTTATATTTCGATTGCGAACGAAGCATTTGGTTCAGTGATTGTGGCAGAATGGAACAAAGTTCAGAAGCCAGTTTACTTTGTTAGCAAGGCGCTCGTGGGAAGTGAAATAAACTACGCGCCTATCGAGAAATATATTTATGCACTGGTTTTGACATCAAGAAGGTTATGCAGATACTTTTAAGGTCATCCGATACATGTTTTAACTGATTTGCCGGTTAAACAAGTTTTGTGTACACCTGCGATATCAGGAAGACTCGCCAAATGTGCAGTTGAGTTAGGAGCATTTGAAATAGCATATTTGCCGCGCACATCTGTAAAGGGCCAGGTTTTGGCAGATTACCTTGCAGAAATGACTGGTGAGCTGGAAGTTATCCATGAAAGAACGCAATTAATGCCTCCTCAACATGAAATCTGGGATTTATATACAGATGGTGCGTCGTGTATTGAAGGTTCAGGTGCGGGATTAGTATTAACAAGCCCGAGTGGTGAAGAGCATACATACGTGCTGCATTTTAATTTTGATGTAATGAATAACGAGGCTGAATATGAAGCACTGCTCGCAGGATTAAATATGGCACATAAAATGAATATTTTGTAATTACGCGCGTATGTGGATTCGCAGTTAGTGGCAAATCAATTCAATGGCTCATTTGAAGCTCATGAGTTGTCTATGCAAAAGTATTTGAAGCTAGTGCAGGAAGCCGCGGAAAAATTTGAATTTTTTGAATTATCACAAGTCTCAAGAAGTCAAAATAAAAAGGCAGATGCACTAAGTAAGCTTGCTGCATTGACTTTTTCGCATTTCCAAAAGCAAGTCTGGGTAGAAGAACTTCCCAATAAGTCCATTGATGGTAGTTTGATTGTTGCGGCTATAGAAGAAGTTCAACCAAATTGGATGGATCCTATAGTACATTATTTGCGTAATAGTACGCTACCAGAGGACAAGAAAGAAGCTTGATTAGTGCGAGAAAGATCCCCTATGTATGTGATTGAAAACGATATGTTGTTTCGCAAATCATATCTGGGACCATTGATGCGGTGCGTAGGACCCGCAGAGACTGCAACGATTATTGAAGAGGTGCATAGTGGATCTTGTGCTCTTCATTCAGGTTACAAAACTATTGCGGCGAAAATAATGCGAATGGGTTACTTTTGGCCTACCCTGTATCGTGATGATGCGCAAATAGTTAAAAGATGTAAAAGTTGCCAAAGGCATGCACTGCAGAATAGAAAGCCAAGGCACGACATGATCCCAATAAATTCACCATGGCCATTCTACAAGTGGGCCATTGATATTGTGGGACCATTTCCTCCAGGGGTGGGGAATGTAAAGTTTCTGATTGTCGCAATTGATTATTTTACTAAATGGGTAGAAGCTAAAGCTTTGGCACAATAACTGGAGTACAAGTGCGGAATTTTGTGTTGGAGTACATTGTTTGCAGATTTGGTATCCCACGAGAACTTGTAAGTGATAATGGGGCACAGATTTCAAAGGACCCATTTCTAAGCTGGTATGTGGAATTGAATATAATCCAAAAATTCACATCGGTAGCGCATCCGCAAGCAAATGGGCTATGCGAAGTAACTAACCGCGATTTTGTCAGCAGAATTCGAAAGCGTTTGAATGAAAAGCGAAATGGGTGGGTTGATGAACTATCAAATGTATTATGGGCTCATCACACAACTTTTAAGAAAAGTACAGGCGAAACACCTTTTAGCCTTGTGTATGGGTCAGAAGCAATGATTCCCGCGGAAGTTTTTGTCCAGACGTATAGGGTAACCAACTTTGATGAAAGTACGAATGCAGATAACATTTTTGAAAATTTAAATTTCATTGAGGAACGCAGGCTTATTGCTGCAATAAGAGAGACAAACAATAGCAACAAATTGCCAAGTATTACAACAAGAAGATGCGCGCGTTAGCCATTGATGTTGGTGAGCGGGTTTTGCGAAACAATGAAGCAAGTCGTGCTGAAAAACTTGGAAAATTGGGACCCAATTGGGAGGGACCATACCAGATAGTGGGAATCAACGCGACAGGCTCTTATAAGCTCCAAGATATTGAAGGGCATCACATACCTAACGCGTGGCATGCTACTTTGTTGAAAAGATACTACATGTAATGAAAATAAATGCGTAGAATTGTTGCAAAGTTGCAATATAATGATTAGTGCTATATGAAGCAGAATTATGATTGTAATGTTGTGAGAAATGAATAAAGTTTAAATTTCTCTCCAATATAACGATGGTATATTTGTGCATAATTTAACCTTCAAGCATAGTATCAATAATAAGATTTCAACTATACAAAGTGATGGTAAAGACCACTTGTTAGTTAATATAAATAATTCAAAGTGTATGCGAAAAGAGCGAAACGCGAAAAATTATGCCCAAGGTATTTGATTTAGCCATACTTAGATGCTTCACAAGAAACACAAATTTATGCCTAAGGATCGTTTCGACGGACTTAGAAGATTCATAATGTGCATAATGCACGCGCATACAGGTTGTTTCGCATAAAGTAATTGGTCGTTATGTGCACAATAATGAACAATGAAATTGCAAAGGACAATGCTAGTAATTATGGATAATACTCTTAAGCGCTATATAAATAATAACAATTGCAATTGATAAATGAAAATTTTATTATAACATCGCAGAAATTACTGCGCAAATATAAAAACATGATAAATGCGCTTAATGTTGCGCTTGTGTTGCGAAAACCTATTCCTAGCTGTCTAAGTCTAGTTTAATAATGTCTTCAACGGGAGCATCTTTGTCTTGACTTATGGCATCCAGTTGTGGAATAGGAATTTCGCGAATTCCTTCTTTGGCCAATGCGACCATTTCCTCTGCTTCTTCAAGAGGACAAATGAGTTTTTCAATGTATTCCGGCATTGGCTCCGACAATACAGTCACCTTACTAATCCCTCCCAAAAACTTGACTCGCTCAAGTTGTTGTAGTGCTGTAACATATGTTTCAAAAACGGGGCGAGAATCCATAATTTTTTGCCCAAGCAAGGACAAATGTTCGCGAAGTTTTGTGAAATTAGTTTTCGTAATTGCTTTCGCGGATAAGGCTGCATTCAAGTCGGTTTGAGATTGAATAAGTTTGTTTTTCATGGCATCATGTGCCACTTGGAGATTATCCTTTTCGATGGATTTTTCTGATAGTTCTTTTTTCAAATCCTCTGCGGATTGTTTTGCTGTCTGTAGCTCTGCGATTGCAGAAGCTAGTTGTTTATCTTTCGCGAGAAGTTCGGATTGGGCAGTTGCAAATTTGGATTGTTCATTTTTCAAAAAATCAAGAAATTTTTTTGACGAGACATTGCATCAAATGCAGATGCAAATGTCATAAAGAAATTTTGAGCAAAGCAGTTAAAAGCGTCGCCATGAGAGAGTTTTCTAAGCTCAGCGCGCAATTCATGGGGAAGTTCTAATTTCATATGCTGTCTTTGATCCAGAGCAGCTTCTGGGGATGCACATAAATAGCCTTGAAGGCCATCCACCTTTATAGATTTTAATGAGTTGGGTGGATTGCGCCAGAGATCTTCATATTTGGAAAGATCAAAAGTTGGAGGAGAACTTAATTGCGTTGTTGGTGGAGGAGTGATGGTTGTTTCCGCTGAGAACAAATAACAAAAAGAAGTGTTAGTATAAGTATACTGTAGGTATTACTCAAAGCGAAAATAATAAAATGAAAGTGTGCGAGTTTACCAGTCTTGGGCTCAGTGGGAGTAACTGAGCTGGATCGCGTAATCCTTTTTTCAGTGGAACCAATGAGAGGAGATGTAGCTTTGCGTTTGCTTTGTGTCTCGATTTCTGCGCTGGTAGCAGGAGACTTAAGCGCATATCTGGATGCTCTTGATTCTGGGCTCTTTAGTCTTTCAGCGAGAAACTGTTTAGTGTCATCTTTCTTTTCAATCTCTGATACCTTCATCGTGATGATTAATGTAAGTGTGAGTTACTGATGAAAAGTGTAAGGTAAAGGAAGAAGGTGTTAAAGAATAATGCGATTGTGAAAGCAAAATGAATGTGCTATCGTGAGTTTGATGAAATGGTGATTGAAACCTATATATATGGTGTAGATTTAACAACTTCATGCAACGGTTATAAACACAATGATAATTAATCAACGGATATAAAAATAGCCGTTAAGTATGCATATAGCCGTTGCATTCCGCAGGGTGTAAAGCAATTATGCCTAAACATGTGCGAAACTTTTTGAAAGCAACAATTTGACTGAAATTTTTTAGAGTTTATTATGTTACATTTTCTGCAAAAAATGTAACACAATAAACTGGGGGGACTTGATCATATACATACGCATGTATATGTATATTTTTAGTGCGAAAAGCTACTTAAAGGCAAAGAATGCAAGACAATAAAACCGCGGTAAATGTTAATGAATGCGGTGAGACTGCGCGGAATATTAAAGAGTGCGTAGGGTTCTCGCAGTACTTGTGCGGAATGCGTAAGTGCGCGCACATCTTACTTCAGCATAGGTCTCAAACCTATAAATAGGGAGCTTGACCTCTAATTTAAGGTTGTTGATTTTGGAAGAATTGCCCTAGTCATATTGATCTCTCTCGTGAGTTTTCCCGAGACTTGATCTTTGTTGGTTAAGGTAATCTACGAAGACCGGGACATGGTTGTTGATCGTTTAGCACTTAACGAAATATGACAATAAGGTACCAAAATCCTAATCGACATCTATTGTAACCCCTCATTGCACTAAATCCTTGATTAGCCTTCATAGGATAATCTAGGATTGATCAGTAGTCATGACACGTCGATGATACATCAGAACAGAAACTGAAAGTATATGGACGACATCGGAACACAACTGAAAGTATATGGGCGACTTCGGGACATATAAAATGAAAAAATAAGTTAAATAATTAAGTTTACCGGTTCAGCAGGTAACCCGTAACAAAAGGTTAACATTGGTACATTTTTTATAAGTTTGTAGGCGACACTATAACGGAAATGGATTTGTGGGCGACATCAGTACATTTGTGTAAGTTTGTAGCATATTTTTAGCTTTAACCCTATTTCATATATATGTGCACAGCACATTGTACTTCCACTTCACATCTCATTACGTTATTCTTAACATTTATAAAATATTTATTTTAACTTTTATATATTTTATATACAATAACTGATATATGATATTAATATATAATTTTATTATTTGACGCGACTAAATAAAAGCTGGAATTATTTGACGGGACTAAAGCAGAAATTAAAATTATTTGATAGTGTAAGTAACTAGGGGGGGGGGGTGAATAGTTACTTAGTCGATTTTTCAAAATTTTCTTTGCGTTTTGTTGAAATTGAACTTGATATAGTGTTATTTGAAATATTTGTTCTCTAATGATACTAACAATATAAATATATGTAAAACTTGTAATCAAAGAGATAAGGGAAGAGAGAACAAACACAACAATTTATAGTGGTTCGGGAAGATGTTAACTAATCTTCCTTAATCCACTCCTCAATTTTATGAATTGAGATTTTTCTTCACTATGATACTCCAAACTCGGTGGAGTGTCCGGATACAACACTAGTACTTCGATAAGCCGCAACTCGTGAACTCTTACGTCCCTTTGAAGACTTCACAATCACCGACAGCTCTTACCACAAGATCCTAATGAACTATCCTAGTGAAAACACAACTATCCCCTAGATCCCTTTATGAAGATAGTTTACAAGTAAACTTACAACTTGAAGCTTACAAGTGCTCTTGCTTGAATCACTCCAAAAGATTACAAATTAATTATAAGAATGAATCAGTAAGTATGAGAAAATATGAGTGCAAGAGGTAAGTCTTCAAATGCTTCAAGGCTTGGCTTTTATAGGAAAGAGAAATCTGTCTGGAAGCTATACGGCTCGCTACACGGTCGACCGTGGTTCAACCGTGTACCTCTGACATCTGATTCTTATGGCCATTTTTGTCGTTTAAAAATTGTCATTTTCCCTTGTTGAATAGCTGTAACTAAAGGCCAATTACTTTTGAAATTATCCTCATTACCCTTTATGTTTTGGACATAAGCTTGGAAGTTGACATGTCCATTAAAGAAGAAAGTCTTCAATCTTTGACCATTTGTCATTGATTACCAAAAGAGGTAATTGCAGATTTGTATCTCTTGACAAACCATTATCTTCTAAAAGCTTCATCAACCTTTCTTAATTACTTGTCATTTTGCTTATGGGAGTATCTTGCCCTTTAGAACATTGTTAAAACTTAAATGAACTAGTTTGAATCTAGTTTGAACATAATGATTCTTGTTACAACTTGACTAGACTTGAACTAATTACATTCTCATACAAATAATGATACATAGAACTAATGGGAGAGCAACTCTTTAATTGGGACTTTAATGACCATTATTAGTATGTTTAAATGACACTATGCATTAGGATAAAGAGATATGACACTTGAGTGTTTTAGCCTAAATCAAGCTTAAAATGTCATTAAGATGTCATTAGGTGTGATTAGTTAAATTAACATCTTTTGGTTCAAAACTCTTTTGAGATCAAAGAGGGCAACTATTATAAGCATGTTTAAAAAGGTTTTGTAAATTATAGATGTCAGGAACTAGTCAAACTTTATTTGGTCAAAATTGGTAACAGAGAAAACTGCGGTCGGGCTACGGTCGTCTGTGAAGTCAGCCGTAGATTTACAGTTTTAGAAAAACTTGAACTCGTTGGTACAGGACACACACGGTTGGTTTCACGGTCGACCGTAGTTTAGTCGTGTAGCTTTTTTACCAAGATAATTACTTATGTATTGGTCTTTTGCTAGAGATAGTTTAGGCTCATGAACTCATGTCGTCCTACATATGATTAACTACTTAATTCTTGTGTGTCATCATGAAAAAAAGTGATTAACCTTTGAATATTATGATTTGAATCTTAACCAACATTCTCCCCCTTTTTGATGATGACAAACATATGAGTAAGTGTTAACTATGTAAATGTACATAAGTGTTAACATCACTTACCATACACTTTCTCCCCCTTTTGTCGAAGCAAAAAGGTTAGTCCTACATGGAACTAAGCGCGCCCTAGAGTAATGCTCCCCCTTAAATCGTACACACCTATCAATTGTTCCTGCTTATAAATAATATGGCTCCCCCTCGAACCAATAGTAGAAATAAAGAGTAACAAACATAATAGGCATAGTAAGTGCATTAATACATAACAAGATTCAATCCTAGGACAAGTGTTGTATCTACCCTCCCTTAGAAGTATTCTTAACCAACATTAATTGTTTTTAAGGATAAATCCCATTGGTGCTAAATGCATCGGAGATTGTTGAGCTTTCATTGTCGGACGAGAGAATGATTACCGGATGAGATTCCCAATAAGTAATAGGAATTATTGACACGGGTTGAGGGATATGAGAAGCGTTGATGGCATTAACAAATCGGAAAAGCCGATTAAGATGATTTGAATATGGAAATGGACGAGTTCCTAGTTCTCGAAGGTAACCCATTCTTTGAGTAGTAAGATAAGCAAGATTTATGGGTTCATGAGTAAGGAGTGACCACATGACAACGACTTCGGTTCCGGAGATGTGAGTAGCGGTAGGTTCCCGACAATAGACATTGTTCCGAATGACATTAAGAATAAGTTGAAGATCATGGTGGATTTCGTTATCTTGAATGCGAAGCCGTTGGTTGAGGTTTCGTTGTACTCCTGGAGTGGTGATGAGATCTAAGATGGGCTGCAACGGAAACGTAGGATTAAGTGATCTTAGATCGGTTGAAGGAGTATAGAAGGAAAGCCCATTGGAAGAAATTTCCATAACGGTTGCGAACTGTTCAAGGGACCAAGTGTAAGGTGTATTAAAAAGTTGAAATGCCACTTGGTCGGGATTTGAAACATCAAGATTAGCATAGAATTCCCTAATTAGTGTTGGATAAATGGTTTCATCAAGCTCAAGAAATGAGAAACAATTGTTATGGGTGAAAAGTTGAGTTAGTTCAGGAAATTCGGTATGATGAACAACACGCTCATCATGAAGTGTTCTAGTCTCCATGTGTTGCCTATTGTTCGTAATACGTTGATTTCTCGTGTTGGTCATTTCCTAGAAAAACAACAATTTTAGCAAAGTAATCAAGGTCATAAGTTTGAAAAACTATATGCTAAACACGTGTAGATTAGTCCTTGTCTAGACCCATTTTGAAAACTATGACTTTGAAATTAAATTGTACTATTTTTCTTTTGAAAATTTAGACAAGTTTCATTATTTTGCTTTATGTTTGTCAAGAGTAGATACTAGTCATGAGATTCACAAGTATCATAATGATTTGTTCAAACATATGTGTATGTACATGAGTGAGTTTAATGATTTAAAACATATATGAGTTTTTATGCAAGAAATCACTATTATGACTCATTTGATAAAAAAAACTTTTACAACAATTTTACTCATATATTTAAGTAATTCATGCAAGAAATAAGTGTTCCTATGATTTTAGAAAGAATATAATCAATCTAGTAAAATTTGAAGTAAGTTTTAGGTGTTTACCTTGAAGAGAATTGAAATAGTATGGACCACTTTTTGAAGAGTACTTGAAGACAAAAGTAAAACCAGAAATTTAGTGGTTGGAGTTTAAGGAAGAGATGTGGTTGGTGGAAAAGTTGTTTGGATATTAAAGGAGTTGCATAAAAGACAAAAAAATTCATCAGACATCAGGCGGCTCTCAACACGGTCGACCGTGGTTCGACCGTGCGTGATCAGGATAGGATTTTACGGAGTATGTTCCATCATTCCCAACCCATTCCTAAGTAAGTTAAAGGTTTCCTTTTTAAGGGGCTTAGTGAATATGTCAGCTATGTTTTCCGCAGATTCTACCTTATCTATCACAATATTACCATTTTGGACGTGGTCACGAAGGAAATGGTGCCTAATGTCTATGTGTTTAGTCCTAGAGTGTAATATTTGATTTTTCGATAGGTCTATAGCACTTTTGATATCACAACATATGGGTATTTCAGATGAGATGATACCGTAATCGAGGAAAGTTTGCTTCATCCATAGCACTTGTGCGCATGCTTTTCCCATAGCTACATATTCGGCTTCGGTGGTAGACAACACAACGGACGTTTGCTTCTTCGAGAACCACGAAGTTAGGAAAAGACCCACAAATGCGCATACTCCACTTGTGCTTTTTCTATCAATCATTGATCCTCCGTAATCGGAATCCGCAAAGCACATAATATCAACTCCGGTGAACTTTGGATACCATAACCCAAGATGCATTGTCCCTTTTAAGTATCTAAAAATTCTTTTGACGGCCTCAACGTGTGATGTCTTTGGTTTTTCTTGAAATCTTGCACATAAGTACACACTAAATATGATATCGGGCTGACTTTGTAACGTCCTCCCAATAGGGTCTGGAAGGAACGTCACTAATATCAAAACATACCAACATATTATAATAAACGAGAACAATACTAAATGATGAATTTAACTTTAATGAGTACGCAGCGAAAAATGAAATGTCGTTACAATGACAGGAATAACAATATCGTAAATTTTCACATGCAGAAGTAATAAATGCGATATCTCTTGATCCTATGTCCAAGTACATCACAAAAACGGTAAGTATAAGAGCTTGAATCAAATAGCACCTGAGACAAAACATGCTAAAGTGTCAACCAAAAAGGTTGAGTGAAGTTCATAGGTTTAACAAAAAGTTTGTCGTTGTTTTAGACCACAAGATTTAGTTTGTAAAGTTGATCTCCCGCAGGATCAAAAAGTTATGCCAATGCGTGATATTTAGACTAAACGTTCAAGTTTTGCCCCATGACAAGTTGTGTCTGTCCTTGTCGGTTTAATTTCATTATTAAGTAATACAATGACTTGGTCAAATGTATCGGGGACGTTACTCCCGATAGGCCTATCCCCAATAATTAAGCATGCCGCAGCAATTAAAAATATCACTGTAGGGACTTAGTCGGACATAGCCTGGTATAGCATAGTTTAACAGTTTGGTACTTGTGACTAAAGTGTAAAATTAAAAACAGCATGTGTCTCACCCCAAGTAAAAGTAAGTAAGTTTGCTAGCAATTAAAGAGGGGCTGTGAATCCACCTTAGTAAGTAGAGAGAGAGTTATTCCTCGGAATAAAGAGTTGAACGAGTGAGCAGGAAAGTCAACATATTGACATTTAAGAGTAGTTAAGTATTTTGCCCATGTTTAAGTTTAAGTATGTGTTTAAGTATAGTTTGTTTTACTAAGTTTCTATTCCTAGTAAGTTACTATTTTTATAAAGTTTCCATTTTTAGAAAGTTTCTTATTTTACTAAGTTCCTATGACTAGAGAGTTTATACTTTTATCAGTGTTTTCCATTTTAGGATACTTGCCGTATTAGATAAGCTTCCAATCACCCCTTTCCCTTCGAATGGCTAATTTAGATCTAGGGGCTTGAGCTATAGGACCCTTTAAATCGGAAATCCAAACCCTCTGCCTAGAATCTCATAGAAACCATTCGTCAAGAAAGTTCGAAAATCTATACATCTCTAATACATATCCCAAAATGTTTTTATGTTACAATATAAGTAGTAGGTTATAGGTGCTAGTAATAGTAATAACGTATACATGTTATTTATTTTATTTTTAATTGCATATAATTTATAACATTATTTACATATTTCGGTAAAAATAATAACCGAAGTAAAAAGTAAAAAGTAAAAAGTAAAAAGTAAAAAGTAAAAAAAATAAAAAGTAAGAAAAGAATACTTACTAGTAGTAATTCTTCAAAGAGAGAATGAGAGAAATTTTGGTGTGAGTTTGAATGAGAAATGAGGGGTATTTATACTTGAAAAAATTAGGTAAAAAGAATAAAATAATTAAAAAAAAAGAAATATTTAATTCTTAATGGGATTTTAAAATTAAAAAGTATTAAATGTTAGGTCATGGGATAATGCACAAAATAAAATAATAAAAGTAGTTTTTCCATTAAAATTTTTAATTAAAAAGTAATTTATTTATTTATTTATTATTTATTTTAAGGATTTTTTTTATGTAAATAAACAAATTTATTTAATGTTTTTCCAAGAATATTTGTCAATAATATTTTTTTTTATTTTATTTTATTTTATTTTATTTAATTAATAAATACAAATTTTGCATAAAAATAATAAATAATTCGGTATTTTGTATTTTTAATAATAATTATGATTTTAATTATTAAACTATAGCTTTAGTAGGTTTGTAAATATTATTACATTTATATATAATTGGATTTATTATATAGTTAAATATATAATACATTAACTAAATAATAAAAGTGATACAAAGTTTATATACTTAGTTAAATTATTTCAAATTATATAAATTAATAATATATTATTTATTTAAGCGTACATTGTTGACTAAAAATTACTATTCGGTCAATATTTAATTGTATATAACAACCCTTAATACATATAGTCAGACATATAACCCTAGGGTTAATTCAGTAATCTAGAAGTCGAAAAGTGAGGGTTGTTACAGTACCTCCCCGTTAATAAAAACTTCGTCCCGAAGTTTTAGGTAGACTTCTCGGATGCATCAGCGGTTGAGAAGAGATGGGGATATTTCTGTTTCATTTGGTCTTCACGTTCCCAGGTATACTCGGGGCCACGTCGTGAATTCCAACGGATCTTAACAATAGGTATGGTGCTTTGATTTAAGCGTTTAGCAGATCGGTCCATGTCTTCTACGGGTTCCTCTATGAAGTGCATTTTATCATCAATGCGAATGTCATCCAAAGGAATAACGAGAGTGTCATCAGCGAGACACTTTTTAAGATTCGAGACATGAAATACGTTGTGTACGCTGCTAAGTTCAGCAGGTAATTCTAATCGATAAGCCACGGGTCCGATCCTTTCAGTAATCTTGAAGGGTCCAACAAAACGCGGACTTAGTTTGCTTCGTTTACCAAAACGAATGACGCCTTTCCAAGGGGATACTTTTAACATGACTTTGTCACCAACTTGGAATTTCAAATCTTTCCGACCTTTATTAGCATAGCTCTTCTGTCGGCTGCGGGCAGTTTCTATTCGTTTCTTAATCTGAACTATCTTTTCGGTTGTCTCATGTATGATTTCAGGACCAGTTAACTGTCTATCCTCTAAATCATCCCAGCACAGTGGGGATCTACATTTTCGTCCGTATAAGGCCTCAAAAGGTGCAGCCTTAATACTTGAGTGGTAACTATTATTGTAAGAAAATTCAACCAAAGGCAAATGTCTATCCCAGCCTTTGCCGAAGTCGATAACACAAGCACGAAGCATATCTTCCAATGTTTGAATGGTTCGTTCACTTTGACCATCGGTTTGCGGATGATAAGCAGTACTCATGTCGAGTTGAGTTCCAAGAGCAGATTGTAAGGATTTCCAGAATCTGGAAGTGAATCTACTGTCGCGATCGGATATTATTGATATAGGAACACCATGACGAGAGACAATTTCTTTGATATACAGTTGTGACAATCTCTCCATCTTGTCGGTCTCCTTGATCGGTAAGAAATGAGCAGATTTAGTAAGACGATCTACTATGAACCATATAGTATCATTGCCACTAGAAGTCTTGGGCAATTTAGTAATATAGTCCATAGCGATACATTCCCACTTCCACTGCGGAATATCGGGTTGTGTCAACAGACCAGAAGGCTTTTGATGTTCAGCCTTGACTTTCAAACAAGTGAGACACTTACTAACATAAGTAGCAATGTCGGCTTTCATATTAGGCCACCAGTAGAATTCCTTCACATCGTGGTACATCTTACTGGAACCCGGATGAATAGAATACCTAGTCTTATGCGCTTCATCCAAGACTAGTTCACGGAGATTACCGAAGCGAGGAACCCAAATTCTGTTGCCAAAGTACCGTGTACCATTAGCTTTCACTTGGAGTTGGTTCTCGAAACCGATAGGTCCTTCACCTTCGATAAGTGTTGGTTTAATAGCTTCCAGTTGAGCTTCGCAGATTCGTGATATAAGATTTGATTTGATTTTCAGGTTTAAGGCACGAACACGTTTTACATCGTCTTTTCGACTAAGGGCATCAGCAACTACGTTTGCCTTACCAGGATGATATTCCATCTTACAGTCATAATCGTTCAATAACTCGAGCCATCGGCTTTTCCTCATATTCAGCTGTTTTTGATCAAAGATGTGTCGAAGACTTTTATGGTCAGTGTACACCATAAACTGGGTACCATATAGATAATGTCTCCATATCTTTAATGAAAATACCACGGCACCTAACTCAAGGTCGTGTGTGGTATAGTTCTCCTCGTGTTTCTTCAACTGTCTAGATGCGTAGGCAATATGAAATGTCCCGTTCTTATTGATTAAAAACGTTCCATATTAATTGATTTCGTTGCGAGGTTTTGACCTCTATATGAGACGTTTTTCAAAGACTGCATTCATTTTAAAACAAACCATAACCTTTATTTCATCAATAAAGGTTTAAAAAGCTTTACGTAGATTATCAAATAATGATAATCTAAAATATCCTGTTTACACACGACCATTACATAATGGTTTACAATACAAATATGTTACAACAAAATAAGTTTCTTGAATGCAGTTTTTACACAATATCATACAAGCATGGACTCCAAATCTCGTCCTTATTTAAGTATGTGATAGCGGAAGCTCTTAATAATCACCTGAGAATAAACATGCTTAAAACGTCAACAAAAATGTTGGTGAGTTATAGGTTTAACCTATATATATCAAATCATAATAATAGACCACAAGATTTCATATTTCAATACACATCCCATACATAGAGATAAAAATCATTCATATGGTGAACACCTGGTAACCGACATTAACAAGATGCATATATAAAAATATCCCCATCATTCCGGGACACCCTTCGGATATGATATAAATTTCGAAGTACTAAAGCATCCGGTACTTTGGATGGGGTTTGTTAGGCCCAATAGATCTATCTTTAGGATTCGCGTCAATTAGGGTGTCTGTTCCCTAATTCTTAGATTACCAGACTTAATAAAAAGGGGCATATTCGATTTCGATAATTCAACCATAGAATGTAGTTTCACGTACTTGTGTCTATATTGTAAATCATTTATAAAACCTGCATGTATTCTCATCCCAAAAATATTAGATTTTAAAAATGGGACTATAACTCACTTTCACAGATTTTTATTTCGTCGAGAAGTAAGACTTGGCCACTGGTTGATTCACGAACCTATAACAATATATACATATATATCAAAGTATGTTCAAAATATATTTACAACACTTTTAATATATTTTGATGTTTTAAGTTTATTAAGTCAGCTGTCCTCGTTAGTAACCTACAACTAGTTGTCCACAGCTAGATGTACAGAAATAAATCGATAAATATTATCTTGAATCAATCCACAACCCAGTGTATACGTATCTCAGTATTGATCACAACTCAAACTATATATATTTTGGAATCAACCTCAACCCTGTATAGCTAACTCCAACATTCACATATAGAGTGTCTATGGTTGTTCCGAAATATATATAGATGTGTCGACATGATAGGTCGAAACATTGTATACGTGTCTATGGTATCTCAAGATTACATAATATACAATACAAGTTGATTAAGTTATGGTTGGAATAGATTTGTTACCAATTTTCACGTAGCTAAAATGAGAAAAATTATCCAATCTTATTTTACCCATAACTTCTTCATTTTAAATCCGTTTTGAGTGAATCAAATTGCTATGGTTTCATATTGAACTCTATTTTATGAACCTAAACAGAAAAAGTATAGGTTTATAGTCGGAAAAATAAGTTACAAGTCGTTTTTGTAAAGGTAGTCATTTCAGTCGAAAGAACGACGTCTAGATGACCATTTTAGAAAACATACTTCCACTTTGAGTTTAACCATAATTTTTGGATATAGTTTCATGTTCATAATAAAAATCATTTTCTCAGAATAACAACTTTTAAATCAAAGTTTATCATAGTTTTTAATTAACTAACCCAAAACAGCCCGCGGTGTTACTACGACGGCGTAAATCCGGTTTTACGGTGTTTTTCGTGTTTCCAGGTTTTAAATCATTAAGTTAGCATATCATATAGATATAGAACATGTGTTTAGTTGCTTTTAAAAGTCAAGTTAGAAGGATTAACTTTTGTTTGCGAACAAGTTTAGAATTAACTAAACTATGTTCTAGTGATTACAAGTTTAAACCTTCGAATAAGATAGCTTTATATATATGAATCGAATGATGTTATGAACATCATTACTACCTTAAGTTCCTTGGATAAACCTACTGGAAAAGAGAAAAATGGATCTAGCTTCAACGGATCCTTGGATGGCTCGAAGTTCTTGAAGCAGAATCATGACACGAAAACAAGTTCAAGTAAGATCATCACTTGAAATAAGATTGTTATAGTTATAGAAATTGAACCAAAGTTTGAATATGATTATTACCTTGTATTAGAATGATAACCTACTGTAAGAAACAAAGATTTCTTGAGGTTGGATGATCACCTTACAAGATTGGAAGTGAGCTAGCAAACTTGAAAGTATTCTTGATTTTATGTAACTAGAACTTGTAGAATATATGAAGAACACTTAGAACTTGAAGATAGAACTTGAGAGAGATCAATTAGATGAAGAAAATTGAAGAATGAAAGTGTTTGTAGGTGTTTTTGGTCGTTGGTGTATGGATTAGATATAAAGGATATGTAATTTTGTTTTCATGTAAATAAGTCATGAATGATTACTCATATTTTTGTAATTTTATGAGATATTTCATGCTAGTTGCCAAATGATGGTTCCCACATATGTTAGGAGACTCACATGGGCTGCTAAGAGCTGATCATTGGAGTGTATATACCAATAGTACATACATCTAAAAGCTGTGTATTGTACGAGTACGAATACGGGTGCATACGAATAGAATTGTTGATGAAACTGAACGAGGATGTAATTGTAAGCATTTTTGTTAAGTAGAAGTATTTTGATAAGTGTATTGAAGTCTTTCAAAAGTGTATAAATACATATTAAAACACTACATGTATATACATTTTAACTGAGTCGTTAAGTCATCGTTAGTCGTTACATGTAAGTGTTGTTTTGAAACCTTTAGGTTAACGATCTTGTTAAATGTTGTTAACCCAATGTTTATAATATCAAATGAGATTTTAAATTATTATATTATCATGATATTATCATGTATGAATATCTCTTAATATGATATATATACATTAAATGTCTTTACAACGATAATCGTTACATATATGTCTCGTTTAAAAATCATTAAGTTAGTAGTCTTGTTTTTACATATGTAGTTCATTGTTAATATACTTAATGATATGTTTACTTATCATAGTATCATGTTAACTATATATATATCCATATATATGTCATCATATAGTTTTTACAAGTTTTAACGTTCGTGAATCACCGGTCAACTTGGGTGGTCAATTGTCTATATGAAACATATTTCAATTAATCAAGTCTTAACAAGTTTGATTGCTTAACTTGTTGGAAACATTTAATCATGTAAATATCAATCTCAATTAATATATATAAACATGGAAAAGTTCGGGTCACTACACAATAACCTTTTCATGTTGCATTAAAACACAACCAAAGCCTTGCTTTAAGGCATCGCAGTAAACAACAAAATCATCAGTACCTTCAGGTAAAGATAGAATCGGGGCTGTGGTCAACTTCTCTTTCAGAATCTTGAAAGCAGATTCCTATTCTTCGGACCACTCAAACTTTTTCCCTTTTTGAGTTAGCTTCGTAAGAGGTTTGGCAAGAAGGGAAAAATCCTTTATGAATCTCCGATAATAACAGGCAAGTCCCAAAAATTGACGAATATGCTTCGCAGTCTTTGGTATCTCCCAGTTCTGGATAGCGGTAATCTTAGCTGGATCGACATGTATTCCATTACTATCAACAACGTGTCCGAGGAATTGTACGGTTTTGAGCCAAAACTCGCACTTAGAAAATTAGCGTAGAGTTGTTCCTTTCGTAAGAGTTCAAGAATCACGCGCAGATGTTGCTCATGTTCCTTCTCACTCTTGGAGTAGATCAAAATGTCATCAATGAAAACAATGACAAATTTATCGAGATAAGGTTTGCAGACACGGTTCATGAGATCCATGAAAACGGCAGGAGCATTGGTCAAACCAAAAGGCATGACACAGAATTCATAGTGCCCATAACGAGTGCAAAAAGCAGTCTTAGGAATATCAGATTCCTTAACTCTAAGTTGGTGATATCCGGACCTCAAATCAATCTTTGAATAAATACTTGACCCTTGAAGTTGGTCGAATAGATCATCAATACGTGGCAACGGATAACGGTTCTTGATAGTAAGTTTGTTAAGTTCGCGGTAATCAATGCACATCCTTAACGTACCATCCTTATTTTTAACAAATAGAATAGGAGCTCCCCATGGGGACGAGCTTGGACGAATGAAACCTTTATCCAATAGTTCTTGGAGCTGGTTGGAAAGTTCCTTCATTTCGGAAGGTGCTAAACGGTATGGTGCTTTAGCAATAGGAGCAGCACCGGGAGCTAAATCAATCTGAAATTCAACTTGTCGAGGAGGTGGAAGACCTGGAAGATCTTCGGGAAACACATTGGGAAAGTCTTTAACCACTGGTACATCTTCAATACACTTCTCATTTGATTCGATCATCTTAACGTGGGCTAGAATAGCTGGATAACCTTTCATAAGATGTTTGCGGGCTTTAATACAGGAGATAATATTGAGATTGGAACCACTCTTTTCACCTTGGATGATAAGAGTCTCTCCATTTCCCAATGGAACATGAATGGTTTTATCGTAACACATGATGGCAGCTCTCAATGGACGTAACCATTCCATTCCAACTACGACGTCAAAACTTCCGAGCTCGACCGGCAAAAGGTCTATCTTAAATTCTTTATCGGCTAAGATTAGGTTGCAGTTTTTATAGATTTTATCGACTTGCATGACCTTTCCATTGGCTACTTCTACTAATCTTTTAGTTTCTAAGGGTTGAGGCTTTTCAGCAAATAGGGTACAAAAATCACTAGACACGTAACTTCTGTCAGCACCAGTATCGAATAAAATAGTTGCATAGAAATTATTGACAAGATACATACCCGTGATAACTTCATCTTCATCTCGGGCTTCAGCAGCAGTAATAACAAATGCACGACCCTTCGCAGCAGTAGCATTAGCTCCAGTAGCGGGATTATTTTTCTTCTTAGGACAATTCGGACTAATGTGTCCCTTCTCTCCACAAGTATAGCATGTAGGAGGAGCTTTGGCCGGAACAATAGCCTTATCCTTCGGAGGAGTATTACACGTCTTAGCAACGTGTCCCACTTTCTTACACAACAAACAAACTACAGTACACTTCCCCGGGTGATGCCTCTCACAACGAATACAGAAAGGATAAGTACCCTTATAATTTGACCTTGTACCATCCGCAGGCTTCTTATTATCATTCTGAGCCGAACCTTGAGATGGCTCAAACTTCCTCTTACCATCATTACCCTTGGTTTCAACTTGCTTATTGGTCGACGCCCTTCTTCTCTTGGCCAACATGAGATTTTGTGCCATGAGAATCACAGCATCCAAAGTAACCTTCTCAGCAGCAATAACATTCCCTTGAACATCCTCGGGAAGACCTTCATTATACCGCTCAATTCTTCTAGCTTCAGTAGGAAACATTTCAGGACATAGAGTAGAAAGCTCCAGATAATGATTGGTATAGTTCTCAATGTCAGTACCCTTGACCTTGAGTTCCCAGAACTCAGCTTCAAGTTTCTGAACTTGACTTCGAGGACAGAATTTGTTGACCATCATGCTTTTGAGTTCATCCCATGGAATTGCATTAACATTATCAATTCCTACGGACTTGGCATGAGCAGTCCACCAAGTTAAAGCATTGCCACCCAATGAGCTAGTGGCATACTTTACTCGATCATTATCACCACAGTTGCAAATACGGAAAATAGATTCCATCTTCTCGAACCAACGGACTAGTTCGACAGCTTCTTCAGTCCCCTTAAATGCAGGAGGATGACAGTTTGAAAAATCCTTGTAGGAAGAAGGTTTCGGTTGTGGATTAGCATGGTTAGCTTGGGCGTTGCCTTGGGCGGCAGCGAGTAACTGTTGGAATTGCTCAGTAGTTAACACAACATTGTTAACGGTAGGTGCAGCTGAACGAACCATGATGTCACTACATAAAAGTGAACATAAGTCAGATAAGTTAACAAATTTGAGCAATTACAAGTAGGAATAAGATAAAGTATTAATATCACATGATATAAATAAAACACTTTATTTTATTAAGGAACTAGGCATTAAATAAGCCTTTTAATATATGATTCGGAAATAGAAATAGTTTTAAGGCATAGCCTTTACATAGATGGAAAATAGAAAGATAACTAAAGAATATTAAGATTCATATTCCTTCTTCTCGTCCTTAACCTTCTTCATAAACTTCTCAACTTTCTCATTCTTCGCCTTTTGTTTCTCATGCAGGAACTCGAGATTATCATAAAGGTTAGAAACTTCATTGTTGATTACATGGTACTTGTGGTCCCTTATAGAAAGTTGATTATTCACGCGGTTTTCCTCCATCTTCAATCTAAGGTCAACATCTTCTCTTAGGTAGGAGAGAGATTACTTCCCCCATCGGGTATTTCTATCACCTTCATACTTCACCAACTTTATCTCTTTCTTTAGTTCAGCATTTTCCTCCATGAGCTTCTTGATCGCTAGGTCTTTTTCCTTCATTTGAAAATCGATCCTTGCAATATGGCGAATTAGGTCATCGGTAGTTTTTCGCAGATTCATGAGCTCGTACTTGGCATCAACTTCATCGTAGAAAGGAGATCGGGATCTTTTCTTTGACGGCCCAGTTTCTTCAAGACATTTCCTCTTGTCTTTATTCCTCGGGGTTGGATAGTATTCAGGAGACCCATGTAACTTTAGAGTAGTATTTGGGCTATAATTTGGTGAGGGAGGACCACCAAAGCCATAAGGTGGACTTTGGACTGGTCTTTCTGTGGAAGACCTTTCAGTATCTTTTTCGGTTGGCTTGAAAAGATTCATTTTGGTCGTTTGATGATAATTAGACATCCTAACATTAGGAAGGATATTTTGATTAGAATCTTTAAGTCAAGTTTATTAAAGCATAATCGCTAAGATTATGGGGCAATCCTAAGTGCTTTAATTCTAAGGCAGAAAAGGTTATAGTTTCCTAGATTGCTAAGGCACCCTAGCTAACAAGTAAGGCACACATAAAAATGCAATCCTGGTTCTCTATAACAGCCTGGTTATGCTCTGATACCAATCTGTAACGTCCTCCCAATAGGGTCTGGAAGGAACGTCACTAATATCAAAACATACCAACATATTATAATAAACGAGAACAATACTAAATGATGAATTTAACTTTAATGAGTACGCAGCGGAAAATGAAATGTCGTTACATTGACAGGAATAACAATATCGTAAATGTTCACATGCAGAAGTAATAAATGTGATATCTCTTGATCCTATGTCCAAGTAGCATCACATAAGCGGTAAGTATAAGAGCTTGAATCAAACAGCACCTGAGACAAAACATGCTAAAGTGTTAACCAAAAAGGCTGAGTGAAGTTCATAGGTTTAACAAAAAGTTTGTCGTTGTTTTAGACCACAAGATTTAGTTTGTAAAGTTGATCTCCCGCAGGATCAAAAAGTTATACCAATGCGTGATATTTAGACTAAACGTTCAAGTTTTGCCCCATGACAAGTTGTGTCTATCCTTGTCGGTTTAATTTCATTATTAAGTAATACAATGACTTGGTCAAATGTATCGGGGACGTTACTCCCGATAGGCCTACCCCCAATAATTAAGCATGCCGCAGCAATTAAAAATATCACTGTAGGGACTTAGTCGGACATAGCCGGGTATAGCATAGTTTAACAGTTTAGTACTTGTGTCTAAAGTGTAAAATTAAAAACAGCATGTGTCTCACCCCAAGTAAAAGTAAGTAAGTTTGCTAGCAATTAAAGAGGGGCTATGAATTCACCTTAGTAAGTAGAGAGAGAGTTATTCCTCGGAATAAAGAGTTGAACGAGTGAGCAGGAAAGTCAACCTATTGACATTTAAGAGTAGTTAAGTGTTTTGCCCATGTTTAAGTTTAAGTATGTGTTTAAGTATAGTTTGTTTTACAAAGTTTCTATTCCTAGTAAGTTACTAT
Source organism: Rutidosis leptorrhynchoides (assembly GCF_046630445.1). Classification (NCBI taxonomy): domain Eukaryota; kingdom Viridiplantae; phylum Streptophyta; class Magnoliopsida; order Asterales; family Asteraceae; genus Rutidosis; species Rutidosis leptorrhynchoides. The sequence continues at coordinate 268,334,879 of NC_092335.1, forward strand.
TTTTATAAAGTTTCCATTTTTAGAAAGTTTCTTATTTTACTAAGTTCCTATGACTAGAGATTTTCTACTTTTATCAGTGTTTTCTATTTTAGGATACTTGCCGTATTAGATAAGCTTCCAATCACCCCTTTCCCTTCGAATGGCTAATTTAGATCTAGGGGCTTGAGCCATAGGACCCTTTAAATTGGAAATCCAAACCCTCTGCCTAGAATCTCATAGAAACCATTCGTCAAGAAAGTTCGAAGATCTATACATCTCTAATACATATCCCAAAATGTTTTTATGTTAAAATATAAGTAGTAGGTTATAGGTGCTAGTAATAGTAATAATGTATACATGTTATTTATTTTATTTTTAATTGCATATAATTTATAACATTATTTACATATTTCGGTAAAAATAATAACCGAAGTAAAAAGTAAAAAGTAAAAAGTAAAAAGTAAAAATAATAAAAAGTAAGAAAAGAATACTTACTAGTAGTAATTCTTCAAAGAGAGAATGAGAGAAATTTTGGTGTGAGTTTGAATGAGAAATGAGGGGTATTTATACTTGAAAAAATTAGGTAAAAAGAATATAATAATTAAAAAAAAGAAATATTTAATTCTTAATGGGATTTTAAAATTAAAAAGTATTAAATGTTAGGTCATGGGATAATGCACAAAATAAAATAATAAAAGTAGTTTTTCCATTAAAATTTTTAATTAAAAAGTAATTTATTTATTTATTTATTATTTATTTTAAGGATTTTTTTTATGTAAATAAACAAATTTATTTAATGTTTTTCCAAGAATATTTGTCAATAATATTTTTTTTATTTTATTTTATTTAATTAATAAATACAAATTTTGCATAAAAATAATAAATAATTCGGTATTTTGTATTTTTAATAATAATTATGATTTTAATTATTAAACTATAGCTTTAGTAAGTTTGTAAATATTATTACATTTATATATAATTGGATTTATTATATAGTTAAATATATAATACATTAACTAAATAATAAAAGTGATACAAAGTTTATATACTTAGTTAAATTATTTCAAATTATATAAATTAATAATATATTATTTATTTAAGCGTATATTGTTGACTAAAAATTACTATTCGGTCAATATTTAATTATATATAACAACCCTTAATACATATAGTCAGACATATAACCCTAGGGTTAATTCAGTAATTTAGAAGTCGAAAAGTGAGGGTTGTTACAGACTTGCCGTTAAGTATAGAAGGGATCCAATCATTCCCCTATATTTTGTACTATTGAACGGTTCTCTTTCCCCTTCCAAGGTGAGTTTTACATTTGTTGCCATTGGAGTCGCCATTGGTTTTGAGTTCTCCATTCCGAATTTTTTAATCATTTCATGAATGTATTTTTGTTGATTGATGAATGTTCCATCTTCTAGTTGCTTGATTTGTAGTCCGAGAAAGAACTTGAGTTCACCCATCATGCTCATTTCAAACTCATCATGCATTAACTTAGAAAACTCATTGCTAAGAGATTCGTTAGTAGAACCAAATACAATATCATCAACATATATTTGAACTATAACTAAATCCTTTTCATGCCTTTTGATAAAGAGTGTATTATCAATTTTTCCCATTTCATACCCATTATTTATCAAGAATATTCTAAGTCTTTCATACCATGCTCTAGGGGCTTGTTTAAGTCCATAGAGAGCCTTTTTAAGTTTAAAAACGTGATAAGGTTTTTCAAAATCTTCAAACCCCTGAGGTTGTGACACAAACTTCTTCATTTATGACACCATTTAAAAAGGCACTTTTGACATCCATTTGATAGAGTTTGAAGTTATTGGCACACGCATATGCAAGAAGTATTCTTATTGATTCTAGCTTAGCGACGGGAGCAAATGTTTCATCATAATCAATTCCCTCTTGTTGGCTATATCCTTGTGCATCTAGTCTAGCTTTGTTTCTAACTACGTTGCCATCTTCATCTAGTTTGTTTCTATACACCCATTTTGTACCTATGATATTGCTCTTACTAGGTAAAGGAACCAAATCCCATACATCACTCCTTTGGAATTGATTTAATTCCTCTAGCATAGCTTCTACCCAACTTTCATCTAATAGGGATTCTTTAACATTTTTGGGTTCTATTTGGGAGATAAAAGCATAGTTAGCAATTAGGTTGAATGCTTGTGATCTAGTGGTTCTAGTGTTGATGTCTCCTATGACTTGATCTATAGGATGATCCTTTATATGTTTAATATCGATTGAAGATGCTAAGTTATCCTTACTTAGTTTCAAATGAGATCCATCCTCATTGGTGTCATTAAACTCGATTTGAGTTGGCATTAATTCTATGGCATCTTGTTTTATCACATCATCATCCTCTAAAGGTTTAGTCTTAGGTGGAGGTGGAGTTTCATCAAATATGACATCTAGGGATTCTTCTATGACATTTATGTATTTATTTAGAACCCTATATGCCTTACTTTCTAACGAATACTCTAAGAACACTCCTTCGTAAGCCTTAGGTTCAAACTTTGTAAGATATTCCTTTTTATTTAAGATAAAACATTTGCACCCGAATACTCTAAGATGACTTACGGTAGGTTTTATACCATTTAAAATTTCATAAGGTGTTTTATCCATTGATGGCCTAATTAAGACTCTATTTTGAATGTAAGTGGAGGTGGCAACGGCTTCACTCCAAAAATTTTGAGGGATTGATTGTTCATTTAACATAGTTCGACTCATTTCTTGAAGAGTTCGGTTTTTCCTTTCAACAACACCATTGGATTGAGGTGTGCGAGGAGCTGGGAAATTATGAGAGATACCATTTAAATCGCAGAAGACTCCAAATTGAGCATCATTATCAAATTCCCTACCATGATCTGTTCTTATTGTTACTATAGTGCAACCAAGCAAATTTTGTATCTTAGTGGCAAAGATTATAAATCTTTCACATGCTTCATTGTTATGCTTTAGAAATAGTGTCCATGTGTATCTTGAGAAATCATCTACTATTACTAAGGTATAAAAATTTTCTCCATAACTTTGAACGGCCGATGGCCCAAATAAATCCATGTGCAAAAGTTCTAGACATCTTTTAGTAGAGATAAAGTTCTTAGGTTTATGACTAGCATGCACTTGTTTTCCTACCTTGCATGCATCACAAAAATGACTTTCATATTTTAATTTAGGCAAGTCTCTAACTATGTCCTTTGAGGATATGTTGTGAATTAGTTTCATGTTAGCATGCCCTAGTCTCCTATGCCAAAAGGTAGTAGTATCATGTATAGATGTGAGACAAATATCTACATGTTTGAAATTATCCAATTTGCATGTATAAAGACCTTTCTTCCTAGTTCCATTTATGAAACTTTTACCATCTTTTATTATGTGTGATGAATTTTTAGTAAATGTCATGTTATATCCTTTATCACATATTCTTCATACACTTAGGAAGTTAAAACTTAAATTTTTAATGTGTAACACATTATCAAGTGTAATCTTTTGTAATGTTACCTTTACCGACGATTTTTCCTTTCACATCGCCACCAAAGATTACATCACCTCCATTGTGCTCCGTATATTTTTTTGAAGAATTCTTTGTTGCCCGTCATGTGTGTTGTACATCTGCTATCAATTATCCATTCCTTATTTTGTACAACACCATTGAGACAAACCTCATTGTCGGTTTGTCCGACTTGCGATCCCTTGTCGTCATCACTTGGTATGTCAATGGCCATGAGACACATTTCCATTCTTTCTTCTTATGTGTCATTTTCTTCATCATCCCATACGCCTCCAAGAAAAGCCTTTTCATTCTTTCTCTTAGGACATTCACTTATCAAGTGATTTGGATCACCGCACCCAAAACATTTTCGTACAAACTTTTTCTTCAGATCGAATGGCGTTTTCTTTTGTTCCATTGGAGGGCGAACATGGTTTCCCGACCTTCGATAGAACTTCTTAAATGAGCGACCAATAAATGCTAGTTTTTCATCATCATTTAGAATATCATCATCGTAATCATCAACGTCATATTCATCATGAATCTTAGCCTTTAGAGCAATTGACTCTCTCTTGGCCTTTTCTACCACATCATCTTTATCTAGAATGACCTCATGTACTTTGAGATTTCCAATGAGTTCATCTAGAGTTAACTTTTCCACATTCTTTGATTCGTCAATTGCCGTCACCTTGGGTCTCCATCTTGATGGTAGTGTAGTGACCTGGAAAATTTCGACTAATTTTAAACCAAGCTCTCGATACGAATTTATATTTTTGACACGATATGTAAAGTCTGTTAGGTTGAGTCTCAAAAATTTTGAACTGTTTCATATATGCAAATACCATTCGACTGTTCCCGACGATTGACGAACAACTAGTTGTAAATAAATACATATATATATATATATATATATATATATATATATATATATATATATATATATATATATATATATATATATATATATATATATATATATATTAATTTGAAATATAATTAGAAATAATATACGACTTAATTGTTAGAAATAAATATGTAAAATGATATAAGAAATAATAAAATTTATTAATTAAAATAAATCTATATATATATATATATATATATATATATATATATATATATATATATATATATATATATATATATATATATATATATATATATATATATATATTTATGGTTTCGAATTTATTTAGTAAATGATATAGCACTCCGTGGAAAACTATCGGTAATATAATCCAAATGGGTGACTACTTACTATTCGACAAGTTGAATTAACGTTCTATGAATTGTCTCCACACGTTTTCTGTTTGGTTGATTAACATACAATTTATTATTATATTGTATTAATATTTTTATCTATATTATATATGTACATATAAGTGCAGAGAATATCACTACCATTCTCTTAATTTCCTTGATCACCATTTTCCGAATTAGACAAATGCAAGTGTTATTTTTCCTTGATTGATTGATACCCAAACACCCTTAAATATTATGTCGATAGGTAAATGACAAAGTGAAGGCTGCTAATTAAAATTAACACGTTTTATTATTATAAGTAATATAGACAAAATCTCAATTAAAGTGATACTCACTTTCACTACTTTTCTTTGTTTTTGTTCGATGCAAATACCAAATGAGATGTCCACTCTTCTTTTATTTTTCTAAAACCATACACCAACTATCAGGACATTTATCTTTCCTTTTCTTTTAATTTCCAGCAAAACCCAACACACATATACATCTATATATATTACCCTCTTGTGTTAGATCAACTAACACACAAACCTTACCCTTCTCTCTTATTTCTTTATGTTAATCAATTCTATTTTCATGTCTCTTTTATTTGATAGAACTTAATATCATTACAACAAAACCATTACCAAAAATCATCACCCATAATCAACAAACTAAATGATGATTTCATTTTGTTCACTCGAACCATTTACCATCGAACACTCGTTATGTTGTGACTGATTTGATTAAACACCAAGAACTCCACCACTTTTGTAATTTTTCCTTTCTTCTTGTCGATGCTAAGCCACCACCCATGACCAACACCTTGGACTGTCATAACCCTCCATGTTCATTACTGCAACCTTTCTCCTTCGTTGGTTTACCATCATTCGGATATTGAACGAAATCATCAAACCATCACAAAACCACCATGATCATCATGTTTCACCACCACCATGAATAATCATCATAACCGCCACTATCCTAAGAACTATATGCAGCTACAGCTTCGCTGCTAAACTATTTTGATTTTTTTTATACGACAACCACAAACAACCACTTGCAACTTGATTTCTGCTATTACTGCTACTTTTTATTCTTTTCCTTCTGCTGCGTATTTACTTTTTCTCTCTTCTGTTTGAACGAACTACCAACCATCCACAACTCAAAACACCACCACCGTCGCCCACCTGCAACTGCAATGTTTATTTTTTTTATCGACACCAACTACTACAGCTAGTTCCTGTTCCTGTTTACAACAAACAACCATCACCTAAAACCACCAACTTCATCAAGTAAAACAAGATCGAAAACCTACTACTGCTACTGTTTTTTCTATTCTAAAACCAACACCTTATCACCATATTTTTCTCCATATAGATACATATACATACAATAACAACCCACATCATCTTTCTATTATTCGATTGATTTGTTTTCTATTTTCGGATCGATTACAACCAACTCACCAACCCAATAACCACCATTGAAGCACCATGACAACCACCGCCATCTACTACACCATCTATGTTTCTGTTTAAGTTTCGAATTAACAAGCGAGACCACCATCACTCAAATCCTAGTTCCTGCTACTACTATTTAATTTTTCTGTTTAACAGTTCAAATAATTTCATAAAGGATGATGATAATGATACATGATAATTCGATACAAGATGATGTATGTTATTTGATATGTTGAAGAAACTAACCCACCACCATCGTGTTGTAAATTGTCGGCTAGAAATACCCCAAAACCAAAAACATTCGATTCCTATTTGATCAATAATTTACTGCCAGTGCGTATTCTATCTCTCTTGTGGCCGAAAACCTCTAATCATACAAACCCCACACCCACTTAAGCAAACAGCGAGTTAATTTAACTGTCTTAGGCCGTCGCTTATTCATTGGGCTTTCCATGTATATTGGGCTATGATATGGGACTAAACCCATTTGAATCTCATCACACTCCTGTTCGATAGACGGCCACATTTTCTGTTTTTCCCTTCTGTACAGCGACGAGGAGATGATCCAAGAAGATGTTTAATTTATGTGGAAGGTAATTAGAGATAATGATAGACAGCTTGATTGATGAACGGTTAGGTTAATGATGCTATGAACGATGATATATATGATAATATAGATAATGGTATAGACGTTAATATAATTGATAATACAATTAAAATGAGGATGATGAAACTGTAAACGTTAATTATGATGTTAAAGTGATCATGTTATGATGATGGATAGGAGGGTAACGAGATGAATTGATAAAAATAAATAATGATAGTTACGATGGAATAATGATAAATGATGTAATGATGTGGTAAAGATGATAGTTTAAGATTGGGATGATGATATAAGAGTAAGTTGATGATATTAATGATATTGAGATTGATGATGAAATGATTCAGAGATGATGATCATGGTAATGTTAGAGAAGAACATGATGATGTTAAATTGGGTTTAGGAAAGAAGAAGAAACAGAAACATTAGGGTTAAATAGATTCAGCCTATGAATTATATCAGAAAAGAATCGGACTGAAAAATGGTTGGAGATGTTATCGGGACGTCGCGGGTTCAAACCTGGACTTGGGCATTTTTTTAGGACTACTTCTTTGAGGTAGTTTACTTATTACTCATTTTTATTATTATTATTATTATTATTATTATTATTATTATTATTATTATTATTATTATTATTATTATTATTATTATTATTATTATTATTATTATTATTATTATTATTATTATTATTATTATCATCGTCATCATCATCATTTTTAATGTAAGTAGTATTATTATTGAAACTAATTTTCTTTTTATAAAAATTATCATTTTTATTAATGGAACTATCATTATTATTATTATTATTAGAATTATCATTATTTTTATCATTATTATTTTTATTATCAATTTTATTATTTCTAACACTAATATTATTATTTTTATCATTATTATTATTAGTATTATTAATATATCAAATAAAGATTTTCTATATAAAAATATATTATTTACATAAAACATAACTATATTAATATGTTTGTAATAAATATTAATTATCTATTTAATGTATATAAAAATAAATATAGTTAATTTAGTTATTAATGAAACGTACAAGTTACTAAAATAACAATTAATAATAATACCTAAATTCGTTCGATTATAATTATATGTGTTAATATATCTATAAATGATATAGGTTCGTGAATCCGAGGCCAATCCTGCATTGTTCAGTATCGTCGTATGAATATTTTTACTACAAAATATTGTAGAGTGAGTTTCATTTGCTCTCTTTTTAAATGCTTTTGCAATATATATTTTTGGGACTGAGAATACATGCGCTGCTTTTATACATGCGCTGGTAATCTAAGAATTAGGGAACAGAAACCCTAATTGACTCGAATCCTAAAGATAGATCTATTGGGCCTAACAAACCCCATCCAGGTTACGGATACTTTAGTACATCGATTTATCATGTCCGATGAGAGTCCCAGAATGATGGGGATATTCTAGATGCATTTTGTTAATGTCGATTACCAGGTGTTCACCATATGAATGATTTTTAATTCGCGGGTTACGCGTATTATTTTGTACTCGGGTTACGTGTACAACTAAATATCTGAAATCTTGTGGTCTATTAAAATTATGGAAATGAATGATTACGATAAACCTATAAACTCACCAACTTTTTGGTTGACACTTTAAAGCATGTTTATTCTCAGGTATGAAAGAAATCTTCCGCTGTGCATTTTCTCATTTTAAAGATATTACATGGAGTTGCACATGGCATACTTAAGACAGTACCTCGCAATGGGACCAAATGTTGATGACTTCATCCAGATGGATTAGGACGGGCTATCACAGTTGGTATCAGAGCGGTGGTCTTAGCGAACCAGGTCTTGCATTAGTGTGTCTAACTAATAGTTGTTAGGATGCATTAGTGAGTCTGGACTTCGACCTTAGCTGCATATTATAAGTTTTGTTTATCATTCCTAGCGGAAAATTACCTGCTTATTATTCCTAAGTCTAGACACGTCTTACTGCCTTTATTGCATAGATAGTGTATAGACCGATTCATATCTTAGCATATCTGTTACTATAAACTTTGCCTGACAGCTTCCGAAAATTTCTCCGTAACTTATGGGATTTTGGTACTGTATATACATATGTAAGTTATGTATTGAAGCATATCAAACTAAATCCTATAATCTATTTCCTATCGAAAATAGTTTATCTGACCGTGCAAGATGAAACTCGCAACTAGTTCAAATTCCTCAGATTCCGACAGCTATTCCGACATGGATATTCACCGAGTTTCGAAAGTAGTGTAACCGGAATGAATCAACCCATTTAGCCATCATCAATTCTGGATGAATTGGGGATGGGTTCGTAGTCTACTAAATCATTGGAGACAAGAAGAAGGTGATCCCTTCCATCAACCACATTCCCCTCTTGGCGAAGAACCTGAAGCCCTTATCGGCGAACCTATCCGAAACACCATTTTCAGCCTCATTTCCAACGTAGCTCATCACGATTATATTCTATATACAATTCTAAACCTTATTCATCCACTCGTTCCGACCAACAATCATCCCAGAATAATGGAAGAAGTCAACGAGCTTCGCGCTCGAGTAATCAATTTGGAGAATATGGTGCAAAACTTACCAGCTTCAACAACATCACCAGCACCAACCGTACCACCAACATCAACACCAGAACCATCAACAACCCAAGTTTCAACATCACACGCCTCAACATCTCATTCTGTACCTCGAGCATAATCATCATTCTACGTATCATTCTATATACTTTATCTTCGTTCTACATATCGTTCTACATCGATTATCTTCATTCTACAAAACAATTATGAAATTTCTAAAGTTTTAGAGATTATATATTCTCGTTCTAACAAAAAAAATCAGATGAGATTAATATCTTATTGACTCATTAAATCCATGATTACATCTGAAGAAAATATATATGTAATTATATTTTCATAAAGATTGTAATTAAAATTTCTCTTGTACAAACTATTAATGATGAGAATATTTAACGGGTAGGTAATACCCTAGAAATATTTAGATCTCATATTAACATGTTACACTATACATTCTTCAAATTCGAGTCAACAGTCATTTACTATCCTACTTACAATCACATATATACTTATCCGTTCATCCATGAATAACCATTTTCATTCCAATTCAATTTCATATTCGGATTTTGACCGATCAGAATCCAAGTCAAGATTTGACAAGTGGCATAATGAAGAAAATAATGGACAAAATAAAATTGATTAGTAACCAATTAATTAACTACGTAAAACTTCTTCATCATCTTCTGATCCTAAATAAATTTAAATTCTAAGATTATATATTGGACTTTTGGACAATTAAAAAGTGTTAAAAGAGTAGGAAATATTAATTATAACATTTTGACTTAAAATATCGTTAATAATTTACACCTACTACAATTAAATAATTCCTCAAGTTTGCCACTTGATTTTATCTTAAACATCCTTTTTATCTTGACGATTACAATCAGCGTTTAATCATCTAAAAACACAATTCTCCTTAAACCACCTCAGATTGATAATCGATGATTCAGATATGGCTGCATTAAATGCAGAGGAAATAGCAAAATTTTAAATGGTCTAAATGGCCAAGAGTTTGATAATAAAGAATGGAGTGTTGGGAACGCTCGATAGAAAATTTGGTACTGAAAAATAGACTGAGCTAACCATAAAGGAGACCAAGGACAAATACAAGGACCAAACCCTATATTCAAAGAATCCCGGTAATTCTGGATCCGATGAAATCTTTAGAGAATATCTTGCTCCGAAGTCATGTTAAAATCTTGTGAAAAATTTTTCTTCATCAATGTTCGAACTTAGAAATTCCATAATATCATCATAAATATCTTCGATATTTCTGAGGATATTTTCATAAATATTCTCGTCCGAAATTATATACCTCTTCATGCTTTCTGTATTTCATTATAATGGAAACTTCTGTAAAATATAAGTATAAGGCATGAATGATTTCGGGAGAAGTGTTGGATATTGAAACATGAGTTAGTATAATATAATAACGCCCGACCAACGTGACTATATTACATGAAGGTATTTCGTATGCCCGAGAGACATATTAAATTAACGTGGCTAATATGTTTTGATCCAAGTCGGGTCATACCTAATAACAAGCTAACCGACACCTTATTCGTATTTGATCTTAACGATTGGATCATTGATCAAATACGCGACACTTGAACTTTAAGAAAAATGGGTTTCTGAAATATTACTTGATGTGTACATATATATATAAATTATGGAATAATTTATATAATATGGATTTAATTATTTATAGGTTAAATAATTAATAAATTATGTTACATTTTTTTTTTTACAAAATAGGTTTTATAAATGATGTACACATAATAAATAAAATGGAGGTTTTATAAAATGTATTTAATAAAATCAAATTTTATAAAAGAAGACCATTTTATTTATTTCTTGCAAGTGGCATTGGTTGTAGAGTAAGCATGCCATTTTGACTAGTCTTTTACTTGGTTACTTCCATTCAAGGTGCATATTAACCAATGCATTGTTGGAGACCACCAAGGCATGCATTTACACATCAAAACATAAGCAAAAAAAACTGCACAAACTCGCTCCATTATTGCTGTTTCTGCCGTGGGGTTTGGGGTACCAAAGAGAGTTCATTTCATTTTTTTACAAGCTATTTCAAGTGTCAAACAAATCCTAACCAAAAGCAAGGTGTTGGTGCACAAGTTTGGGGTATAACTACTTGAGGTTTCATACTTTTGGAGCTCCATTCATCATCATCATCATCTTCATCACTTATCAACAAGCTTGGAGTAGGTATAAACTCTTTTCTTGCTTGTAGTTTGTAAGTATGTTTCACAACTTGATCCTAATTGGGATTTAACTTTAATTGGTTAAAGATTAACAAGTTACAAAATGGTAATTTACATGCTTCCGCTTAATTTGATCTTCAAATATTTTAAGTAAGTTTATGAACTTGTTAAATCCCAACAATGGTATCTAGAGCCGAAGTTGATGAAATATGCTTCGAGATAATTTATTAAACCCACTATATTTTTGCATTTTATGAACATGCATGAGAATAGAATGCAAAATTTTTTGGCTTTTGGGTGGGTTGTTAGTTTGGCCGAATTCCATGGGTCCCAAAATGGGTTTTGGGTTGTTCCATATTGTTCATATTTTGGTTGTATGATAATGTTCACAATCTAAGCCTTGACCTTGTGTTTGATTGAATGTTTGGTTGATTATTTATTATTCATTTGGTTTGTAATAATATTTATTCAATTGGTTTGTAATATTATTCATTTAGTCATGTAATTTATTTTATATTTGGCATGTAAAATAGATTAGGTTGTATTTTTATTTTTAGAGAAAAATGTATTAGGATATATTTTGTAAAAATGAAGATACAAGAAGATGACAATGAAGAACACAAGGAAGGATGCAAGATTAAGTGGGAGATTTTGAAATCTCCTACTTTGTGTTATAACCCCTTAACCGGTGGCATTTGTTTTCGGCTAAACAAATGCCTACCTAAATGGCTTGATTGTGAACATCTTTGTTTTGCATGCATGGTTGTTTATTGTGTTTGTATGTTTGGTTGCTACAAGAATATCACAAGTTAACAAAAGAAAAATTACAATTTAATTGGTTAAATTAGACATTATTAATGACATGCAAAACGATAATTTAATTGGTTAAATTAAAAATGGCTAAATGGTTTATAATAATTGGTTATTAAAACACATATAAAATGGTTTATATCAATGTAATAAAATTGGCTTTATTACATAACATGAAAAATGGATTTTCAAATAAACCATACACTAAATGTGAAATGTCCCGTTCATATTGATTATAAACGTTCCATATTAATTGATTTCGTCGTGAGGTTTTGACCTCTATATGAGACGTTTTTCAAAGACTGCATTCATTTTTAAAATAATCATAACCTTTATTTTATCGATAAAGGTTTAAAAAGCATTACGTAGATTATCAAATAATGATAATTTAAAATATACCATTTACACACGACCATTACATAATGGTTTACAATAAGAATATATTACATCAAAAATAAGTTTCTTGACTGCAGTTTTTACATAATATCATACAAGCATGGACTCCAAATCTTGTCCTTATTTTAGTATGCAACAGCGGAAGCTCTTAATAATCAACTGAGAATAAACATGCTTAAAACGTCAACAAAAATGTTGGTGAGTTATAGGTTTAACCTATATATTATCAAATCATAATAATAGACCACGAGATTTCATATTTCAGTATACATCCCATACATAGAGATAAAAATCATTCATATGGTGAACACCTGGTAACCGACATTAACAAGATGCATATAAGAATATCCCCTATCATTCCGGGAAATCCTTCAGACATGATAAAAATGAATTCGAAGTACTAAAGCATCCGGTACTTTGGATGGGGTTCGTTAGGCCCAATAGATCTATCTTTAGGATTCGCGTCAATTAGTAGATCGGTTTACTAATTCTTAGGCTACCAAGCAAAAGGGGCATATTCAGCTTCGATCATTCACTCATATAATGTAGTTTTATTTACTTGTGTCTATTTCGTAAAACATTTATAAAACTGCATGTATTCTCATCCCAAAATATTAGATTTTAAAAGTGGGACTATAACTCATTTTCACAGGTTTTTACTTCGTCGGGAAGTAAGACTTGACCACTGGTCGATTCACGAACCTATAACAAATATGTACATATATATCAAAGTATGTTCAAAATATATTTACAATATTTTTAATACGTTTTAATGTTTTAAGTTTATTAAGTCAGCTGTCCTCGTTAGTAACCTACAACTAGTTGTCCACAATTAGATGTACAGAAATAAATCGATATATATTATCTTGAATCAATCCACGACCCAGTGTATACACGTCTCAGGCTAGATCACAACTCAAAGTATATATATTTTTGGAATCAACCTCAACCCTGTATAGCTAACTCCAACATTACTGCATATAGAGTGTCTATGGTTGTTTCAAATAATATATATACATGGGTCGATATGATATGTCAAAACATTTGCATACGTGTCTATGGTATCCCAAGATTACATAATATATTAGAATACATGTAATACAATATGAGTTAGATAGGATATTATTAATATAGATTTGTTACAATATTTCCCATAGCTACAAAAATTAAAAATATCCAATCTTGTTTTACCCATAACTTCTTCGTTTTAAATCCGTTTTGAGTGAATCAAATTGCTATGGTTTCATATTGAACTCTATTTAATGAATATAAACAGAAAATGTATAGGTTTATAGTCGGAAATTCAGGTTACAAGTCGTTTTTATAAAGGTAGTTATTTCAGTCGAAAGAACAACGTCTAGATGACCATTTTGGAAAACATACTTCCACTTTGAGTTTAACCATGATTTTTTTATATAGTTTCATGTTCATAAGAAAAATTATTTTCCCAGAAGAACAACTTTTTAATCAAAGTTTATCATAGTTTTTAATTAACTAACCCAAAACAGCCCGCGGTGTTACTACGACAGCGTATATCCGGTTTTACGGTGTTTTTTGTGTTTCCAGGATTTAAATCATTAAGTTAGCATATCATATAGATATAGAACATGTGTCTAGTTGATTTTAAAAGTCAAGTTAGAAGGATTAACTTTTATTTGCGAACAAGTTTAGAATTAACTAAACTATGTTCTAGTGATTACAAGTTTAAACCTTCGAATAAGGTAGTTATATATATGAATCGAATGATGTTATGAACATCATTACTACCTCAGGTTTTGTGAATAAACCTACTAGAAATGAGAAAAATAGATCTAGCTTCAAAGGATCCTTGGATGGCTTGAAAGTTCTTGAAGTAGAATCATGACACGAAAACAAATTCAAGTAAGATTTCTACTCGAAATAAGATTGTTATAGTTATAGAAATTGAATCAAAGTTTGAATATGAGTATTACCTTGTATTAGAAAGATATCTTACTGTAAATAAGAAAGATTTCTTGAGGTTGGATGATCACTTTACAAGATTGGAAGTAAGCTAGTAAACTTGAAAGTATTCTTGATTTTATGAAACTAGAACTTATAGAATTTATGAAGAACACTTAGAAAAATCTTGGATGAATCTCCTGTAATAATCAGCTAGCCCTAAAAATTGGCGTATGTGTTTCGGAGTTTTAAGGATTTCCCACTTTTCAACGGTTTCAATCTTTTCTGGATCCACCTGAATACCTTCTTTGTTCACTATATGACCGAGGAATTGAACTTTTTCCAACCAAAATGCACACTTTGAAAACTTAGCGTACAGTTTTTCTTTTCTCAGCAACTCTAGCACTTTTCTCAAATGTTCTTCGTGCTCTTGATCATTCTTCAAGTAAATAAGTATGTCATCAATGAAAACAATGACAAACTTGTCTAGATATGGCCCACACACTCGGTTCATGAGGTCCATGAACACAACTGGTGCATTAGTCAACCCAAACGACATAACCATAAACTCGTAATGACTGTAACGCGTCTAAAAGCAGTCTTTGGAATATCATTCTCCTTCACCCGCATTTGATGATACCCAGAACGTAAATCAATCTTCGAATAAACCGACGAGCCTTGTAGTTGATCAAATAAGTCGTCGATTCTTTGTAGTGGGTAGCGGTTCTTGATGGTAAGTTTGTTCAACTCTCGGTAGTCGATACGTAACCTAAATGTACCATCCTTCTTCTTGACAAATAAAACATGAGCTCCCCACGGTGATGTGCTTGGTCGAATGAAACCATGCTCTAAAAGTTCTTGTAATTGACTTTGTAATTCTTTCATTTCGCTGGGTGCGAGTCTGTATGGAGCACGAGCTATTGGTGCAGCTCCTGGTACAAGGTCTATTTGAAATTCAACGGATCGATGTGGGGGTAATCCCGGTAATTCTTTCAGAAATACATCGGGAAATTATTTTGCGAAGGGAACATCACTGATGTTCTTTTCTTCAGGTTTAACTTCTTCGATGTGTGTTAGAATGACGTAACAACCTTTTCTTATTAGTTTTTGCGCCTTTAAACTACTAATAAGATTTAATTTCGCATTGTTCTTTTCTCCGTACACCATTAAAGGTTTTCCTTTTTCACGCATAATGCGAATCGCGTTTTTGTAACAAACGACCTCTGCTCTCACCTTCTTCAACCAGTCCATGCCAATTATTACATCAAAACTCCCTAACTCGACTGGTATTAAATCAATCTTAAACGTTTCATCACCTAGTTTAATTTCTCTATCTCGCATATATTATCTGCTGAAATTAATTTACTATTTGCTAATTCGAGTAAAAATTTATTATCCAAAGGCGTCAATGGGCAACTTAATTTAACACAAAATTCTCTACTCATATAGCTTCTATCCGCACCCGAATCAAATAAAACATAAGAAGATTTATCGTCAATAAGAAACGTACCCGTAACAAGCTCCGGGTCTTCCTGTGCTTCTGCCGTATTAATATTGAAAACTCTTCCACGGCCCTGCCCATTAGTATTCCCCTGATTCGGGCAATTTCTAATAATGTATCCGGTTTTCCACGTTTATAACAAACAGGGTTGGTATTACTTGCTCCGACACTATTCGTTTAGGCATTACTTGTTCCGACATTATTTGTTCCTTTAGTTCTGTTAAACTTTGGTCCATAGACCTCACACTTTGTCGCGCTATGACCATTTCTTTTACACCTTTTGCAAAATGTCGTGCAAAACCCCTGATGATTTTCTTCACACCTATGACATGGCTATTTTTGGTTTTTGTTGCCGTTGTTGTTATTGAGGTTGTTGTTGGGATTGTTATTGTTGTTGAAACGGTTGTTATAGTTGTTGTTGTTGTTGGGATGTTTGTTGTAGTTATTGTTAGGATTGCGGTTATTGTTGCGATTGTTGTTGCGGTTGTTGGGATAGTTGTTGCGATTGTGGTTGTAATTGTTGTTGTTGTACTGGTGACTCTTGTCACCGTTTTCCTCCCACTTCCTCTTGAGTTGTTTCGTGTTGGCTTCTTTGGCCGCCTGCTCTTTAATTCTTCCCTCAATCTGATTTATAAGTTTATGAGCCATTCGACTTGCCTTCTGTATAGAAGCGGGCTTGTGTGAACTCACATCTTCTTGAATCCTTACTGGTAACCCTTTTACAAATGCGTCGATCTTCTCTTCTTCATCTTCGAATGCTCCCGGACATAATAGGCACAACTCTGTGAATCTTCGTTCATATGTGGTAACGTCGAACCCTCGTGTTCATAACTCTCTAAGTTCTGCCTTGAGTTTATTGACTTCGTTTCTAGGACGGTACTGCTCGTTCATCAATTGCATGAATGCCGGCCACGGTAGTGCGTAAGCAGCATTTTGTCCTACCTGTTCAAGATAGGTGTTCCACCATGTTAATGCAGTACCTGTGAAGGTATGCGTAGCGTACTTAACTTTGTCCTCTTTAGTACACTTTCTTATGGCAAAAACCGATTCGACTTTCTCGGTCCACCGTTTCAATCCAATTGGTCCTTCGGTTCTATCAAATTCTAAAGGTTTGCAGGCAGTGAATTCTTTGTAGGAGCATCCTACACGATTTCTTGCACCGTTAGCTGCATTTCTAGATTCAGAGTTATTGTTGGTATGTAGCGCAACCTGTACTACGGCTATGTTTGTAGCAAGAAAGGTACGAAATTCCTCTTCGCTCATATTCATGGTGTGTCGAGTAGTCGGTGCCATTTCCTTCAAAATAGCCAACTGAATCGAGTTAATCATACAGAATATTAAGAGTAGTCAATAGTATTTCGTAGCATAATATGATCTCATTTATAAAAGCTTTTTCTTCATATTAGCATTTTATAAGTTTAAATTTGGGTACTACCTACCCGTTAAGTTCATACTTAGTGGCTAATATACAATTCAACTACTACAATTCCATATGAAAAAATGATTATAATAATATATCACATACAAATATTCTTCAAACTTACAACTTCACTATATTACATATAACATGAAATATAGTACACTATGATACATGACAGTTTTGAAGATAAATCTAGTTAATACGCAAGTTGTTCAGCAAAGGAAATAAAGACACGTAATTCATAAGTCCAGAAACAAGTCATGCATTCTGGTTTTACTAAGACGACTTCCCATCCTTGGTCTTGTGGAAAATAACCGTTATGACCATTGGCTAGGCAGCATGTTGTAATGTCGTCAAAAGGACGAGGGTTTCGTAATGTCCAATAGCCCCGTAATAATCTAAAAACCTTGTTTCTCACCCCAACTACTGAATCCGTCACTTGTGGGAAGGTCTTATTTAAAAGCTGCAATCCGATGTTCTTTTTCTCACTTTGGTAAGAAGCGAACATCACTAACCCGTAAGCATAACATGTTTCTTTATGTTGCATGTTAGAAGCTCTTTCTAATTCACGAAATCCTATGTTAGGATATGTTGAGTCAAAATAGGTTCTTAACCCGTAGCGTAAAATTGCATTTGGGTTTCACGCATTTAATGCTTTAAAGAAAACACGGCGTAACTTACGGTCTCCCCAATGTGATATACCCCACCTATCAAAGGAAAGCCTTTTATAAACTAAGGCATTTCTAGAAAGTCTTTCAAATGTTTAACAAGTTAATTTCGCCATAACTAAATGTGCTGATGAATTCTGACCGACTCTAGACAAGATTTCCTCAATCATATCCTCTGGTAGATCTTCTAAAATATTCTGTTGTCTACCCTTAACGTCCATTTTGTTTTTATACTGTAAAATAGACAAGGATTAGATTCGTAAAAGATAACTAACAAACAATACAAGCAATTTTTACATAGAACATAAAAGTACAAGCACACTACAATACATATAATACACAACATGATTACAACCCTCTAATCTGAATCACTGGTTTCTTCTTCTTCGGACTTGGTTCGTTTTCCTAATTTTCTAGGAATATATGGTGTTCCTCTAATACGAGTCGTCATTTTCCATAATGGTTTATAAAAACCTAGTGGTTTAGAGGTTCCCGGGTCATTGTTACATTTTAGGAAATACGGATGTTGTCGATACATATAAAGTTCATCGGGGTTGGAATCGGGTTTCTCTATTTTTATACCTTTTCCCTTATTATTTTCTTTCGCTTTATTAAATTGGGTCGAGGTAATTTCTATAACATCATCAGAATCCTCATCGGGATCCGATTCATCAGAAAATTGGTAATCTTCCCAATATTTTGCTTCCTCGGCGGAAACACCATTGACCATTATTAACTTTGGTCCGTTAGTTGAGGATTTTCTTTTATTTAATCGATTTACTATAGGTATCAATATTTCTTCCTCCGGAACCTCTTCTTCTGGTTCCTCCTCTTCTGATTCCTCCTCTTCTGGTTCCTCTTCTTCCGGTTCCTCCTCTTCCGGTTCCTCTTCGGGAATTTGTGAATCTTCCCAAAATATATTCAACTCTTCATTATTATTAGGTGAATCAATGGGATTTGTACTAGAGGTAGACATCTATCACACAATATTAAACATGCTAAGAGATTAATATATCACATAATATTTACATGTTAATAATATATAGTTTCCAACAAAAAAAATGTTAAGCAATCGTTTTTGAAGAAAAACACGGTCGAAGTCCAGACTCACTAATGCATCCTAACAAACTCGGTATGACACACTAATGCAATTTTCTGGTTCTCTAAGACCAACGCTCGGATACCAACTGAAATGTCCCGTTCATATTGATTATAAACGTTCCATATTAATTGATTTCGTCACGAGGTTTTGACCTCTATATGAGACGTTTTTCAAAGACTGCATTCATTTTTAAAACAATCATAACCTTTATTTTATCGATAAAGGTTTAAAAAGCATTACGTAGATGATCAAATAATGATAATCTAAAATATATCGTTTACACACGACCATTACATAATGGTTTACAATAAGAATATATTACATCAAAAATAAGTTTCTTGAATGCAGTTTTTACATAATATCATACAAGCATGGACTCCAAATCTTGTCCTTATTTTAGTATGCAACAGCGGAAGCTCTTAATAATCAACTGAGAATAAACATGCTTAAAACGTCAACAAAAATGTTGGTGAGTTATAGGTTTAACCTATATATTATCAAATCATAATAATAGACCACGAGATTTCATATTTCAGTATACATCCCATACATAGAGATAAAAATCATTCATATGGTGAACACCTGGTAACCGATATTAACAAGATGCATATAAGAATATCCCCTATCATTCCGGGAAATCCTTCAGACATGATAAAAATGAAT
Source organism: Rutidosis leptorrhynchoides (assembly GCF_046630445.1). Classification (NCBI taxonomy): domain Eukaryota; kingdom Viridiplantae; phylum Streptophyta; class Magnoliopsida; order Asterales; family Asteraceae; genus Rutidosis; species Rutidosis leptorrhynchoides. The sequence goes on from NC_092335.1 coordinate 268,354,961, forward strand.
TCGAAGTACTAAAGCATCCGGTACTTTGGATGGGGTTCATTAGGCCCAATAGATCTATCTTTAGGATTCGCGTCAATTAGTAGATCGGTTTACTAATTATTAGGCTACCAAGCAAAAGGGGCATATTCAGCTTCGATCATTCACTCATATAATGTAGTTTTATTTACTTGTGTCTATTTCGTAAAACATTTATAAAACTGCATGTATTCTCATCCCAAAATATTAGATTTTAAAAGTGGGACTATAACTCATTTTCACAGGTTTTTACTTCGTCGGGAAGTAAGACTTGACCACTGGTCGATTCACGAACCTATAACAAATATGTACATATATATCAAAGTATGTTCAAAATATATTTACAATATTTTTAATACGTTTTAATGTTTTAAGTTTATTAAGTCAGCTGTCCTCGTTAGTAACCTACAACTAGTTGTCCACAATTAGATGTACAGAAATAAATCGATATATATTATCTTGAATCAATCCACGACCCAGTGTATACACGTCTCAGGCTAGATCACAACTCAAAGTATATATATTTTTGGAATCAACCTCAACCCTGTATAGCTAACTCCAACATTACTGCATATAGAGTGTCTATGGTTGTTTCAAATAATATATATACATGGGTCGATATGATATGTCAAAACATTTGCATACGTGTCTATGGTATCCCAAGATTACATAATATATTAGAATACATGTAATAAAATATGAGTTAGCTAGGATATGATTAATATAGATTTATTACAATATTTCCCGTAGCTACAAAAATCAAAAATATCCAATCTTGTTTTACCCATAACTTCTTCGTTTTAAATCCGTTTTGAGTGAATAAAATTGCTATGATTTCATATAAAACTCTATTTTATGAATCTAAACAGAAAAAGTATAGGTTTATAGTCAGAAATTCAGGTTACAAGTTGTTTTTGTAAAGGTAGTCATTTCAGTCGAAAGAACAACGTCTAGATGACCATTTTGGAAAACATACTTTCACTTTGAGTTTAACCATGATTTTTGGATATAGTTTCATGTTCATAAGAAAAATCATTTTCCTATAAGAACAACTTTTAAATCAAAGTTTATCATAGTTTTTAATTAACTAACCCAAAACAGCCCGCGGTGTTACTACGACGGCGTATATCCGGTTTTACGGTATTTTCGTGTTTCCAGGTTTTATATCATTAAGTTAGCATATCATATAGATATAGAACATGTGTCTAGTTTATTTTAAAAGTCAAGTTAGAAGGATTAACTTTTGTTTGCGAACAAGTTTAGAATTAACTAAACTATGTTCTAGTGATTACAAGTTTAAACCTTCGAATAAGGTAGTTTTATATATATGAATTGAAAGATGTTATGAATATCATTACTACCTCAGGTTTTGTGGATAAACCTACTAGAAATGATAAAAATAGATCTAACTTCAAAGGATCCTAGGATGGCTTGAAAGTTCTTGAAGTAGAATCATGACACGAAAACAAATTCAAGTAAGATTTCCACTCGAAATAAGATTGTTATAGTTATAGAAATTGAATCAAAGTTTAAATATGAGTATTACCTTGTATTAGAAAGATATCTTACTGTAAATAAGAAAGATTTCTTGAGGTTGGATGATCACTTTACAAGATTGGAAGTAAGCTAGTAAACTTGAAAGTATTCTTGATTTTATGAAACTAGAACTTATAGAATTTATGAAGAACACTTAGAACCTAAATATAGAACTTGAGAGAGATCAATTAGATGAAGAAAATTAAAGAATTAAAGTGTTTGTAGGTGTTTTTGGTCGTTGGTATATGGATTAGATATAAAGGATGTGTAATTTTGTTTACATGTAAATAAGTAATGAATGATTACTAATATTTTTGTAATTTTATGAGATATTTCATGCTAGTTGCCAAATGATAGTTCCCAAATGTGTTAGGTGTTTCACATGGGCTGCTAAGAGCTGATCATTGGAGTGTATATACCAATAGTACATACATCTAAATGCTTTGTATTGTACGAGTACGAATACGGGTGCATACGAGTAGAATTGTTGATGAAACTGAACGAGAATGTAATTGTAAGCATTTTTGTTAAGTAGAAGTATTTTGATAAGTGACTTGAAGTCTTTCAAAAGTGTATAAATACATATTAAAACACTACATGTATATACATTTTAACTGAGTCGTTAAGTCATCGTTAGTCGTTACATGTAAGTGTTGCTTTGAAACCTTTAGGTTAACAATCTTGTTAAATATTGTTAACCCATTGTTTATTATATCAAATGAGATGTTAAATTATTACATTATCATGATATCATGATGTATTAATATATCTTAATATGATATATATACATTAAATATCGTTACAACGATAATCGTTACAACGATAATCGTTACATATATGTCTCGTTTCGAAATCATTAAGTTAGTAGTCTTGTCTTTACATATGTAGTTCATTTTTAATATACTTAATGATATGTTTACTTATCATAATATCATGTTAACTATATATATATATATCCATATATATGTCATCATATAGTTTTTACAAGTTTTAACGTTCGTGAATCACCGGTCAACTTGGGTGGTCAATTGTCTATATAAAACATATTTTAATTAATCAAGTCTTAACAAGTTTGATTGCTTAACATGTTGGAAACACTTAATCATGTAAATATCAAATTCATTAAATATATATAAACATGGAAAAGTTCGGGTCACTACAAAATGCATGTTGGGGTATGGTATAATAGTTTTCTTAAACTAGAAATAATGAAAACTTAAAATCCCTTATTAACAAGGAAAACAAGTTAAACGCCATCCTTTTGTGTGACACTTAAAAATAATTAGGGAACTCATAATGGAATAAAGGTCACCTAACTATTATGAGCAAACTAATATGATTAAGGTGAATTTCGTACACTTGTGGGATAAAGGTCACCTAACCACTTGTATGTTAAATTTACACGTTTACACAAGTAGGACGACTTGATTTGGGAATCATGAATTTAGGGTCACCGAAGCATGAGGAACAAATAGGCGTTGATGGGATAAATATGCCATGCAAAAGGATTGCATGATCTCATAACTTAGAAGTTGCAAAAGGATTGCAATTGTCATATAATGACTACCTAGCTAAATCAAATGACGGGATAAAGGTCACCTAACCGAAATTTGGTTTACCGTTGGATTCTAAAATTTAATAAATATCAATTGGATTTAAAGGGTATTGATTGTTAAATTAAAATTAATACTTAAACGACTTTGTTAAATTTTGTAGATGGCCGCCAATAACAACAACATTCCAAACGTACCAATCAACTTTAACAACCTATCGTTGAGGTCAATCCTCGAAAAGGAAAAACTCAACCATATGAACTTCATGGATTGGTTTCGCAATCTAAGAATTGTCCTCAAACTTAAGGATAGGGCGTATGTGTTGGAAGACCCCATTCCCGATCAACCGGACGAGGATGATACGGAAGGCATGGCTTATTGGGAGAAATATTGCACTGATTCGGTGCAAGTTTTTTGCCTCATGCTTGGGACTATGATACCAGAACTCCAAAAGGATTTCGAGCATCATAGTGCATATGACATGATCACACAATTGAAGGAGATGTTCCTTCAACAAGGTCGTCTCGAGCACTTCAAAACGGCTCGAGCGCTTCACGCATGTCGGATGGACGACTCCCAATCCGTTTCATCTTATATACTTAAGATGAAAATCCTAATTGATCGAGCGAACCGTCTAAACTACAACTGATGGAATTCAACATTTCAACAAGATCTTTAAATAAACATATTCATGAAACCAATTCATTTAGAGTTAAGAAAGTGGAAGCATGTTATTAAGAAAGCATGTTAATATGTTAAACCACTTAAATTGAATTCCATGAAGACATCAAGTCTTGAAGCTATACTTACAAACTAAAGAGAAGGAACAAGGAATAATACCTCCTCAATATAGATTGAGGGCTGTTTTGGACAGCAAAGTGATGATGAAGATGATGGATTTAGAGCCTCTAACTTGAAGCCTCAAGTTTGAAATACCCACAAGCTTTGATCACCAACACACCCTTTGTATTTAGTTAGGATTTAGAACACTTGAATGTGATAAAATAGCAAGCAAAGGAACCCCCTTTGAGTTCAAAATAGTTCGGCAATATGGACTGCAGAACCAGAATTTTGAAGCCTCTTTTATGTGTGTTATTCACTCTCTCTTGAGTCAAGGCCTTGGTTAATACATTAGCATGCACCTTGGCACTTGTGTGTTATTAAAAGTAAACATTAACAAGGCATGCTTGTGAGTCTTGGAGTCACAAATTCTGCACTATCTATATTATATAACAATGTATTTATACATATATATAAACTAGATATATATATAAAACATGTATATATTTTTATGTTACTTTTATATTTTATAAACCCTTTTATAAAATATAACACAATATAATCATTTAAACTTATAAACAATTATGTATAAATTATCCAAATAATTTATCTCAAGTGATAACATTTTGAAAAACTGATTTTCTAAAATCCAAGTGTCGCGTATTTATTTAATGATCCATTCATTAAGATTAAATACGATTAAGGTGTCGGCAAGCTTGTTATTGGGTATGACCCGACTTGGATCATAACATATTAGCCACATTAATTTAATATGTCTCTTGGGCATACGAAAAACCTTCAATCTCCCACTTGCACGAGAAACATATGAATTAATGCAAGTGATGGATATCACCTAACGACCGTCCATCACCCCCAATATGTTATGACTTTGTGCCATTCAATAACATCATCCCTTTCGAGTTCCCATCTCGAATATGAATAGGTAAATCTTTCATAGTATCCTTTCGTCCTAGATGTAATGTTAAATCAAAGAGACACAGAGTGATCACTCTCTTCTAGATTTAACTTTATCAGGCCTTAAACATCTGACTCTCAACGAATAAGAGGGACAAATTCCATCTTGACTACATATGTCCTAAATACATACCTTGCATTATACCTGAGCTCTTCCTTATGAACTACCATATTTCAGAATAGCGAAGGAAAGAATCAAGGCACAATACCTGGTAAATATCCGAACCCAATACGTATCTCAGGTCAGAGGATACAATGATATTCGCCTTTACTCAAGATTACATGTGATCAACCACAAAGGCTCCATTTAGTAAATCTTGAGAGCGGGTCTTCCAATATTTGTATCCAACAAATATCTATGAACCTTGGTTGCAACCTTGCCCCACATTCATCCCGTGAATGTATACCAATCCAAGTTCATAATAGTCTAAACCTCACATTTGCTCCTACAAATGTGATCGACTACGGAATTTAGAATAATTACTTATTCATGGATAAAATATGCAAAATAGGAATATAACTCAAAATAAATTAATACCATAATTATATTAATGAGTTTGAACAATTTCGTTCCGTTACAATACTTAAAACAGATCATGACCAATCACTAGAATATCGAAGCCCTAATGCACAAACATGTCCTGCATATTTTGATCCATGTAAGAGCTTCGTGAGAGGATCCGCTATATTAAGATCTGTGTGAACTTTGCGAATACATATCTTTCCCTTTTCAACTTCATCCCTTATGTAGTTGAATCTCCGCTTAATGTGACGGGTCTTTTGATGAGCACGAGGTTCCTTGATTTGAGCAATCGCACCCTCGTTGTCACAAAAGATCTCAAGAGGGTCCTGAATGGAAGGGACTACTCCTAAGTCGTCGATGAATTTCTTCATCCATGCAGCTTCCTGAGCTGCCAATGATGCGGCGATGTACTCTGACTCTGTAGTGGATAGAGCAACAACATCCTGTTTTGAACTCTTCCAAGAGACCGCACCTCCATTTAATGTGAAGACATAACCGGATTGTGATCGAGAATCATCACGATCAGTTTGGAAACTCGCGTCCACGTAACCTTTTACAGCGAGTTCCTCCTCACCAGACCCATATATCAGAAACTTATCCTTAGTCCTCCTAAGGTATTTCAATATACTTTTAACAGCAATCCAATGACTGTTTCCTGGGTTATTCTGGTATCTACTTGTCAGGCTAAGAGCGCATGACACATCCGGTCTAGTGCATATCATTGCATACATGATTGACCCAATGGCAGAAGCATATGGGACTTTCTTCATTCTCTCCTGTTCATCTTTCGTGGTGGGGCACTGAGATGAACTGAGAAGTGTTCCCTTTTGAATAGGCACCAAACCTTTCTTAGAGTTCTCCATCTTGAACCTTTTCAAGATCTTTTCAATGTATGCACTTTGATTTAAACCTATCAGTTTCTTGGATCTATCCCTGTAGATCCCAATCCCCAAAACGTATTGTGCTTCTCCAAGATCCTTAATGGAGAAGCATTTGCTTAACCAAGTTTTAACACCTTGCATTGCCGGAATATCATTTCCAAATAATAATATATCATCCACATATAGTACAAGGAACATGATAGTGCTCCCACTAGCTTTCTTGTATACACAAGCTTCATCACCATTTTTAATGAAGCCAAATTTCTTGGCCTCCTCATTAAAACGATGATTCCACATTCTAGATGCTTGTTTCAATTCGTAGATTGACTTCTTTAACTTGCATACCTTCTTAGGATATTTCGGATCAACAAAACCTTCAGGCTGAACCATATAGACATCTTCCTCAAGATGTCCATTTAGGAAAGCGGTCTTGACATCCATTTGCCATATTTCATAATCATAATGAGCAGCAATGGCAAGTAATATCCTAATAGACTTTAGCATTGCCACAGGCGAAAAAGTTTCATCATAGTCAACCCCTTGAGTTTGAGTGAAACCTTTTGCTACAAGTCTAGCTTTATATGTATCCAAGTTCCCATGTATGTCGGTTTTCATTTTGAAAAGCCATTTACAATCAACTAGCCTCGAGCCAGCAGGTTGTGCAACAAGTTCCCAAACTTGGTTGTCATACATGGATTGCATCTCAGCGTTCATGGCTTCCTGCCATTTATCTTTATCAGTCCTTGATGAAGCATCTTGGTAGTTTGTTGGTTCATCCAAATTAACCACATAGCAACCATCCATGAGAAACCCATATCTCTCAGGAGGATTACTAATCCTACCAGATCTGTGAACGTCTCGTGTATTTTGATCATCCATTTGATCATTCTCAACATTTTCATGTTGAGTGCTAGTGTCAACCAATTGTGTATCATCTACTTGATCTTGAACCTCTTCAAGATCTATCTTCCTTTCACTATTTCCTTCCATTAGGAACTTAGTTTCAAGGAATTCAGCCTTTCGAGCAACAAATACATTTTGCTCGGTTGGATCATAGAAATAGTATCCCATATCATCCTTGGGATATCCTATGAAGATACACTTTGTGGATCGAGCATTCAACTTATTAGGGACGTAACGCTTAGGATAAGCTTCACATCCCCAAACCTTTAAGTATGATAGAGATGGAGGTTTTCCAAACCACATCTCATGAGGTGTTCGTTCCACTTTCTTGGTTGGGGCCATATTTAAAATACGAGCCGCGGAGCATAGACAATAACCCCAAAACGATAGAGGTAACGAGCTTCTTGCCATCATAGATCGAACCATATCCATTAGGGTTCGGTTCCTCCTTTCGGAAACTCCATTAAGTTGGGGTGTTCCTGGTGGAGTAAGTTGTGAGATAATCCCACAACTCCTAAGATGATCTTGGAAGGCATCGCTTAGATATTCACCTCCTCTATCGGTACGAAGTACCTTTATTGTCTTATTGAGTTGATTTTGTACTTCGCTTTGATATTCTTTGAATGCTTCAAAAGTTTCGTCCTTATGTCTTAACAAGTAGACATATCCAAAACGACTGAAGTCATCAATGAAAGTAACGAAGTATCTTTCACCATTCCTAGCTATGGGCTTAAAGGGTCCACATACATCCGAATGTATTAATCCCAATAAGTCCTTAGCCCTTTCATAGGTCCCTTTGAAAGGTGCTTTAGTCATTTTGCCTTGTAAACAAGATTCACATACATCAAACGAGTCCATCTCATTTGATTTCAAGAGTCCATTCTTTTGAAGTGTACGCATTCGGTTCTTGTTTATGTGACCAAGGCGACAATGCCATAAGTAGGAATCACTCAGATCCCTTTTGAGTCTCTTGGTGCTAGTATGGTATATTGAGCTACTAGATGATGTATCATCATGAACCAATTCATTAAATTCCATTTGAAGGCGAAGCCTTAAAATAGAATACATTATCTAAATAAACATGGATATCATTATTAACAAAATTAAGATAAAAACCACATTGTTTTTAAACGGGAAACTGAAATAATGTTTCGACATAAATCCGGTGCATACAAAACATTGTTCAAAATAAGTTCCAAACCACTTGGAAGCTTTAATACAAAGTCTCCTTGAGCCTTCACTTGCACTTTGGCTCCATTACCCATAAAGAGACTTGATGTTCCCGTTTGCTTGCTACTTTTTTTGAACCCCTGCAAAGAATTGCAAATGTGAGTTCCACATCCAGTGTCTAATACCCATGTATTAGAAGAAGTAATACTAAGCTCTATATATACCATATATATGTTACCTGAGGTTTGCCCCGCATCCCTCTTTTCCTTCAACTCCTTAAGGTAGACCGGGTAGTTTCGTTTCCAGTGACCCATTTCTCCGCAACCGAAGCACGGGTCTTCCTTGGGGTTTGCTTGTTCGGCAACTTTTTGCTTCTTGTTCTTATTTTTGGTTGGGGTAACCATCCTCCCCTTTCCCTTGCCTTGATGGGCGGGTCCTTTTCTCTTAGCCACCTTAGGCTTAGAGGTGTTGTTACCTTTTGACCCGCCATCATTGATCATTAGCACGGGTGAAGACCTTTTACCCATGCTTGTTTTGGCCGTCCTTAACATGCCATGAAGCTCACCGATGGTCTTATCCATCCCATTCATATTGTAATTAATTACAAATTGGTCAAACCTCTTTGACAAGGAGTTTAGGATAAGATCGGTGGCTAGCTCATTGGAAATGTTGAGGTTAAGACGGTTTGCGCGATCAATAAGGCTTTTCATTTTGAGGACATAGGAGGAGACGGATTGGGTGTCATCCATACGACATGCATGTAGCGCTCGAACCGTTTCGAAGCGCTCGACACGTGCTTGTTGAAGGAACATCTCCTTCAATTGCGTTATCATGTCATATGCACTATGATGTTCGAAATCCTTTTGGAGTTCGGGTATCATAGTCCCAAGCATTAGGCAACCAACTTGCACCGAATCGGCACAATATTTGTCATAGTAAGCCATGCCCTCCGTATCATCCATGTCGGGTTAATCGGGAATGGGGTCCTCCAACACATACGCTTTATCCTCGAGTTTGAGGACAATCCTAAGATTACTGAACCAATCCATAAAGTTCGTATGGTTGAGTTTGTCTTTCTCAAGGAGAGACCTTAACGATAGGTTTGTTTAGGTTAAGTGGTGCGTTTTGCATGTTGTTGTTATTATTAGCGGCCATCTACAAAATTAACAAAGTTGTTTAAGTATCAATTTTAATTTAATAATCAATACCCTTTAAATCCAATTGATATTTATTAAATTTTAGAATCCAACGGTAAACCAAATTTCGGTTAGGTGACCTTTATCCCGTCATTTGGTTTAGCTAGGTAGTCATTATATAACAATTGCAATCCTTTTGCAACTTCTAAGTTATGGGATCATGCAATCCTTTTGCATGACATATTATCCCATCAACGCCTATTTGTTCATCATGCTTCGGTGACCATAAGTTCATGATTTCCAAATCAAGTCATCCTACTTGTATAGACATGTAAACTTAGCATACAAGTGGTTAGGTGACCTTTATCCCACAAGTGTGCGAAATTTACCTTAATCATATTAGTTTGCTCATAACGGTTAGGTGACCTTTATCCCATTATAAGTTCCCTAATATTTTTAAGTGTCATACAATAGGATGGCGTTTAAACTTGTTGACCTAGTGTAAAGGGTTTTAAGTTTTCTTTAATTCTAGTTTGAGAAAACATTTATGCCATACACCAACATGCATTTAGTGTATGGTTTATTTGAAATCCATTTTCAAGTCTAGTAATTTTAACCAATTACTTGATATAAACCATTTTATATATATGATCCTTATCATGTTCTTAATAACCGTTTATTAATGTCCTTTTAGCCGTTTTTTTTAACTTAACCATTTAAATTGACGTTTTGCATGTTGTTAATAATTTAACCAATTAAATTGTAGTTTATGCTTGTTGTTAACTTGTGTGATAACTTGTTGTAGTAACATACACAATCCACAATCATACAAGAAATAAAACAACCACGCATGCAAACAAATGTGTTCACAATCAAGCCGATTTGGTAGACATTTGTTTAGCCGAAAAACAAATGTCACCGGTTAAGGGTTATAACACTAAGTAGGAGATTTCAAAATCTCCCACTTAATCTTGCATCCAAATGCATCTTCCAAGTCTTCATCTTGTATCTTCATTTTTACAAAAAAGTCCTAATACATTTTTCTAGAAAATGAAAATACAACCTAATCTATTTTACATACCAAATATAAAATAAATTACATAACCAAAATAATAAAATTACAAACCAACTTGAATGAATATTACAACCACATGAATGAATTAATATTACATACCAAATGAATAGATTAATAATCATCCAAACATGCAACCATTCAAACAAAAGGCCAAGGCTTGATTGTGAACTTCAACATACAACAAAATGACCAAAATGGAAGAACCAAACCCATTTTTGGAGCTTCCAAATTCGGCCAAAATCAAACCCACCCAAAACCCATAATTTTTGCATTCTATTTTCATGCATGTACATAAAATGCAAAGTTATGGTGAGTTCAAAAACCATCTCGAAGCATATTTCAAGACTTCGGCTCTAGATACCATTGATGGAATTCAACATTTCAACAAGATCTTTAAATAAACATATTCATGAGACCAATTCATTTAGAGTTAAGAAAGCAGAAGCATGTTATTAAGAAAGCATGTTAATATGTTAAACCACTTAAATTGAATTCCATGAAGACATCAAGTCTTGAAGCTATACTTACAAACTAAAGAGAAGGAACAAGGAATAATACCTCCTCAATATAGATTGAGGGCTGTTTTGGACAGCAAAGTGATGATGAAGATGATGGATTTAGAGCCTCTAACTTGAAGCCTCAAGTTTGAAATACCCACAAGCTTTGATCACCAACACACCCTTTGTATTTAGTTAGGATTTAGAACACTTGAATGTGATAAAATAGCAAGCAAAGGAACCCCCTTTGAGTTCAAAACAGTTCGGCAATATAGACTGCAGAACCAGAATTTTGAAGCCTCTTTTATGTGTGTTATTCACTCTCTCTTGAGTCAAGGCCTTGGTTAATACATTAGCATGCACCTTGGCACTTGTGTGTTATTAAAAGTAAACATTAACAAGGCATGCTTGTGAGTCTTGGAGTCACAAATTCTGCACTATCTATATTATATAACAATGTATTTATACATATATATAAACTAGATATATATATAAAACATGTATATATTTTTATGTTACTTTTATATTTTATAAACCCTTTTATAAAATATAACACAATATAATCATTTAAACTTATAAACAATTATGTATAAATTATCTAAATAATTTATCTCAAGTGATAACATTTTGAAAAACTGATTTTCTAAAATCCAAGTGTCGCGTATTTATTTAATGATCCATTCATTAAGATTAAATATGATTAAGGTGTCGGCAAGCTTGTTATTGGGTATGACCCGACTTGGATCATAACATATTAGCCACATTAATTTAATATGTCTCTTGGGCATACGAAAAACCTTCAACAACGTGTCTAATGAATTAGCCACGGACCTTATCCTTAATTCCTTGTCAATGAGGTTTGACACATTTGTAATGAATTACAACATGAATGGATGGGATAAGAGCATTGGTGAATTACATGTCATGCTTAAGACGGCTGAAGCAAGCATGGGTAAAAGGGCTTCACCCATGTTTATGATCAATGAAGGCGGGTCCAAAAACAATAACACTTCTAAGCCAAAGGTGGATAAGAGGAAAGGACCCGCCTACCAAGGCAAGGGCAAGGGAAAGGGGAAGATGGTTACCCCAACCAACAATAACAAGAAGCAAAAGGTTACCGGTAAAGCTAAACCCAAGGAAGATCCGTGCTTTGGTTGCGGTGAAATGGGTCACTGAAAACGCAACTGCCCGGTCTACCTAAAGGAGTTGAAAGAAAAGAGGGATGCAGGGCAAACCTCAGGTAATGTATATATGGTATACATTGAGCTTAGTATTACTTCTTCTAATACATGCGTATTAGACACAAGATGTGGAACTCACATTTGCAATTCTATGCAGGGGTTCAAAAGAAGTAAACAAGAAGCGGGAACATCAAGTCTCTACATGGGAAATGGAGCTAAGGTGCACGTAGTAGCTCAAGGAGACTTTGTTTTAAAGCTTCCAAGTGGTTTGGAACTTATTTTGAAAAATGTTTTGTATGCACCTGATTTATCTCGAAACATTATTTCAGTATCCCGTTTGAAATAATGTGGTTTTAATCTTAATTTCATTAATGATGATATCCATGTTTCTTTAGATAATGTGTTCTATTTCAAGGCTTCGCCTGTGAATGGTATTTATGAATTGGTTCATGATGACACATCATACAATAGCTCAATATACCATGCAAACACCAAGAAACTCAAAAGGGATTTGAGTGATTCCTACTTATGGCATTGTCGCCTTGGTCACATAAACAAGAATCGAATGCATACACTTCAAAAGAATGGACTTTTGAAATCAAATGAACTAGACTCGTTTGATGTATGTGAATCTTGTTTACAAGGCAAAATGACTAAAGCACCTTTCAAAGGGACCTATGAAAGGGCTAAAGACTTATTAGGATTAATACATTCGGATGTATGTGGACCTTTTAAGCCCATGACTAGGAATGGTGAAAGATACTTCGTTACTTTCATAGATGACTTCAGTCATTTCGGATACGTCTACTTGTTAAGACATAAGGACGAAACTTTTGAGGCATTCAAAGAGTATCAAAACGAAGTACAAAATTAACTCAACAAGAAAATAAAGGTACTTCGTACCGATAGAGGAGGTGAATACCTAAGTGATGCTTTCCAAGATCATCTTAGAAGTTGTGGGATTATCTCGCAACTTACTCCACCCGGGACACCACAGCTTAATGGTGTATCCGAAAGGAGGAACCGAACCCTAATGGATATGGTTCGATCTATGATGGCTAGAAGCTTGTTACCTCTATCATTATGGGGTTATTGTCTATGCTCCGTGGCTCGTATTCTAAATATGGCCCCAACCAAGAAAGTGGAACGAACTCCTCATGAGATGTGGTTTGGAAAACCTCCATCTCTATCATACTTAAAGGTATGGGGATATGAAGCTTACCCTAAGTGTTACGTCCCTAATAAGTTGAATGCTCGATCCACGAAGTGTATCTTCATAGGATATCCCAAGGATGATATGGGATACTAATTCTATGATCCAACCGAGCAAAATGTATTTGTTGCTCGAAAGGCTGAATTCCTTGAAACTAAGTTCCTAATGGAAGGAAATAATGAAAGGAAGATAGATCTTGAAGAGGTTAAAGATCAAGTAGATGATACACAATTGGTTGACACTAGCACTCAAAATGAAAATGTTGAGAGTGATCAAATGGATGATCAAAATACACAAGACGTTCACAGATCTGGTAGGATTAGTAATCCTCCTGAGAGATATGGGTTTCTCATGGATGGTTGCTATGTGGTTGATTTGGATGAACCAACAAACTACCAAGATGCTTTATCAAGGATTGATAAGGATAAATGGCAGGAAGCCATGAACGCTGAGATGCAATCCATGTATGACAACCAAGTTTGGGAACTTGTTGAACAACCTACTGGCTCAAGGCTAGTTGATTGTAAATGGCTTTTCAAAATGAAAATTGACATACATGGAAACTTGGATACATATAAAGCTAGACTTGTAGCAAAAGGTTTCACTCAAACTCAAGGGGTTGACTATGATGAAACTTTTTCGCCTGTAACAATGATAAAGTCTATTAGGATATTACTTGCCATTGCTGCTCATTATGATTATGAAATATGGCAAATGGATGTCAAAACCGCTTTCCTAAATGGATATCTTGAGGAAGATGTCTATATGGTTCAGCCTGAAGGTTTTGTTGATCCGAAATATCCTAAAAAAATATGCAAGTTAAAGAAGTCAATCTACGGATTGAAACAAGCATCTATAATGTGGAATCATCATTTTAATGAGGAGGCCAAGAAATTTGGCTTCATTAAAAATGGTGATGAAGCTTGTGTATACAAGAAAGCTAGTGGGAGCACTATCATGTTCCTTATACTATATGTGGATGTTATATTGTTATTTGGAAATGATATTCCGGCAATGGAAGGTGTTAAAACTTGGCTAAGTAAATGCTTCTCCATTAAGGATCTTGGAGAAGAACAATATGTCTTGGGGATTGGGATCTACAGGGATAGACCCAAGAAACTGATAGGTTTGAATCAAAGTGCATACATTGAAAAGATCTTGAAAAGGTTCAAGATGGTAACATTCATTGGATTGCTGTCAAAAGTATATTGAAATACCTTAGGAGGACTAAGGATATGTTTCTGATATATGGGTCTGGTGAAGAGGAACTCGCTGTAAAAGGTTACGTAGACGCGAGTTTCCAAATTGATCGAGATGATTCTCGATCACAGTCCGGTTATGTCTTCACATTAAATGGAGGTGCGGTCTCTTGGAAGAGTTCAAAACAGGACGTTGTTGCATTATCCACTACAGAGTCAGAGTACATTGCCACCTCATTGGCAGCTCAGGAAGCTGCATGGATGAAGAAATTCATCGACGACTTAGGAGTAGTCCCTTCCTTTCAGGACCCTCTTGAGATCTTTTGTGACAACGAGGGTGCGATTGCTCAAATCAAGGAACCTCGTGCTCATCAAAAGACCCGTCACTTTGATAGGAGATTCAACTACATAAGGGATGAAGTTGAAAAGGGAAAGATATGTATTCACAAAGTTCACATAGATCTTAATATAGTGGATCCTCTCACGAAGCTCTTACATGGAGCAAAACATGCAGGACATGTTTGTGCATTAGGGCTTCAATATTCTAGTGATTGGTCATGATCTGTTTTAAGTATTGTAACGGAATGAAATTTGTTCAAACTCATTAATATAATTATGGTGTTAATTTATTAATCACGGGCCAGGTTCCTATTTTGCATATTTTATCCATGAATAAGCTATTATTCTAAATTTCATAGTCGATCACATTTGTGGGAGCAAGTGTGAGGTTTAGACTATTATGAACTTGGATTGGTATACATTCATGGACTGAATGTGGGGCAAGTTTGCTACCAAAGTTCATAGATATTTGTAGGAAACAAATATTGGAAGACCCGCTCTCAAGACTTACTAAATGGAGCCTTTGTGGTTGATCACATGTAATCTTGAGTAAAGGCGAATATCATTGTATCCTCTGACCTGAGATACATATTGGGTTCGAATATTTACCAAGTATTGTGCCTTGATTATTTCCTTCGCTATTCTGAAATATGGTAGTTCATAAGGAAGAGTTCAGGTATAATGCAAGGTATATATTTAGGTCGTATGTTGTCTAGATGGAATTTGTCCCTCTTATTCATTGAGAGTCAGATGTCTAAGGCCTGATAAAGTTAAATCTAGAAGAGAGTGATCAATCCGTGTCTCTTGGATTTAACATTACATCTAGGACGAAAGGAAATAATGAAAGATTCACCTATTCATATTCGAGATGGGAACTCGAAAGGGATGATGTTATTGAATGGCACAAAGTCATAACATATTGGGGGTGATAGACGGTTTTTAGGTGGTATCCATCACTTGCATTAATTTCTTATGTTTCTCGTGCAAGTGGGAGATTGAAGGTATTTCGTATGCCCAAAAGACATACTAAATTAACTTGGCTAATATGTTTTGATCCAAGTCGGGTCATACCCAATAACAAGCTTACCGACACCTTATTCGTATTTGATCTTAACGATTAGATCATTGATCAAATACGCGACACTTGAACTTTAAGAAAAATGGTTTTCTGAAATATTACTTGATGAGTACATATATATATATATATTATGGAATAATTTATATAATATGGATTTAATTATTTATAGGTTAAATAATTAATAAATTATGTTACATTTTTTTTATAAAATAGGTTTTAAAAATGATGTACACATAATAAATAAAATGGAGGTTTTATAAAATGTATTTAATAAAATCAAATTTTATAAAAGAAGAGCATTTTATTTAATACTTGCAAGTGGCATTGGTTGTGGAGTAAGCATGCCATTTTGACTAGTCTTTTACTTGGTTACTTCCATTCAAGATGCATATTAACCAATGCATTGTTGGAGAACACCAAGGCATGCATTTACACATCAAAACATAAGCAAAAAAAAACTGTACAAACTCTCTCCATTGTTGCTGTTTCTGCCGTGGGGTTTGGGGTACCAAAGAGAGTTCATTTCATTTTTTTTGCAAGCTATTTCAAGTGTCAAACAAATCCTAACCAAAAGCAAGGTGTTGGTGCACAATTTTGGGGTAAAACTACTTGAGGTTTCATACTTTTGGAGCTCCATTCATCATCATCATCTTCATCACTTATCAACAAGCTTGGAGTAGGTATAAACTCTTTTCTTGCTTGTAGTTTGTAAGTATGTTTCACAACTTGATCCTAATTGAGATTTAACTTTAATTGGTTAAAGATTAACAAGTTACAAAATGATAATTTACATGCTTCCGCTTAATTTGATCTTCAAATGTTTTAAGTAAGTTTATGAACTTGTTAAATCCCAACATTACAGTAAGTCATGTGAAATGTCCCGTTCTTATTGATTAAAAACGTTCCATATTAATTGATTTCGTTGCGATGTTTTGACCTCTATATGAGACGTTTTTCAAAGACTGCATTCATTTTAAAATAAACCATAACCTTTATTTCATCAATAAAGGTTTAAAAAGCTTTACGTAGATTATCAAATAATGATAATCTAAAATATCCTGTTTACACACGACTATTACATAATGGTTTACAATACAAATATGTTACAATGAAATAAGTTTCTTGAACGCAGTTTTTACACAATATCTTACAAGCATGGACTCCAAATCTTGTCCATATTTAAGTATGCGACAGCGGAATGAAATGTCCCGTTCTTATTGATTAAAAACGTTCCATATTAATTGATTTCGTTGCGAGGTTTTGACCTCTATATGAGACGTTTTTCAAAGACTGCATTCATTTTAAAACAAACCTTAACCTTTATTTCATCAATAAAGGTTTAAAAAGCTTTACGTAGATTATCAAATAATGATAATCTAAAATATCCTGTTTACACACGACCATTACATAATGGTTTACAATACAAATATGTTACAACAAAATAAGTTTCTTGAATGCAGTTTTTACACAATATCATACAAGCATGGACTCCAAATCTCGTCCTTATTTAAGTATGCGACAGCGGAAGCTCTTAATAATCACCTGAGAATAAACATGCTTAAAACGTCAACAAAAATGTTGGTGAGTTATAGGTTTAACCTATATATATCAAATCATAATAATAGACCACAAGATTTCATATTTCAATACACATCCCATACATAGAGATAAAAATCATTCATATGGTGAACACCTGGTAACCGACATTAACAAGATGCATATATAAGAATATCCCCATCATTCCGGGACACCCTTCGGATATGATATAAATTTCGAAGTACTAAAGCATCCGGTACTTTGGATGGGGTTTGTTAGACCCAATAGATCTATCTTTAGGATTCGCGTCAATTAGGGTGTCTGTTCCCTAATTCTTAGATTACCAGACTTAATAAAAAGGGGCATATTCGATTTCGATAATTCAACCATAGAATGTAGTTTCACGTACTTGTGTCTATTTTGTAAATCATTTATAAAACCTGCATGTATTCTCATCCCAAAAATATTAGATTTTAAAAGTGGGACTATAACTCACTTTCACAGATTTTTACTTCGTCGGGAAGTAAGACTTGGCCACTGGTTGATTCACGAACCTATAACAATATATACATATATATCAAAGTATGTTCAAAATATATTTACAACACTTTTAATATATTTTGATGTTTTAAGTTTATTAAGTCAGCTGTCCTCGTTAGTAACCTACAACTAGTTGTCCACAATTAGATGTACAGAAATAAATCGATAAATATTATCTTGAATCAATCCACGACCCAGTGTATACGTATCTCAGTATTGATCACAACTCAAACTATATATATTTTGGAATCAACCTCAACCCTGTATAGCTAACTCCAACATTCACATATAGAGTGTCTATGGTTGTTCCGAAATATATATAGATGTGTCGACATGATAGGTCGAAACATTGTATACGTGTCTATGGTATCTCAAGATTACATAATATACAATACAAGTTGATTAAGTTATGGTTGGAATAGATTTGTTACCAATTTTCACGTAGTTAAAATGAGAAAAATTATCCAATCTTGTTTTACCCATAACTTCTTCATTTTAAATCCGTTTTGAGTGAATCAAATTGCTATGGTTTCATATTGAACTCTATTTTATGAATCTAAATAGAAAAAGTATAGGTTTATAGTCGGAAAAATAAGTTACAAGTCGTTTTTGTAAAGGTAGTCATTTCAGTCGAAAGAACGACGTCTAGATGACCATTTTAGAAAACATACTTCCACTTTGAGTTTAACCAGAATTTTTGGATATAGTTTCATGTTCATAATAAAAATCATTTTCTCAGAATAACAACTTTTAAATCAAAGTTTATCATAGTTTTTAATTAACTAACCCAAAACAGCCCGCGGTGTTACTACGACGGCGTAAATCCGGTTTTACGGTGTTTTTCGTGTTTCCAGGTTTTAAATCATTAAGTTAGCATATCATATAGATATAGAACGTGTATTTAGTTGATTTTAAAAGTCAAGTTAGAAGGATTAACTTTTGTTTGCGAACAAGTTTAGAATTAACTAAGCTATGTTCTAGTGATTACAAGTTTAAACCTTCGAATAAGATAGCTTTATATGTATGAATTGAATGATGTTATGAACATCATTACAACCTTAAGTTCCTTGTATAAACCTACTGGAAAAGAGAAAAATGGATCTAGCTTCAACGGATCCTTGGATGGCTCGAAGTTCTTGAAGCAGAATCATGACACGAAAACAAGTTCAAGTAAGATCATCACTTGAAATAAGATTGTTATAGTTATAGAAATTGAACCAAAGTTTGAATATGATTATTACCTTGTATTAGAATGATAACCTACTGTAAGAAACAAAGATTTCTTGAGGTTGGATGATCACCTTACAAGATTGGAAGTGAGCTAGCAAACTTGAAAGTATTCTTGATTTTATGTAATTAGAACTTGTAAAATATATGAAGAACACTTAGAACTTGAAGATAGAACTTGAGAGAGATCAATTAGATGAAGAAAATTGAAGAATGAAAGTGTTTGTAGGTGTTTTTGGTCGTTGGTGTATGGATTAGATATAAAGGATATGTAATTTTGTTTTCATGTAAATAAGTCATGAATGATTACTCATATTTTTGTAATTTTATGAGATATTTCATGCTAGTTGCCAAATGATGGTTCCCACATGTGTTAGGTGACTCACATGGGATGCTAAGAGCTGATCATTAGAGTGTATATACCAATAGTACATACATCTAAAAGCTGTGTATTGTACGAGTACGAATACGGGTGCATACGAGTAGAATTGTTGATGAAACTGAACGAGGATGTAATTGTAAGCATTTTTGTTAAGTAGAAGTATTTTGATAAGTGTCTTGAAGTCTTTCAAAAGTGTATGAATACATATTAAAACACTACATGTATATACATTTTAACTGAGTCGTTAAGTCATCGTTAGTCGTTACATGTAAATGTTGTTTTGAAACCTTTAGGTTAACGATCTTGTTGAATGTTGTTAACCCATTGTTTATTATAACAAATGAGATGTTAAATTATTATATTATCATGATATTATGATATATAATATATCTTAGTATGATGTATATACAGTTAAATGTCGTTACAACGATAATCGTTACATATATGTCTCGTTTCGAAATCATTAAGTTAGTAGTCTTATTTTTACATATGTATTTCATTGTTAATACACTTAATAATATATTTACTTATCATTTAACATAATTAACCAAGTGTATCAATATTTTAATATGATTCATATGTACCTAAAAGACGTTGTTATAACGATAATCGTTATATATATCGTTTTCAAGTTTCTTAAATTAATAGTCTCATTTTTATGTATATAACTCATTGTTAAAATACCTAATGAGATACATACTTATAATAAAAACATGTTAACTATATATATAACCATAAATATGTCATCGTATAGTTTTTACAAGTTTTAACGTTCGCGAATCACCGGTCAACTTGGGTGGTCAATTGTCTATATGAAACATATTTCAATTAATCAAGTCTTAACAAGTTTGATTGCTTAACATGTTGGAAACATTTAATCATGTAAATATCAATCTCAATTAATATATATAAACATGGAAAAGTTCGGGTCACTACAGTACCTACCCGTTAAATAAATTTCGTCCCGAAATTTTAAGCTGTTGAAGGTGTTGACGAATCTTCTGGAAATAGATGCGGGTATTTCTTCTTCATCTGATCTTCACGCTCCCAGGTGAACTCGGGTCCTCTACGAGCATTCCATCGAACCTTAACAATTGGTATCTTGTTTTGCTTAAGTCTTTTAACCTCACGATCCATTATTTTGACTGGTTCTTCGATGAATTGAAGTTTTTCGTTGATTTGGATTTCATCTAACGGAATAGTGAGATCTTCTTTAGCAAAACATTTCTTCAAATTCGAGACGTGGAAAGTGTTATGTACAGCCGCGAGTTGTTGAGGTAACTCAAGTCGGTAAGCTACTGGTCCGACACGATCAATAATCTTGAATGGTCCAATATACCTTGGATTTTATTTCCCTCGTTTACCAAATCGAACAACGCCTTTCCAAGGTGCAACTTTAAGCATGACCATCTCTCCAATTTCAAATTCTATATCTTTTCTTTTAATGTCAGCGTAGCTCTTTTGTCGACTTTGGGCGGTTTTCAACCGTTGTTGAATTTGGATGATCTTCTCGGTAGTTTCTTGTATAATCTCCGGACCCGTAATCTGTCTATCCCCCACTTCACTCCAACAAATCGGAGACCTGCACTTTCTACCATAAAGTGCTTCAAACGGCGCCATCTCAATGCTTGAATGGTAGCTGTTGTTGTAGGAAAATTCTGCTAACGGTAGATGTCGATCCCAACTGTTTCCGAAATCAATAACACATGCTCGTAGCATGTCTTCAAGCGTTTGTATCGTCCTTTCACTCTGTCCATCAGTTTGTGGATGATAGGCAGTACTCATGTCTAGACGAGTTCCTAATGCTTGCTGTAATGTCTGCCAGAATCTTGAAATAAATCTGCCATCCCTATCAGAGATAATAGAGATTGGTATTCCATGTCTGGAGACGACTTCCTTCAAATACAGTCGTGCTAACTTCTCCATCTTGTCATCTTTTCTTATTGGCAGGAAGTGTGCTGATTTGGTGAGACGATCAACTATTACCCAAATAGTATCAAAACCACTTGCAGTCCTTGGCAATTTAGTGATGAAATCCATGGTAATGTTTTCCCATTTCCATTCCGGGATTTCGGGTTGTTGAAGTAGACCTGATGGTTTCTGATGCTCAGCTTTGAACTTAGAAC
The DNA here is from genome assembly GCF_046630445.1 of Rutidosis leptorrhynchoides. Classification (NCBI taxonomy): domain Eukaryota; kingdom Viridiplantae; phylum Streptophyta; class Magnoliopsida; order Asterales; family Asteraceae; genus Rutidosis; species Rutidosis leptorrhynchoides. The sequence continues at coordinate 268,376,826 of NC_092335.1, forward strand.
ACGTCAAACATTCTCCTACGTATTTAGCAACATCGGCTTTCATACCCGGCCACCAAAAATGTTTCTTGAGATCCTTGTACATCTTCCCCGTTCCAGGATGTATTGAGTATCTGGTTTTATGAGCTTCTCTAAGTACCATTTCTCTCATATCTCCAAATTTTGGTACCCAAATCCTTTCAGCCCTATACCGGGTTCCGTCTTCCCGAATATTAAGATGCTTCTCCGATCCTTTGGGTATTTCATCCTTTAAATTTCCCTCTTTTAAAACTCCTTGTTGCGCCTCCTTTATTTGAGTAGTAAGGTTATTATGAATCATTATATTCATAGATTTTACTCGAATGGGTTCTCTGTCCTTCCTGCTCAAGGCATCGGCTACCACATTTGCCTTCCCCGGGTGGTAACGAATCTCAAAGTCGTAATCATTCAATAATTCAATCCACCTACGCTGCCTCATATTCAGTTGTTTCTGATTAAATATGTGTTGAAGACTTTTGTGGTCGGTATATATAATACTTTTGACCCCATATAAGTAGTGCCTCCAAGTCTTTAATGCAAAAACAACCGCGCCTAATTCCAAATCATGCGTCGTATAATTTTGTTCGTGAATCTTCAATTGTCTAGACGCATAAGCAATCACCTTCGTTCGTTGCATTAATACACAACCGAGACCTTGCTTTGATGCGTCACAATAAATCACAAAATCATCATTCCCTTCAGGCAATGACAATATAGGTGCCGTAGTTAGCTTTTTCTTCAATAACTGAAACGCTTTCTCTTGTTCATCATTCCATTCAAATTTCTTCCCTTTATGCGTTAATGCAGTCAAGGGTTTTGCTATTCTGGAAAAGTCTTGGATGAACCTTCTGTAGTAACCAGCTAGTCCTAAAAAATGGCGTATGTGTTTCGGAGTTTTCGGGGTTTCCCACTTTTCAACTGTTTCTATCTTTGCCGGATCCACCTTAATACCTTCTTTGTTCACTATGTGACCGAGGAATTGAACTTCTTCCAACCAAAATGCACACTTTGAAAACTTAGCGTACAATTCTTCCTTCCTCAATACTTCTAACACCTTTCTCAAGTGTTCACCGTGTTCTTGGTCATTCTTTGAGTAAATAAGTATGTCATCAATGAAAACAATGACAAACTTGTCAAGGTACGGTCCACACACTCGGTTCATAAGGTCCATGAACACAGCTGGTGCATTAGTTAAACCAAACGGCATGACCATAAACTCGTAATGACCGTAACGTGTTCTGAAAGCAGTCTTTGGAATATCATCTTCTTTCACCCGCATTTGATGCTACCCGGAACGTAAGTCAATCTTTGAATAAACAGACGAGCCTTGTAGTTGATCAAATAAGTCGTCGATTCTCGGTAGTGGGTAGCGGTTCTTGATGGTAAGTTTGTTCAACTCTCGGTAGTCGATACACAATCTGAATGTACCATCTTTCTTCTTGACAAACAAAACAGGAGCTCCCCACGGTGATGTGCTTGGTCGAATGAAACCACGCTCTAAAAGTTCTTGTAATTGGCTTTGCAGTTCTTTCATTTCACTGGGTGCAAGTCTGTAAGGAGCACAAGCTATTGGTGCAGCTCCTGGTACAAGATCTATTTGAAATTCAACGGCTCGATGTGGGGGTAATCCCGGTAATTCTTTCGGAAATACATCGGGAAATTCTTTTGCAATGGGAACATCATTGATGCTCTTTTCTTCAGTTTGTACTTTCTCGACGTGTGCTAGAATAGCATAGCAACCTTTTCTTATTAGTTTTTGTGCCTTCAAATTACTAATAAGATGTAGCTTCGTGTTGCCCTTTTCTCCGTACACCATTAAGGGTTTTCCTTTTTCTCGTATAATGCGAATTGCATTTTTGTAACAAACGATCTCTGCTTTCACTTCTTTCAACCAGTCCATACCGATTATCACAACAAAACTCCCTAACTCTACTGGTATCAAATCAATCTTAAATGTTTCGATAACCAGTTTAATTTCTCGATTCCGACATATATTATCTGCTTAAATTAATTTACCATTTGATAATTCGAGTAAAAATTTACTATCCAAAGGCGTCAATGGACAACTTAATTTAGCACAAAAATCTCTACTCATATAGCTTCTATCCGCACCCGAATCAAATAAAACGTAAGCAGATTTATTGTCAATAAGAAACGTACCCGTTACAAGCTCCGGGTCTTTCTGTGCCTCTGCCGTATTAATATTGAAAACTCTTCCGCGGCCTTGTCCATTCGTGTTCTCCTGGTTCGGGCAATTTCTAATAATGTGGCCCGGTTTTCCACATTTATAACAAACTACATTGGCATAACTTGCTCCGACACTACTTGCTCCGCCATTACTCGGTCCGACACCATTTGTTCCTTTCGTTCTATTAGCCCCTGGTCCGTAGACCTCAAACTTCGCCGCGCTATGACCATTTCTTTTACACTTGTTGCAAAATTTGGTGTAGAACCCCGAGTGATACTTTTCACACCTTTGGCATAGCTGCTTCTGATTGTTGTTGTTGTTGCGGTTATTATTGTTGTTGGGATGATTGTTGTAGTTGCTGTTGTTGTTGTTGTTGTTGTTGTGGGGTCGTTTGTTGTAGTTGCGATTGATGTTGCGATTGTTGGGATAATTTTTGCGATTATTGTTGTAATTGCTGTTGTTGTTGTATTGGTGATTCTTATCACCGTTTTCCTCCCACTTTCTTTTGACTTGCTTCACATTGGCCTCTTCAACAGTCTGTTCTTTAATTCTTTCTTCAATCTGGTTCACTAGTTTGTGAGCCATTCTACATGCCTGTTGTATGGAGGCGGGCTCGTGTGAACTTATATCTTCTTGGATTCTTTCCGGTAATCCTTTCACAAACGCGTCGATCTTCTCTTCCTCATCTTCGAATGCTCCTGGACACAATAGGCACAATTCTGTGAATCATCTTTCGTACGTCGTAATATCAAATCCTTGGGTTCGTAACCCTCTAAGTTCTGTCTTGAGCTTATTGACCTCGGTTCTGGGACGGTATTTCTCGTTCATCAAGTGCTTGAATGCTGACTACGCTAGTGCGTACGCATCATCTTATCCCACTTGCTCTAGATAGGTATTCCACCATGTTAACGCAGAACCTGTGAAGGTATGCGTAGCGTACTTCACTTTGTCCTCTTCAGTACACTTACTTATGGCAAACACCGATTCGACCTTCTCGGTCCACCGTTTCAATCCGATCGGTCCTTCGGTTCCATCAAATTCCAAAGGTTTGCAGGCAGTGAATTCTTTGTAGGTGCATCCTACACGATTTCCTGTACTGCTAGATCCAAGGTTATTGTTGGTATGCAGCGCAGCCTGTACTAAGGCTATGTTTGAAGCTAGAAAAGTACGGAATTCCTCTTCATTCATATTCACGGTGTGTCGAGTAGTCGGTGCCATTTCCTTCAAAATAGTCAAATGGAACAAGTTAATCATACAGAATATTAAGAGTAGTTAATAGTATTTCGTAGCATAATATGAACTCATTTATAAAAGCTTTTTCTTCATATTAGCGTTTTATAAGTTTAAATTCGGGTAGTACCTACCCGTTAAGTTCATACTTAGTAGCTAATATACAATTCAACTACTACAATTCTATATGAAAAACTGATTATAATAATATTTCGCGTTCAAACTTTTACACAATATTTTACAAACTTACAATACCGGTTATTTTACATATAGCATAAAATATAGCACACAATAAATTTGATACAAGATGGTTGTGAAGATAATTCTAGCTAGTACACAAGTCGTTCAGCAAAGGCAATAAAGACACGTAATTCATACGTCCAGAAACAAGTCATGCATTCTGGTTTTACTAGGATTACTTCCCATCCTTGGTCTTGTGGAACATAACCGTTATGGCCGTTGATAAGACATCGTGTTGTAACGTCGTCAAAGGGACGAGTGTTACGTAATGTCCAACAGTCCCGTAGCAATCTAAAAACCTCATTTCTTACCCCAATTACCGACTCCGTCACTTGTGGGAACGTTTTGTTTAATAGTTGTAGCCCGATGTTCTTGTTCTCACTTTGGTGAGAAGCGAACATTACTAATCCGTAAGCATAACATGCTTCTTTATGTTGCATGTTAGCCGCTTTTTCTAAATCACGAAGTCCAATATTCGGATATATTGAGTCAAAATAATTTCTTAACCCATTGCGTAAAATAGCATTTGGGTTCCCCGCAATATATGCGTCAAAGTAAACACATCGTAACTTATGGATTTCCCAATGTGATATCCCCCATCTTTCGAACGAAAGCCTTTTATAAACCAAGGCATTCTTGGAACGTTCTTTGAATGTCTTACAAACTGATCTCGCCTTAAATAGTTGTGCCGAAGAATTCTGACCGACTCTAGACAAGATTTCATCAATCATGTCTCCGGGTAGGTCTCTTAAAATATTGGGTTGTCTATCCATTTTGTGTTTTTATACTGTAAAATAGACAAGAGTTAGATTCATAAAAAAAATACTTATTAATACAAGCAATTTTTACATATATCATAAAGCATAAGCACACTATATTACATATATTACACCACACGAATACAACTATCTTATTCCGACTCGCTTGTTTCTTCTTCTTCGGTTTTGGTTCGTTTTGCCAAGTTTCTAGGGATATATGATGTTCCCCTAATACGAGTCGTCGTTTTCCACATTGGTTTAGAAAAACCTGGTGGTTTAGAGGTTCCCGGGTCATTGTTACAACTTAAGGACTTCGGGGGTTGACGATACATATAAAGTTCATCGGGGTTGGAATTAGATTTCTCTATTTTTATGCCCTTTCCCTTATTATTTTCTTTTACCTTTTTAAATTCAGTTGGGGTAATTTCTATAACATCATCGGAATTCTCGTCGGAATCTGATTCATCGGAGAATTGGTAATCCTCCCAATATTTTGCTTCCTTGGCGGAAACACCATTGACCATAATTAACCTTGGTCGGTTGGTTGAGGATTTTATTTTACTTAACTTGTGAATCAGTCCACGAATCATTCCAATTTACATTTGAATCTTCATTATTATTAGGTGAGTCAATGGGACTTGTTTTAGAGGTAGACATCTATCACATAATATCAAACGCGTTAAGAGATTAATATATCACATAATATTCACATGTTAAAAATATATAGTTTCCAACAAAATTTGTTAAGCAATCATTTTTCAAGTAAACACGGTCGAAGTCCAGACTCACTAATGCATCCTAACAAACTCGATAAGACACACTAATGCAAAATTCTGGTTCTATAAGACCAACGCTCGGATACCAACTGAAATGTCCCGTTCTTATTGATTAAAAACGTTCCATATTAATTGATTTCATTGCGAGGTTTTGACCTCTATATGAGACGTTTTTCAAAGACTGCATTCATTTTAAAACAAACCATAACCTTTATTTCATCAATAAAGGTTTAAAAAGCTTTACGTAGATTATCAAATAATGATAATCTAAAATATCCTGTTTACACACGACCATTACATAATGGTTTACAATACAAATATGTTACAACAAAATAAGTTTCTTGAATGCAGTTTTTACACAATATCATACAAGCATGGACTCCAAATCTCGTCCTTATTTAAGTATGCGACAGCGGAAGTTCTTAATAATCACTTGAGAATAAACATGCTTAAAACGTCAACAAAAATGTTGGTGAGTTATAGGTTTAACCTATATATATCAAATCATAATAATAGACCACAAGATTTCATATTTCAATACACATCCCATACATAGAGATAAAAATCATTCATATGGTGAACACCTGGTAACCGACATTAACAAGATGCATATATAAGAATATCCCCATCATTCCGGGACACCCTTCGGATATGATATAAATTTCGAAGTACTAAAGCATCCGGTACTTTGGATGGGGTTTGTTAGGCCCAATAGATCTATCTTTAGGATTCGCGTCAATTAGGGTGTCTGTTCCCTAATTCTTAGATTACCAGACTTAATAAAAAGGGGCATATTCGATTTCGATAATTCAACCATAGAATGTAGTTTCACGTACTTGTGTCTATTTTGTAAATCATTTATAAAACCTGCATGTATTCTCATCCCAAAAATATTAGATTTTAAAAGTGGGACTATAACTCACTTTCACAGATTTTTACTTCGTCGGGAAGTAAGACTTAGCCACTGGTTGATTCACGAACCTATAACAATATATACATATATATCAAAGTATGTTCAAAATATATTTACAACACTTTTAATATATTTTGATGTTTTAAGTTTATTAAGTCAGCTGTCCTCGTTAGTAACCTACAACTAGTTGTCCACAATTAGATGTACAGAAATAAATCGATAAATATTATCTTGAATCAATCCACGACCCAGTGTATACGTATCTCAGTATTGATCACAACTCAAACTATATATATTTTGGAATCAACCTCAACCCTGTATAGCTAACTTCAACATTCACATATAGAGTGTCTATGGTTGTTCCGAAATATATATAGATGTGTCGACATGATAGGTCGAAACATTGTATACGTGTCTATGGTATCTCAAGATTACATAATATACAATACAAGTTGATTAAGTTATGGTTGGAATAGATTTGTTACCAATTTTCACGTAGTTAAAATGAGAAAAATTATCCAATCTTGTTTTACCCATAACTTCTTCATTTTAAATCATTTTTGAGTGAATCAAATTGCTATGGTTTCATATTGAACTCTATTTTATGAATCTAAACAGAAAAAGTATAGGTTTATAGTCGGAAAAATAAGTTACAAGTCGTTTTTGTAAAGGTAGTCATTTCAGTCGAAAGAACGACGTCTAGATGACCATTTTAGAAAACATACTTCCACTTTGAGTTTAACCATAATTTTTGGATATAGTTTCATGTTCATAATAAAAATCATTTTCTCAGAATAAAAACTTTTAAATCAAAGTTTATCATAGTTTTTAATTAACTAACCCAAAACAGCCCGCGGTGTTACTACGACGGCGTAAATCCGGTTTTACGGTGTTTTTCGTGTTTCCAGGTTTTAAATCATTAAGTTAGCATATCATATAGATATAGAACATGTGTTTAGTTGATTTTAAAAGTCAAGTTAGAAGGATTAACTTTTGTTTGCAAACAAGTTTAGAATTAACTAAACTATGTTCTAGTGATTACAAGTTTAAACCTTCGAATAAGATAGCTTTATATGTATGAATCGAATGATGTTATGAACATCATTACTACCTTAAGTTCCTTGGATAAACCTACTGGAAAAGAGAAAAATGGATCTAGCTTCAACGGATCCTTGGATGGCTCGAAGTTCTTGAAGCAGAATCATGACACGAAAACAAGTTCAAGTAAGATCATCACTTGAAATAAGATTGTTATAGTTATAGAAATTGAACCAAAGTTTGAATATGATTATTACCTTGTATTAGAATGATAACCTACTGTAAGAAACAAAGATTTCTTGAGGTTGGATGATCACCTTACAAGATTGGAAGTGAGCTAGCAAACTTGAAAGTATTCTTGATTTTATGTAACTAGAACTTGTAAAATATATGAAGAACACTTAGAACTTGAAGATAGAACTTGAGAGAGATCAATTAGATGAAGAAAATTGAAGAATGAAAGTGTTTGTAGGTGTTTTTGGTCGTTGGTGTATGGATTAAATATAAAGGATATGTAATTTTGTTTTCATGTAAATAAGTCATGAATGATTACTCATATTTTTGTAATTTTATGAGATATTTCATGCTAGTTGCCAAATGATGGTTCCCACATGTGTTATGTGACTCACATGGGCTGCTAAGAGCTGATCATTGGAGTGTATATACCAATAGTACATACATCTAAAAGCTGTGTATTGTACGAGTACGAATACGGGTGCATACGAGTAGAATTGTTGATGAAACTGAACGAGGATGTAATTGTAAGCATTTTTGTTAAGTAGAAGTATTTTGATAAGTGTCTTGAAGTCTTTCAAAAGTGTATGAATACATATTAAAACACTACATGTATATACATTTTAACTGAGTCGTTAAGTCATCGTTAGTCGTTACATGTAAATGTTGTTTTGAAACCTTTAGGTTAACGATCTTGTTGAATGTTGTTAACCCATTGTTTATTATAACAAATGAGATGTTAAATTATTATATTATCATGATATTATGATATATAATATATCTTAGTATGATGTATATACAGTTAAATGTCGTTACAACGATAATCGTTACATATATGTCTCGTTTCGAAATCATTAAGTTAGTAGTCTTATTTTTACATATGTATTTCATTGTTAATACACTTAATAATATATTTACTTATCATTTAACATAATTAACCAAGTGTATCAATATCTTAATATGATTCATATGTACCTAGTAAGACGTTGTTATAACGATAATCGTTATATATATCGTTTTCGAGTTTCTTAAATTAATAGTCTCATTTTTATGTATATAACTCATTGTTAAAATACCTAATGAGATACATACTTATAATAAAAACATGTTAACTATATATATAACCATATATATGTCATCGTATAGTTTTTACAAGTTTTAACGTTCGTGAATCACCGGTCAACTTGGGTGGTCAATTGTCTATATGAAACATATTTCAATTAATCAAGTCTTAACAAGTTTGATTGCTTAACATGTTGGAAACATTTAATCATGTAAATATCAATCTCAATTAATATATATAAACATGGAAAAGTTCGGGTCACTACACGGAAGCTCTTAATAATCACCTGAGAATAAACATGCTTAAATCGTCAACAAAAATGTTGGTGAGTTATAGGTTTAACCTATATATATCAAATCATAACAACAGACCACAAGATTTCATATTTCAATATACATCCCATACACAGAGATAAAAATCATTCATATGGTGAACACCTGGTAACCGACATTAACAAGATGCATATATAAGAATATCTCCATCATTCCGGGACACCCTTCGAATATGATATAAATTTCGAAGTACTAAAGCATCCGGTACTTTGGATGGGGTTTGTTAGGCTCAATAGATCTATCTTTTGGATTCGCGTCAATTAGGGTGTCTGTTCCTTAATTCTTAGATTACCAGACTTAATAAAAAGGGGCATATTCGATTTCGATAATTCAACCATAGAATGTAGTTTCATGTACTTGTGTCTATTTTGTAAATCATTTATAAAACCTGCATGTATTCTCATCCCAAAAATATTAGATTTTAAAAGTGGGACTATAACTCACTTTCACAGATTTTTTACTTCGTCGGAAAGTAAGACTTGGCCACTGGTCGATTCACGAACCTATAACAAATATGTACATATATATCAAAGTATGTTCAAAATATATTTGCAACACTTTTAATACATTTTGATGTTTTAAGTTTATTAAGTCAGCTGTCCTCGTTAGTAACCTACAACTAGTTGTCCACAGTTATATGTACAGAAATAAATCGATATATATTATCTTGAATCAATCCACGACCCAGTGTATACACGTCTCAGGCTAGATCACAACTCAAAGTATATATATTTTTGGAATCAACCTCAATCCTGTATAGCTAACTCCAACATTACTGCATACAGAGTGTCTATGGTTGTTCCAAATAATATATATACATGGGTCGATATGATATGTCAAAACATTTGCATACGTGTCTATGGTATCCCAAGATTACATAATATATTAGAATACATGTATAATACAATATAAGTTAGCTAGGATATGATTTGTATAGAATTGTTAATATTTCCCGTAGCTACAAAAATAAAAAATATCCAATCTTGTTTTACCCATAACTTCTTCATTTTAAATCCGTTTTGAGTGAATCAAATTGCTATGGTTTCATATTGAACTCTATTTTATGAATCTAAACATAAAAAGTATAGGTTTATAGTCGGAAATATAAGTTACAAGTTGTTTTTGTAAGAGGTAGTCATTTCAGTCGAAAGAACGACGTCTTGATGACCATTTTGAAAAACAAACTTCCACTTTGAGTTTAACCATGATTTTTGGATATAGTTTCATGTTCATAAGAAAAATCATTTTCCCAGAAGAACAACTTTTAAATCAAAGTTTATCATAGTTTTTAATTATCAAACCCAAAACAGCCCGCGGTGTTACTACGACGGCGTATATCCAGTTTTACGGTATTTTTCGTGTTTCCAGATTTTAAATCATTAAGTTAGCATATCATATAGATATAGAACATGTGTTTAGTTGATTTTAAAAGTCAAGTTAGAAGGATTAACTTTTGTTTGCGAACAAGTTTAGAATTAACTAAACTATGTTCTAGTGATTTCAAGTTTAAACCTTCGAATAAGATAGCTTTATATGTATGAATCGAATGATGTTATGAACATCATTACTACCTCAAGTTTTGTGGATAAACCTACTGGAAAAGAGATAAATGGATCTAGCTTCAAAGGATCTTGGATGGCTTGAAAGTTCTTGAAGTAGAATCATGACACGAAAACAAATTCAAGTAAGATTTCCACTCGAAATAAGATTGTTATAGTTATAGAAATTGAATCAAAGTTTGAATATGAGTATTACCTTATATTAGAAAGATATCTTACTGTAAATAAGGAAGATTTCTTGAGGTTGGATGATCACTCTACAAGATTGGAAGTAAGCTAGCAAACTTGGAAGTATTCTTGATTTTATGAAACTAGAACTTGTAGAATTTATGAAGAACACTTAGAACTTGAAGATAGAACTTGAGAGAGATCAATTAGATGAAGAAAATTGAATAATGAAAGTGTTTGTAGGTGTTTTTGGTCGTTGGTGTATGGATTAGATATAAAGGATATGTAATTTTGTTTTCATGTAAATAAGTCATGAATGATTACTCATATTTTTGTAATTTTATGAGATATTTCATGCTAGTTGCCAAATGATGGTTCCCACATGTGTTAGGTGACTCACATAGGCTGCTAAGAGCTGGTCATTGGGGTGTATATACCAATAGTACATACATCTAAAAGCTGTGTATTGTACGAGTACGAATACGGGTGCATACGAGTAGAATTGTTGATGAAACTGAACGAGGATGTAATTGTAAGCATTTTTGTTAAGTAGAAGTATTTTGATAAGTGTCTTGAAGTCTTTAAAAAGTGTATGAATACATATTAAAACACTGCATGTATATACATTTTAACTGAGTCGTTAAGTCATCGTTAGTCGTTACATGTAAGTGTTGTTATGAAACCTTTAGGTTAACGATCTTGTTAAATGTTGTTAACCCAATGTTTATAATATCAAATGAGATTTTAAATTATTATATTATCACGATATTATGATGTACGAATATCTCTTAATATGATATATATACATTAAATGTTGTTACAACGATAATCGTTACATATATGTCTCGTTTCAAAATCATTAAGTTAGTAGTCTTGTTTTTACAAATGAAGTTCATTGTTAATATACTTAATGATATGTTTACTTATCATAATATCATGTTAACTGTATATATAACCTTATATATGTCATCATATAGTTTTTACAAGTTTTAACGTTCGTGAATCACCGGTCAACTTGGGTGGTCAATTGCCTATATGAAACCTATTTCAATTAATCAAGTCTTAACAAGTTTGATTGCTTAACATGTTGGAAACACTTAATCATGTAAATAACAATTTCATTTAATATATATATATAAACATGAAAAAGTTCGGGTCACTACAGTACCTACCCGTTAAATAAATTTCGTCCCGAAATTTTAAGCAGTTGGAGGTGTTGACGTATCTTCTGGAAATAAATGCGGGTATTTCTTCTTCATCTTATCTTCTCGTTCCTAGGTGAACTCGGGTCCTCCACGAGCATTCCATCGAACCTTAACAATTGGTATCTTGTTTTGCTTAAGTCTTTTAACTTCACGATCCATTATTTCGACGGATTCTTCGATGAATTGAATTTTTTCGTTGATTTGGATTTCATCTAACGGAATAGTGAGATCTTCTTTAGCAAAACATTTCTTCAAATTCGAGCGAGTTGTTGAGGTAACTCAAGTCGGTAAGCTACTGGTCCGACACGATCAATAATCTTGAATGGTCCGATATACCTTGGATTTAATTTCCCTCGTTTACCAAATCGAACAACACCTTTCCAAGGTGCAACTTTAAGCATGACCATCTCTCAAATTTCAAGTTCTATATCTTTTCTTTTAATGTCAGCGTAGCTCTTTTGTCGACTTTGGGCGGTTTTCAACCATTGTTGAATTTGGATGATCTTCTCGGTAGTTTCTTGTATTATCTCCGGACCCGTAATCTGTCTATCCCCCACTTCAATCCAACAAATCGGAGACCTGCACTTTCTACCATAAAGTGCTTCAAACGGCGCCATCTTAATGCTTGAATGGTAGCTGTTGTTGTAGGAAAATTCTGCTAACGGTAGATGTCGATCCCAACTATTTCCGAAATCAATAACACATGCTCGTAGCATGTCTTCAAGCATTTGCATCGTCCTTTCACTCTGCCCATCAGTTTGTGGATGATAGGCAGTACTCATGTCTAGACGAGTTCCTAATGCTTGCTGTAATGTCTGCCAGAATCTTGAAATAAATCTGCCATCCCTATCAGAGATAATAGAGATTGGTATTCCATGTCTGGAGATGACTTCCTTCAAATACAGTCGTGCTAACTTCTCCATCTTGTCATCTTCTCTTATTGGCAGAAAGTGTGCTGATTTGGTGAGACGATCAACTATTACCCAAATAGTATCAAAACCACTTGCAGTCCTTGGAAATTTAGTGATGAAATCCATGGTAATGTTTTCCCATTTCCATTCCGGGATTTCGGGTTGTTGAAGTAGACCTGATGGTTTCTGATGCTCAACTTTGACCTTAGAACACGTCAAACATTCTCCTATGTATTTAGCAACATCGGCTTTCATACCCGGCCACCAAAAATGTTTCTTGAGATCCTTGTACATCTTCTCCGTTCCAGGATGTATTGAGTATCTTGTTTTATGAGCTTCTCTAAGTACCATTTCTCTCATATCTCCAAATTTTGGTACCCAAATCCTTTCAGCCCTATACCGGGTTCCGTCTTCCCGAATATTAAGATGCTTCTCCGATCCTTTGGGTATTTCATCCTTTAAATTTTCCTCTTTTAAAACTCCTTGTTGCGCCTCCTTTATTTGAGTAGTAAGGTTAGTGGAATCATTATATTCATAGATTTTACTCGAATGGGTTCTCTGTCCTTTCTGCTCAAGGCGTCGGCTACCACATTTGCCTTCCCCGGGTGGTAACAAATCTCAAAGTCGTAATCATTCAATAATTCAATCCACCTACGCTGCCTCATATTCAGTTGTTTCTGATTAAATATGTGTTGAAGACTTTTGTGGTCGGTATATATAATACTTTTGACCCCATATAAGTAGTTCCTCCAAGTCTTTAATGCAAAAACAACCGCGCCTAATTTCAAATCATGCGTCGTATAATTTTGTTCGTGAATCTTCAATTGTCTAGTCGCATAAGCAATCAACTTCGTTCGTTGCATTAATACACAACCGAGAACTTGCTTTGATGCGTCACAATAAATCACAAAATCATCATTCCCTTCAGGCAATGACAATATAGGTGCCGTAGTTAGCTTTTTCTTCAATAACTGAAACGCTTTCTCTTGTTCATCCTTCCATTCAAATTTCTTCCCTTTATGCGTTAATGCAGTCAAGGGTTTTGCTATTCTGGAAAAGTCTTAGATGAACCTTCTGTAGTAACCAGCTAGTCCTAAAAACTGGCGTATGTGTTTCGGAGTTTTCAGGGTTTCCCACTTTTCAACAGTTTCTATCTTTGCCGGATCTACCTTAATACCTTCTTTGTTCACTATGTGACCGAGGAATTGAACTTCTTCCAATCAAAATGCACACTTTGAAAACTTAGCGTACAATCCTTCCTTCCTCAATACTTCTAACACCTTTCTTAAATGTTCACCGTGTTCTTGGTCATTCTTTGAGTAAATAAGTATGTCATCAATGAAAACAATGACAAACTTGTCAAGGTATGGTCCACACACTCGGTTCATAAGGTCCATGAACACAGCTGGTGCATTAGTTAAACTAAACGGCATGACCATAAATTCGTAATGACTGTAACGTGTTCTGAAAGCAGTCTTTGGAATATCATCTTCTTTCACCCGCATTTGATGATACCCGGAACGTAAGTCAATCTTTGAATAAACAGACGAGCCTTGTAGTTGATCAAATAAATCATCGATTCTCGGTAGTGGGTAGCGGTTCTTGATGGTAAGTTTGTTCAACTCTCGGTAGTTGATACACAACCTGAATGTACCATCTTTCTTCTTGACAAACAAAACAGGAGCTCCCCACGGTGATGTGCTTGGTCGAATGAAACCACGCTCTAAAAGTTCTTGTAATTGGCTTTGCAGTCCTTTCATCTCGCTGGGTGCGAGTCTGTAAGGAGCACAAGCTATTGGTGCAGCTCCTGGTACAAGATCTATTTGAAATTCAACGGATCGATGTGGGGGTAATCCCGGTAATTCTTTCGGAAATACATCGGGAAATTCTTTTGCGACGGGAACATCATTGATGCTCTTTTCTTCAGTTTGTACTTTCTCGACGTGTGCTAGAACAGCATAGCAACCTTTTCTTATTAGTTTTTGTGCCTTCAAATTACTAATAAGATGTAGCTTCGTGTTGCCCTTTTCTCCGTACACCATTAAGGGTTTTCCTTTTTCTTGTATAATGCGAATTGCATTTTTGTAACAAACGATCTCTGCTTTCACTTCTTTCAACCAGTCCATACCGATTATCACATCAAAACTCCCTAACTCTACTGGTATCAAGTCAATCTTAAATGTTTCTCTAACAGTTTAATTTCTCGATTCCGACATACATTATCAGCTGAAATTAATTTACCATTTGCTAATTCGAGTAAAAATTTACTATCCAAAGGCGTCAATGGACAACTTAATTTAGCACAAAAATCTCTACTCATATAGCTTCTATCCGCACCCGAATCAAATAAAATGTAAGCAGATTTATTGTCAATAAGAAACGTACCCGTAACAAGCTCCGGGTCTTCCTGTGCCTCTGCCGCATTAATATTGAAAACTCTTCCGCGGCCTTGTGCATTCGTATTCTCCTGGTTCGGGCAATTTCTAATAATGTGGCCCGGTTTTCCACATTTATAATAAACTACATTGGCATAACTTTCTCCGACACTACTTGCTCAGCCATTACTCGTTTCGACACCATTTGTTCCTTTCGTTCTGTTAACCCCTGGTCCGTAGACCTCACACTTCACCGCGCTATGACCATTTCTTTTACACTTGTTGCAAAATTTGGTGCAGAACCCCGAGGGATACTTTTCACACCTTTGGCATAGCTGCTTCTGATTGTTGTTGTTGTTGTTCCGGTTGTTAGTGTTGTTGGAATGATTGTTGTAGTTGTTGTTTTTGTTGTTGTTTTGCCATTTTTTGTAGTTGCGATTGATGTTGCGATTGTTGGGATAGTTGTTGTTGTTTTGGTGACTCTTATCACCGTTTTCCTCTCACTTTCTTTTGACTAGCTTCACGTTGGCCTCTTCGGCCGCCTGTTCTTTAATTCTTCCCTCAATCTGGTTCACTAGTTTATAAGCCATTCTACATGCCTTTTGTATGGAGGCAGGCTCGTGTGAACTTATATCTTCTTGGATTCTCTCCGGTAACCCTTTCACAAACGTGTCGATCTTCTCTTCCTCATCTTCGAACGCTCTCGGACACAATAGGCACAATTCTGTGAATCGTCTTTCTTACGAAGTAATATCGAATCCCTGTGTTCGTAACCCTCTAAGTTCTGACTTGAGATTATTGACCTCGGCTCTAGGACGGTACTTCTTGTTCATCAAGTGCTTGAATGCTGACCACGGTAGCGCGTAA
The DNA here is from genome assembly GCF_046630445.1 of Rutidosis leptorrhynchoides. Classification (NCBI taxonomy): domain Eukaryota; kingdom Viridiplantae; phylum Streptophyta; class Magnoliopsida; order Asterales; family Asteraceae; genus Rutidosis; species Rutidosis leptorrhynchoides. The sequence goes on from NC_092335.1 coordinate 268,392,698, forward strand.
GCAGCATCTTGTCCCACTTTCTCTACATAGGTATTCCACCATGTTAACGCAATACCTGTGAAGATATGCGTAGCGTACTTCACTTTGTCTCCTTCAGCATACTTACTTATGGCAAAGACCGATTCAACTTTCTCGGTCCACCATTTCAATCCGATTGGTCCTTCGGTCCCATCAAATTCTGAAGGTTTGCAGGTAGTGAATTCCTTGTAGGAGCATCCTACATGATTTTTTGCGCCGTTAGCTGTATTGCTAGATTCAGAGTTATTGTTGGTATGTAGCGCGACCTGTAATGCGGCTATGTTTGAAGCAAGAAAGGCACGAAATTCCTCTTCGCTCATATTCAAGGTGTGTCGAGTAGTCGGTGCCATTTCCTTCAAAATAGTCAAATGAAACGAGTTAATCATATAGAATATCAAGAGTAGTCAGTAGTATTTCGTAGCGTAATATGAACTTATTTATAAAAGCTCTTTCTTCATATTAGCATTTTATACTCTTTAATTCGGGTAGTACGTACCCGTTAAGTTCATACTTAGTAGCTAACATACCATTTCAACTACTACAATTCTATATGAAAAACTAATCACAACAAAAAAAATATATCATATTCAAACCTTTATATAATAACTTGCAAACTTACAATACCGCTATTTTACATATAGCATGAAATATAGCACATAAAACTTTGATACAAAGTAGTTGCGAAGATAATTCTAGTTAATAAATAAGGCGTTCAGCAAAGGCAATAAAGACACGTAATTCATACGTCCAGAAACAAGTCATGCATTCTGGTTTTACTAATACCACTTCCCATCCTTGGTTTTGTGGAACATAACCATTGTGACCGATAGTAAGACAATGTGTTGTAACGTCATCAAAACGATGAAGGTTACGTAATGACCAACAGTCTCGTAATAACCTAAAAACCTCATTTCTTACCCCAATTACCGACTCCTTCACTTGTGGGAACGTTTTGTTTAATAGTTGTAGCCCGATGTTCTTGTTCTCACTTTGGTGAGAAGCGAACATTACTAACCCGTAAGCATAACATGCTTCTTTATGTTGCATGTTAGCCGCTTTTTCTAAATCACGAAGTCCTATATTTGGATATATTGAGTCAAAATAATTTCTTAACCCATTGCGTAAAATAGCATTTGGGTTCCCCGCAATATATGCGTCAAAGTAAACATATCGTAACTTATGGATTTCCCAATGTGATATCCCCCATCTTTCGAACGAAAGCCTTTTATAAACCAAGGCATTCTTGGAACGTTCTTCGAATGTCTTACAAACTGATCTCGCCTTAAATAGTTGTGCCAAGAAATTCTGACCGACTCTAGACAAGATTTCATCAATCATGTCTCCGGGTAGGTCTCTTAAAATATTGGGTTGTCTATCCATTTTGTTTTTTTATACTGTAAAATAGACAAGAGTTAGATTCATAAAAAAATACTTATTAATACAAGCATTTTTTACAAATATCATAAAGCATAAGCACACTATATTACATATATTACACCACACGAATACAACTATCTAATTCCGACTCGCTCGTTTCTTCTTCTTCCGTTTTGGTTCATTTTGCCAAGTTTCTAGGGATATATGATGTTCCCCTAATACGAGCCGTCATTTTCCACATTGGTTTAAAAAAACCTAGTGGTTTAGAGGTTCCCGGGTTATTGTCACAACTTAAGAAATACGGGTGTTGACGATACATATAAAGTTCATCGGGTTTGGAATCAAATTTCTCTATTTTTATGCCCTTTCCCTTATTTTCTCTTTTGCCTTATTAAATTGTGTTGGGGTAATTTCTATAACATCATCAGAATCCTTGTCGGGATCCGATTCATCGGAGAATTGGTAATCCTCCCAATACTTTGCTTCCTTGGCGGAAACACCATTGACCATAATTAACTTTGGTCGGTTGGTTGAGGATTTTCTTCTACTTAGCCGTTTTATTATTTCCCTCACTGGTTCTATTTCTTCTTCCGGTTCCGATTCTTCTTCCGGTTCCGACTCTTCTTCCGGTTCCTCTTCGGGAACTTGTGAATCAGTCCACGAATCATTCCAATTTACATTTAACTCTTCATTATTATTAGGTGAGTCAATGGGACTTGTTCTAGAGGTAGACATCTATCACATAATATCAAACACGTTAAGAGATTAATATATCACATAATATTGACATGTTAAAAATATATAGTTTCCAACAAAAAATTTTAAGCAATCATTTTTCAAGTAAACACGGTCGAAGTCCAGACTCACTAATGCATCCTAACAAACTCGATAAGACACACTAATGCAAAATTCTGGTTCTCTAAGACCAACGCTCGGATACCAACTGAAATGTCCCGTTCTTATTGATTAAAAACGTTCCATATTAATTGATTTCGTTGCGAGGTTTTGACCTCTATATGAGACGTTTTTCAAAGACTGCATTCATTTTAAAACAAACCATAACCTTTATTTCATCAATAAAGGTTTAAAAAGCTTTACGTAGATTATCAAATAATGATAATCTAAAATATCCTGTTTACACACGACTATTACATAATGGTTTGCAATACAAATATGTTACAACGAAATAAGTTTCTTGAATGCAGTTTTTACACAATATCATACAAGCATGGACTCCAAATCTTGTCCTTATTTAAGTATGCGACAGCGGAAGCTCTTAATAATCACCTGAGAATAAACATGCTTAAAACGTCAACAAAAATGTTGGTGAGTTATAGGTTTAACCTATATATATCAAATCATAACAATAGACCACAAGATTTCATATTTCAATATACATCCCATACATAGAGATAAAAATCATTCATATGGTGAACACCTGGTAACCGACATTAACAAGATGCATATATAAGAATATCCCCATCATTCCGGGACACCCTTCGGATATGATATAAATTTCGAAGTACTAAAGCATCCTGTACTTTGGATGGGGTTTGTTAGGCCCAATAGATCTATCTTTAGGATTCGCGTCAATTAGGGTGTCTGTTCCCTAATTCTTAGATTACCAGACTTAATAAAAAGGGGCATATTCGATTTCGATAATTCAACCATAGAATGTAGTTTCACGTACTTGTGCCTATTTTGTAAATCATTTATAAAACCTGCATGTATTCTCATTCCAAAAATATTAGATTTTAAAAGTGGGACTATAACTCACTTTCACAGATTTTTACTTCGTCAGGAAGTAAGACTTGGCCACTGGTCGATTCACGAACCTATAACAAATATGTAGATATATATCAAAGTATGTTCAAAATATATTTACAACACTTTTAATACATTTTGATGTTTTAAGTTTATTAAGTCAGCTGTTCTCGTTAGTAACCTACAACTAGTTGTCCACAGTTAGATGTACAGAAATAAATCGATATATATTATCTTGAATCAATCCATGACTCAGTGTATACGCGTCTCAGGCTAGATCACAACTCAAAGTATATATATTTTTGGAATCAACCTCAACCCTGTATAGCTAACTCCAACATTACTGCATATAGAGTGTCTATGGTTGTTCCAAATAATATATATACATGGGTCGATATGATATGTCAAAACATTTGCATACGTGTCTATGGTATCCCAAGATTACATAATATATTAGAATACATGTATAATACAATATAAGTTAGCTAGGATATGATTTGTATAGAATTGTTAATATTTTCCGTAGCTACAAAAATAAAAAATATCCAATCTTGTTTTACCCATAACTTCTTCATTTTAAATCCGTTTTGAGTGAATCAAATTGCTATGGTTTCATATTGAACTCTACTTTATGAATATAAACAGAAAAAGTATAGGTTTATAGTCAGAAATATAAGTTACAAGTCATTTTTGTAAGAGGTAGTCATTTCAGTCGAAAGAACGACGTCTTAATGACCATTTTGAAAAACATACTTCCACTTTAAGTTTAACCATGAATTTTGGATATAGTTTCATGTTCATAAGAAAAATCATTTTCCCAGAAGTAAAACTTTTAAATCAAAGTTTATCATAGTTTTTAATTATCAAACCCAAAACAGCCCGCTGTGTTACTACGACGGCGTATGTCCAGTTTTACGGTGTTTTTCGTGTTTCCAGGTTTTAAATCATTAAGTTAGTATATCATATAGATATAGAACATGTGTTTAGTTGATTTTAAAAGTAAAGTTAGAAGGATTAACTTTTTTTTGCGAACAAGTTTAGAATTAACTAAACTATGTTCTAGTGATTTCAAGTTTAAACCTTCGAATAAGATAACTTTATATGTATGAATCGAATGATGTTATGAACATCATTACTACCTCAAGTTTTGTTGATAAACCTACTAGAAAAGAGACAAATGGATCTAGCTTCAAAGGATCTTGGATGGCTTGAAAGTTCTTGAAGTAGAATCATGACACGAAAACAAATTCAAGTAAGATTTCCACTCGAAATAAGATTGTTATAGTTATAGAAATTGAATCAAAGTTTGAATATGAGTATTACCTTATATTAGAAATATATCTTACTGTAAATAAGAAAGATTTCTTGAGGTTGGTTGATCACTCTACAAGATTGGAAGTAAGCTAGCAAACTTGGAAGTATTCTTGATTTTATGAAACTAGAACTTGTAGAATTTATGAAGAACACTTAGAACTTGAAGATAGAACTTGAGAGAGATCAATTAGATGAAGAAAATTGAAGAATGAAAGTGTTTGTAGGTGTTTTTGGTCGTTGGTGTATGGATTAGATATAAAGGATATGTAATTTTGTTTTCATGTAAATAAGTCATGAATGATTACTCATTTTTTTGTAATTTTATGAGATATTTCATGCTAGTTGCCAAATGATGGTTCCCACATGTGTTAGGTGACTCACATGGGCTACTAAGAGCTGATCATTGGAGTGTATATACCAATAGTACATACATCTAAAAGATGTGTAATGTACGAGTACGAATACGGGTGCATACGAGTAGAATTGTTGATGAAACTGAAAGAGGATGTAATTGTAAGCATCTTTGTTAAGTAGAAGTATTTTGATAAGTGTCTTGAAGTCTTTCAAAAGTGTATGAATACATATTAAAACACTACATGTATATACATTTTAACTGAGTCGTTAAGTCATCGTTAGTCGTTACATGTAAGTGTTGTTTTGAAACCTTTAGGTTAACGATCTTGTTAAATGTTGTTAACCCAATGTTTATAATATCAAATGAGATTTTAAATTATTATATTATCATGATATTATGATGTACGAATATCTCTTAATACGATATATATACATTAAATGTCGTTACAACGATAATCGTTACATATATGTCTCGTTTCAAAATCATTAAGTTTACTTATGAACTTCATTGTTAATATACTTAATGATATGTTTACTTATCATAATATCATGTTAACTATATATAACCATATATATGTCATCATATAGTTTTTACAAGTTTTAACGTTCGTGAATCACCGGTAAACTTGGGTGGTCAATTGCCTATATGAAACCTATTTCAATTAATCAAGTCTTAACAAGTTTGATTGCTTAACATGTTGAAAACACTTAATCATGTAAATAACAATTTCATTTAATATATATATAAACATGGAAAAGTTCGGGTCACTACATCATGCTGAATTTTTAATGGAACGTGATGATGGTTCATTGAACATACCCTCATCAGGTGCCATGTTACATAACTCTTTCATTCTACTTAACCTCTAATCATATCAAGAAAATATATTCTTGATAGTTCTATCCTCCGTGATTCTGGTAATTCATCTAAATCAAATCGTGCTAAAACAATTCCTTTCTGCTTAGAATCTTAGCTATGTTCAATCGAACTTCATACCAACCGAGACGTTTTAATCACTTTGCTTAAGGTCAAGAAGAGAAAACAGAAGCATGGAGCTTCGAAACATAATAGGAGTATAAATCACGGCAAACAAGAAAAGTCATTAACCGTGGATTTCAATAATTATGGAAAGACAGATATAAGGTAGGATCATGAAAACCACCACCCCAAGAGCAAAGTGGAAGTAAACAGATTCCTACGGTGAGAGTTGGAATAGAAGGATGATTGTTGCGATAGTCAGAATGAGGTAAAGGATCAGAACTAGATTTAACCTTTCCACAATCTTCTGGAAGTAAGATTTAAGGAAGAAAGTATAGGAGTGGTGAAAATAACGGAACGAGAGAGATGAATTTATAGCAAAATGTCAGACATAACAATCGAGGCAGATTACCGCATTTAATCAAAGAGGATCCTAATTTTCCTAATTTCTGAAGAATCAAATCTTATATAGATTTCAAAAATTATCTTTAAATTCCTTAAAATCTGAATATCCACCGTGACTACGTCAAAAGTTAAATCTCTATCTCAATCTTTTGTGACTGCTTCACTCGTACGCTTCACATAATCAAATCGTTTTATCTATATTAATCAATAATGATAAAACTCTATTTATCAACTCCTTTTCGCCATGAAAACATTTTTATTGTTAGCCATGACGACCTCACTCAAATTTTGGGACGAAATTTCTTTAACGGGTAGGTACTGTATTGACCCGAAAAATTTCGACTAATTTTAAACCAAACTCTCGATACAAATTTATATCTTTGACACGATATGTAAAGTCTGTTAGGTTGAGTCTCAAAAATTTTAAACTATTTCATATATGCAAATACCATTCGACTGTTCCCGACGATTCACGAACAACTATTTGTCAAAAAATACATATATATTTAAATATGTATATATATATATATATATTAATTAATTAGAAATAATATATGACTTAATTGTTAGAAATAAATATGTAAAATGATATAAGAAATAATAAAATTTATTAATTAAAATAAATCAATATATATATATATATATATATATATATATATATATATATATATATATATATATATATATATATATATATATATATATATATATATTGAATATATATTTATGGTTTCGAATTTATTTAGTAAACGATATAGCACTCCGTGGAAAACTGTCAGTAATATAATCCAAATGGGTGACTACTTACTATTCGACAAGTTGAATTAACGTTCTATGAATTGTCTCCACATGTTTTCTGTTTGGTTGATTAACATACAATTTATTATTATATTGTATTAATATTTTTATCTATATTATATATGTACATATAAGTGCAGAGAATATTGTGACAACCCCGAAATTTCCAATCAAATTTAAACTTTATCTTTATATTATTCCGACACGATAAGCAAAGTTTGTTAAGTTAAATCTCAAGAATTTTAAATTGTGTTCATACATTCATTATAACCTCGACCAAATTCCGACGATTCACGAACCGTTATATATAAATAAATATGTATATATATATTATAACTTGAGAATATTAATAAAGTATTAAACGTATAATACTTTACATGAACGTATTTGTTTCAATATGTTTATCGATGGAATTAGAAGATAATATCAAATGATTGATTTATCAGATACATTATGATATGATTACGGGTCTATGTTATGAGGTCCACTGTGATTTAAGAAATCTATTCTTTTTGACAACATTCGGAAAATGGTAAAGTGATTTATAGGTAAGAACGTGAAGTGTAAATAACTTAGATGTTGGATATCGACAAGTTAAGTAACTCGACATTTTTCATTAAGATGATTTCAAACGTTTATTTAACCTTTGAGCTTTATCCCATGCTTCACCAACAAACTGTAATTTAAAAACTTGAAACCTATTATGAATATATATGATTCTACTTTTCTAAAACATTTTATGATATAACGATTTCTATTATTTTAACCTTTAAACAAAATGATTCTTAAAAATATATTTGGTTTTGGAAAACAAAATTATTATATTTATTTGATTTAGTTTCAAATGTACAAAAACGTTTTCAGTTTAAAAAGAACTTTATTACTAAAACGTATATAACTTTTATAAATATCTAGAACCACTTTTGACAACTCATTACTTAACCAGTATGATAAAGATAACGATATTTATATTTTATTTTATTAAATATATATAACGATTTAAATTAATATTATATATATTTATACGCGTATTATACGTACATAGTTTTATACTTTTACTATACTTAAATTTTACCTTTACTTTATTTTTACTTTACTTTAACTTTAATAATTTACTTTAATAATTCATACTTTAATAATTCACTTTAATAATTCATACTTTAATAATTCACTTTAATAGTTCATACTTTAATAATTCACTTTAATAATTCATACTTTAATAATTCACTTTAATAATTCAAAAATCTATTATAAATAGAATTCAATAGGTTTAATTATTTCAGAGAAACTTGAAAATATTTTTCTCTAAACTCTCTCAATCAATTTACATATATATATTTACTCCGTATTATTTCAAGATATTATTAGTATACATAAAATATTACGTCAGAGTGCTGTCCGAGTGATTTCAAAATTGTTTTTCGAGTGGGAGTTGATTAAGGAAATTATGGGTTATAGCTATGGAGGTGATTGGGTATGGTTCATGGGTAAGCTCGTGAGGTCAATATAGTGTTTATCATCTCCGTTGCGTCTACGTACCTTTCCTGCAATATTGGATCTCAATATTGATACGTTCGTGAATTCGAGGCCAACCTTGCACTTGTTCAATGACGTTATATGTATTTTTACTACGAAATACAGTATGGTGAGTTTCATTTACCTTTTTACCCTTTATATTTTTAGGACTGAGAATACATGCGCTTTTATAAATGTTTGACGAAATAGACACAAGTAATTGAAACTACATTCTATGGTTGAATTATCGAAATCGAATATGCCCCTTTTTATTAAAGTCTGGTAATCTAAGAATTAGGGAACAGACACCCTAATTGACACGAATCCTAAAGATAGATCTATTGGGCCTAACAAACCCCATCCAAAGTACCGGCTGCTTTAGTACTTCGAAATTATATCATGTCCGAAGGAGGATCCCGGAATGATAGGGGATATTCTTATATGTATCTAGTTAATGTCGGTTACCAGGTGTTCACCATATTAATGATTATTTTTTGTCTCTATGCATGGGACGTATATTTATGAGAACTGGAAATGAAATTCTTGTGGTCTATTAAAATGATGAAAATAAATGATTATGATAAACTAATGAACTCACCAACCTTTTGGTTGACACTTTAAAGCATGTTTATTCTCAGGTGTTAAAGAAATCTTCCGCTGTGCATTTGCTCATTTTAAAGATATTACTTGGAGTCTTTCATAGCATATTTCGAAGAACGTTGCATTCGAGTCATTGAGTTCATCAAAGATTATTATTAAATCAATTTATAGTTGGATAGTGGATATTATGAAATGGTATGCATGCCTGTCAATTTTTGATGTAAAGAAAGATTGTCTTTTAAAAACGAATGCAATGTTTGTAAAATGTATCATATAGAGGTCAAATACCTTACAATGTAATCAACTATTGTGAATCGTTTATAATGTATATGAACGGGTCCTTTCAGTTGGTATCAGAGCGGTGGTCTTAGCGAACTAGGTCTGCATTAGTGTGTCTAACTGATAAGTCGTTAGGATGCATTAGTGAGTCTGGACTTCGACCGTGTCTGCATGTCAAAAGTTTTGCTTATCATTTCTAGTCGAAAATCATCTGCTTATCATCCATAGGAAATTACCTGCTTATCATTATTAGTCTAGACACGTCTTGCTACATTAATTGCATGAGTAGTGTATAGACAAAATACATATCTTAGCGTATCTGCTAAATCATATCTTATCGTATCTGTTACTTTAAACTTTGCCTGACATATCCCGCAAATTCCTCCGTAATCTATGAAATCTTTTGATCTCTATATATAGATATCCTATGTAAATAGAATACCACCCGATAGCCGAAAAATCATTTTATATCGAAAATCCTTTATTCAATCGTACGAAATGGAATTTGTCATCAGTTCAAGTCACTCGGATTCCGAAATGGAATCTCACTCAAGCTCCGAAAGCAGTGTGACCGGAATGGATCAACCAATCAGTCATCACCTATTCTGGATGAATTAGGGATGGGTTCATAGCCTCCTCAATCATTGGAAACAAGAAGAAGGCGATCTTTTCCATCCACCACATTGCCCTCTTGGCGAAGAACCTGAAGCACTTACTGGCGAACCTGTCTGAAACAACATGTTCTCGCTCATTTCCAGAGTATCTCGTCACGATTATATATTACATCAAATTTTAGATTTTATTTATCCGCTCGTCCGAACCGACAATCACCCCGGTGTAATAGAAGAAGTCAACGATCTTCGCGCTTGGGTAGTGGCTTTGGAGAATATGGTGCAGAGATTATAAACACCAGCAGCAGCATCAGCAGCATAACCAGTACCACCATCATCAACGCCAACAGTACCATAACCACCTCCAACCACAACCGCGTCGTAAACCTCAACTTCATAATCTGTCCCACGAGCATCAACGTCATACGCACCATAGATACCAAGGAGTACCAACAACAATAACTGATGAAGTATTAATTCATAACTTCATTGGAGAAACATTCCGCAGCGATTATGCAATCTCTAAAGTCTTAGAGATTATCTAATCTAGCCCTAACCATAAATCAGTTAAGCGAACCAAAATGATAGAAGGAAGAGTAGAAACCCTGACAAAAATGGTGTGTGATTAACAAGCTAAACTTGCTTTACCAACAACATCAATAGTACCGTCAGCGTTACCAGAATCGTCAGTACAGTCAATGTTCGAATCAACAACTCTGATAACATCACAAACTCCGTCAGTTCAAGAATCATTGTAGACATCATTACAAATCAATAACGTGTATATTGTATCAACGAGTTATGAAGAATTAACTCATTCCCTCTGAAGAAATTATATGTATATTATATATATATATATATATATATATATATATATATATATATATATATATATATATATATATACATATATATATATATATATATATATATATATATATATATTGAAATAAATCTTTCCGTGCTAAGCTATTGTGTGTGAATCTTAACTACTCGGTTAATTCATATTACAAATATGCAATAATGTACGTCCTTCGGCAGCAACTTAACCAGCGTTAACTACAATCTCTGTCACAATTCAACAAATTCCAATTCATAATAAATCAAGTATATATTTGATTTTACACTTTCATCATCGATGTACCCGAAACTTTTCAGATAACATCATTCTTACTTTGCGAAATTCACAAGAATTCCACGAACCGAACATCATACATCAACAAATAATGAAGTATTGATTCATAATTTCAATGTCATTAAAGAAATACTGCGTAAAAGTTATGTATTTTTTAAAGCCTTTAGGGATTATTCAATTCTAGTTTCAACAGTAAATCAAATGAGTTTAATTTAACATTAACTCATTAAATCTACGTTACATCTGAAGAAAATATACATATATATATATATATATATATATATATATATATATATATATATATATATATATATATATATATATATATATATATATATATATATATATATATTTTCATAAAGACTGTAATAAAATTCTTTTGTACAAAATATTAATTGTGAATTTTTTTTAACGGGTAGGTAATACCCGAGAGATATATACATTCACAAATAATATGTTACATTCTTCGAATCTGATTCAGCAAATCATCCATTATACTCCCTACTTTCACAACAATATACATTCTTTTATAGAAATCAAAACAACCATACTCATTCAAAATTTAATTACATATTCTGATTTTGAAATCTCAAAATTCAACTCGAGATATGACCAAAATCATCACTCTTAGATCCTTACATCTTTCACAAGCTATATTTTGACTTCAAAACTATGTTAGAACATCAAATGTATGTTAACGATTACAATCTGTGTTCAAACCCTTCGAAAATTTCTGAAGACACTTCGAATGATGAGCAATCAAGATGATGATCCAACCACATGTTACCCACAGTTATGTACCCGAAAAACTCTTGAAATCAAAGTAAAAGTTTAAACAACGTATCCGCCTCAGATTCTTTGGCATTTATTAGCAAAAATAAATTTGCGACTCCTATTCAAAGTAGCCAGTTTTGTCACAGCTCCAGCAAGTCAACTTCGACTTTTTAGTCAGACTAACCTTATTATAAGCTTGAGATATACACCATCGTTACCAGGGAACCTTTTACATTCCACCACATTATTAGCAGATGTACCAACAACTTCATTACCCTTTGACTTTAGCCTCTCCAAAAAGTCATTATAATTATTTATTGAAACCCCATCATTTACTCATTCGCATCTTGTAATGAGAATTGCCATACGAATCATTGGGAATTAGCAATCAGTATTTTGAAATCTCGCAGCATGTCTACGCCAACAGTTATATGCGTATATATAACGTCTATCTTCTGGACTTAATTTGAATGTGAAGTTTCTGAAAAACACTCCGAACTACGAATTGGTTCTCCAAAAATGGAAAAAATGCTGATGAAGCAGCAAAAACTATAAACGACTTTAAACGGTAAAAGCTGGATGATAATGATGAAGTGTGCTGGCAAAGCGCAGAAAAAGAGAAGTTTTGGAACTGGAAAACGGATTGAGCAAAGTAGGAAGGAGGCTGTGGACAAATTACAAAGACTGAACCTGACTTCAAAGGATCCAAATGATTCAGTACCTGCTGAAGTCATTAACGAATACCTTGCTCCTGACTCTAAACCCCTGCGGATAATATTCTTCATCATCCTCTGATATTAGAAATTCTAAAATATCATCATATCTTTCATTATAAATATCCTCCATATTTCTGAAGATATTTTCTTAATTTTTCTTATTTGAAATCATTTACCTCTTCGCGCTATCTGTATTACATCATAAAAGAAACTATTTTAGTTTCTAAATTCTGAAACATTCAAGTTTAAAATAGGAATATTTTGAAGTAGTGTTGGGAACTGAAGCATGAATTAGTATAATATAATGACACTTGATCAACGTGATTATATTACAGTAAGTCATGCTGAGTTTCTAAATGGAACGTGATGATTCACAGATCATAACATCATCATGTGCCATGTTATACGACTCTTGTATTCTATTTAACCTCTAAAATATCAAGAAAATATTTCTTGATGATTCAGCCTTTTCTAAGGTATTCTAGTAATTTGACAAGTCAAGATCGTGCCATCACAATTTCCTTCCTAGAATATTAACAATGTTCATTCCGAAATTCATATCTGTGAATTCTGGACCATTACAAGCGGTGCTTAATCGCAAGTAGAAGAAACGAAAGGACAAAACTCCGAAATAGAAATTGGGGTATAAATTGCAGCAAATAAAAGAGAGCATTAACTGTGGATGACAATGATTATAGAAGAGAGAAACAGAGACTTTGAAACATAAGGGAAGATATAAAGCCCAACGACAAACCAAAAATTACAAACCATATATATCGATGCATATAGCAATATAAAGACACGGGAGAACTAGAAACACTATAAACCCAAGAGTATAGTAGAATTAAATAGATTCTTCCAGCGCTAGATGAAAAAGAAGAATAACCGATATGAAAGTTATAAGTATATCGAGAATCAGAACTGGATGGAGCATATTGATGAATACTTTAAAATATAAGTTGAGGGGGAAAGAATAGAAGGTGATGAAACATGACTAGGAACTTAGAAATCAACAGATTTAACTCACACAATGACGGAATAAGTGAATCAAACCCTCTAGTGAATAGGTTAAGCTTTTTGGGATTAATTTAGACATACCACAACTAAATCAAGTGTGATTAGATGAACACCTAGAGCTATTATTCACCACCTGGGTGATTTGGGTTGAGAGAGAATCGGAGGAGCTCACCAGATCTGTGTGTGTGTAACAAATGAGAGGCTTAACCTAAAATGAAGAACATAAGACTTTATATACCCCTGCTGTTGACTCACCCGTATGATTCATCCATCATACATACGAGTTAGCTTCATCAGCCGTACGGGTGATCACTCACTCGTGTCTTCTCATTTAGGTTGTAATTGTGACTTAGCTCAGCATCAACCGTGCATATCAGCCTGTCAGCCGTATGAGTGAGGCTTCACTCGGATGTCTGACTAAGTCTAACATAGTCAAACATCCAAATCTCGTTCCTGCAGTTGCTGTAACCACATACAAACACGGATAGGATAATAACGAACGATCATGGTGGCCTGTAAACTGTTGTACCTGCAATGGACGTGGGTAGATGTCTAGGGACTTGCATAAAATGCATCAACAGAAGGTGTGAGTTGTAAGAAAATGAAGGAGGTGAATTTATAAGAAAATCTCCGACAGAACAATAAAAATGGACGATCGCATTTAAAGCGGATCCTAATTCCTTTTCTTACCGGAGAATCAAATCTTATTACAAAGATTTTTTTTTAAATCCCTTGAAATCTGGAAATCAATCATATCTACGTCAAATGATAAGATGAATCTACACTTACTCATTTCACTCTTCTATGTTAGCTTCATTCGTACTCTTCATATAAATGGATTGTTTATCCAAATTATTCGCTGATGATAAAACTCTAATTTTCAGCCTGTATGCATCATGAAAACATACTTATTATCATTCACGACCTTTCCACTCAAATTTCGGGACGAAATTTCTTTAACGGGTAGGTACTGTGACAACCCGGAAATTTCCAATCAAATTTAAACTTTATCTTTATATTATTCCGACACGATAAGCAAAGTTTGTTAAGTTAAATCTCAAGAATTTTAAATTGTGTTCATACATTCATTATAACCTCGACCAAATTCTGACGATTCACGAACCGTTATATATAAATAAATATGTATATATATATATATATATCTTGAGAATATTAATAAAGTATTAAACGTATAATACTTTACATGAACGTATTTGTTTCAATATGTTTATCGATGGAATTAGAAGATAATATCAAATGATTGATTTATCAGATACATTATGATATGATTACGGGTCTATGTTATGAGGTCCACTGTGATTTAAGAAATCTATTCTTTTTGACAACATTCAGAAAATGGTAAAGTGATTTATAGGTAAGAACGTGAAGTGTAAATAACTTAGATGTTGGATATCGACAAGTTAAGTAACTCGACATTTTTCATTAAGATGATTTCATACGTTTATTTAACCTTTGAGCTTTATCCCATGCTTCACCAACAAACTGTAATTTAAAAACTTGAAACCTATTATGAATATATATGATTCTACTTTTCTAAAACATTTTATGATATAACGATTTCTATTATTTTAACCTTTAAACAAAATGATTCTTAAAAATATATTTGGTTTTGGAAAACAAAATTATTATATTTATTTGATTTAGTTTCAAACGTACAAAAACGTTTTCAGTTTAAAAAGAACTTTATTATTAAAACGTATATAACTTTTATAAATATCTAGAACCACTTTTGACAACTCATTACTTAACCAGTATGATAAAGATAACGATATTTATATTTTATTTTATTAAATATATATAACGATTTAAATTAATATTATATATATTTATACGCGTATTATACGTACATAGTTTTATACTTTTACTATACTTAAACTTTACCTTTACTTTATTTTTACTTTACTTTAACTTTAATAATTCACTTTAATAATTTATACTTTAATAATTCACTTTAATAATTCATACTTTAATAATTCACTTTAATAGTTCATACTTTAATAATTCACTTTAATAATTCATACTTTAATAATTCACTTTAATAATTCAAAAATCTATTATAAATAGAATTCAATAGGTTTCATTATTTAAGAGAAACTTGAAAATATTTTTCTCTAAACTCTCTCAATCGATTTACATATATATATTTACTCCGTATTATTTCAAGATATTTTTAGTATACATAAAATATTACGTCAGAGTGCTGTCCGAGTGATTTCGAAATTGTTTTTCGAGTGGGAGTTGATTAAGGAAATTATGGGTTATAGCTATGGAGGTGATTGGGTATGGTTCATGGGTAAGCTCGTGAGGTCAATATAGTGTTTATCATCTCCGTTGCGTCTACGTACCTTTCCTGCAATATTGGATCTCAATATTGATACGTTCGTGAATCCGAGGCCAACCTTGCACTTGTTCAATGACGTTATATGTATTTTTACTACGAAATACAGTATGGTGAGTTTCATTTACCTTTTTACCCTTTATATTTTTGGGACTGAGAATACATGCGCTTTTATAAATGTTTGACGAAATAGACACAAGTAATTGAAACTACATTCTATGGTTGAATTATCAAAATCGAATATGCCCCTTTTTATTAAAGTCTGGTAATCTAAGAATTAGGGAACAGACACCCTAATTGACGCGAATCCTAAAGATAGATCTATTGGGCCTAACAAACCCCATCCAAAGTACCGGATGCTTTAGTACTTCGAAATTATATCATGTCCGAAGGAGGATCCCGGAATGATTAGGGATATTCTTATATGTATCTAGTTAATGTCAGTTACCAGGTGTTCACCATATGAATGATTATTTTTTGTCTCTATGCATGGGACGTATATTTATGAGAACTGGAAATGAAATTCTTGTGGTCTATTAAAATGATGAAAATAAATGATTATGATAAACTAATGAACTCACCAACCTTTTGGTTGACACTTTAAAGCATGTTTATTCTCAGGTGTTAAAGAAATCTTCCGCTGTGCATTTGCTCATTTTAAAGATATTACTTGGAGTCTTTCATAGCATATTTCGAAGAACGTTGCATTCGAGTCATTGAGTTCATCAAAGATTATTATTAAATCAATTTATAGTTGGATAGTGGATATTATGAAATGGTATGCATGCCTATCAATTTTTGATGTAAAGAAAGATTGTCTTTTAAAAACGAATGCAATGTTTGTAAAATGTATCATATAGAGGTCAAATACCTCGTAATGTAATCAACTTTTGTGAATCGTTTATAATGTATATGAACGGGTCCTTTCAAATATCACCACCATTCTCTTAATTTCCTTGATCACCATTTTTCGAATTAGACAAATGCAAGTGTTATTTTTCCTTAATTGATTGATACCCAAACACCCCTAAATATTATGTCGATAAGTAAATGACAAAGTGAAGGCTACTAATTAAAATTAACACGTTTTATTATTATAAGTAATATAGACAAAATCTCAATTAAAGTGATACTCACTTTCACTACTTTTCTTTGTTTTTGTTCGATGCAAATACCAAATGAGATGTTCACTCTTCTTTTATTTTTCTAAAACCATACACAACTATTAGGATGTTTATCTTTCCTTTTTTTTTTTAATTTCCAGCAAAACCCAACACACATATACATCTATATATATTACCCTCTTGTGTTAGATCAACTAACATACAAACCTCACCCATCTCTCTTATTTCTTTATGTTAATCAATTCTCTTTTCATGTCTCTTTTATTTGATAGAACTTAACATCATTACAACAAAACCATTACCAAAAATCATCACCCATAATCAACAAACTAAATGATCATTTCAATTTGTTCACTCGAACCATTCACCATCGAACACTCGTTATGTTGTGACTGATTTGATTAAACACCAAGAACTCCACCACTTTTGTAATTTTTCCTTTCTTCTTGTTGATGCTAAGCCACCACCCATGACCAACACCTTAGACTGTCATAACCCTCCATGTTCACTACTACAACCTTTCTCCTTCATTGGTTTACCATCATTCGGATATTGAACGAAATCATCAAACCATCACAAAACCACCATGATCATCATGTTTCACCACCACCATGAATAACCATCATAATCGCCACTATCCTAAGAACTATATGCAGCTACAGCTTCGCTGCTAAACTATTTCAATTTTTTTTATACGACAACCACAAACAACCACATGCAACTTGATTTCTGCTATTACTGCTACTTTTTATTCTTTTCCTGCTGCTGCGTATTTACTTTTTCTCTCTTCTGTTTGAACGAACTACCAACCATCCACAACTCAAAACACC
This sequence comes from Rutidosis leptorrhynchoides, assembly GCF_046630445.1. Taxonomy (NCBI): domain Eukaryota; kingdom Viridiplantae; phylum Streptophyta; class Magnoliopsida; order Asterales; family Asteraceae; genus Rutidosis; species Rutidosis leptorrhynchoides. Next base: position 268,410,667 of record NC_092335.1, read on the forward strand.
ACCACCGTCGCCCACCTGCAACTGCAATTTATTTTTTTTATCGACACCAACTGCTACAGCTAGTTCCTGTTCCTGTTTACAACAAACAACCATCACCTAAAACCACCAACTTCATCAAGCAAAACAAGATCGAAAACCTACTACTGCTACTGTTTTTTCTATTCTAAAACCAATACCTTATCACCATCTTTTTCTCCATATAGATACATATACATACAATAACAACCCACATCATCTTTCTATTATTCGATTGATTTGTTTTCTATTTTCGGCTCGATTACAACTAACTCACCAACCCAATAACCACCATTGAACCACCATGACAACCACCGCCATCTACTACACCATCTATGTTTCTGTTTTAGTTTCGAATTAACAATCAAGACCACCATCACTCAAATCCTAGTTCCTGCTACTGCTATTTGATTTTTCTGTTTAACAGTTCAAACAATTTCATAAAGGATGATGATAATGATACATGATAATTCGATACAAGATGATGTATGTGATTTGATACGTTGAAGAAACTAACCCACCACCATCGTGTTGTAAACTGTCGGCTAGGAATACCCTAAAACCAAAAACATTCGATTCCTATTTGATCAATAATTTACTGCCAGTGCGTATTCTATCTCTCTTGTGGCCGACAACCTCTAATCATACAAACCCCACACCCACTTAAGCAAATAACGAGTTAATTTAACTGTCTTGGGCCGTCTCTTATTCATTGGGCTTTCCATGTATATTAGGCTATGATATGGGACTAAACCCATTTGAATCTCATCACACTCCTGTTCGATAGACGGCCACATTTTCTGTTTTTCCCTTCTGTACAGCGACGAGGAGATGATCCAAGAAGATTTTTAATTTATGTGGAAGGTAATTAGAGATAATGATAGACAGCATGATTGATGAACGGTTAGGTTAATGATGCTATGAACGATGATATATATGATAATATAGATAATGGTATAGACATTAATATAATTGATAATACAATTAAAATGAGGATGATGAAACTGTAAACGTTAATTATGATGTTAAAGTTGAAGTGCCCCATCCTAATTCATCTGGACGAAGTCATCAACATTGGATCCCAGAGCGATGATCGACTCCAAGTAATGTCCTTAAAATGAGCAGATGCACAGCGGAAGATTTCTTTCATACCTGAGAATAAACATGCTTTCAAGTGTCAACCAAAAGGTTGGTGAGTTTATAGGTTTATCTTAAAACAATAAAATTCATCATTTTGATAGACCACAAAATTTAAATGCTGCATGGTACAAATGGGCTCGAATCCTATACCCACCTGTAATGTACATGCTATATCTTTTAAATACAGTACATCTTTCTTGTGTACGAAACCATTTTTATAAATCATAGTAAACGTACACATATCTTGTGCACAAAAATAACATACACATAACATGTGTATAAAATCATTCTCTCGATATATAACATTCACATCAACTGGTGGCAATTATCATGTCCACATAATTCAATGGTGGCAATTATCATGTCCACATAATTCAATAATAATCCGCAGAACTTCTGTCTGCATAATAATTCATTCGAGGAATGTTTTGCTTGTGTCTATCTCGTCAAATATTTATAAGAGAATTTCATGTATTCGCAGTTCAAAATATATTTCAAAAGCATTTAATAAAGCAGTTGTAAAAACAGAGCATGTATTCTCAGTCCCAAAAATATAAAGTGTAAAAGGGAATCAAATGAACTCACCATATTGTATTTTGTAGTAAAAATACATATGACGTCATAGAACAAGTGTAGGGTTGGCTTCGGATTCACGAACCTATATTATTTGTTTATCTATTAAAACATATAATGGAAAGCACATAATTTCATTTACTAACATATATTATTTATATTTTTGTGGTTATATAGAATTTATACTAAATTCCATTAAAAACGTATACTTATATTATATTTTTAATTATATGTTATGTATAGTTATTCGTTAAAATGATAGTTTTGAAAATAAGGATTTACTAATAATAATAACTTTCTTGATATCAATGATACTAATAATAACGATATTTGTTAAAATCGATACTTATTTTAATAATAATAGTAAAACTAATAATTACAAAAATGATATTAATACCAATATTAGTAAAAAATAATAATAATTTGTATGGTTTTTATAATAACAATAATAACAATAATAATAATAATAATAATAATAATAATAATAATAATAATAATAATAATAATAATAATAATAAAAAATAATAATAATAATAATAATAATAATAATAATAATAATAATAATAATAATAATAATAATAATAATAATAATAATAATAATAATAATAATAATAATAATAATAATAATAATAATAATAATAATAATAAGTAAGTAAACTACCTTAAGTAAGAAATTAGCTTGCTAAAAAAAAGAAATGACTCAGCTCAGATTCGATCCTACGACCTCCCATTCACCCATCATCTCCTTAACCATCTAATCCAAATTGTTTTTCTGAATTATGTTAAACTTAATTATATGTAACCCAGTTTCTGTAATTATCATCTTCTTCATCCTTTTCAAATTGAAGTCGACCAAAACCCAAATCATATTCATATAATCTAATCTGTATCAAACCAGCAGCAAACACTCCAATTGCTTGGTTCATCATCATCACCAATATCACACCCTCGCCATCATCACGAAGATCATCATCATTAACTCTAATCACGTTTAACATCATTAAAGTTTATTATTTCATGTATATCATTATTATTTTTGATTCTTTTTATCGTAGCATCATGACCTCATCATCCTTCATAATCATTTTTAACATTTCACAGTTACATCATTATTCACGTTACCCATTTACCGTTCATCATCACTTTTCATAATCAAATCTCCTAATCATCGATATCACATTATCATCATTTATCTCCATCCACTTAATCACCATCACTAACCTCATTATCATATATCATTGCACAAGACCTCAAAAGAAAACTGCAGCAAAACCTTCGATTACATACAATAGGAAGTAACAAATAAGTGATGTGAGTCTTTTGATGGGGTGATGTTAGTCTCAGCCCAAGAACATTTAGAACAAGGCCTAAGTGATATAGTCCATTAGAATAAAACAACCCAAGTTGCAAAACAATTAAAGGCCCGATCCAGTGATACCTTTATTAGTTTACGGTTTAAAAAAAATATAGCGATTGGGAGACTGCAGCGAAAATAATTAGTGTCATGATCTTTATTGAGTGTTTAGTTTGCATTATGGAACTCGACATAAACAATTGGGTGGGGTCTCGGTTTTCATCCCTAAAACATAAAGAATCATTCAAATTTGTAATCCATAAATCATGTCATGATCTTTATATATAATATAAACATAAATCAACAAGTGGGGTTTGTTAGAAGCTTTCAGCCAAAAATAAAAGGAGAATGAATCTTGCTGTAACCTTTTTCTTTTCCATAACCCCACCATCCATCTACTCCACTCCTTAATATTTCATCAATTACCTTATTATAATAGTCATCATCATTGTATCGGATAGTAGAAAAAGAAAATGAAGGTTTAAAATCAAATGAGTGTTATGTGAGCTTAAACAGAAAAGAAATGATGGTAGCAGTAAATATATATAAAGTGTTGGTTCGTGGTGTTTTCGAAGATGAAAGGTGAAAAGAAATGGTGGTTTTGTTGGTCACAATTGAGATATAAGGTGTAGTGAAGTTTTCTAATTCAATCTTGTGCATGTGCTATTTTGTGTGTGTATATATATATATATATATATATATATATATATATATATATATATAAAGGTGGTGATGGGTTTGTGTGTTGTTCAAGGTGGTGATCGTAAGTAAAAGCTCACGGTGGTGGAAGGTGGTTTTGATCGTGGTTTGATGGAATTGTTTGTTTCAGACTGCAAGGTAGGAAAATAAGAGCGGCAGAGGTGTTGTTTGTTGAATGATTGTGGTGTAGAGCTTCGTGATGGTAGCAAGGAATGAGGTGGTGGTGGCGGTTTAGTTTGATACTAGAAGGATGATTGATTCATATAATGGGAATGTGTACATATTTGAACAATTATGTTTGATTTTAATCGATTCGAATTGATTCGTGATATGGACGTTCAACTGACAAGGATATTGACAGGAACAAGAATATGAAGGAAAACAACAAAATTTGATTGTGAGTGCTAACAAATCGTACCATTTGTTGGACTAATTTCAATGATCAAATAAAGAAGTACCAATTAGTCACAGTTTGAAAAGGATGGAAACTGGAATTGTGAGTGTATATATTAATAGATGTATTTTAATTGTATTTGTATAAATATATATATATATCAGTATACGTATTTATATATATGTATATGTATATATGTATTTATATATTTGTTTACATATTTGATTATACCAGTATATATATAATTCATAAATTTTGGTGTTGATAATGTTATTAAGAAAAATATTAATATTAATAATAAAAATAATAAAATTATTAATAATACTATCGAAATATTAATAATAATACTAATAATAATAAGGATGATAACAAAAGTAATAACAATAATTTGAAATAAAGATAATAATAATAATACAAATAATACTTAATAATAATATTACTAATTACTAATAATAACTTTTAATCATAAAATTAAAATGATGATATTAATAACAATCATAGTATTATTAATAATCATCATAATTAATTAAATATCAATCAAAATAATGATACAGTAACATTAATAAAATAATTTACATGTGTCACATTTCATATATATATATATATATATATATATATATATATATATATATATATATATATATATATATATATATATATATATATATATATATATATATATATATATATATATATATATATATATATATATATATATATATTAAAAAAAATAATACCGAGTTAATATTAATATTAATATTAATGTTAGTAATACTAATGGAAGTAATAATAACAACTTATAGTATAACTTGTATTTAATATATTGAAATTATATATTATTATCTATGGATCATTTAATAATATCATATAATATTTTGACCTTTATATATATATATATATATATATATATATATATATATATATATATATATATATATATATATATATACATATATATATATATATATATATATATATATATATATATATATATATATATATCATAATAATTATTTATAGAATTCATACATATTTATTTAAAAATAATTGTTCGTGAATCGTCGGGAAAGGTCAAAGGTAATTTAATATATGAAAAAAATTCAAACTTTTTGATATTCAGTTTAACAGACTTTGCTTATCGTGTCGAAATCATAATAAGATAAAGTTTAAATTTGGTCGGAAATTCCCGGGTCGTCATAATACCTACCCGTTAAAGAAATTTCATCCCGAAATTTGAGTGGGGTTGTCATGGTTAACAATAAAAATGTTTTCATGACGAATATGAGTTGATAAATAGAGTTTTATCATCGTTAAGTATTTGAATAGAATAATTAAATTACTCGGAGCGTATGAGGAAAACTATCACAAAATATCGAGATGAGTAAATGCAGATTTGTCTTAACCGATGATGTAGTCATGGTTGATTTCCGGAATTTAAGGGATTTAAAGAAAATCTTCGAAATCTAAAAGATTTGATTCTTCAGCGAGTAAGGAAATTAAGATCTTTTTAATTAAATGCGATGATCTGTCCCTATTACTACGTCTGATATTTCCATTATATATTTACCTTTTCCGTTCCGTTAGTTTTCACCACTTCTATACTCAATTCCTAAATCCAAAAGATTATGAAAATGCTTAATCCAGTTCTAATCCTTGATATTTTCCTAATTATTATTTCTGTCACCCTTCTTTTTAATCTTCCACCAGAAAAATCTGTTTACTTTTACTATTACCTTGGGGTAATACTATTCTTAATTCCACCGTGTCTTTATATTGCTATTCGTATTAATATCCATTATTTGTAATCTCCGTGTTGTAATTGGGCTTTATATTTTCTCTTATATTTTGGAGCTCTTTGCCTTATTATTCTCTTCTCGACCTCTAGTAAAGTGAGTAACGGTCCAGAATTCATAAGTACGTAACTTCGAATGAACTTTATGTTCTAAACAAGAAGGAGCGTAATAGCACTATTTGATTTGTCAAATTACCAGAATCACTGAGAATAGAACTATCAAGAATATATTTTCTTGATATGTTTAGAAATTAAGCAGAATGAAAGAGTTATGTAACATGGCACATGCTGACGTTATGATCTGTGAATCATCACGTTCCATTAGAAACTCATCATGACTTACTGTAATATAATCACGTTGATCAAGTGTCATTATATTATACTAACTCATGCATCAGTTCCCAACATTACTTCAATAACATTCATATTTTAAACTCAAAAGTTTACAGAATATAGAAACTAACAGTTTCTATATGATGTAACACTGATAGCACGAAGAGATTAATGATTTCAGATAAGAATAGTATAAAAATATCTTCAGAAATATGGAGGATATTTATAATGAAAGATACGATGATATCTTGGAATTTCTATTATCTAAGGATGGTGAAGAAAATTTGTCTGCAAGAGTTTGAAGTCAGAAGCAAAGTATTCGCTAAAGATTTCATCAGAAACAGAATCATTAGGATTCTTAATGTACAAGTTTAGTCCTTGTGATTTGTTCAAAGACTCCTTCGTAGTTTGCTCAATCAGTTTTTCAGTTTCAAACTTTTTCTGAGCTTTGCCAACATACAATTCTTTATCATCAACTTTTGGCTGTTGAGGTCATTTACAGTTTTTGTTGCTTCATTCAACTTTTCAAAATTCAGAGTATTAATTCACAGACTGGGTGCTTTTCAGAATTTCAGAATGGAAGATCATAGTTCTAAGAGATAAATGTTATATGGATACCTATAACTGTTGATGTGGAAACGTTGCGAGGCTCACAATACAGATTTGCTGATTCCCGGTAATTAGTATGGAAATTCTTGTTACAAGATGCGGATGAGTACATGATGAGACTTCAATAGATAATTATAGTGATTTGTCGAAGAGATTTAAGCCAAGGAGCAATGAGGTTGCTGGTACGTCTGTTGGTAATATGATGGAATATAAAAGGTTTTCCGGTAACAATAAAAGAGCACGCATATATATCAAAGTTATAATAAGGTTGTTTCGAATGAAAAGTTGAAGTTGACTTGCTAGAGCTGTGACAAAATTTGCTAATTCTAGAAAGGGATTGTAAAGCTTTTTTTTGGTAATAACAGCGTCAAAAGAGCTAGCACAGATAGGTGTTAAACGTTTACTCAGGTTCTGAGAGTTTTCAGGTGCATAATTATATGTATCAATCTTTTCTTCCGTAGATGAAGTGTGGTTGGTTCATCCTCTCGATTGAGGTGTTTCCAAGATGAAAGGTTTGAACGCAGATTGTAATCGTCAAGATACAATGAGGTTTAAAATGAAATCAAGTGGCAAACTTGAAGAATTGTTTAGTTTCATATGTTATAATCAATATTTTAATTCATTTTAATTGTCCAATGTCGGCAGTCCACAGCTGATAGTCCACAATTAACAGTCTAATAATTCATATATAGCTTAATATATAATATTCGAATTAATTAATACGTATCGTGACCCGTGTACATGTCTCAGACTCGATCACAACTCAAAGTATATATATTATTATAGAATCAACCTCAACCCTGTATAGAGAACTCAATCATTACTGCATATAGAGTGTCTATGGTGATTCCAAATAATATATATAGATGTGTTGATATGATATGTCAAAACCTTGTATACGTGTCCCGATATTTAAAGTGCGTAAAATAATTACAGAAATTAAATGACGATAAATAAAATTGCGAGAATTAAAATTGCGATAAATAAAATACGATAAATAAATTGCGATAAATAAAATGTAATCAGTTAGCTAGGAACAGTTAGCTAGGAACAGTTAGCGTAGATTCTTAACAAAATTTCTCATAATTAATTTGTTTGTTTCTAACAAATTTTATTTTGTCCAATGTTTTCTTCATTATGCCACTTGTTAGATTCCGATATGTTAAAATCCAAATATGAAATTTGAATGAAAATGGTTATTCTGTGTTGACGGATATGTATATCGGTGAATGTAAGTAAGATAGTAAATGACTGTTGAATCAAATTCGAAAATTGTACAGCGTAACTTATTAATGTGAAATCTAAATATTCCTCGGGTATTACCTACCCGTTAAAATATTTTCACCATTAACAGTTTGTACGAAAGAATTTTTAATTACAATCTTTATGAAAATATACTTACATATATATTTTCTTCAGATGTAATATAGATTTAATGAGTTGATATGATATTAATCTCATTTGGTTTACCGTCAAAACTAGAATACATAATCTCTATAACATTAGAGATTACATAATCGCCATGAAGAACGAAGATAGTTGATGTAGAATGATACGTAGAACGATGATTATACTCGAGGTACAGAATGAGATGTTGAGGCATGGATTGTTGATGGTATTGGTATTGATGTTGATGGTACTGTTAGTGCCGTTGATGTTGCTGAATCTGGTACGTTTTGCACCATATTTTTCAAGGCTACAACTCGGGCGCGTAGTTCGTTGACTTATTACTCCGGGATGATTGTCTGTAAGAACGGGCGAATGAATAAGGTTTAGAATTTTAGATAGAATATAATCGTGGCAAGATATTTGGGAAATGAGGGTGAAAATGGTGTTTCGGACTGGTTCACCGGTAAGTACTTCGGGTTCTTATTCAAGAAGTAAATTCGGTTGGTGAAAAGGATCGCCTTCTTCGCGTCTCCATTGATTAAGTTGACTACGAACCCATCAGATGAATTGGGGATGGATGATTGGTTGATTCTTTCTGATGACTCTGCTCTCGGAGCTCGAGTGAAACTCTATGTCGGAATAGCTGTCGGAATCTAAAGGACTCGAACTGGTTGAGGGATTCATCTCGTACAATCAGATGAAGTATTTTCGATAAGAAATAGAATATGATGTAGATTAGTACCCTACAATACATAATTTACATATGCATATATAATACTAAAATCCCATAAATTACGGAGGAATCTACGGAAGCTGTGAGGCAAAGTCTACAATAACAGGTAGGCTAAGATATAAATTATCAGATACGCTAAGATGTGAATTTTGTCTATACACTATTCATGCAATCATTGCAGTATGATATGTCTAGACTAAGAATGATAAGAAAGTGATTCTCTAAGAATGATAAGCAGGTAATTTTCGACACGAAATGATAAGCAAAACTTTTGACATGCAGACACGGTCGAAGTCCAGACTCACTAATGCATCCTAACGATTTATCAGTTATACACACTAATGCAGACCTGGTTCGCTAAGACCACCGCTCTGATACCAACTGAAGTTCCTTGTCCTAATTCATCTGGATGAAGTCAACAACATTTGATCCCAGAGCGATGATCGACTCCAAGTAATGTCCTTAAAATGAGCAAATGCACAGCGGAAGATTTCTTTCATACTTGAGAATAAACATGCTTTCAAGTGTCAACCAAAAGGTTGGTGAGTTCATAGGTTTATCTTAAAATAATAAAATTCATCATTTTGATAGACCACAAAATTTAAATGCTGCATGGTATAAATGGGCCCGAATCCTGTACCCACATGTAATGTACATGCTATATCTTTTAAATACAGTACATCTTTCTCGTGTATGAAACCATTTTCATAAATCATAGTAACCGTACACATATCTTGTGCACAAAAATAACATACACATAACCTGTGTATAAAATCATTCTCTCGATATATAACATTCACATCAACTGGTGGCAATTATCATGTCCACATAATTCAATAGTGGCAATTATCATGTCCACATAATTCAATGGTGACAATTATCATGTCCACATAATACAATAATAATCCGCAGAAATTCTGTCTGCATAATAATTCATTCGAGGAATGTTTTGCTTGTGTCTATCTCGTCAAACATTTATAAGAGCATTTAATGTATTCGCAGTTCAAAATATATTTCAAAAGCATTTAATAAAGCAGTTGTAAAAACAGAGCATGTATTCTCAGTCCCAAAAATATAAAGAGTAAAAGGGAATCAAATGAACTCACCATATTGTATTTTGTAGTAAAAATACATATGACGTCATAGAACAAGTGTAGGGTTGGCCTCGGATTCACGAACCTATATTATTTGTTTATCTATTAAAACATATAATGGAAAGCACATAATTTCATTTACTAACATATATTATTTATATTTTTGTGGTTATATAGAATTTATACTAAATTCCATTAAAAACATATACTTATATTATATTTTTAATTATATGTTATGTATAGTTATTCCTTAAAATGATAGTTTTGAAAATAAGGATTTACTAATAATAATAACTTTCTTGATATCAATGATACTAATAATAATGATATTTGTTAAAATCGATACTTATTTTAATAATAATAGTAAAACTAATAATTACAAAAATGATATTAATACCAATATTAGTGAAAAATAATAATAATTTGTATGGTTTTTATAATAACAATAATAATAATAATAATAATAATAATAATAATAATAATAATAATAATAATAATAATAATAATAATAATAATAATAACAATAATAATAATAATAATAATAATAATAATAATAATAATAATAATAATAATAATAATAATAATAATAATAATAATAATAATAATAATAATAATAATAATAATAATAAGTAAGTAAACTACCTTAAGTAAGAAATTAGCTTGCTAAAAAAAAGAAATGACTCAGCTCAGATTCGATCCTACGACCTCCCATTCACCCATCATCTCCTTAACCATCTGAACCAAATTGTTTTTCTGAATTATGTTAAACTTAATTATATGTAACCCAGTTTATGTAATTATCATATTCTTCATCCTTTTCAAATTGAAGTCGACCAAAACCCAAATCATATTCATATAATCTAATCTGTATTGAACCAGCAGCAAACACTCCAATTGCTTGGTTCATCATCATCACCAATATCACACCCTCGCCATCATCACGAAGATCATCATCATTAACTCTAATCACATTTAAAATCATTAAAGTTTATTATTTCATGTATATCATTATTATTTTTGATTCTTTTTATCGTAGCATCATGACCTCATCATCCTTTATAATAGTTTTTAACATTTCACAGTTACATCATTTTTCACGTTACCCATTTACCGTTCATCATCACTTTTCATAATCAAATCTCCTAATCATCGATATCACTTTATCATCATTTATCTCCATCCACTTAATCACCATCACTAATCCTCATTATCATATATCATTGCACAAGACCTCAAAAGAAAACTGCAGCAAAACCTTCGATTACATACAATAGGAAGTAACAAAGAAGTGATGTGAGTCTTTTGATGGGGTGATGTTAGTCTCAACCCAAGAACATTTAGAACAAGGCCCAAGTGATATAGTCCATTAGAATAAAACAACCCAAGTTGCAAAACAATTAAAGGCCTGATCTAATGATACCTTTATTAGTTTACGGTTAAAAAAAATATAGCGATTGGGAGACTGCAGCGAAAATAATTAGGTGAGTGTTTAGTTTGCATTATGGAACTCGACATAAACAATTAGGTGGGGTCTCAGTTTTCATCCTTAAAACATAAAGAATCATTCAAATTTGTAATCCATAAATCATGTCATGATCTTTATATATAATATAAACATAAATCAACAAGTGGGGTTTGTTAGAAGCTTTCGGCCAAAAATAAAAGGAGAATGAATGTTGCTGTAACCTTTTTATTTTCCATAACCCCACCATCCATCTACTCCACTCCTTAATACTTCATCAATTACCTTATTATAATAGTCATCATCATTGTTTCGGATAGTAGAAAAAGAAAATGACGGTTTAGAATCAAATGAGTGTTTTGTGAGCTTAAACAGAAAAGAAATGATGGCAGCAGTAAATATATATAAAGTATTGGTTCGTGGTGTTTTTGAAGAAGAAAGGTGAAAAGAAATGGGGGTTTTGTTGGTCACAATTGAGATATAAGGTGTAGTGAAGTTTTCTAATTCAATCTTGTGCATGTGCTATTTTGTGTGTGTGTGTATATATATATATATATATATATATATATATATATATATATATATATATATATATATATATATAAAGGTGGTGATGGGTTTGTGTGTTGTTCAAGGTGGTGATCGTAAGTAAAAGCTCACGGTGGTGGAAGGTGGTTTTGATCATGGTTTGATGGAATTGTTTGTTTCAGACTGCAAGGTAGGAAAATAAGAACGGCAGAGGTGTTGTTTGTTGAATGATTGTGGTGTAGAGCTTTGTGATGGTAGCAAGGAACGAGGTGGTGGTGGCGGTTTAGTTTGATACTAGAAGGATGATTGATTCATATAATGGGAACATGTACATATTTGAACAATTATGTTTGATTTTAATCGATTCGAATTGATTCCTGATATGGACGTTCAACTGACAAGTATATTGACAGGAACAAGAATATGAAGGAAAACAACAAAATTTGATTGTGAGTGCTAACAAATCGTACCATTTGTTGGACTAATTTCAATGATCAAATAAAGAAGTACCAATTAGTCACAGTTTGAAAAGGATGGAAACTGGAATTGTGAGTGTATATATTAATAGATGTATTTTAATCATATTTGTATAAATATATATATCAGTATACGTATTTATATATATGTATATGTATATATGTATTTATATATATTTGTTTACATATTTGATTATACCAGTATATATATAATTCATAAATTTTGGTGTTGATAATGTTATTAAGAAAAATATTAATATTAATAATAAAAATAATAAAATTATTAATAATACTATCGAAATATTAATAATAATACTAATAATAATAAGGATGATAACAAAAGTAATAACAATAATTTGACATAAAGATAATAATAATAATACAAATAATACTTAATAATAATATTACTAATTACTAATAATAACTTTTAATCATAAAATTAAAATGATGATATTAATAACAATCATAGTATTATTAATAATCATGATAATTAATTAAATATCAATCAAAATAATGATACAGTAACATTTATAAAATAATTTACATGTGTCACATTTCATATATATATATATATATATATATATATATATATATATATATATACTAAAAAAATAATAGTACCGAGTTAATATTAATATTAATATTAATGTTAGTAATACTAATGGAAGTAATAATAACAACTTATAGTATAACTTGTATTTAATATATTGAAATTATATATTATTATCTATGGATCATTTAATAATATCATATAATATTTTGACCTTTTATATATAATCTAATATATATATATATATATATATATATATATATATATATATATATATATATATATATATATATATTAGAATTCATACATATTTATTTAAAAACAATTGTTCGTGAATCGTCAGGAAAGGTCAAAGGTAATTTAATATATGAGAAAAAAATTCAAAATTTTTGATATTCAGTTTAACAGACTTTGCTTATCGTGTGGAAATCATAATAGGATAAAGTTTAAATTTGGTCAGAAATTCCCGGGTCGTCACAAAAGTGATCGTGTTATGATGATGGATAGGAGGATAACGAGATGAATTGATAAAAATAAATAATGATAGTTACGATGGAATAATGATAAATGATGTAATGATGTGGTAAAGATGATAGTTTAAGATTGGGATGATGATATAAGAGTAAGTTGATGATATTAATGATATTGAGATTGATGATGAAATGATGAAATGATTCATAGATGATGATCGTGGTAATGTTAGAGAAGAACATGATGATGTTAAATTGGGTTTAGGAAAGAAGAAGAAACAGAAACATTAGGGTTAAATAGATTCAGCCTATTAATTATATCAGAAAAGAATCAGACAAAAAAATGGTTGGAGATGTTATCGGGACGTCGCGGGTTCAAACCCGGACTCGGGCATTTTTTTAGGACTACTTCTTTGAGGTAGTTTACTTATTACTCATTTTTATTATTATTATTATTATTATTATTATTATTATTATTATTATTATTATTATTATTATTATTATTATTATTATTATTATTATTATTATTATTATTATTATTATCATTTTTAATGTAAGTAGTATTATTATTGAAACTAATTTTCTTTTTATAAAAATTATCATTTTTATTAATAGAACTATCATTATTATTATTATTATTAGAATTATCATTATTTTTATCATTATTATTTTTATTATCATTTTTATTATTTCTAACACTAATATTATTATTTTTATCATTATTATTATTAGTATTATTAATATATCAAATAAAGATTTTCTATATAAAAATATATTATTTACGTAAAACATAACTATATTAATATGTTTGTAATAAATATTAATTATCTATTTAATGTATATAAAAATAAATATAGTTAATTTAGTTATTAATGAAACGTACAAGTTACTAAAATAACAATTAATAATAATACCTAAATTCGTTCGATTACAATTATATGTGTTAATATATATATATAAATGATATAGGTTCGTAAATCAGAGGCCAACCCTGCATTGTTCAGTATCGTCGTATGAATATTTTTACTACAAAATATTGTAGAGTGAGTTTCATTTGCTCCCTTTTTAAATGCTTTTGCAACATATATTTTTGGGACTGAGAATACATGCGCTGCTTTTATAAATGTTTTATGAAATAGACACAAGTAATCGAAACTACATTCTATGGTTGGATTATCAAATCGAATATCACCCTTTTTAGTCTGGTAAACTAAGAATTAGGGAACATAAACCCTAATTGACGCGAATCCTAAAGATAGATCTATTGGGCCTAACAAACCCCATCCGGGTTACGGATGCTTTAGTACTTCAATTTTATCATGTCCGATGAGAGTCCCGGAATAATGGGGATATTCTAGACACGTTTTGTTAATGTCGATTACCAGGTGTTCACCATATGAATGATTTTTAATTCGCGGGTTACGCGTATTATTTTGTACTCGGGTTACGTGTACAATTAAATATCTGAAATCTTTTGGTCTATTAAAATTATGGAAATGATTGATTACGATAAACCTATGAACTCACCAACCTTTTGGTTGACACTTTAAAGCATGTTTATTCTCAGGTATGAAAGAAATCTTCCGCTGTGCATTTTATCATTTTAAAGATATTACATGGAGTCGCTCATGGCATACTTAGGACAGTACCTCGCAATGGGACCAAATGTTGATGACTTCGTCCAGATGGATTAGGACGGGCTATCACAGGTAGAGCCCTTAAGAATTTTCGAACATATTGCTTATCCGTGTAGATCGTACCTACAGCTTTCAAACTTGAACAAATATTGTTAAATCTAGTGTAGGCACTATCAATTTTGTCATAATCTTCAATAGCAAATTGTTCATATTTAGTTATAAGCAATTCTACTTTATTTTCTATAACTTGCAGGTTTCCATGATGAGTAACCATGATACTATCCCAAATTTCCTTAACACTACCCATCATAAAAACTATCTCATATTCTTTCCTAGGTAATGCATTAAAAATGGTCATCTTAGCTTCATAGTTTTTGCCTACTTCCACCTTATGTTCCTTAGTCCATTCTTCCTCGGGTATATATATTTTAGTTTTCTTATCATCACTAAACTTAAATTGAATATAATCACCTTTAGTAATAATGTTCCAATAGTCTATATCTTTGGAAAGGACATACGTTTCAAATCGATGCTTCCAATAATAAAATCCTTCACTTTCAAGAAGTGGAGGCCTTTGCATGGAGCATCCTTCACTATAGTTCAAGTTCTCAAATTTTTGTTCCATGATCTTAAACTCTAAGATTTGCAAAAAATTAGTTTTAATTTTGAATTAGTAATTTTTGACAAAACGTTTAGAGCAACCGCTCTGATCCCAAATGTAAGTAACTAGGGGGGTGAATAGTTACTTAGTCAATTTTTCAAAATTTTCTTTGCATTTTGTTGAACTTGAACTTGATATAGTGTGATTTGAAATGTTTGTTCTCTAATGATACTAACAATATAAATATATGTAAAACTTGTAATTAAAGAGATAAGGGAAGAGAGAACAAACACAATGATTTATAGTGGTTCGGGAAGATGTTAACTAATTTTCCTTAATCCACTCCTCAATTCTATGAATTGAGATTTTTCTTCACTATGATACTCCAAACTCGGTGGAGTGTCCAGATACAACACTAGTACTTCGATAAGCCGCAACTCATGAACTGTTACGTCCCTTTGAAGACTTCACAATCACCTATAGTTCTTACCATAAGATGAGACGACCCGTCCTAATCCATAAGTACGAATACAATAACATATGATTACATTGCGAGGTATTCGACCTCTATATGATACATTTTACAAACATTGCATTCGTTTAAAAAGACAAACTTTCATTACATCGAAAGTTGACAGGCATGCATACCATTTCATAATATCCAACTATAAATGACCTAATCTGTCATTTACTTAATCATAATCTTTATTGAATGCAACGTCTTTTAAAATATGTCATGAATGACTCCAAGTAATATCTTTAAAATGAGAAAATGCACAGCGGAAGATTCTTTAAATCCTGAGAATAAACATGCTTTAAAGTGTCAACCAAAAGGTTGGTGAGTTCATTAGTTTATCATCAATATTCATTTCCATCATTTTAATAGACCACAAGATTTTCATTTCCATTTCTCATAAATATACTTCCCATATATAGAGATAAAAATCATTCATATGGTGAACACCTGGTAATCGACCTTAACAAGATGCATATAGAATATCCCCATCAGTCCGGAACTCCCTTCGTACATGATAAATTCGAAGTACTAAAGCAGTTCAAATTCTCTGACTGGGGCTTGTTAGTGCCCATAGATCTATCTTTAGGATTCGCGTCAATTAGAGGCCAGTTCCTTAATTCTTAGATTACCAGACTAAAAAGGGGCATATTCGATTTCGATAATTCAACCATAGAATGTAGTTTCAATTACTTGCGTCTATTTCGTAAAACATTTATAAAAGCAACGCATGTATTCTCTGTCCCAAAAATATATATTGCAAAAGCATTTAAAAAGGGAGCAAATGAAACTCACGATACGATATTTTGTAGTAACAATATGCATACAACTGAACTGAACAATGCAAGGTTGTCCTCGGATTCACGAACCTATATCATATATATATATATATATATATATATATATATATATATATATATATATATATATATATATATATATATATATATATATATTAACACACATAATTAAAATCGAACAAATTTATGTATTATTCTTAGTGATATAATTATTATATTTAATAATTTATAGGCTTCCTTAATAATTTAGCTAGATATATTTACTTTATTTACTTTAGATAGATAATTATTATTTATTATAAAAATACTAATAGAGTTATGTTATATGTATTAAATATATTTTGATATAATTAATATTTATTTGGTATAATATTAATAATATTAATAATATTAATAATAATGATACTTATAATAATAATAATAATGATAATACTAATAATAATGTTAATATTGATAAAAATGATAACAATAATAAAATATATAAAATTTTTAATAACGATAGTAATAATAATAATAATAATAATATTAATAATAATAATAATATTAATATAAATGTTATTTTTAAAAAAAATGAAAGTTTTATAAAGATAATAACTTTACTAAAAAGGTTAAGTTTTAATAAAAATTACAATTTTAATAAAAATGATAACTTTGATAATTGTAGTTATAATGATACTTTTAATAGAAACAATAATAATAATAATAATAATTCTAATAAAAATGATAATTTTTGTAAAAGTGATAATAATGATAATAATTCTTAATAATAACAATACTTATTAATGATAATCATATTGATAATAGTAATGGTATTATCGACAATAATACTTATGTTAATCATAATAATAATAATGATAATAATATTTATAAAATTGATAGTAATCCTAATACTAATGATAATAATAATCATGTTATTAGTATTAGGGATAATAACAATTAATCATAATAATAATAATAATAATAATAATAATAATAATAATAATAATAATAATAATAATAATAATAATAATAATAATAATAATAATAATAATAATAATAATAATAATAATAATAATAGTAGTAGTAGAAAACTACCTCAAAGAAGTAGCCCTTAAAAATGCCCAAGTCTGGGTTTGAACCCGCGACATCCCGCTAACCCAATAACAAACCAAACGACTCCTTCATTCAAGTTTTTCTGATTTATATTAATAATTGAAACTATATAACCCTTATCTTAACATCCTTCCCTATCATCATCATCATCTTAATACTATATCATCATCATCTTAATCATTCGCACATCATCATAAATACCATCATTATCATTATCATAAACTTACCATTATTATCACAATCTTGATCATAACATAACCCTCATGATCTTTTATCATCATCATCATGTATCACGGTTTTCATAACATTCATCATATCATGCATTACGTATGATCATCATCCATTCATCCTTATTTTCGTTTCATCATAATGGTATTACTTATTATCATAAAAAAAATATCACGGATCTCTTTATCTTTATCATAACATCCCGATGTCCAAACATAATGTGATGCCCCGTCCTAATCCATCTGGATGAAGTCATTAACATTTGATCCCAGAGCGATGATCGACTCCAAGTAATGTCCTTAAAATGAGCAAATGCACAGCGGAAGATTTCTTTCATACCTGAGAATAAACATGCTTTCAAGTGTCAACCAAAAGGTTGGTGAGTTCATAAGTTTATCATAAAACAATAAAATTCATTATTTTGATAGACCACAAGATTTAAATGCTGCATGGTACAAATGGCCCGAATCCTATACCCACCTGTAATGTACATGCGATATCTTTTAAATACAATACACCTTTCTCGTGTACGAAACCATTTTCACAAATCTTAGTAACCGTACACATATCTCGTGCACAAAAACTAATACACATAACCTGTGTATAAAAATCATTCTCTCGATACATAACATTCACATTAATTGGTGGCAATTATCATGTCTACATAATTCAAGGGTGGCAATTATCATATCCACATAATTCAATGGTGGCAATTATCATGTCCACATAATTCAATGGTGGCAATTATCATGTCCACATAATTCAACGGTGACAATTATCATGTCCACATAATTCAACGATGGCAATTATCATGTCCACATAATTCATTCGAGGAATGTTTTGCTTGTGTCTATCTCGTCAAACATTTATAAAAGCATTTCATATATTCGCAGTTCAAAATATATTTCAAAAGCATGTAATAAAGCAGTTGTAAAAACAGCGCATGTATTCTCAGTCCCAAAAATGTAAAGAGTAAAAGGGAATCAAATGAACTCACAATACGATATTTTGTAGTAAAAATATTCATACGACGGAACTGAACAATGCAGGGTTAGCCTTAGATTCACGAACATATACCATTTGTATATACATTAACACATATACTCGTAATCGAACAAGTTTATATATTATATCTCAAATTTTGTATTATACTTATTTAGTTTGTGTATATATTCAAAATGTTTAATATTAATATAATTATATTGATATACATTTGATTAGTATTTTAATAAAAATACCTAACATGTTATATATGAATATATATATATATATATATATATATATATATATATATATATATATATATATATATATATATATATATATATATATATATATATATATATATATATATATATATATATATATATATATATATATATATATATATATATATATATATATATATATATAATGAATCATTTAATAATAATATTGATGATAAAAATGATAGTTTTACTAATAATGATTCTTTTAATAATAATTTAGTTGTAAAGATAATAATCTTTAATAATAACAATTCTAATGATGATAATGATAATATTAATAACATTAGTACCTATGTTAATTATAATAATAACAATAATAATAATAATAATAATAATAATAATAATAATAATAATAATAATAATAATAATAATGATAATAATAATAATAATAATAATAATAATAATAATAATAATAATAATAATAATAAGGAAATAATGAAAATAAAAAGAGAATAACTACCTCAAAGTTTTCTTAAAAAAAAAAAAATGCCCCGATCCGGGCTCGAACCCGAGACCTCTCGGTTGCACCCACACACGTCCAACCATTCCTCTACTTCTCATTTTTCTGTTGTAATTTGTAATTTAAATTTATTTAACACATGGGAACCGGTTTAACATCGTCATATATCATTATCGAATTCCATATCATGTCCATCATCATGTTTTCGTTCACCAACAGCAAGCATAACGATTTCATGGTCCAGGAACACGGCCCAACTAATAAATGAATTTGGCCCAATACCATAAATGGGTTTAGTTTGGTAATATAAACCGCAGGAAAAATTACGCTGGTAATCCTTATTTTATTTAAACCTAAATAACAAATCAACAAGTGCGTCATCTATTTCAACACTGTCGGCCATAAAGGGAAAAGGAAAGGAAACATGAAAGAATTCATCAATTGTTATTAATCATTATCTTCCTCTTCATTATTAACTTTACACCAACATCATCATCACCATTCATTTATCTTTCTCGTGTTTTTATACCCCAACAGAGGACACCGAAATAACCGTAGAGAGGCTGCAAAAACGGGCGGTTGAAAGGCTGGATTTATGTGTTGCAACCGGAAGCAAACTGGTTTATTCGATCCAAACAAGAAGAAGAAGTAAGTAATGGTTTTCAAATATAACTTTGAAAGTAATTCAATTTATCTGCAGGTGTTTGTAAACTGAAACAGAAGTGGTAACAATTAACGGGTCTAGGGGGTGATAAAAATAAGTTTGGGGTGGTGTGGGTTACGAAAATTGAAGTAGAAACTGGAGCATATCGTCATAGGGTATTTGGTGTTCGAAGGTTCTTCGAAAGAAAAATAAACAAAATATAAATAACGAGTGGTGATTTGGTTATTTATTAGTTTCGTGGAATTAGAAACAGAAACAAACCGTATAGTAGCAGATGTGAAAGTGTGGATATTTTCGAATGAAGCAGGAACTATACATCCGGTTGTGATGGAGGCTTTCGGTGGTTTTTAAACAGACACAGAAACAGAAGGAAATAGATGCAGGTTATATTAGAGTTGGTTTGTGGTCGTTGTGATTGGGACGGTTTAATGGTGACTTGGTGGTGGATTGGGTCGACTGTTTTGGACAGATAACGGATACAAAAGCAGCCGTAGCCGCAGGTATGTGGTGGTGCTCGAGCTGAAACAGAAAATAGAAGTGATATAGAGAGAGAATGAGAGTTAGAGAGATGGTGTGGTATAATGGGTGTTCAAATGGGTTTTGATCGAACATCACTTAGAATTTGGGCAGTAGAGATCAAACGGTAATGAGTAGTAGTAGGTTGTCGATGTGTTGAGTGGTGGTGAAGTTTGGTTGTGGTGATTGTTGTTTGTACAATAGAAACAGAAAATCATAAACTCTTTGGTGATAGTCGATGATGGTTATGGTTGTGATTTGAATATAAAAAAGAAAATAGAAAGCTAGTATGGTGATTTGTGGTGGAGTATGGTTGTTCTCAGGTGTTTATGGTTCTCATTGTTGCTTCAATAAAAAGACAGAGATAGATAGTTGAGAGATCATTGATATACTCCATATGGATATGTATAATAATAGATGGAATATAGATAGTGGATGTAATTGTGATTGAAACATGTAACAGAAAAGAAATGAATACAAAACTGGTGGGGTTATTACAGTCGATAGAATTAAATCATGAATAGAAGGAATAAATAAAATTAAAGGATTTGGGTGTCGATTGCTAACAAATTTCGTACACTTTTGATATGGGTATCTAACAAGAAACAAAATTTAGGAAGGTTGAAAGTGATATTCGAATGGATTGGAATCTGTCTGTATGTTTTTATATGTATAAATAATATTAATAATTAATAAATATAAATAATTCTTTTAATATTATTAATAATACTAAAAACTAATAATAATACTAATTTTAATATCAAGTATATTGATAATTGTTAATGATAGTGATAATAAGTTGTATAACAATAATCATAATAATTTAATGATTTTAGTAATAGTGATTATATTAATAATAAACATATTAATAATTAAATTCATAATTTTTCTACTACTATATATATAATTATGTTTTAAGTATCAAGTAGATAATTATATTTATTATATATTGAAACAAATAAACTCGGAGTATATCATTCAATATGTTGACAAATATTTATATCCGAAATCATGTATATTCGATATACTCTATATATTCAAAATAACAAGTTTTAGTTATTTCAATTTATCTTATATCAGATAATACTCCTTTAATATATTTAATTTATAATAATATAATTATTTACATATTTATTTATATATGCGTTTCTGTTTACAATTCAAATGTTTGTGAATCGTCAGGAACAGTCGAGGGTAAATGAATACATGAATATAGTTTCAAACTTTTCGAGACTCAACATTACAAATTTTGCTTATCGTGTCAGAAACATATCAAGATTAAAGTTTAAATTTGATAGGAAATTTTCGGGTCATCACAGTACCTACCCGTTAAAGAAATTTCGTCCCGAAATTTGATCGAGGTCGTCATGGCTAACTATAAAAATGTTTTCATGACGCATACGAGTTAGAAATTTGAGTTTTATCATTAGTGAGCAATTTAGATAAAACGATTCGATTACTTGAAGCGTATGAGTGAATCTATCGCAAAAGATTGAAATAGGAAAAGTAAAGATTCGTCTTAACTTTTGACAGAGTCAGGGTTGAATTCCGGAATTCAAGGGATATAAGGAAAATCTTTGAAATCTAAAAGATTTGATTCTTCGACGAATAAGGAAATTAAGATCTCTATAAATAAATAAGGTGATCTGCCTCGATTACTCTGTCTGATATTTCCAATATAAATTAAACTTTTTCCGTTCCATTACTCTCACCATTCCTATACTTTCTTTCTTAGTTCATACATCCAAAAGATAGTGAAAATACTTAATCCATTTCTAATCCTTGATATTTTTTTAATTATCATTTCTGTCATCCCTCTTTTCAATCTTTCCACCAGAAAAATGTGCTTACTTCTATTATTATCTTGGGATGATACTATTCTTAATTCTACCATGTCTTTATATTGCTATTCGTATTAATATCCACGGTTTGTAACCTTCAGGTTGTTATTGGGATTTAGATTTTTTTTCTTATATTTTGGATCTCTTTGCCTTTTTATTGTCTTCTCGACCTCTAGTAAAGCGAGTAACGGTCCATAATTTGTAGATATAGAGTTTCGAATGGTTATAATGTTCTAAGCAGAAAGGAACGTGATAGCACGATTTGATTTTCAAATTTATCAACATCACGGAAGATAGAACCATCAAGAATACATTTTCTTGATTTGTTCAGGAGTTAAGTAGAATGAAAGAGTCATGTAACACGGCACATGATGACGTTAGGGTCTGTGAATCATCACGTTCCATTAGAAACTCAGCATGACTTACTGTAATATAATCACATTGATCAAGTGTCATTATATTATACTAACTCATGCATCAATTTCCAACACTACTTAAAAATCATTCATAATTCAAACTCAAATTCCAAAGAAATTTAGAAACTAAAGTAGTTTCCTTTATGATGTAATATAGATAGCACGAAGTGATGAATAATTTTGGACGAGAATATTTATGGAAATATCTTCAGAAATATCGAAGATATTTATGATGATATTTTGGAATTTCTAAGTTCGATGGTTGATGAAGAAAGATTTTTCGCAAGCTTTTAACATGTGTACGGAGCAAGATATTCGTTGAAGGTTTCATCGGATCCAGAATTACTTGGATTCTTTGAATATATAGTAAGGTCCATGTATTTAGCATTGGTCTCCTTCATGGTTTGCTCAATCTGTTTTTCAGTACCAAATTTTTTCTATCGAGCGTTCCTAACACTCCCTTCTTTATCATCAAACTTTTGGCCGTTTAGATCATCTACAATTTTTCTGTTTCCTCTACATTCAATGCTATGATATGATATCTGAATCACCGGTTATCAATCCGAGGTGGTTTCATGAGACTTTTGTTTTTAGATGATTAAACGCTGATGGTAATATGGTAGAATATAAAAGGTTCCCTGGTAACAATAAAAGAGTAGGCATATATATCAAGTTGATGATAAGGTTGTTCTGAACGAAAAAGTCGAAGTTGACTTGCTGAAACTGTGACAAAATTGGCTACTTTGGAAAGGGATTGTAAGGTTATCTTCGGTAATAACAACGCCAAAGGAGCTAGCACAGATATGTATTGAACATTTAATCCGATTCAGAGTATTTTTTAGGTGCATAACTATATGCATAAATCTTTTCTTTCGTAGATGAAGTGCGGTTGGTTCATCCTCTCGATTGAGGTGTTTTGCAGGAATTATGACAGGTTTGAACGCAGATTGTAATTGTCAAGATACAAATGAGGTTTAAGATGAAATCAAGTGGCAAACTTGAAGAATTGTTTAGTTTCATATGTTATAATCAATATTTTAATTCATTTTAATTGTCCAATATTATTAGTCCTCAGTCGATAGTCCACAGTTGACAGTCCAATAATTTCATATATAGTTTAATATATAATATTCGAATTAATTAATAAATATCGTGACCCGTGTACATGTCTCAGACTCGATCACAACTCAGATTATATATATTATTGTAGAATCAACCTCAACCCTGTATAGCTAACTCCAACATTACTGCATATAGAGTGTCTATGGTTATTCCAAATAATATATATAGATGCGTCGATATGATATGTCAAAACCTTGTTTACGTGTCCCGATATTTAAAGTGCGTAAAATAAATAACAGAAATTAAATGACGATAAATAAAATTGAGAGAATTAAAATTGCGATAAATAAATTGCGATAAATAAATTGCGATAAATAAAAGGTAATACGGAATTAACAGTTAGCTAGGAATAGTTAGCTAGGATTTTGTCAGCGTGGATTCTTATCAAAATTTCTCATAGTTAATTTGTTTGTTTCTAACAAATTTTATTTTGTCCAGTGTTTTCTTTATTATGCCACTTGTTGGATTCTGATAGGTCAAAATCTAAATATGAAATTGAATGAAAATGGTTATTCTGCAGTGAATGGATACGTATATCGGTGGTTGTAAGTAGGAAAGTAAATGACTGTTGAATCAGATTCGAAGAATGTAAAGTGTAACTTATTAATGTGAAATCTAAATATTCCTCGGGTATTACCTACCCGTTAAAATATTTTCATCATTAACAGTTTGTACGAAAGAATTTTTAATTACAATCTTTATGAAAAAATATATATACATATATATTTTCTTCAGATGTAATCATGGATTTAATGAGTTAATATGATATTAATCTCATTTGATTTATCTTTAGAACTAGGATATATAATCTCTAAAACATTAGAGATTACTTAATCGCCATGCAGAATGAAGATAATTGATGTAGAACGATACGTGGAACGATGATTATACTCGAGGTACAGAATGAGATGTTGAGGCGTGTGATGTTGAAACTTGAGTTGTTGGTGGTACTGGTGTTGATGTTGATAGTACTGTTAGTACTGGTGATGTTGTTGAAGCTGGTAGGTTTTACACCACGTTTTCCAAATTGATTACTCGAGCGCGAAGTTCGTTGACTTATTCTATTATTCCGGGATGATTGTCGGTCAAAACGAATGGCTGAATAAGGTTTAGAATCTAAGTTATGATATAGTCGTGGTGAGATATTCGGGAAATGAGAGTGAAAATGGTGTTTCGGATTGGTTCGCCGGTAAGTGCTTCAGGTTCTTCGCCAAGAGGGCAATTTGGTTGGTGGAAAGGATCGCCTTCTTCGCGTCTCCATTGATTAAGTTGACTACGAACCCATCAGATGAATTGAGGATGGCTGATTGGTTGGTTCATTCTGGTGATGCTGCTTCCGGAGCTTAGGTGAACACCCATGTCGGAATAGCTGTCGGAACAACTATCGAAATAGCTATCGAAATCTAAGGGACTCTAACTGGTTGAGGGATTCATCTCGTACGATTAGATGAAGGATTTTCGATAAGAAATAGATTATAGGATGTAGATTAGTACCCTGCAATACATAATTTACATATGCATATATAATACTAAAATCCCATAAGTAACGGAGGAATCTACGGAAGCTGTCAGGCAAAGGTAACAATAACAGATACGCTAAGATATGAATTTATCTATACACTGTCTATGCAATAGAGGCAGTAAGACGTGTCTAGACTTTAAGGATGATAAGCAAATAATTTTCGACACTAATGATAAGCAAAACTTTTGACATGCAGACACGGTCGAAGTCCAGACTCACCAATGCATCCTAACGACTTATCAGTTAGACATACTAATGCAAGACCTGGTTCGCTAAGACCACCGCTCTGATACCACCTGTGATGCCCCGTCCTAATCCATCTGGACGAAGTCATCAACATTTAATCCCAGAGCGATGATCGACTCCAAGTAATGTCCTTAAAATGAGCAAATGCACAGCGGAAGATTTCTTTCATACCTGAGAATAAACATGCTTTCAAGTGTCAACCAAAAGGTTGGTGAGTTCATAAGTTTATCATAAAATAATAAAATTCATTATTTTGATAGACCACAAGATTTAAATGCTGCATGGTACAAATGGGCCCGAATCCTATACCCACCTGTAATGTACATGCGATATCTTTTAAATACAATACACCTTTCTCATGTACGAAACCATTTTCACAAATCTTAGTAACCGTACACATAATCTCGTGCACAAAAACTAATACACATAACCTGTGTATAAAAATTATTCTCTCGATACATAACATTCACATCAATTGGTGGCAATTATCATGTCCACATAATTCAATGGTGGCAATTATCATATCCATATAATTCAATGGTGGCAATTATCATGTCCACATAATTCAACGGTGGCAATTATCATGTCCACATAATTCAACGGTGACAATTATCATGTCCACATAATTCAACTGTGGCACTTATCATGTCCACATAATTCATTCGAGGAATGTTTTGCTTGTGTCTATCGCGTCAAATATTTATAAAAGCATTTCATGTATTCGCAGTTCAAAATATATTTCAAAAGCATGTAATAAAGTAGTTGTAAAAATAGCGCATGTATTCTCAGTCCCAAAAATGTAAAGAGTAAAAGGAAATCAAATGAACTCACAATACGATATTTTGTAGTAAAAATATTCATACAACGGAACTGAACAATGTAGGGTTGGCCTTAGATTCACGAACCTATACCATTTGTATATACATTAACACATATACTCGTAATCGAACAAGTTTATATATTATATCTCAAATTTTGTATTATACTTATTTAGTTTGTGTATATATTCAAAATGTTTAATATTTATATAATTATATTGATATATATTTGATTAGTATTTTAATAAAAATACCTAACATGTTATATATGAATATATATATATATATATATATATATATATATATATATATATATATATATATATATATATATATATATATATATATATATATATATATATATATATATATATATATATATATATATATATAAACTTTGTTAGTTTGATTAAAAACATACTTACAACCTTAATAATATCTTTAAAACTTTCATTTTCATAAACGTAATTATTTTTAGTAATGTTGATATAGATACTGCTGATAATAATAATAATGATAGTTTTAATGAAAACAAGATAATAATTTTGGTAAAAATAATCATAGTAATAATAATAACTATATTAATAATGATAATATCAGTATCTTTTAATATAATGAATCATTTAATAATAATAATGATGATAAAAATGATAGTTTTACTAATAATGATTCTTTTAATAATAATTTAGTTGTAAATATAATAATTTTTAATAATAATAATTCTAATGATGATAATGATAATATTAATAACATTAGTACCTATGTTAATAATAATAATAATAATAATGATAATAATAATAATAATAATAATAATAATAATAATAATAATAATAATAATAATAATAATAATAATAATAATAATAATAATAATAATAATAATAATAATAATAATAATAATAATAATAATAATAATAATAATAATAAGGAAATAATGAAAATAAAAAGAGAATAACTACCTCAAAGTTTTTCTTAAAAAAAACGCCCCGAATCGGCCTCGAACCCAAGACCTCTCAGTTGCACCCACACACGTCCACCCATACCTCTACTTCCCATTTTTCTGTTGTAATTTGCAATTTAAATTTATTTAACACATGGGAACCGGTTTAACATCGTCATATATCATTATCGAATTCCATATCATATCCATCATCATGTTTTCGTTCACTAACAGCATGCATAACAATTTCATGGTCCAGGAACACGGCCCAACTAACAAATGAATTTGGCCCAATACCATAAATGGGTTTAGTTTGGTAATATAAACCGCAGGAAAAATTACGCTGGTAATCCTTATTTTATTTAAACCTAAATCACAAATTAACAAGTGCGTTATCTGTTTCAACACTGTCGGCCATAAAGGGAAAAGGAAAGGAAACGTGAAAGAATTCATCAATTGTTATTAATCATTATCTTCCTCTTCATTATTAACTTTACACCAACATCATCATCACCATTCATTCATCTTTCTCGTGTTTTTAAACCCCAACAGAGGACAACGAAATAACCATAGAGAGGCTGCAAAAACAGGCGGTTGAAAGGCTGGATTTATGTGTTGCAATCGGAAGCAAACTGGTTTATTCGATCCAAACAAGAATAAGAAGTAAGTAATGGTTTTCAAATATAACTTTGAAAGTAATTCAATTTGTCTGCAGGTGTTTGTAAACTGAAACAGAAGTGGTAACAATTAACGGGTCTAGGGGGTGATAAAAATAAGTTTGGGGTGGTGTGGGTTACGAAAATTGAAGTAGAAACTAGAGCATATCGTCATAGGGTATTTGGTGTTCGAAGGTTCTTCCAAAGAAAAATAAAAAAAAAATAAATAACGAGTGGTGTTTTGGTTATTTATTAGTTTCGTGGAATTAGAAACACAAACAAACAGTATAGTAGCAGATGTGAAAGTGTGGATATTTTCGAATGAAGCAGGAACTATACATCAGGTTGTGATGGAGGCTTTCAATGGTTTTTAAACAAACACAGAAACAGAAGGAAACAGATGCAGGTTATATTAGAGTTGGTTTGTGGTGGTTGTGATTGGGACGGTTTAATGGTGACTTGGTGGTGGATTGGGTCGACTGTTTTGGACAGATAACTGATACAAAAGCAGCCGTAGCCGCAGGTAAGTGGTGGTGCTCTAGCTGAAACAGAAAATAGAAGTGATATAGAGAGAGAATGAGATTTAGAGAGATGGTGTGGTATAATGGGTGTTCAAATGAGTTTTGATCGAACATCACTTAGAATTTGGGCAGTAGAGATCAAACGGTAATGAGTAGTAGTAGGTTGTCGATGTGTTGAGTGGTGGTGAAGTTTGGTTGTGGTGATTGTTGTTTGTACAATAGAAACAGAAAATCATAAACGCTTTGGTGATAGTCGATGATGGTTATGGTTGTGATTTGAATATCAAAAAGAAAACAGAAAGCTAGTATGGTGATTTGTGGTGGTCTGGTGGAGTATGGTTGTTCTCAGGTGTTTAAGGTTCTCATTATTGCTTCAATAAAAAGACAGAGATAGATAGTTGAGATATCATTGATATACTCCATATGGATATGTATAATAATAGATGGAATATAGATAGTGGATGTAATTGTGATTGAATCATGTAACAGAAAAGAAATGAATACAAAACTGGTGGGGTTATTACAGTCGATAGAATTAAATCATGAACAGAAGGAATAAAGAAAATTAAGGGATTTGGGTGTCGATTGCTAACAAATTTCGTACACTTTTGATATGGGTATCTAACAAGAAACAAAATTTAGGAAGGTTGAAAGTGATATTCGAATGGATTGGAATTCGTGTGTATGTTTTTATATGTATAAATAATATTAATAATTAATAAATATAAATAATTCTTTTAATATTATTAATAATACTAAAAACTAATAATAATACTAATTTTAATATCAAGTATATTGATAATTGTTAATGATAGTGATAATAAGTTGTATAACAATAATCATAATAATTTAATGATTTTAGTAATAGTGATTATATTAATAATAATCATATTAATAATTAAATTCATAATTTTTCTACTACTATATATATAATTATGTTTTAAGTATCAAGTAGATAATTATATTTATTATATATTGAAACAAATAAACTCGGAGTATATCATTCAATATGTTGACAAATATTTATATCCGAAATCATGTATATTCGATATACTCTATATATTCAAAATAACAAGTTTTAGTTATTTCAATTTATCTTATATCAGATAATAGTCCTTTAATATATTTAATTTATAATAATATAATTATTTACATATTTATTTTTATATGCGTTTCTATTTACAATTCAAATGTTCGTGAATCGTCAGGAACAGTCGAGGGTAAATGAATACATGAATATAGTTTCAAACTTTTCGAGACTCAACATTACAAATTTTGCTTATCGTGTCGGAAACATATCAAGATTAAAGTTTAAATTTGATCGGAAATTTCCGGGTCATCACACATAAGTGGATCATGGCCAATCTCACGGCCCAATAACATAATTAATTCAAATGGTCCTATAAATAAATTAAGATCTCGGCCCAATATACTAACCCATTTATTCGGTGTCCATATACAAATATATCATATATAAAAGCCCAAGTCCTGTTAAAATTTTGTAATAGGGTTCGGCTGATATTGTTTAATGAACGTGTGGTAACCTGCTTAACAGTTGTCGGCCACCAAAGCCATAAATCATGCACTAGCAGTTGAGTAAAAGAACCAGGTGGCAATTTGTGCTAGGATAAAGGTAGTGCTCGTACAGGGAATAGAATTATACCATTGGATAGTAAAAGAACAAATCAAAAGCAATTGCCATCGAGATATCATTACATCTAAACAAGCAGATGGTGCTCATAAAAATAGGACCAAAACAATAAACGCAGGTTGAAGCGACCTGTCATAATCCATAAGGACGAATACAATAACATATGGTTACATTGCAAGGTATTTGACCTCTATATGATACATTTTACAAACATTGCATTCGTTTTCAAAAGACAAACTTTCATTTCATCGAAAGTTGACAGGCATGCATACCATTTCATAATATCCAAACTATAAATGACCTAATCTGTCATTTACTTAATAATAATCTTTATTGAACTCAACGACTTGAATGCAACGTCTTTTGAAATATGCCATGAATGACTCCAAATAATATCTTTAAAATGAGGAAATGCACAGCGAAAGATTTCTTTATTACCTGAGAATAAACATGCTTAAAAGTGTCAACCAAAAAGTTGGTGAGTTCATTAGTTTATCGTAATTAATCATTTCTATAATTTTAATAGACCACAAGATTTCATTTTCATAAACAATCTTACACTCGCAAGTGTATAAAAATCATTCATATGATGGACACCTGGTAACCAAACTAACAAGGATGCATATAGAATATCCCCGCATACTCGCAAGTATGTTATATAACGGCAATCACAATCACCTTTTTAAATCGAAGTACTAAAGCATTCCAAATTCCAGAATGGGGTTTGTTAGGCCCATAAATCTATCTTTAGGATTCGCGTCAATTAGGGGCAATTTCCCTAATTCTTAGGTTACCAGACTTGAAGGGGCGATATTCGATTTAATAATCCAACCATAGAATGTAGTTTCGCGTACTTGTGTCTATTTTGTAAAACATTCATAAAAACAGCGCATGTATTCTCAGTTCCAAAAATGTAAAGAGTAAAAGGGATCATATGAAACTCACAATACTGTATTTCGTAGTAAATATGCATATGATAGCATTGAACAAGTGCAAGGTTAGCCTCGGATTCACGAACCTATATTAACTATATATATATATATATATATATATATATATATATATATATATATATATATATATATATATATATATATATATATATATAGTTAATATATATATATGTTGATCAATATTTGTCTAACAATTTAGGTCAAGTCATAGTGTATCACAATCTTAATGCTCGAGATCGATATGCAAAAGTCAACTTGATCCTAAATGACTTCCAAAATCTATACATGATTATTATATAACTTAAATATAGTCGTTTTATTAATTTAATATATTTAATAGATTTTATTATGGTAAATAATATAATTCATTTTTTTTAATAAATAAAATTTTATATTAAAATTTATATAATAAGAATATACTTTTATATATATTAAGTAATAAAATTTATAAAGTTCATTTAATATCATAAAAATATAATGATAAATATTATTAATGTAATTATATTACATGTGGAAAAAATATTTTTGTATCACATATTGATTTGATAAAATAATATCGATAATAATAATAATAAGGGAAAGTTGTATTATTTTGTAATAGTAATTATTATTATTCTACTAATAAAAATAAAAATATTTATATTTACTAATGATTATAATAAAATGATAATTCTAATCATGGAAATCTTAATAATAGCAATACTTTTTAATATTAACCGTAATAATAATATTTTATATAAAAAATAATAATTCTATTTAAAATGATAATTTTAAATAATAATAATACTAAAATGATAATACTAATGATATTTTATAATAACAATGATATTTCTATTAAAAATGATGATTTTAATAAAAATGATGGTTTTAATATTAGTGATACTTTTAATAATAATAATGACGATAAAAATAATAAAATGATAGTTTTGATAAAAAAAATATTAATTATTTTAATAATAATAATAATAATAATAATAATAATAATAATAATAATAATAATAATAATAATAATAATAATAATATTGATTATTAGATAATAATAATAATAACAATAATAACGACGATAATGATAACGATAACGATAACGATAACCATTTTAACAATAATACTTTAAAATTATAGATAATTCAATTGACTATAACTTTTAATCCGTTCATCGAAACCATACGCTTTCTAAATGAAAAGTTATTAATTTCTCGCCAGCTTTCCAACGACATGCATAATATATACCTTATCCTAGTAGCATATGTATTAAACTCATGATCTATCATAAACTATTTAACGACAAAATTAAACATACAAGCATACATAATCATATATACTCGAGCACTAGTCAGGGATA
Source organism: Rutidosis leptorrhynchoides (assembly GCF_046630445.1). Classification (NCBI taxonomy): domain Eukaryota; kingdom Viridiplantae; phylum Streptophyta; class Magnoliopsida; order Asterales; family Asteraceae; genus Rutidosis; species Rutidosis leptorrhynchoides. The sequence goes on from NC_092335.1 coordinate 268,444,083, forward strand.
CAATATTAATATATAAAAGTTAAGTTATGAGTGCTCACGTATCAATATTGAGATTCAATATTGTAGAAAAGTACGTAGACGCAACGGAGACGATAAACACTAGATTGACCTCATGAGCATACCCCTGAACCAGTTTTGAAAATTCGTTTTAGATCACTCGAGCAGCACTCCGTCGTAGTATTTTATGTGTATTACTAATAATACTAACACTTCTAAGATTAATAATATTAATCTTAATAATAATAATAATACTAATCATAATAATAATAATAATTACATAAATATTACGGAGTATAGAGTGAAAGATAGATTGAATCAGAAAGCAGAAACCGAATTCATTTTATAGGAGATTCAGCCACCAACCTCCTCATGCGATTGCATGAGGATGTGAGAGGACCTTCATGCGATCGCATGATGTGACAACTCAGAAATTTTCGACCAAATTTAAACTTAATCTTTATATTATTTTGACACGATAAGCAAAGTCTGTAATGTTGAGTCTCAAAAATTTTTGGAACTATATTCATGTAATCAATTACCCTTTGACTGTGCTCGACGATTCACGAACATTTATGTGTATATAGATATGTATATATAATATATAGTTATATTAATTGAAAATGTTAACAAAGTATTAGATGTATAATACTTTACATGAACGTATTTGTTTCAATATATGTTTAATATATTTATCGACGGAATTAAAAGATAATATCAAATTATTGAATTATCAGATACATTGTGATATGAATACGGGTCTATGTTATGAGTTCCACTGTGATTTAAGAAATCTATTTTTTTTTTGATAACATTCGAAAAATGGTAAAGTGATTTATAAGTAAGAACAATTATGTCAATTAATGGAAACTAGACAAAGGCTAGTAGAGATTCCTGTTTAATTTCCAATTCATTTTTTATAATATTTTCCTCGTGACTTTGATAAGATAACTATGTTAACTTTCATTTTATTTAATATGAAAGTAAGAACATGGAGTGTAAATAACTTAGATGTTGGATATCGACAAGTTAAGTAACTCGACATTTTTCATTAAGATGATTTCATACGTTTATTTAACCTTTGGACTTTATCCCATGCTTCACCAACAAACTATAATTTAAAAACTTGAAACCTATTATGAATATAATTATACTTTTCTAAAACATTTTATGATATAACGAATTCCATTATTTTAACCTTTTAACAAAATGATTCTTAAATATATTTAGTTTTGGAAAACAAAATTATCATATTTATTTGATTTAGTTTCAGACGTACAAAAACGTTTTCAGTTTAAAAAGGACTTATTTATTATTAAAACGTATATAACTTTTATACATATCTAGAACCACTTTTGACAACTCATTACTTAACCAGTATGATAAAGATAACGATATTTATAATTTATTTTATTAAATATATATAACGAATTAAATTAATATTATATATATTTTTACGCGTATTATACGTACATAGTTTTATACTTTTACTATACTTTAACTTTACCTTTACTTTACTTTTACTTTACTTTAAATTTAATAATTCACTTTAATAATTCATACTTTAATAATTCACTTTAATAAATAATACTTTAATAATTCACTTTATTAATTCATACTTTAATAATTCACTTTAATAATACATACTTTAATAATTCAAAAATCTATTATAAATAGAATTCAATAGGTTTCATTATTTCATAGAAACTTGAAAATATATTTCTCTAAACTCTCTCAATCAATTTATATATATATATATATATATATATATATATATATATATATATATATATACTCTGTATTATTTCAAGATATTATTAGTATACATAAAATACTACGACGAGGTTCTGCTCGCATGTTTTCAATATGGGTTAGGGCTAAGGAAATTATGGGTTATAGCTATGGAGGTTATGGATAATGTTCGGGAGTATGCTCATGAGGTCAAACTAGTGTTTATCATCTCCGTTGCGTCTACATACTTTCCTGCAATATTGAATCACAATATTGATACGTGAGCACTCATAACTTAACTTTTATATATTAGTAATGTATCCCTGACTAGTGCTCGAGTATATATAATTATGCATGCTTGTATGTTTAATTTTGTCGTTAAATAGTTTATGATAGATCATGAGTTTAATACACATACTACTAAGATAAGGTATATTATATGCATGTCATTGGAAAGCTGGCGAAAAATCAATAACTTTTCATTTAGATATCGAATAGTTTCGATGAACGGATTAAAAGATGTAGTCAATTGAATTATCTATAATTTTAAGTATTATTGTTATAATAATTATTATTATTACTATCTTCGTTATTATCGTCATTATTATTATTATCTAAATAATAATAATTATTATTATTATCATTATCATTATTAGTATAAATATTATCATTAAAAATTGTTATTGTTATTACTATCATTATTATCATTAAAAGCTATTGTTAATGTTATTGATAATATTAATATTATTATTAGTATTATCATTAATATTTATTATTACTAGTATCATTATCAATTAAAACTAATATTAGTATCATCTAATTATTATGACTAATATTATTATCAATATTATGAATGCGATTTAAAAGAGGACTAAAATCTATTAAACAAATCGATTAGGAAATAACGACTATAAGTATCATAATGAAATTAAAATATTGTATGATTTGATTTAAGAGAAAAATATCCTTTTTCATTATTTTTATCATTATTATTATTATTATTAAAAGTATCATTTATATTAAAACTATCATTTTTATTAAAATTATCATTTTCAATAGAAATGTCATTGTTATTATAAAATATCATTTTTATTATCATTTTAGTATATTAAAAATTATCATTTTGAATAGAATTATTACTATTATATAAGATATTATTATTATTACAGTTAATATTAAAAAGTATCGTCATAATTATCATGATTAGAATTATCATTTTATCATAATTAATATCATCATTTGTAAATATAAATATTGTTATTATTATTAGTAGAATAATAATAATAATAATAATAATTATTATTATTATTACAAAATAATACAACTGTTACTTATTATTATTATTATCAATATTATTTTATCAAACAAATATGTGATACAAAGATATTTTTACCACACGTAATATAATTACATTAATAATACATACCACCATGTTTTTATAATATTGAGTGAACTGTATAAATTTTATTACTTAAAATATATAAAAGTATATTTTTATATATAAATTTTAATATAAATTTTTATTTATTAATAAATGACTTGTATTATTATTTACGCTAATAAAATTTGATAAATATATTTAAATATATATAACAACTATATTTAAGCTATATAATAAACACGTATGAATTTTTGGAAGTCATTTTGGGTCAAATTGATTTTTGTTGACTTTTACATGATAATCTCGAGCATTAGGATTGTGATACACTACGATTTGACCTGAATTTGTTAGACATATATTGACCAATATATAAATATATATACTTAATACAGGTTCGTGAATCCGAGGTCAACCTTGCACTTGTTCAATGACGTCATATGTATTTTTACTATGAAATACAGTATAGTGAGTATCATTTATTCCCTTTTTAAATGCTTTTGCAATATACATTTTTGGGACTGAGAATACATGCACATTTATAAATGTTTGACGAAATAGACACATGTAATCGAAACTACATTCTATGGTTGAATTGTTATACCGGATATCGCCCTTGTTGAACTTGGTAGCCTAAGAATTGGTGTTTATTATAATTGCCACCAATTGACGCGAATCCTAAAGATAGATCCATGGGCTTTGACACGCCCCAGTCAGAGAATTTGAACTGCTTTAGTACTTCGATGTTTATATGTTTAGGGATATTCTAGATGCATTTTTTTAATGTCGGTTACCAGGTGTTCAATCCATATAAATGAATTTTAAACACTTGCGAGTGTAAGATTATTGAATAAATGAAATCTTGTGGTCTATTAAAATTATGGAAATGATTGATTACGATAAAATAATGAACTCACTAAATCTTTTGGTTGACACTTTAAAGCATGTTTATTCTCAAGTATTAAAGAAATCTTCTGCTGTGCATTAACTCATTTTAAGGATATTACTTGGAGTCATTCATGGCATATTTCGAAAGACGTTACATTCGAGTCGTTGAGTTCATCAAGATTATTATTAAGTCAATTATAGTTGGATGTATTATGAAATGGTATTCATGCTATCAATTTTCGATGTAAAGAAAGTTTGTCTTTTAAAAACGAATGCAATGTTTGTAAAATGTATCATATAGAGGTCAAATACCTCGCGATGTAATTAACTATTGTGAATCGTTTATAATGTATATGAACGGGGCATTTCAGTTGGTATCAGAGCGGTGGTCTTAGCAAACCAGGTCTGCATTAGTGTGTCTAACTGATAGTCGTTAGGATGCATTAGTGAGTCTGGACTTCGACCGTGTCCGCATGTCAAAAGTTTTGCTTATCATTTTTGTCAGAAATTGCTTGCTTATCACTCTTAGTCTAGACACATCTTATTGAATTGATTGCATGAATAGTGTATAGAAAAATTCATATCTTAGCGTATCTACTAATTCATAACTTAGCGTATCTGTTACTGTAAACTTTGCCTGACATATTTCGTAAATTCCTCTGTAATCTACGAAAAATTTGCTATATATATATATATATATATATATATATATATATATATATATATATATATATATATATATATATATCCTATGTAATTAGAATACCACCCGATAGCCGGAAAATCATTTCATATCGAAAAATCCTTTATTCAATCGTACGAAATGGAATTCGGCATTAGTTCAAGTCCCTCGGATTCCGAAATGGAATCCCACTCAAGCTCCGAAAGCAGTGTGACCGGAATGGATCAACCAATTAGCCATCATCTATTCTGGATGAATTGGGGATGGGTTCATAGCCTCCTTAATCATTGGAGACAAGAAGAAGGCGATCCTTTCCATCCACCACATTGTCCTCTTGGCGAAGAACCTGAAGCACTTACCGGCGAACCTATCCGAAATAGCATTTTCTCTCTCATTTCCAGAGTATATCGTCATGATTATATAAATTATAGATTTTATTTATCCGCTCGTCCGAACCGACAATCACCCCGGTGTAATAAAAGAAGTCAACGAGCTTCGCGCTCGGGTAGTGGCTTTAGAAAATATGGTGCAAAGTTTACAAACACCAGCAGCAACACCAGTAGCATAACCAGTACCACCATCAGCAACACCAACAGTACCATCACCACCACTAACAGTAACATCCGCATCCCACACTTCAACATCACAACCTATATCCCATGAGCACCAATGTCATACGCTCTGTAGATACCAAGGAATACCAACAACAACAAACGATGAAGTATTGATTCATAACTTCATTGGAGAAACACTCCGCAACGATTATATAGTCTCTAAAGTCTTAAAGATTATCTATTCTGGCCCTAATCATAAATCAGATGAGTGAACCAAAAGGATAGAAGGAAGAATAGAAATCCTAACAAGAATGGTGCGTGATTTACAAGCTAGACTTGTTTTACCAACAGTATCAACAGTACCATTAGCATCACCAGCACGGTCAATGCCGTCATTATCGTCAGAATCAGCAGCACCTATAACATCACAAACTCCGCCAGTTCAAGAATCACCGTGGACATCATCACTAATCAACAACACGTATATTGTATCAACGAGTTATGAAGTATTAACCCATTCCTCTGAAGGATTTATATGCATATCTTATATATACAAATTTTGAAACCATAATAAATCTTTCCGTACTAAGCTATTATGTGTGAATCTTAACTACTCGATTGATTCATATTATTAATATGCAATGATGTACGTCCTTCGTCCGTAACTTAACCATCGTTAACTACAATCTCTGTCTAAATTCAATAAATTCTAATTCATAATAAATCAAGTGTATTATTCAAATATATGTTTGATTTTACACTTTCATCAGCGATGTACTCGAAACTTTTCAAATAACATCATTTGTACCTTGCGAAGTTCACAAGAATTCCACGAACACCAACATCATTCACTGAGTAAATATCAATGAAAATGAATAATGAAGTATTGATTCATAATTTCATTTACGTTGAAGTGATAATCTACAAAGATTACGAAATTTCTAAAGTTTTTGGGATTATTCATTTCTAGTTCTAGCTGAAAATCAAATGAGCTTAATATGATATTAACTCATTAAATCTGTAATACATCTGAAGAAAATATACACATATTTTCATAAGGGCTGTAATAAAATTCTCTGTACAAAACATTACTTATGAAATATATTTTTTTTAACGAGTAGGTAATACCCGAGAAATATATAAGTTCACAAATAATATGTTACATTCTTTGAATCTGATTCAGCAAATCATCCATTATACTCCCTACTTTTACAATAATATACATCATTTCATAAAAATCAAAACGACCATACTCATTCAAGTTCAATTACATATTTTGATTTTGAAATCGCATAATTCAATTCAAGATATAACCGGTATCATCACTCTTAGATTTCTATATCTTTCAAAGCTATATTTTGACTTCAAGACTGTGCTAGAACATCATATGTATATTAACGGCTTCAATCTGTGTTCAAACCCTGCGAAATTCCTGAAGACACTTCAAATAATGAACAATCGAGATGATGATCCAACCACATGTTACCCACAGTTATGTATCTGAAAAATCCTCTAAACCAAAGTCATAGTTTAACACGTATCCGTGTCAGACCCTTTGGCATTTACTAGCTAAAATAACCTTTCAATTTCTCTCCAAAGTAGTCAGCTTTGTCACAGCTCCATCAAGTCAACTTCAACTTTTCAGTTGAAGCAGTTTTATTATAACCTCGATATATAGGTTGCCCTTTCGCCATTGTTACCAGGGAGCCATTTATGTTCCACCACATTAGCAATAAACTTATTAACAACTTTACTAATCTTTGATTTTTCGAAAAATCATTTACTCATCTGCATCTTGTAATGAGAATTGCCATACGAATCATTGGGAATTAGCAATCAGTATTTTGAAATCTCGCAGCATGTCAACGCCAACAGTTATACATATAATATCTATCTCCTGGACTTACATACTGCGAATGTGAAGTTTCTGAAAAACACCCTAAACTGCGAACTAGTTCTCGAAATTTTGAAAAGTGCAGATGAAGCAGCAAAAACTGTAAATGACCTTAACAGTAAAAAGTTGATGATAAACAATATTGTATTGGCAAAGCTCAGAAAAAAATAAGTTTTGGAACTGGAAAACGGATAGAGCAAAGTATGAAGGAGGCTGTGGACAAATCATAAAGGCTGAACCTGCCTTCAAAGAATCCAAGTGATTCAGTATCTACTGAAGTCATTAACGAATACCTTGCTCCTGACTCTAAACCCCTGTGAACAATATTCTTCATCATCCTCTGATATTAGAAATTCTAAGATATTATCGTATCTTTCATTATAAATATCCTCCATATTTCTGAAGATATTTCCATAATTATTCTATCTGAAATCATTTACCTCTTCGCACTATCTGTATTACATCATAAAAGAAACTATTTTAGTTTCTAAATTCTGAAACCTTCGAGTTCAAAATAGGAATGTTTTTGAAGAAGTGTTGGGAACTGAAGCATGAATTAGTATAATATAATGACACTTGATCAACGCGGTTATATTATAGTAAGTCATGCTGAGTTTCTAAATGGAACGTGATGATTTACAGATCATAACGTCATCATGTGCTATTTTACAGGACTCTTGCATTCTATTTAACCTCTAAAAATATCAAGAAAATAATTTCTTGATGATTCGGTCTTTTCCGAGGTATTCTGGTAATTTGACAAATCAAAATCATGCCATTACAATTTCCATCTTAGAACATTAGCCATGTTCATTCGAAACTCCATAACTACAAATTCTGGACCATTACTTGCTGTGTTTAATAAATAGAAGAGAAAACAGTGCATGAAGATCCAAAATAGAAGTTGGAGTATAAATCGTAGCAAATAGAAGAGAGCATTAACTGGAGATGATAATGATTATAAAAGACAGAAGCAGGGACTTCAAAATATAAAGGAGGATATAAAGCCCAACGACAACTCAGAAATTATAAACCATATATATCAATGCATATAGCAATATAAAGACACAGGAGAACTAAAAAACACTATAAAACCAATAGTATAGTAGAAGTAAATAGATTCTTCCAGCGGTAGATGAAAAAGAAGAATGACAGATATGAAAGTAAGAAATATATCAAGAACAGAACTAGATGAAGCATATTGAAGAATGCTTTAAACTATGAATTGAGAGAGAAAGAATAGAAGGTGTGAGTTGTGGAAATAAGAAAACGAAGGGGGTGATATAAAGTAAAATATCCGACAGAGCAATCAAAACAGATTATCGCATTTAATCAAAGCGGATCCTAATTTCCTTAATTACCGAAGAACCAAATCTTATTACGAAGATTTTCTTCTAAATTCCTTAAATTTCAGAAATCAACCGTGACTACGTCACCGGTTAAGTCAAACTTACATTTATTCATTTTCATTTTTTTATGATAGCTTCACTCGTAATGTTCACATAAATGAATAGTTTATTCCATACTACTCACTGATGATAAAACTCAAATTTCCAACTCGTATGCGTCATGAAAACATACTTATTGTCATCCATGACCATTCCACTCAAATTTCGGGACGAAATTTATTTAACGGGTAGGTACTGTGACAACCCAGAAATTTCCGACCAAATTTAAACTTAATCTTTATATTATTTTGACACGATAAGCAAAGTCTGTCATGTTTAGTCTCAAAAAGTTTTGGAACTATATTCATGTAATCAATTACCCTTTGACTGTGCTCGACGATTCATGAACATTTATGTGTATATAGATATGTATATATAATATATAGTTATATTAATTGAAAATGTTAACAAAGTATTAGCTGTTTAATATTTTACATGAACGTATTTGTTTCAATATATGTTTAATATATTTATCGACGGAGTTAAAAGATAATATCAAATTATTGAATTATCATATACATTGTGATATGATTACGGGTCTATGTTATAAGGTCCACTGTGATTTAAGAAATCTATTTTTTTTTGATAACATTCGGAAAATGGTAAAGTGATTTATAAGTAAGAACAAATATGTCAATTAACGAAAACTAGACAAGGGTTAGTAGAGATTCCTGTTTAATTTCCAATTCATGTTTTATAATATTTTCCTCATGACTTTGATAAGATAACTATGTTAACTTTCATTTTATTTAATATGAAAGTAAGAAGGTGGAGTGTAAATAACTTAGATGTTGGATATCGACAAGTTAAGTAACTCGACATTTTTCATTAAGATGATTTCATACGTTTAATTAACATTTGGACTTTATCCCATGCTTCACCAATAAACTATAATTTAAAAACTTGAAACCTATTATGAATATATATAATTCTACTTTTCTAAAACGTTTTATGATATAACGAATTCCATTATTTTAACCTTTTAGCAAAATGATTCTTAAATATATTTAGTTTTGGAAAACAAAATTATCATATTTATTTGATTTAGTTTCAGACGTACAAAAATGTTTTCAGTTTAAAAAGGACTTATTTATTATTAAAATGTATATAACTTTTATACATATCTAGAACCACTTTTGACAACTCATTACTTAACCAGTATGATAAAGATAATGATATTTATATTTTATTTTATTAAATATATATAACGAATTAAATTAATATTATATATATTTATACGCATATTATACGTACATAGTTTTATATTTTTACTATACTTTAACTTTACCTTTACCTACTTTTACTTTACTTTAACTTTAATAATTCACTTTAATAATTTATACTTTAATAATTAACTTTAATAATTAATAATTTAATAATTTACTTTAATAATTCATACTTTAATAATTCACTTTAATAATTCATACTTTAATAATTCACTTTAATAATTCAAAAATCTATTATAAATAGAATTCAATAGGTTTCATTATTTCATAAAAACTTGAAAATATATTTCTCTAAACTCTCTTAATCGATTTACATATATATATATATATATATATATATATATATATATATATATATATATATATATATATATATATATATATATATATATATATTCTGTATTATTTCAAAATATTATTAGTATACATAAAATACTACGACGAGGTTCTGCTAGCATGTTTTCAAAATGGGTTTTGCGAGTGGGATAGGGCTAAGGAAATTATGGGTTATAGCTATGGAGGTTATGGATAATGTTCGGGAGTATGCTCATGAGGTCAAACTAGTGTTTATCATCTCTGTTGCGTCTACATACTTTCCTGCAATATTGAATCACCATATTGATATGTGAGCACTCATAGCTTAACTTTTATATATTAGTAATGTATCCCTGACTAGTGCTCGAGTATATATAATTATGCATGCTTGTATGTTTAATTTCGTCGTTAAATAGTTTATGATAGATCATGAGTTTAATACACATACTACTGAGATAAGGTATATGATATGCATGTCGTTGGAAAGCTGGCGAAAAATCAATAACTTTTCATTTAGATATCGAATAGTTTCGATGAACGGATTAAAAGATGTAGTCAATTGAATTATCTATAATTTTAAGTATTATTGTTAAAATAATTATTATTATTACTATCTTTGTTATTATCGTCGTTATTCTTATTATCTAAATAATTATTATTATTATTATTATCATTATCATTATCATTATTAGTATAAATATTATCATTAAAAATTGTTATTGTTATTACTATCGTTATTATCATTAAAAGCTATTGTTAATATTATTCATAATATTAATATTATTATTAGTATTATCATTAATATTTATTATTACTAGTATCATTATCAATTAAAACTAATATTAGTATCATCTAATTATTATGACTAATATTATTATCAATATTATGAATGCGATTTAAAAGAGGACTAAAAGCTATTAAACAAATCGATTAGGAAATAACGAGTATAAGTATCATAGTGAAATTAAAATATTGTATGATATTGATTTAAGAGAAAAATATCCCTTTTCATTATTTTTATCATTATTATTATTATTATTATTATTATTATTATTATTATTATTATTATTATTAAAAGTATCATTTTTATTAAAACTATCATTTTTATTAAAATTATCATTTTTAATAGAAATGTCATTGTTATTATAAAATATCATTTTTATTATCATTTTAGTATATTAAAAATTATCATTTTGAATAGAATTATTACTATTATATAAGATATAATTATTATTACAGTTAATATTAAAAAGTATCGTTATAATTATCATGATTAGAATTATCATTTTATCATAATTAATATCATCATTTGTAAATATAAATATTGTTATTATTATTAGTAGAATAATAATAATAATAATAATTATTATTATTACAAAATAATACAACTGTTACTTATTATTATTATTATCAATATTATTTTATCAAACAAATATGTGATACAAAGATATTTTTACAACACGTAATATAATTACATTAATAATACATACCACCATGTTTTTATAATATTGAGAGAACTGTATAAATTTTATTACTTAAAATATATAAAAGTATATTTTTATATATAAATTTTAATATAAATTTTTATTTATTAATAAATGGCTTCTATTATTATTTACTCTAATAAAATTTGATAAATATATTTAAATATATATAACAGCTATATTTAAGCTATATAATAAACACGTATGAATTTTTGGAAGTCATTTTGGGTCAATTGATTTTTGCTGACTTTTACATGATAATCTCGAGCTTTAGGATTGTGATACACTACGACTTGACCTGAATTTGTTAGACATATATTGACCAATATATAAATATATATACTTAATATAGGTTCGTGAATGTGAGATCAAGCTTGCACTTGTTCAATGACGTCATTTGTATTTTTAAATGATTTTGTAATATACATTTTTGGGACTGAGAATACATGCACTTTTATAAATGTCTGACGAAATAGACACAAGTAATCGAAACTACATTCTATGGTTGAATTGTTATACCGGATATCGCCCTTGTTGAACTTGGTAGGCTAAGAATTGGTGTTTATTATAATTGCCACCAATTGACGCGAATCTTAAAGATAGATCTATGGGTTTTGACACGCCCTAGTCAGAGAATTTGAACTACTTTAGTACTTCGATGTTTATATGTTTGGGGATATTCTAGATGTATTTTGTTAATGTCAGTTACCAGGTGTTCAATCCATATGAATGAATTTTAAACACTTGCGAGTGTATGATTATTGAATAAATGAAATCTTGTGGTCTTTTAAAATTATGGAAATTATTGATTACGATAAAATAATGAACTCACCAACCTTTTGGTTGACACTTTAAAGCATGTTTATTCTCAGGTATTAAAGAAATCTTTCGCTGTGCATTAGCTCATTTTAAGGATATTACTTGGAGTAATTCATGGCATATTTCGAAAGACGTTGCATTCGAGTCGTTGATTTCATCAAGATTATTATTAAGTCAATTATAGTTGGATGTATTATAAAATGGTATGCATGCTGTCAACTTTCGATGTAAAGAAAGTTTGTCTTTTAAAAATGAATGCAATGTTTGTAAAATGTATCATATAGAGATCAAATACCTTGCGATGTAATTAACTATTGTGAATCGTTTATAATGTATATGAACGGGGCATTTCACATGAGGCCCTTACCCAGCTCACGTTCAGCAAATCAAACTTGCCGACACTTTATGTTTATAATATGTATATTATTTAATATATAATATATTTAATCTTTAGAATTGATTAAATATTATATTATATTCTCGTGAATAGTTGATTTGTAATTTTAGCATCAATGAATTGTACGTTGACGCTCGACTTACGTACCGGTTCCGGTTTTTCGAACGTCCTTTTGTACGCTTAGAAAACTTGTACTTTACGTTTCGCGACACGTACCTTTATCAATAATTAGACTTATTTCACCAATAATTATACTAATTGAAATGTAACTTATTCATTTGAGTGTTGTGGTCATTTGCTTCTATAATCCAACTTCTCGTTGTTTAATGAAATATATATAATAGTAATATTTTGAATCAAAACGTTTTATGACTAATTAAATATTTATTTTATCACTTTGTAAAATATAAATATATTTTCACTTAGAAATATAAAATTAGAAATGTTTATTTAGTAATACAATATTTAGTCTTTCAAAAACTTTTATATTTCAAAGTGATTTTAAAATCATTTACATAATAGAAAATATTATATCCTATAACGTTTACAAATTTCAAAACTTAAATAGATATAGCACTAGCGTTTATTTTAACTTCTCAAACATTTTAATTAACACAACTATAACAATCGAATCAAATAAATAAACGTTACCATCGTTTACTTATCTAACTTGAAAAAAATATATTACGTATTCATAACCACGTCTTAAGTATACGTCGCAAGTTAATTATATAATTAATTCTAATAATATATTGTCGCATGCATATATTTATACATATGTCCATTTACAAAATGGTTGTTCGAGAATTGAAGGTTACAGTCCAACGACTAAATAAATGTATGTAAACGTTGATTTACTTAACTTGTCAATATCCAATCATCTAAGTTATTTACACTCCACGTTCTTACTTTCACATAAAATGAAAGCTAAACTAGATATCTTATCAAAGTTACGAGGAAATTATTGTAAAGCATGTATTGGAGATCAAAAAAGAATCTCCACTAACCCTTGTTTAGTTCCTGTTAATGACACATTTGTTCTTACTTGTAAATCGCTTATTCATTTTCCGAATGTTGTTAAAAAGAACAGATTTCTTAAATCATAATGGACCTCACAACAGAGACCCGTAATCATATCACAACGTATCAGATACTTCAATCATTTGATATTATCTTTTTAATTCTGTCGATAAATATATTGTAACAAATACGTTCGTGTAAAATATAATACATCTAATACTTTGTTAACGTTTTCAATTAATACATATATATTATATATACATATCTATATACACATAAATCTTCGTGAATCGTCGAGCATAGTCAAAGGGTAATTGATTACATGAATATAATTCCAAAACTTTTGAGACTCAGTATTACAGACTTTGCTTATCGTGTCAGAATAATATAAAGATAAAGTTTAAATTTGGTCGGAAATTTCCGGGTTGTCACACAGGTGATGATAGTTTTATGGTTTGATGAAGATGATGGGGTTGAATGATAACGTTTAAGTGGGTTCAATGATGGTTGTCTTACTGCAGATGAAGGAAACAGAAACCACGAGTAATAGTAGATGTTTAGTAGCAACTTACAGCTGGTGTTGGGAGTATTTTGGTGCTCGAATATTAACAAAAACTATAGATGTAGCAGCAGGTGCAAACGGAAACCAAGAATCTAATTAAACTGATAACGGTGCCTGGAACAGTAGTCACAGAACAATAACAACATGACTTGTGGTGTTGGAGTTTTATGGCTATTCGAATATAACAAGAACGGTGATAAGACAATAGTAGTTGCAGGTTTATGATGGTGTTTGAATTTGGGTTTTCGAATAGCAGTAGCAAATAGAAATAGGTTGCAGTAACAACTTCAGTTTTTTATAGGAGATGAAGGTGGCGTTTATGCGGCATTTAAGGTGGTGATATTTTGTAGTCCGACTAAAATAGTAACTGGGTTTGATGGCTTTTGATTGTGGTTGATATCAAGCATATTCGTAGTAGTAGCAGTTATGGCATATAAGGTTGTTCTTTGGTGGTGACTTTGGTCAGGAAAGAAAACCGAACGGCAGCTGTAGCATATGGTTTAGTGATGGTGATCAACGATGAAGTGGTGGTGGTTTGATTATAACAGATAAATAGATGGGATAGTAGTTTGGGTTGTGGTAATATTCGAACCAGAAAACAGGAACAAGAGGGAAAGAGAGTGGTTGAGAGGCGAGGTGATCGTGTTGTGGTTGTTTATGTTGGTACCCAAACACAGAAACAGAATTAGTTTAGCCAACGGGTCTTATGGTGTTGGTTGTGGCGTGTGCTTCAGACAGAAAAAGATAATAGCTTGTAACCCGGGTTTTGGTGTTTGGCTCGTGGTCTTGGTTGATGGCAAAGAAAAGAAAAAGGAAGAACAGAAGTGTTGGTGATGAAGAAGGTGATGGAAGTGGCGATATAAGGGTTATCATGGTGTATGGTGGCAGGTGTTCATGCTCGATGGTGGCGGTTGTTTATCACGAAGAAGAAGATATATTGAGTGGTTGATCAAGGAAATAGAAAACAGAAAGATGCTACGATACTGTGTTTGTGATTGTGTGATAATTCCCCACTTACATGTATATATATAATATAGATATTATCATATATTAACCAAACAAAGAAAAACGTGTGGAGACAATAACACAATGATAATTCAACTTTTTGAATAGTAAGCAGCCACACATTTTGTTTATTTGTACCGACAGTTTTGACGAACTATTATTTCGTACCCCGTTGTTACTCAGTGGCGAATAAAAGTCTTCGGAAAAATCTCAAATTTTTACAATAATTATATTTATTTATTTTAGTCATTATGGTATAAGATTCGATCCTTGATTTGTTAAATAAAAATTACATCAACTGTCCCTCTCAATTCTAGGTAAAATATAAAAAGTTTTAAAAATTTAACAAATAGCTCCTAAGTATAGATTTAATAAGCCTATAACTTATATAACTCATTTTTTTAGATCACCGTTTATTTCAAAATCATATAAGTTTGAATTTAACTGGCATAATGTCAATCGGAATATCAAACAAGTATTACAATCATTTAATATGTATTTTTAATATACTTTTATTTATATATAGATAAGTTTTAAATAATAATTATTATAATATCATATTTTTATTTTATTTTACATAAGTAATTTTTAATAACAACAACATATAATATTTCGAATTATATTTCCAATTATTTATATATTTATATATACACACACATATTAACGTGAATCGTCGGGAATGGTCGAATGTCAAATGAATATATGAAACAGTTCAAAATTTTCGAGACTCAATATTATAGACTTTGCTTATAGTGTCGGAAACATATAAAGATCAAGTTTAAATTTGGTCGAAAATTTCCGGGTCGTAACACAAGATCCTAATGAACCATCCTAGTGAAAACACAACTATCCTCTAGATCCCTTTAAGAAGATAGTTTACAAGTAAACTTACAACTTTAAGCTTACAAGTGCTCTTGCTTGAATCACTCCAAAAGATTACAATTTAATTATAAGAATGAATCGGTAAGTATGAGAAAATATGAGTGCAAGAGGTAAGTCTTCAAATGCTTCAAGGCTTGGCTTTTATATGTAACAACCTAACCCGTAATCCATACGATAAAATTTTTATTTTTATACAACACAATTACACGCCAAATAAATATGTAACCCATTTCACGAGTTTAATTTAAAGCGCACAACAATTTATCGTTTACAAAAGGCACGAGGGCCGCGAATAAAGTTTAGTACAAGTTTGACCCATTACAAATGATAGTTTACAATCCAAACGACACTTCGAGCATGGTTTGGGACTAAACTACCCAAAACGTTAGGCCAACATCAAAACTCCAACAAAGCATCATCACGGGACACCTAATGTCCGATAACCCCCTTGCCCTTAACTGCGCCTGCATCTAAAATGATAAACAACGAGAGGGTAAGCTAACGCTTAGTGAATGCAATAATTATACAAATACATATATAACCCACTTACATGCAATCACATACACAATTACCTCATACACGCTAGCAATTTAAAAGACATACCAACGCAAGGCATAACGCTAAATCTCCAAGACCACAAGCTAGCACAACGATAACATATATAACTCGAATATTGTGAAAACACCACACAACAAACACATAACCATGGTTAACCAATAGTACAAGGAATGGTACTTCGAATTTCCCATTGGTGTTCCCAACAACCGTTAGCGTACAACGAATTATAACACTAACCCCGGAGTGGTATCGATCGCCCGAACTTTAAACCCACCCGTTACGTGTAATTTGGTATCGAACGCCCGAACTTTAAAACCACGCTACACGCCCACACACATACATGACATGGCATCGAACTCCCGAACTTAAATCCATATCATATATTAACCCGATGTGGTGTCGACCGCTCGAACTTAAACCCACATCGAATCTCGTACAAGTAAATACATTATATACACGTATGCATAATCATTCCACTCACCTCAAGATTCTTGTGGAAGCTAACCGAGCTTGCAACCCTTCAATGTAACGTACCTATTTCATTATGAATTTATTACATACAATCTAGTTGTATTAAATGCCAACTTCTATCCCTTGAGCATTTAATGACCCTATTGCATTAAATGACTCACTACACCAAAACCGCCCATTAATGACCATTCCTTGTCATAAATCACTAAAAGCTAGTGATTAGGGTCTATTAACATCAACTAACATAAACTTGGTGTATTTCATACCCATTTTACCCAATTAGTTCAACTTTGACTCATATGACCCATTTTGACACTTACACATTCAAACTTTGTCAAACATGACCTATTCACAATCTCAACAACATTTAACAAGTGTATTTAATGCTTACAACACCATTAACACTTAAAAACCCCATTTCATTAGACCAAACCCTAGGTTATGGTAATTAGGGTTTCCTTTCAACAATCTAACCCAAAAACCACCCATTTAACCCTCAAATGGGTCACACGAGTTCCATATGAACAAAACCCTAGCTTAAACTAAATGAAACTCAAAACTTAGAGTTAGAACTTACCAAGACTATGAACGTGTAGCTAGAGATACGATGAACAACTTTAATTCTTGCTCCTAGGGTTGATTCAGAACTCTTCACCTTCAAATCTCAAGATTAAACTTAGTGGGTTTTATGTTTTGGGAGGAATATGTGGAAGAAAATGGAAAAGAAAATGAGAAATGGAGAACAAGTGGTTGAGATTAAAGGCTCCAATCCGATCTATACGTGAAAAGACCAAATTGCCCCTAAACCCTATTTAATTTGAGTGGAATTCGGTGTCTGAACTGCAGATGTGCCGCGGCGCGGCTCGTTTGTCGCGGCGCGACATAAAGAAGGAAAAACCACCCTTCTTAACTCAAGTTCTGATCTGGATTTGCTTTGATTTTCGCGTCGCGGCCCCATTCCTCGCGGCGCAGCATTGGCCTGTTCCTGGTCACTTCGACAACAAATCATAAAACAAAGGTTCAAACACAAGCACAACAACTTTCACCCTTCCTATGCACGTCTAAACCTCGACCTTAAGTCTCACACGACTCGACACCAAACACGACACATTCATATACGCGTACACGCACGCATTTGAATATACCTATATATATATACACACATATACATTTATGCACTTACACCTAACTAACACTTTAGTTCATTTAATCAAATAACGAGTAAGTTATAAGCGTATTATTGATTAAGTACGTACCTTTAGACGCGCACGGGAAAACGGGGTGTTACAACTCTCCCCCACTTAAATCGGAGCGCGTCCTCGCGATCCAAGCCGCATGACACGAGGGAAGATAAACCAACACAAATTCTTCAGGCTCCTAAGTAAACTCGGAACCTTTACTACGACGCCATTGGACCTTAAAGGTCCTCACCTCTTTGTTACACAACATTTTTACCTTCTCATCGAGTGTAGCAATCGGCTCTTCAACGTATTCTAACTTGTTGTTTAGCTCAATTTCGTCTAAAGGCATCCATGAAAAATCATCCG
The DNA here is from genome assembly GCF_046630445.1 of Rutidosis leptorrhynchoides. Taxonomy (NCBI): domain Eukaryota; kingdom Viridiplantae; phylum Streptophyta; class Magnoliopsida; order Asterales; family Asteraceae; genus Rutidosis; species Rutidosis leptorrhynchoides. Next base: position 268,462,941 of record NC_092335.1, read on the forward strand.
CAAGACACTTTCGGAGATGGGAAACATGAAATGTGTTATGGATCCCCGCAAGTTCTTCAGGTAATTCCAAACGATACGCGACTTCACCAACACGAGCTAAAACTTTAAACGGCCCAATAAACCGAGGAGCTAACTTTCCTCGTTTCTGAAACCGAATAATACCCTTCCGTGGCGAAACCTTGAGCATCACCATATCACCATCTTGGAATTCGATCAAACGTCTACGCTTATCGGCATAAGACTTTTGCCTATCTTGCGCCTTTTTCAAATGTTCCCGAATCATAATGATTTTATCATTTGTCTCCAAAACCAAGTCGGAGCTCCCGACTTCCCTTTGTCCCACTTCGCCCCATCAAATCGGGGTTCGACACCTTCTACCATACAACATCTCATACGGTGGCATTCCAATACTAGAGTGAAAACTATTATTGTACGAGAATTCCACCAAAGGTAAATGTTCATCCCAACTACCACCGAAGTCAATGATACACGCACGTAACATATCCTCCAATGTTTGATTCGTACGTTCGGTTTAACCATCCGTTTGAGGATGGTACGCCGTACTCATATTTAACCTCGTACCCATATCTTCATGAAACTTCTTCCAAAATCGAGAAGTAAAACGCGTGTCCCGATCCGAAATGATAGACGCGGGAATGCCGTGTCTTGATATCACCTCTTTAATGAACATCTTCATAAGTGCCTCCGACGAAATTGCTTCTTTAATAGGAAGAAACAACGCACTCTTCGTCAATCTATCGACAATCACCCAAATAGTGTCAAATTGGGTTCTTGCCGTTTTCGGCAACTTGGTAATAAAATCCATGATAATATGCTCCCACTTCCACATCGGAATTTCTAGCGGTTGCAACTTATCATACGGCTTTTGGTGTTCGGCTTTAACTTGCAAACACGTGACGCATTGCTCAACATACTTAACAACGTCGCGTTTCGTGCCCGGCCACCAATAATCTTTCTTCAAATCATGGTACATCTTCGTCGCACCCGGATGTATGGAATACTTAGACTTGTGCGCCTCATCAAGAAGCACTTTTCAGAAATCACCCATCTTAGGCACCCACACTCTTTCTTGAAAAGAAAATAAACCACGCGAACCCATCGTAATGAATTCCGATTGCCCCATAATTCGTTCCGCATGCTTGTTGTGAACGTAAGCCTCTATTTGAATCACACCAAGTTTTTCAAGAAAATCGTTAGTAATAATCATACGTAACAATCCCAATCGTAACGCCGAGTGGTGACTCTTTCGGCTTAACGCATCCGCGACCACATTCGCGTTGCCCGGATGATAAAGTATCTCACAATCATAGTCTTTCACCACATCCATCCATCTACGTTGACGATAATTCAAATCCCGTTGATCAAAAAGATGTTTCAAACTCTTGTGATCCGAATAAATCGTACACTTGACACCATACAAGTAATGGCTCCAAATTTTTAAAGCATGGACCACCGCCGCTAATTCGAGATCATGAGTTGGGTATCTCTTTTCATGTTCCTTTAATTGGCGAGAGGTGTAAGTGATGACTTTACCTCATTGCATTAGAACACACCCGAGCCCATTCAAAGAAGCATCACAATAAACCGTCATATCATCTACACCTTCTGGCAATACTAAGACCGGAGCTTGACACAATTTCTCGTTCAACAATTGAAAAGCGATTTCTTGCTCGTTCTCCCAATTGAATCTCGTACTCTTCCTTGTCAACTTAGTTAATGGAGAAGCAATCTTTGAAAAGTCTTGGATAAACAGACGATAATAACCGGCCAATCCGAGAAAACTTCGGATTTCCGTAGGCGTAGTTGGTTGTCCCCAACTCTTCACCGTCTCTATCTTCCCCGGATCTACTTGAATGCCATTCTCGTTCACAATATGGCCAAGGAATTGAACCTCCCTTAGCCAAAATTCACATTTTTAGAACTTAGCATACAACTTCTCCTTTCGCAGCGTCTTCAACACACTACGCAAATGGTGTTCATGTTCCTTCATACTCCTCGAATAGACAAGTATGTCGTCGATGAACACAATTACCGACTTTTCCAACATAGGTTGGCACACTCGGTTCATAAGTTCCATGAATGCCGCCGGCGCATTCGTAAGACCAAAAGGCATCACCACAAACTCAAAATGCCCGTAACGCATTCGAAAGGCCGTTTTCTCAATATCTTCCTCACGAACCCGCATTTGATGATAGCCGGACCGTAGGTCAATTTTTGAGAAATACGTCGCACCTTGGAGTTGGTCAAACAAATCGTCAATCCTAGGCAACGGATAACGATTCTTGATACTTTATTCAACTCCCGATAATCAATGCACATACGCATACTTTCATCCTTCTTTTTCACGAATAAAACCGGAGCACCCCATGGCGAAGCACTCGGTCGAATAATACCCTTCTCAAGTAACTCTTGAATTTGATTCAACAATTCTTGCATTTCTGTCGGTGCTAAATAATAAGGAGTTTTAGCAATGGGAGTAGCTCCCGGAACCTACTCAATGCGAAATTCGACTTGTCTTTCCGCCGGAACACCCGGTAACTCATCCGGAAAAACATCTTCAAACTCACTTACCACCGGGATTTCACGAATGGGTGGTGGCTCATCACGAGTATCAACAACATGGGCAAGAAAACCATGCCACTGGTAACAACGAGACGACGTGCCCGTGCAAAAGTGCATATCGGCACCGGTCTCCTTCGTTTATCACCATGAATAATTAGCTCTCCCCCGCTAGGGGTCTTCACACGAACAGATTTCTCATGGCATGCAATATCAGCTCTATAACGGTCTAGCCAATCCATACCAACCACGACATCAAAATCACCCAACGTCATCGGAATGAGATCAATATTAAAGTTCTCGGAACCAAACACAACATTACAATTTTTACACACATCAACCACTAGCACCGTCTTGCCATCCGCTATTTCGACTTCTACCGGACGACTTAACTTAGCTAACGGTTTATTAAGTTTAGGCACAAATTTTGGAGACACAAACGATAAATTTGCACCGCTATCAAATAGAATCCTTGCGGGATTAGAGTTAACCATGAAAGTACCTGAAACGACTTCATTAGATTGCTTGGCTTTGTCATGGGTCATCAAATAATTACGTCTCCTAGCCGACCCTGCCGCCTTCTCTATCCTCTTAACTTGATCATTTCGGAGATCGGGGCACTCCGACTTCCGGTGCCCTTCTTTTTGACAATTAAAACACGTGATTGTATTAGTAGGCGGTTTTGAACAGTCACGAGAGTAGTGACCCTTTTGCCCACAATTGAAAAATGTGACCATGTGACCACTAGAAGCACCCCTCTTCACGCTACTGACACTTTCGGTTGCTCCCTTACTCTTCTTGTTCGAAAAACTAGAGGCTTCAAACTTTCTTTTACTTGGCGCATAACTAACTGGACTCGAAGCTTGCGCTTCAAACCCTTTTGCCACCGCCAAAAGCTTAGCGAAAGTTTCAACATGACCGATACTAATTTTACCCTTTAAATCATCTCTAAGGGTTGCATGAAAGTCTTCCATTAGCATTTGATCATTTCCCGCATACTCGGGACAAAAACATGCCTTAGCGAGAAAGTTGGTTTTAAGAGTGTTTAGGTCCATAGACCCTTGATGCATGTTCCTTAACTCGTTGTGCAATTTGGAAAGATCTGCTTGCTTACGATATTCAAGGAAAAACTCCTTCTTGAAATCCGCCCAAGATAACCCCACAAAAGCCGCATCACCCACCATATCAATCTTGCCATCGAGCCAATCTTTAGCATGGCCCCTTAACAAACTAGTAGAAAGCCTTCAACATCGGAAATCCAAGCCGCACTCTTCATGGGGTCGGGATCCCCGTGAAAGTGAGGAGGCTTAGTCGCCAAGAAGTTCTTGTAGCTAAACTCCAACTCGCCCACATTTTGAGGTCTAGGAAATCTCCTTTCAACTTCTTATTTAACGACATTAGTCATCCGTTCTTGAATCATATCAAAAATTTGTTCCAAAACCGACTCTTCGAGAATTTGCTTAACCTTTCGAGAGAAAACCAAAACATAGTTTTCTAGAGCGGCCTCTATTTTGGTGGTCATCTCGTCCGTTTCCTCCACATGAGAAGGACCACCGTTGCCATTCGTATTCGTTCCGTTTCTCATCTTCATTCTAAAGATTAAAAATGGATTAAACATCACCAACAATTTAATACACATATATACCTATGCATATGACCGTACACGCACCACATCTAGCTCGATACTTGTCGCACATCCTCGCTTGACTTGACTTGCAACCGTAATAGTGGTCACGACTCACTATTATGCTCACATGCCGTGCCATGCTCAAACGTATCACAACCATCTCGCTCGATGTTCAAAACAATAGCACATGATTAGTAATATCATATCATAGCATAGTTAGTCCACCTATGCATTAAAGAACTAATCAAAGCCCGCACCGACCCGTAGTCCTACAAGTCCCGCATATAATTCCACAACACAAAAGTCTAAGTCTAGGCGCCTATCTCAAGTCACCTAATCCCTTAGACCACGCTCTGATACCACTTGTAACAACCCAACCCGTAATCCATACGATAAAATTTTTTTTATACAACACAATTACACGCCAAATAAATATGTAACCCATTTCACGAGTTCCATTTAAAGCGCACAATAATTTATCGTTTACAAAAGGCACGAGGGCCGCGAATAAAGTTTAGTACAAGTTTGACCCATTACAAATGATAGTTTACAATCCAAACGACACTTCGAGCATGGTTTGGAACTAAACTACCCAAAACGTTAGGCCAACATCAAAACTCCAACAAAGCATCATCACGGGACACCTAATGTCCAATAACCCCCTTGCCCTTAACTGCGCCTGCATCTAAAAAGATAAACAACGAGAGGGTAAGCTAACGCTTAGTGAATGCAATAATTATACACATACATATATAACCTACTTACATGCAATCACATACACAATTACCTCACACACGCTAGCAATTTAAAAGACATACCAACGCAAGGCATAACGCTAAATCTCAAAGACCACAAGCTAGCACAACGATAACATATATAACTCGAATATTGTGAAACCACACAACAAACACATAACCATGGTTAACCAATAGTACAAGGAATGGTACTTCGAATTTCCCATTGGTGTTCCCAACAACCGTTAGCGTACAACGAATTATAACACTAACCCCAGAGTAGTATCGATCGCCCGAACTTTAAACCCACCCGTCACGTGTAATGTGGTATTGAACGCCCGAACTTTAAAACCATGCTACACGCCCACACACATACATGACATGGCATCTAACGCCCGAAATTAAATCCATATCATATATTAACCCGATGTGGTATTGACCGCCCGAACTTAAACCCACATCGAATCTCGTACAAGTAAATACATTATATACACGTATGCATAATCATTCCACTCACCTCAAGATTCTTGTGGAAGCTAACCGAGCTTGCAACCCTTCAATGTAATGTACCTATTACATTATGCATTTATTAACATACAATCTAGTTGTATTAAATGCCAACTTCTATCCCTTGAGCATTTAATGACCCTATTGCATTAAATGACTCACTACACCAAAACCGCCCATTAATGATCATTCCTTGTCATAAATCACTAAAAGCTAGTGATTAGGGTCTATTAACATCAACTAACATAAACTTTGTGTATTTCATATCCATTTTACCCAATTAGTTCAACTTTGACTCATATGACCCATTTTGACACTTACACATTCAAACTTTGTCAAACATGACCTATTCACAATCTCAACAACATTTAACAAGTGTATTTAATGCTTACAACACCATTAACACTTACAAACCCCATTTCATTAGACCAAACCCTAGGTTATGGTAATTAGGGTTTCCTTTCAACAATCTAACCCAAAAACCACCTATTTAACCCTCAAATGGGTCACACGAGTTCCATATGAACCAAACCCTAGCTTAAACTAAATGAAACTCAAAAATTAGAGTTAGAACTTACCAAGACTATGAACGTGTAGCTAGAGATACGATGAACAACTTTAATTCTTGCTCCTAGGGTTGATTCACAACTCTTCACCTTCAAATCTCAAGATTAAACTTAGTGGGTTTTATGTTTTGGGAGGAATATGTGGAAGAAAATGTAAAAGAAAATGAGAAATGGGGAACAAGTGGTTGAGATTAAAGGCTCCAATCTGATCTATACATAAAAAGACCAAATTGCCCCTAAACCCTATTTAATTTGAGTGAAATTCGGAGTCTGAACTGCAGATGTGCCGCGGCGCGGCTCGTTTGTCGCAGCGCGACATAAAGAAGGAAAAACCACCCTTCTTAACTCAAGTTCTGATCTGGATTTGCTTTGATTGTCGCGTCGCGGCCCCATTCCTCGCGGCGCGGCATTGGCCTGTTCCTGGTCACTTCGACAACAAATTTTTAAACATAAGGTTCAAACACAAGTACAACAACTTTCACCCTTCCTATGCACGTCTAAACCTCGACCTTAAGTCTCACACGACTCGACGCCAAACACGACACATTCATATACACGTACATGCACGCATTTGAATATACCTATATATATATACACACATATACATTTATGCACTTACACCTAACTAACACTTTAGTTCATTTAATCAAATAACGAGTAAGTTATAAGCGTATTATTGATTAAGTACGTACCTTTAGACGCGCACGGGAAAACGGGGTGTTACATTATAGGAAAGAGAAATCTGCCTGGAAGCTATACGGCTCGCTGTACGGTCGACCGTGGTTCGACCGTGTACCTCTGCCATCTGATTCTTATGGCCGTTTTTGTCCTTTGAAAATTGTCATTTTCCCTTGTTGAATAGCTGCAACTAAAGGCCAATTACTTCTGAAATTATCCTCATTACCCTTTATGTTTTAGACATAAGCTGGGAAGTTGACATGTCCATTAAAGAATAAAGTCTTCAATCTTTGACCATTTGTCATTGATTACCAAAAGAGGTAATTGCAGATTTTTGTCTCTTGACAAACCATTATCTTCCAAAAGCTTCATCAACCTTTCTTAATTACTTGTCATTTTGCTTATGGGAGTATCTTGCCCTTTAGAACATTGTTACAACTTAAATGAACTAGGTTGAATCTAGTGTGAACATAATAATTCTTGTTACAACTTGACTAGACTTGAACTAATTACATTCTCATACAAATAATGATACATAGAACTAATGGGAGAACAACTCTTTAATTGGGACTTTAATGACCATTATTAGTATGTTTAAATGACACTATGCATTAGGATAAAGAGATATGACACTTGAGTGTTTTAGCCTAAATCAAGCTTAAAATGTCATTAAGATGTCATAAGGTGTGATTAGTAAAAATTAACATCTTTGGGTTCAAAACTCTTTTGAGATCAAAGAGGGCAACTATTATAAGCATGTTTAAAAAGGTTTTGTAAATTATAGATGTCGGGAACTAGTCAAACTTTATTTGGTCAAAATTGATAACAGATAAAACTGCGGTCGGGCTGCGGTCGTCTGTGAAGTCAGCCATAGATTTACAGTTTTAGAAAAACTTGAACTCATTGGTACAGGACACACACGGTTGGTTTCACGGTCGACTGTAGTTCAGTCGTGTAGCTTTTTTACCAAGATAATTAGTTATGTATTGGTCTTTTGCTAGAGATAGTTTAGGCTCATGAACTCATGTCGTCCTACATATGATTAACTACTTAATTCTTGTGTGTCATCATCAAAACAAAATGATTAACCTTTGAATATTATGATTTGAATCTTAACCAACAAACAGGACTAAAGCAAAAGCTGAAATTATTTGACGCTGCTAAACTAAAAGCTGAAATTATTTAACGCGACTAAAGGAAAAGATAAAATTATTTGACGTGACTATTGCAAAAGGTGAAATTATTTGACGCGACTAAAGCAAAAGCTGAAATTATTTGACGCGACTAAAGCAAAAGCTGAAATTATTTGACGCGACTAAATAAAAAAACTATAACTGTGGCAACTATATAAGGAAGTTTATTGTGAATAGTTTTCATAACATTTCAATCTTATATCGATTCATAACCTTCAATTCTAAGAGAAAAATATGTCAAGTGTGTTTGATTTCACCATCGATCAGGTATAGTATCTCAAATAATAGTACTCTAAATTATATTATGTTATCATTTTCAAACTAACTGTCTTCAATTCAGGTGTTCAATAATCGTGAAGAGTTGATTGAATGGGTGAAGAAGGAGGCATGTTCTCATAGTCAAGTTATTGTCATCAGGAGATCGAAAAAAAATAGTTACTTAGCTAAAATTTTATTTGTGTGAGCGTGGCGGGATATTAGTGAGTAAATCAACCCTGGTAAAAAGTAAGACAAGTAAAAAAATTGATTGTAAGTTTAAAATGGTAGCAAAATTTTCAAAAAAATGGGGTTTGGTCGATAACGATGAAAGATCCAGTACATAATCATGATTGTATAATGTATATGGAAGGTCATGCATATGCAATGCAATTGACTAATGATGAGGAATGTTTAGTTAAGGATATGTCAAGTAATTATGTAAAGCCAAGTGAAATACTTGCGACGTTGAAGCAGCGGAATCCTGAAAATGTTTCTTCAAACATGACGATATATAATGCAAAAGCAAAATTTCGCACTATTAGTCAATCAAATCAGACTCCTATACAGGTAGTAATGTCATTTTTGAAGGTAAATGGGTATGACTTTCAGTATCGTAAAAATAATTCTACTAATCAATCAGAAGAATTATTTTGGATCCATCCAGTTTCATATAAAATATTCCGCACATTTTCGCATATTTTGTTGATGGATGCTACGTATAATACAAATATTTACAAGTTGCCTTTTTGAAATTTTCGGTCTTACTTCTACCGACAAAACATTTTCTATAGCATTCGTTTTGATGGATAAAGAAAAAAACTAACAACTTTATTTGGGCATTAAATTGTCTAAAGTTGGCCATTGGCGAAACGTACGAACTGCGGGTTATCGTCACAGATAGAGATTTATCTCTAACAAATGCATGTGAAAAGGTATTTGCAAGATCATATAAATTACTTTGTAGATGGCATATTTGGCAAAATATTTTTAGAAAGTGCAAAAAATATTTTGAGCCAGACATAGTTCTTACGTACACCAAACATTCTTCCCGGATCCATTATTGGATCAAATTCCAACAATGTTTCGATAGTTCGTAACTAACATACACAATGTAGTCGGTGACAGAAATTGCGGTTTTAGATCAGTAGCTTCATTTCTTGATTTTCATGAAGACCATTGGCCGCAAATTAGAAGAGAGTTGCTAGAAGAGTTAAATATTCATCATTTGGTGTACGCTAATATGTTTGGAGCAGTTGAATTATCAGAAATTTATCAAGCAATCGATCTTCCACCGAATGTTAATGCAATTTCAAGATATTAGATGATTATGCCGATAATGGATTTTCTAATTGCTTCAAGGTACAATGTGGTTTTGATATTTTTGAGCAATCGATGAGATACGACATGTTTCCCTCTTTGGTCCAGTCCACCCGTGGCACAACCACATTATATAGGTGTAATGTGTGACAACCCGGAAATTTCCAACCAAATTTAAACTTTAATCTTTATATGTTTCCGACACGATAAGCAATATTTGTTAAGTTAAATTTCAAGAATTTTAAACTATGTTCATACATTCATTCAACCTCGACCAAGTTCCAACGATTCACGAACCATTAAACGAATATGATTATATATGTATATGTGTATATATATTATAACTTGAAACGTAAATAAAATATTAGATTAAATACTTTATATGATTGTATCTGTTTCAAAATGTTTATTAATGGAATTAGAAGATAAGATCAAATGATTGAATTATCAGATATAGTAAATTATGATTACAAGTCTCTGTTGAAAGGCCCACGTTGATTTGAGAAACCTTTCCATTTTAACAATATTCGGAAAATGGTAAAGTGATTTATAAATAAGAACAAATTGTCAATCATTGAGAACTAGACAAAGGATAGTGGAAGATTGAATCTCATAAAGACTCGATTGATCTATTTAGTTTCAAACGTACAAAAACGTTTTCAGTTTAAAAAGAACTTTATTATTAAAATGTATATAACTTTTATAAATATCTACAACCACTTTTTACAACTCATTACTTAACTAGTATGATAAAGATAACGATATTTATATTTTATTTTATTAAATATATATAACGATTTAAATTAATATTATATATATTTATACGCGTATTATACGTACATAGTTTTATACTTTTACTATACTTAAACTTTACCTTTACTTTATTTTTACTTTACTTTAACTTTAATAATTCACTTTAATAATTCATACTTTAATAATTAACTTTAATAATTCATACTTTAATAATTCACTTTAATAATTCATACTTTAATAATTCACTTTAATAATTCATACTTTAATAATTCACTTTAATAATTCATACTTTAATAATTCACTTTAATAATTCATACTTTAATAATTCACTTTAATAATTCAAAAATCTATTATAAATAGAATTCAATAGGTTTCATTATTTCATAGAAACTTGAAAATATTTTTCTCTAAACTCTCTCAATCGATTTACATATATATATTTACTCCATATTATTTCAAGATATTATTAGTATACATAAAATATTACGGCGGAGTGCTGTCCGAGTGATTTCGAAATTGTTTTTCGAGTGGGATAAGATTAAGGAAATTATGGGTTATAGCTATGGAGGTGATTGAGTATGGTTCATGGGTATGCTCATGAGGTCAATATAGTGTTTATCATTTCCGTTGCGTCTACGTACCTTCCCTGCAATATTGAATCTCAATATTGATACGTGAGTACTCATAATTTAACTTTTACATACTAATAGTGTATCCCTGACTAGTGCTCGAGTATTTAGGATTATGCATGCTTGTACTTTTGATATTGCCCTTAGACAGGTTAGGTTGAATCTTGAATTAGTTACACTTGCGGTTGAGATAAGGTATAAGATATGCATGTCATTGGAAAGCTAGCGAAAAATTAAGAACTTTTCCTTTAGATATCGAATAGTTTCGAAGAACGGATTAGAAGTTATAATCAATTGAATTTTCGATATTTTTATTAAAAATGATTATTATTATCGTCGTTTTTATCGTCGTTCTAGTTTTATCTTATTATTATCATTATTATTATCTTTATCAATAAAAGGGATTTATCATTAAAAATTGTTATTTTTTTTATTATTACTATCGTTATTATCGTTAAAGTTATAATTAGTATTATTATTATTATTATCCAATTATTATTATTATTATTATTATTATTATTATGATTATTATTATTATTATTATTATTATTATTATACAATTATTATTATTATTATTATTATTAGTATTATTATTATTATTATTATTATCATTATTAATATATATATATCATTATTTAAAAATGGTTATTGTTACTGTTATTATTATTATTACTATATTATCATTAAGATAATTATTAGTATTATCGTTAATAATGTTATAGTAACTATCATTATTAATATTAGTGTAATTAAAACAAATATTTGTAACACCTAATTATTTTGATTACTATTATTATCATTATTATGAACACGATATAAAAGACGATTAAAAGCTATTAAACGAAACGATTAGGAAATAATGAGTAAGAGTATCATGATGAAATTTAAATATTATAAGATATTGATTTAGATAAAATTATCGTTCTTATTATTTTTATCATTACTATTATTATTAAAAGTATCGTTAGTATTAAAACTATCATTTTAACAAAAATTATCATTTTAATAGAAATGTCATTGTTACTATAAAATATCATTATTATTATTATTTTAAATAGAATTATTATTTTAAAGATAATATTAAAAATTATCGTAAATATTAAAGTTATCATAATTAGAATTATCGTTTTATCATAATGTCATCTTAGTAATTATAAATATTGATATTTTTATAATAATAATTATTATTACAAAATAATACAACTTTTACTTACTATCATTATAGATATTATTTTATCAAATAAATATGTGATACAAACATATTTTACTACGTGTAATAACATACTTTAATAATACCTATCATATTATCTTTATGATATTAAATGAACCCTATAAATTTTATTACTTAATATATATAAAAGTATATTTTATTATATAAATTTAATATAAAATTTTATTTATTAATAAATAAATTATATTATTTACTCTAATAGATCTTTTAAAAATATTTAAAAATATAAAATGACGATATTTAAACTATATATTAATCATGTATAGATTTTTGGAAATTATTTTGAGTCAAATTTACTTTTGTTGACTTTTGCATATTAGTCTCGAGCATTAGGATTGTGGTACACTATGACTTGACCTAATTTGTTAGACAAATATTGACCAACACATAAATATATAATTAATTTAGGTTCGTGAATCCGAGGCCAACCTTGCACTTGTTCAATGACGTTATATGTATTTTTACTACGAAATACAGTATGGTGAGTTTTCATTACTCCCTTTTCATATATATTTTTGGGACTGAGAATACATGCGCTGCTTTTATAAATGTTTTACGATATAGCCACAAGTAATCAAAATTACATTCTATGGTTGAATTATCGAAATCGAATATGCCCCTTTTTATTAAAGTCTGGTAATCTAAGAATTAGGGAACAGACACCCTAATTGACGCGAATCCTAAAGATAGATCTATTGGGCCTAACAAACCCCATCCAAAGTACCGGATGCTTTAGTACTTCGAAATTTATATCATGTCCGAAGGAGGATCCCGGAATGATAGGGGATATTCTTATATGTATCTAGTTAATGTCGGTTACCAGGTGTTCACCATATGAATGATTATTTTTGTCTCTATGCATGGGACGTATATTTATGAGAACTGGAAATGAAATTCTTGTGGTCTATTAAAATGATGGAAATAAATGATTATGATAAACTAATGAACTCGCCAACCTTTTGGTTGACACTTTAAAGCATGTTTATTCTCAGGTGTTAAAGAAATCTTCCGCTGTGTATTTGCTCATTTTAAAGATATTACTTGGAGTCTTTCATCGTATATTTCGAAGAACGTTGCATTCGAGTCATTGAGTTCATCAAAGATTATTATTAAATCAATTTATAGTTGGATAGTGGATATTATGAAATGGTATGCATGCCTGTCAATTTTCGATGTAAAGAAAGTTTGTCTTTTAAAAATGAATGCAATGTTTGTAAAATGTATCATATAGAGGTCAATTACCTCGCAATGTAATCAACTATTGTGAATCGTTTATAATGTATATGAACGGGTCCTTTCAGTTGGTATCAGAGCGGTGGTCTTAGCGAACTAGGTCTGCATTAGTGTGTCTAACAGATAAGTCGATAGGATGCATTAGTGAGTCTGGACTTCGACCGTGTCTGCATGTCAATAGTTTTGCTTATCATTTTGTGTCAAAAATTAACTACTTATCATCCTCAGAAAATTACCTGCATATCATTTTTAGTCTAAGACACGTCTTGCTGCATTGATTGCATGAATAGTGTATAGACAAAAATTCATATCTTAGCGTATCTGCTAAATCATATCTTATCGTATCTATTACTGTAAACGTTGCCTGATATATCCCGTAAATTCCTCCGTAATTTACGAAATCTTTTGTTCTATATATATGGATATTCTATGTAATTAGAATACCATCCGATAACCGAAAACCATTTCATATCGAAAAAAAAAAATCCTTATTCAATCGTACGAAATGGAATTCATCATTAATTCAAGTTCCTCGGATTTCGAAATGGAATCCCACTCCAGCTCCGAAAGCAGTGTGACCGGAATAGATCAACCAATCTGTCATCACCTATTCTGAATGAATTGGGGATGGGTTCGTAGCCTCCTCAATCATTGGAGACAAGAAGAAGGTGATCCCTTCCATCCACCACATTGCCCTCTTGATGAAGAACCTGAAGCACTTACCGGCGAACCTGTCCGAAACACCATTTTCTCGCTCATTTCCAGAGTATCTCGTCACGATTATATATTACATCAAATTTTAGATTTAATTTATCCGCTCGTCCGAACCGACAATCACCCCGGTGTAATAGAAGAAGTCAACGAGCTTCGCGCTCGGGTAGTGGCTTTGGAGAATATGGTGCAGAGATTACAAACACCAGCAGCAGCATCAGCAGCATAACCAGTAACACCATCATTAACGCCAATAGTACCATTACCACCCCAACCACAACCACGTCGTAAACCTCAACTTTACACTCTGTCCCACGAGCACCAATGTCATACGCCCTGTAGATACCAAGGAATACCAACAACAATAACCGACGAAGTATTAATTCATAACTTCATTGGAGAAACATTCCGCGCAGATTATGTAATCTCTAAAGTCTTAGAGATTATCTAATCTAGCCCTAACCATAAATCAGTTAAGCGAACCAAAATGATAGAAGGAAGAGTAGAAACCCTGACAAAAATGGTGTGTGATTAACAAGCTAAACTTGTTTTACCAACAGCATCAACAGTACCGTCAGCGTCACCAGCATCATCAGTACAATCAACATCAGAATCAACAACACATATAACATCACAAACTCCGTCAGCTCAAGAATCACTATGGACATCATTACGAATCAATAACCCGTATATTGTATCAACGAGTTATGAAGAATTAACTCATTCCCTTTGAAGAAATTATATGTATATTTTATATATTTTGAAATAAAAATAAATCTTTCCGTGCTAAGCTATTGTGTGTGAATCTTAACTACTCGGTTAATTCATATTACAAATATGCAATAATGTACGTCCTTCGGCCGCAACTTAACCAGCGTTAACTACAATCTCTGTCGCAATTCAAAAAATTCCAATTCATAATAAATCAAGTATATATTTGATTTTACACTTTCATCATCGATGTACCCGAAAATTTTCAGATAACATCATTCGTACTTTGCGAAATTCACAAGAATTCCACGAACCGAACATCATACATCAACAAATAACGAAGTATTGATTCATAATTTCAATGTCATTAAAGAAATACTGCGTAAAAGTTATGTACTTTTTAAAGCCTTTAGGGATTATTCAATTCTAGTTTCAACCGTAAATCAAATGAGTTTAATTTAACATTAACTCATTAAATCTATGTTACATCTGAAGAAAATATACACATATATATTTTCATAAAGACTGTAATAAAATTCTTTTGTACAAAATATTAATTGTGAATTTTTTTTAACGGGTAGGTAATACCCGAGAGATATATAAATTCACAATTAATATA
This sequence comes from Rutidosis leptorrhynchoides, assembly GCF_046630445.1. Taxonomy (NCBI): domain Eukaryota; kingdom Viridiplantae; phylum Streptophyta; class Magnoliopsida; order Asterales; family Asteraceae; genus Rutidosis; species Rutidosis leptorrhynchoides. Next base: position 268,478,288 of record NC_092335.1, read on the forward strand.
TTACATTCTTCGAATCTGATTCAGCAAATCATCCATTATACTCCCTACTTTCACAACAATATACATTCTTTTATAGAAATCAAAACAACCATACTCATTCAAAATTTAATTACATATTCTGATTTTGAAATCTCAAAATTCAACTTGAGATATGACCAAAATCATCACTCTTAGATCCTTACATCTTTCACAAGCTATATTTTGACTTCAAAACTGTGTTAGAACATCAAATGTATGTTAACGATTACAATTTGTGTTCAAACCCTTTGAAAATTTCTGAAGACACTTCGAATGATGAGCAATCGAGATGATGATCCAACCACATGTTACCCACAGTTATGTACCTAAAAAAAAACTCTTGAAACCAAAGTAAAAGTTTAAACAACGTATCCGCGTCAGATTCTTTAGCATTTATTAGCAAAAAATAACTTTGCGACTCCTATTCAAAGTAGCCAGTTTTGTCACAGCTCCAGCAAGTCAACTTCGACTTTTCAGTCAGACTAACCTTATTATAACCTTGAGATATACACCATCGTTACCAGGGAACCTTTTACATTCCACCACATTATTAACAGATGTATCAACAACTTCATTACCCTTTGACTTTAGCCTCTCCAAAAAGTCATTATAATTATTCATTGAAACCCCATCATTTACTCATTCGCATCTTGTAATGAGAATTTCCATACGAATCATTGGGAATTAGCAATCAGTATTTTGAAATCTCGCAGCATGTCTACGCCAACAGTTATATGTGTATATATAACGTCTATCTTCTGGACTTAATTTGAATGTGAAGATTCTGAAAAACACTTCGAACTACGAATTGGTTCTCCGAAAATGGAAAAATACTGATGAAGCAGCGAAAAAACTATAAACGACCTTAACAGTAAAAGTTTGATGATAATGAATAGGTGTGCTGGCAAAGCGCAGAAAAAGAGAAGTCTTGGAACTGGAAAACGGATTGAGCAAAGTAGGAAGGAGGCTGTGGACAAATTACAAAGACTGAACCTGACTTCAAAGGATCCAAATAATTCAGTATCTGCTGAAGTCATTAACGAATACCTTGCTCCTGACTTTAAACCCCTGCGGACAATATTCTTCATCATCCTCTGATATTAGAAATTCTAAAATATCATCATATCTTTCATTATAAATATCCTCCATGTTTCTGAAGATATTTTCTTAAAATTTTCTTAATTAAAATCATTTACCTCTTCGGGCCATCTGTATTACATCATAAAAGAAACTATTTTAGTTTCTAAATTCTGAAACATTCAAGTTTAAAATAGGAATATTTTGAAGTAGTGTTGGGAACTGAAGCATGAATTAGTATAATATAATGACACTTGATCAATGTGATTATATTACAGTAAGTCATGCTAAGTTTCTAAATGGAACGTGATGATTCACAGATCATAACATCATCATGTGCCATGTTATACGACTCTTGTATTCTATTTAACCTCTAAAATATAAAGAAAATATTTCTTGATGATTCGGCCTTTTCCAAGGTATTCTAGTAATTTGATAAGTCAAGATCGTGCCATCACAATTTCCTTCCTAGAACATTAACAATGTTCATTCTGAAATTCATATCTGTGAATTCTGGACCATTACAAGCAGTGCTTAATCGCAAGAAGAAGAAACGAAAGGACAAAACTCCGAAATAGAAATTGGGGTATAAATTGCAGCAAATAAAAGAGAGCATTAACTGTGAATGATAATGATTATAGAAGACAGAAGCAGAGACTTCGAAATATAAGGGAACATATAAAGCCCAACGACAAACCAGAAATTATAAACCATATATATCGATGCATATAACAATATAAAGACACGGGAGAACTAAAAACACTATAAATCCAAGAGTATAGTAGAAGTAAATAGATTCTTCCGGTGGTAGATGAAAAAGAAGAATGACCGATATGAAAGTTAGAAGTATATCGAGAATCAGAACTGGATGGAGCATATTGATGAATACTTTAAAATATGAGTTGAGGGAGAAAGAATAGAAGGTGATGAAACATGACTAGGAACTTAGAAATCAACAGATTTAACTCACATAATGGCGGAATAAGTGAATCAAACCCTCTAGTGAATAGGTTAAGTTTTTTTTTATTATTAATTTAGTCAAACCACAACTAAATCAAGTGTGATTAGATCAACACCTAGAGCTATTATTCACCACCTGGGTGATTTGGACTGGGAGAGAATCAGAGGAGCTCACTAGATCTGAGTGTGTATAACAAATGAGAGGCTTAACCTAAAATGAAGAACATAAGACTTTATATACCCCTGCTGTTGACTCAACCATACGATTCATTCATCACACGTACGAGTTGGCTTCATCAGCCGTACGGGTGATCACTCACTAGTGTCTTCTCATTTAGGTTGTAATTGTGACTTAGCTCAGCATCAACCGTGCGTATGAGCCTGTCAGCCGTACTAGTGAGGCTTCACTCGTACGTCTGACTAAGTCTAACATAGTCAAACATCTAAATCTCGTTCCTGCAGTTCCTGTAACCACATACAAACACGGATAGGATAATAATGAGCAATCATGGTGGCCTGTAAACTGTTGTACCTGCAATGGACGTGGGTAGATGTCTAGGGACTTGCATAAAATGCATCAACAGAAGGTGTGAGTTGTAAGGAAATGAAGGAGGTGAATTTATAAGAAAATCTCCGACAGAACAATTAAAATGGACGATCGCATTTAAAGCGGATCCTAATTCCATTGATTATCGGAGAGTCAAATCTTATTAAGAAGATTTTCTTCAAATCCCTTGAAATATGGGAATCAATCATATCTACGTCAAATGATAAGATGAATCTACACTTACTCATTTCACTCTTCTATGTTAACTTCATTCGTACTCTTCATATAAATGGATTGTTTATCCAAATTATTCGCTGATGATAAAACTCTAATTTTCAGCCCGTATGCATCATGAAAACATACTTATTATCATTCACGACCTTTCCACTCAAATTTCGGGACGAAATTTCTTTAACGGGTAGGTACTGTGACAACCCGGAAATTTCCAACCAAATTTAAACTTTAATCTTTATATGTTTCCGACACGATAAGCAATATTTGTTAAGTTAAATTTCAAGAATTTTAAACTATGTTCATACATTCATTCAACCTCGACCAAGTTCCAACGATTCACGAACCATTAAACGAATATGATTATATATGTATATGTGTATATATATTATAACTTGAAACGTAAATAAAATATTAGATTAAATACTTTATATGATTGTATCTGTTTCAAAATGTTTATTAATGGAATTAGAAGATAAGATCAAATGATTGAATTATCAGATATAGTAAATTATGATTACAAGTCTCTGTTGAAAGGCCCACGTTGATTTGAGAAATCTTTCCATTTTAACAATATTCGGAAAATGGTAAAGTGATTTATAAATAAGAATAAATTGTCAATCATTGAGAACTAGACAAAGGATAGTGGAAGATTGAATCTCATAAAGACTCGATTGATCTATTTAGTTTCAAACGTACAAAAACGTTTTCAGTTTAAAAAGAACTTTATTATTAAAATGTATATAACTTTTATAAATATCTACAACCACTTTTGACAACTCATTACTTAACTAGTATGATAAAGATAACGATATTTATATTTTATTTTATTAAATATATATAACGATTTAAATTAATATTATATATATTTATACGCGTATTATACGTACATAGTTTTATACTTTTACTATACTTAAACTTTACCTTTACTTTATTTTTACTTTACTTTAACTTTAATAATTCACTTTAATAATTCATACTTTAATAATTAACTTTAATAATTCATACTTTAATAATTCATACTTTAATAATTCACTTTAATAATTCATACTTTAATAATTCACTTTAATAATTCATACTTTAATAATTCACTTTAATAATTCATACTTTAATAATTCACTTTAATAATTCAAAAATCTATTATAAATAGAATTCAATAGGTTTCATTATTTCATAGAAACTTGAAAATATTTTTCTCTAAACTCTCTCAATCGATTTACATATATATATTTACTCCATATTATTTCAAGATATTATTAGTATACATAAAATATTACGACGGAGTGCTGTCCGAGTGATTTCGAAATTGTTTTTCGAGTGGGATAAGATTAAGGAAATTATGGGTTATAGCTATGGAGGTGATTGTGTATGGTTCATGGGTATGCTCATGAGGTCAATATAGTGTTTATCATTTCCGTTGCGTCTACGTACCTTTCCTGCAATATTGAATCTCAATATTGATACGTGAGTACTCATAATTTAACTTTTACATACTAATAGTGTATCCCTGACTAGTGCTCGAGTATTTAGGATTATGCATACTTGTACTTTTGATATTGCCCTTAGACAGGTTAGGTTGAATCTTGAATTAGTTACACTTGCGGTTGAGATAAGGTATAAGATATGCATGTCATTGGAAAGCTAGCGAAAAATTAAGAACTTTTCCTTTAGATATCGAATAGTTTCGAAGAACGGATTAGAAGTTATAATCAATTGAATTTTCGATATTTTTATTAAAAATGATTATTATTATCGTCGTTTTTATCGTCGTTCTAGTTTTATCTTATTATTATCATTATTATTATCTTTATCAATAAAAGGGATTTATCATTAAAAATTGTTATTTTTTTTATTATTACTATCGTTATTATCGTTAAAGTTATAATTATTATTATTATTATTATTATCCAATTATTATTATTATTATTATTATTATTATTATTATTATTATTATTATAATTATTATTATTATACAATTATTATTATTATTATTATTATTAGTATTATTATTATTATTATTATTATTATTATTATCATTATTAATATATATATATATATCATTATTTAAAAATGGTTATTGTTACTGTTATTATTATTATTACTATATTATCATTAAGATAATTATTAGTATTATCGTTAATAATGTTATAGTAACTATCATTATTAATATTAGTGTAATTAAAACAAATATTTGTAACACCTAATTATTTTGATTACTATTATTATCATTATTATGAACACGATATAAAAGACGATTAAAAGCTATTAAACGAAACGATTAGGAAATAATGAGTAAGAGTATCATGATGAAATTTAAATATTATAAGATATTGATTTAGATAAAATTATCGTTCTTATTATTTTTATCATTACTATTATTATTAAAAGTATCGTTAGTATTAAAACTATCATTTTAACAAAAATTATCATTTTAATAGAAATGTCATTGTTACTATAAAATATCATTATTATTATTATTTTAAATAGAATTATTATTTTAAAGATAATATTAAAAATTATCGTAAATATTAAAGTTATCATAATTAGAATTATCGTTTTATCATAATGTCATCTTAGTAATTATAAATATTGATATTTTTATAATAATAATTATTATTACAAAATAATACAACTTTTACTTACTATCATTATAGATATTATTTTATCAAATAAATATGTGATACAAACATATTTTACTACGTGTAATAACATACTTTAATAATACTTATCATATTATCTTTATGATATTAAATGAACCCTATAAATTTTATTACTTAATATATATAAAAGTATATTTTATTATATAAATTTAATATAAAATTTTATTTATTAATAAATAAATTATATTATTTACTCTAATAGATCTTTTAAAAATATTTAAAAATATAAAATGACGATATTTAAACTATATATTAATCATGTATAGATTTTTGGAAATTATTTTGAGTCAAATTTACTTTTGCTGACTTTTGCATATTAGTCTCGAGCATTAGGATTGTGGTACACTATGACTTGACCTAATTTGTTAGACAAATATTGACCAACACATAAATATATAATTAATTTAGGTTCGTGAATCCGAGGCCAACCTTGCACTTGTTCAATGACGTTATATGTATTTTTACTACGAAATACAGTATGGTGAGTTTTCATTACTCCCTTTTCATATATATTTTTGGGACTGAGAATACATGCGCTGCTTTTATAAATGTTTTACGATATAGCCACAAGTAATCAAAATTACATTCTATGGTTGAATTATCGAAATCGAATATGCCCCTTTTTATTAAAGTCTGGTAATCTAAGAATTAGGGAACAGACACCCTAATTGACGCGAATCCTAAAGATGGATCTATTGGGCCTAACAAACCCCATCCAAAGTACCGGATGCTTTAGTACTTCGAAATTTATATCATGTCCGAAGGAGGATCCCGAAATGATAGGGGATATTCTTATATGTATCTAGTTAATGTCGGTTACCAGGTGTTCACCATATGAATGATTATTTTTGTCTCTATGCATGGGATGTATATTTATGAGAACTGGAAATGAAATTCTTGTGGTCTATTAAAATGATGGAAATAAATGATTATGATAAACTAATGAACTCACCAACCTTTTGGTTGACACTTTAAAGCATGTTTATTCTCAGGTGTTAAAGAAATCTTCCGCTGTGTATTTGCTCATTTTAAAGATATTACTTGGAGTCTTTCATCGTATATTTTGAAGAACGTTGCATTCGAGTCATTGAGTTCATCAAAGATTATTATTAAATCAATTTATAGTTGGATAGTGGATAGTATGAAATGGTATGCATGCCTGTCAATTTTCGATGTAAAGAAAGTTTGTCTTTTAAAAATGAATGCAATGTTTGTAAAATGTATCATATAGAGGTCAATTACCTCGCAATGTAATCAACTATTGTGAATCGTTTATAATGTATATGAACGGGTCCTTTCATAATGACTCACGTACATGGTAATCACTTTGTGAAAGTGGAATTGCAAGGCTATTATCCAGTACCTCCAACCCATCCAAAATGGAATCCCTATAAATATGATGCCGAATGGGAACGTCCGTATAAAAATCAACAAGATATGTACCTTCAATTTAGGCGTTCCAATTATAACTCTTCTTTTGTAGATCTTGTTGATTAGAGAACGTTTATAATATTAGTTGTTATTGATTATTGTTTAATTTGTATGAGTATAACTAAGTAAAAGTATTTTATTTGTTAGTAAAAAAAAAAATACATACTTCGTATTTGACAACAAAATTTAAAAAGGTATATTTATTTAATTTATAACTAATTATTAAATTAATTATTAATTAACATAATAAATATAATTAAAAAATAAAAGAAAAAGAAAATAATTTTAAAACAAATCAAATCAATCTAGTGGATATGTCAGGTAATAATCGATGGGCATAAGGGGGATAGGGGGGTCTTTAAAAAATGAGTCTATCTTAATAAGAGTATAAGACTAAACCATTACATCATTTCTTTTCAGAACAGACCGTCACATCAGCGTTACATCAGTTTTTTCTCTCTATTTCCTCCTCAATTTTTCCATATCACATATCTATCACACATCACTCTCAACCATATCATACTTTTTCCCCATCACATGACCTCACATTTATTATTATTATTATTATTATTATTATTATTATTATTATTATTATTATTATTATTATTATTATTATTATTATTATTATTATTATTATTATTATTATTATTATTATTATTATTATTATTATTATTATTATTACTACTACTACTACTACTAGTTTATAATCCGTGATTTTGCGGTTCTTAAATATGAAAGAGTAATTTAATTTGAAAGATAAAAATGACGTGTAATTTGAATTTTAACAAAAAGACAAATGATCATGATTTTGGACGAGATTGTCAAATTCTACAATATAATATCGTAAGTTTGTTAAGTAGTTTTTCATGGCTTTGATAATCTTGTCTTGATTTATATTCATTGCGTAAATTATCAGACTAAATTGTAAGTTGTTATGAAGTGTTTTGGCACCCGGATGAAACAAATCTATTATATCTAAAACCTGTTCATAATAATTTTTTATGTACATGTCGGGACCTTTATACACGATAACGGAATTATTTATTTCGCTCATACCCATAATCATCAAATACCAACTACATATATACAATTTAATCATATATTCATCACATATGATTAAAATATACAATTTAATTAAAAACGCAAATACAATAACAAAAATTAAGAAATGTATAAACACATATGATTTATATATACATAACGGTATATATATGTAATAAAGTTGGATATATATCATTGTATCATTGCATATCAATTAATGTTGATCCGTATATGATACACATGTATGATTATTAGACAATTATTGATGTGTAATTATGACTTTAAAAATGCAATTTAAAACAAACTTTCTTCATCTAATAGATCTGAACACAAAACCCCCCAATATGTAACAACAATAACCCAAAACAGAGTATAAAAACTTCGAAATAAGAACACAAAGGATAAAGAATCTAAACCTCAAATTGATAAAGATACCACCACAATCAGAGATTTAGAAACACTCCACACCTTCAATTACAGCTGATAAAGATTCCACCACAACTATAATATCAGATATGAAGATTTGAATTTCACCACAATGTTTGATAAAGTAACACCACAAACATTGATAAAGAAACTACTCTTAGCCACCGGAATCAAAGATTCGTAAAGACACACAGATTTTGTAAATAAATAAGCTCTATCAAACTTTCATTCATTCATCAACCAAGTTTTACAATTACAAGAGCTCTCTATTTATAGGAGAAGCATAACAGATACTTTCTAGATAAGACAAAAACATAAAAAGGTAATGGAGATAAAAAGGACAAACAATCACAAATTAGCTAATAAGAATAAAGGATACAATCTGCAAAAAGCCTGCCATTTGGTAGTGCTCCTCCCATGATAAAAAGCAGCCAATGATAGATGAGAATTTTCCTAGGACAGCTAACTGATATGGCTAAAAAGTCACGTTTTCACATGTGACGACCCGGAAATTTTCAACCAAATTTAAACTTAATCTCATTATAAATCCGACACAATAAGCAAAGTCTGTATTGTTAAAGTCTCATGATTTTGAACACTTTTATATATTAAAATACCCTGTGACTATTCCCGATGATTCAAGAACAACTAATTGTAAATAGATACATGTATATTTAAATATATATATATATATATATATATATATATATATATATATATATATATATATATATATATATATATAATAATTTGAAATATTAATATTAATTGAAATAATATATGAGTTAATTGTTGGAAATAAATATGTAAAATAATATGCGATATAATGAAAACTAGTATTACAAATGTGTATATATATATATATATATATATATATATATATATATATATATATATATATATATATATATATATATATATGTATATAAATATGTGTATAAATACTATTTGTATATATATAAAATAATATTAAATCTATTTGTTTAAAAATATATAATATATATTTATGTGATAAAACTTGTTATTTAAAACTGATTATATTTAGAGAGAGAGTAAATGGAAAATGATTGATTTCGAGCTTAATTAGTAAAAGTAAGTAACACTCAGTTGATGTTTTGTTAGTTTTAATATAGATATTGTACATGTTCATGAAGAATTGAAATAAAAGTTGGACTGTAAATTGATTACAAAGATTTTAGATTTGTCAAAAATATTTTTACCTTTTTAAGATTAAATATTATCACTCCCTACATATAAATTGGAACAGAAAATAAATAATTATTGAACCTTTTTGATCAGGTTTCAAACAGTTAATGAGTGAACTAATTAAATATATTTAAACTAAAAATTTGAGATTTTTAGGAACACGTTTGTACGTTAACTGTTTAGCTATGAACACGCCCCGTGAAAGCTGTCGGCACCATATGCCAAATGAAGGGCGGCCAATGTGATTTCATATACTGTGCAACTTTTTGACTTCCAACTCACAATTATATTATTTATTATTATTATTATTATTATTATTATTATTATTATTAATATTATTATTAATTATTATCAAATATTAATGTTAAAATTATATATGGATATATAAGTATACATCTACTCGATCAATAGAGGTGTTCTTCCTCTTCTTCATCTTCAACCTTCACCTTTCATTGACTACCATCTCCACAATCACCATCGAAGAAAATTAATGTAAGCTTTCTGTCTTGTTTATATTTGATCACCACTATGGTTCCACCATTTTTCACCATAACAATCGAAAACCATCCTTGTTCACCTCTAGCCAACACCACCGAACACCTATCTATTTTTTTGTTAACTACAACCATCACTCACTACCCAACCACCGTGAGCAACGGCCACCATAAACATACACCATGAATCACCATCACAACACCATCTTCATCCCACTCTCTCATCTCTCTCTCATATATTTTTTTCTTTTCTGTTTTAAAACCGGAATCGAAACCCCAACTACCATTATCATGTACAATCTGTTTTGGCAACTTGAAACCATCAATACGTGTTCCTTCCTCCTATTTCTCCGTTAAACCACAAACCAACATAACCTTCGATTTAACTGTTTTTCTATTTCATCTTCGTGAACACAACCAATAACCCTAAACAATCGTAAACCACCATTCTCCACCAAACGACACCACTTTTTGTTTCTATTTTGGACGTGAACCACTCTACGACCATATAAATATCTCCCTCATTCTCTCTCTCATCCTCCACCTTTCTTTCTTTCATTCTTTTCTTTTGATTTCTGTCTCCATTTAACAGCTCCTGCAGCTGCTAGTTTCTGTTTCTGTAACAACTATGATGTTGGTGACGATGATGAACAGCAGCGAAGAAGATGATGCACGATTATGAAGATGATGAAGGAGAGGGAAAATAGTGAAGAACGATTGGTGATGATGATTACGATCGATGATGATTAATGAATGGATATCACGATGGTGAGGATGATGATTCGTTAAGAAAGATGATGATGTGTTTACAGACGACCCCACTCTCATTAATATCTCGTTCAATTGAAAATAACATATGTTAATGGGCCGTAAAAGATCCAGACGTTTATGTTGGGCCAGATTTTTTATTAAATTGTTCTTGGGCTTACTAGGAATTAAAGTGTTCTTGGGCTTACTAGGAAGAAGGAGAAAACAAAAACGGGGTTTAAAGAATTAGTTTAGTAAATAAATTAGTAAAGTAGAAGCAGAGGGATGGTTAAGTGTTATGACGGGTGAGCGAGTGGTCATGGGTTCGAACCCCGGCTGGGGCAATCTTTTTGTAAAAGCCTTCAATAAGGGTATAATCTTTTATTTCTTTTAAAATTATTATTATTATCATTATTATTATTATTGATATTATTGTTGTTGTTATTATTATTATTATTATTATTATTATTATTATTATCATCGCTACAAGTAGTAATAATGTTATTCTTATTATTGAATTATCATTTTAGGACTACTAATAGTATTATAATTGTGATTAGGGTTATTATTGTTGTTACTATAAAAATAATACAAGCTATTATTATTTTCGCTAATATTAGTATTAATATCATTTTTGTAATTAGTAGTATTACTATTATTATTATTATTCACAAAAGTATCATTTCTAACAATTTAGTCATTATAATCAGTATTTTCAATATCGAAGGAGATTATTATTATTAGTAAGTCATTTTATCGAAAACTATCACTTTTGCTACAAATAAATAATTTGTACTTAAAATATACTTAGTACATATATTATAATTATAATAATAGTTTATATACCATAAATCAAACATATTAATATTAGTTATATAAATACTTATATATAACAAACTAATAATTTTCTTTTTTTATATATATAGATATATCAATATAACTAAATATATAGATATTAAACATTTTTAAATATATATATATATATATATATATATATATATATATATATATATATATATATATATATAACATTAAGTTATAATTTATACTAACATATTATAATAACACTAGTAATTATATAGAAATTTATTCGATTACAAATATATGTGTTAATATGTATACACATAATATAGGTTCGTGAATCCGAGGCCAACCCTGCATTGTTCAATATCGTCATATGTATTTTTACTACAAAATACAGTATGGTGAGTTTCATTTGCTCCCTTTTTAAATGCTTTTGCAATATATATTTTTGAGACTGAGAATACATGCGCTGCTTTTATAAATGTTTTACGAAATAGACACAAGTGATCAAAAACTACATTATACGGTTGGATTATTAAACCGAATATCGCCCTTCAAGTCTGGTAACCTAAGAATTTAGGAACATGGCCCCTGATTGACGCGAATCCTAAAAATCGATCTATGGACCTTGAAAAGTCCCATTCGGGGTACGAATACTTTAGTACTTCGAGATTATTATAGAGAAGAGAGGTTCTGTTTTGGTGATATTCTATGCATTAAGTTAACGTCGGTTACCAGGTGTTCAATCCATATGAATGATTTTTATCTCTATGCCGTGCAAAATGCCTGATATAAGGTTATGTTTATGAGAAATGAAAATGAAAATCTTGTGGTCTATTATATTATTGAAAAATGATTATTTATGATAAACTAATGAACTCACCAACCTTTTGGTTGACACTTGAAAGCATGTTTATTCTCAAGTATGAAAGAAATCTTCCGCTGTGCATTTGCTCATTTTAGAGATGTTACTTGGAGTCATTTATGACATATTTCAAAAGACGTTGCATTCGAGTCGTTGAGTTCATCAAGATTATTATTAAGTTAATTATAGTTAGATATATTATCAAATGATATGCATGCCGTCAACTTTCGATGTAATGAAAGATTGTCTTTTCAAAAACGAATGCAATGTTTGTAAGATGTATCATATAGAGGTCAAGTACCTCGCGATGTAATCAACTGTTGTGAATCGTTTATAATCGATATGGACTTTGTCTGGATGGATTAGGATGGGTCCTTACCGTTGGTATCAGAGCGGTGGTCTTAGCAAACCAGGTCTGCATTAGTGTGTTTAACTGATATGTCGTTAGGATGCATTAGTGAATCTGGACTTCGACCGTGTCTACAGGTCAAAAGTTTTGCTTATCATTTCGTGTCGAAAATTACCTGCTTATCATTCTTAGGGAATCACTTGCTTATCATTCTTAATCTAGACATATCTTACTGCCTGGATTGCATGAATAGTGTATAGACAAAATTCATATCTTAGCGTATCTGCTACTTCATATCTTAGCGTATCTGTTACTGTAACTTTGCCTGACATATTCCGTAGATTCTTCCGTAACTTATGGGATTTTTGTATTATATTGCATATATAAATTATGTATTGCAAGGTACTAATCTACATCCTATAATCTATTTCTTATCGAAAAATCCTTCATCTAATCGTACGAGATGAATCCCTCAACCAGTTCGAGTCCCTCAGATTCCGATAGCTATTCCGATAGTTATTCCGACAGCTATTCCGATATGGATTTCCACTCGAACTCCGAAAGCAGTGTAACCGGAATGGAGCAAACCAGTCAACCATCCCTAATTCATCTGTGTAACATCCCGCCTTTTTCCGGTTACTTTCCGTTTAACTATTTTAAAGTCCGTTATATATTTATAACATCTTTCGTTAATACGCGTTTTAAATTATCTCGTTTAGGTGATTCACGCACCCGCAACCGAACTAGAAGGACCATTGTTGCCAAGAGAGCAAAGAGGTGACTAGGTCAACTAGTCAACCCTTCACTCTCATCCATTCATTTATTCTTTCCTTTTTCCTTTTTCTCTAACACTTTCACTAAATCTCTCAAACACCACTTCAAGGATTCATCATCCAATTCAAATTGAGCAAGCATCCATCTAAACAAATTGCATATTCGGAATCCTCTCATCCTCCTCTTCGATTCCATACCGATTTCATCAAGTTTGGGTAACTTTCTAAAATCACTAGATTTTGTGTTCTTGATGTTTTTAACTTATAAAGTTGTTAATTAGTGTCTATGGCTCAAGTCTAACATGAATATATGATTTATATGTTCGATTTCGTTATTTGAAGTAACTAGTTTGAATATGAACTTTGGTGTGTTTGATTTGGTAATTTGGTTGCTTAAATGTTGTTGTTATGGTAAAGTGCAAGTATTAAATGTGTTACTAGTAGCACTAGCTTCAATTTGATGTGTAGGTTGTTTTAGAAAACTTCATAAACTTGATTATTGGTTTTGGTGGATTTGGGTTAGGGTTTGATGAACTTGAAATGAACTTTTGATGCTTTGAATGACATGAAATGTTATTTGTAAGTGTAAAGTTGTATTGTATGCTTGATCACCTTCGAAACGGCATATCATTCATGTAAATTGGTTGGCCGAATCATTGAATTGCATTTATGAACTTGTATGCGATTAATGTTAAGCATTAGATGCGGTTTTGGTTGTTGTATTAGGTAGATTGATTGATGAAATGTGTTTAGTTGTTTTCCTCGTCAAATTACCTTCCCAACGGTATAAGATACTTGTCTTGATTGTTTGCGGATCATAAATGGTGATTGTTTGAAGTTAGGTTCGTGCATAAAACTTAAAAACTGCCAGAATTCTCTGCACAGGTAATGGCGCGGCGCGCCATATACCCGCGCGGCGCGCCAAAGTGGTCTGTCCAACTTTGTCAATTTTCGAATAATGTTTGCTATGCTACGCACCTCCGATTCACATGTAACTTATTCTAACATGCTCATACATGATTAAAAACCTCAGAAAAATAGTTCGGGACCCGACCCGAACGAGTTGACTTTTTCGTTGACTTTGACCGACCAAAGTTTGACTTTTTGTCAAACTTAACCAAATGATTATGCAACCTTCCTAACTTGTTTATATACTTGTACCTTGCATGAAACTTGACAATTTGATTTCACAGGCTACATAATCGAGTCGTAACGAGCCATAGGACTAATTGAACATCTTTGACCTATCGTGTTTACCGTTATTGATACGACCTATTTGTTTAGGTCAAGACTAGCACTATCCTTCGCACACGTTATTTTGTGAAGTACTTTTCGTACGTGCACTCAAGGTGAGATCATAGTCCCACTTTTACTCTTTTGAAACTTACATTTGGGATGAGAAAACATAAACGTTCCTTTTTAACTAAGTGAACACAAGTACAGGAAAACAAACATTCTACATACGAGTTTGAACAAAAATCCTCAATTCGATTATCATTAGTTACACTTGCCGGGTGTAAGCGAGAACTTATGTTATATGGCCATATGGGTTTGACAAACCCTCATTCAAACGGTTCGCTACCGTTTACGAATGAAATGTATTTTCGAGAAACAGTGTATGTTCTAACACTATTGTGATGGGGTTCTATGGAAGGAATGTTAAGCATTGATAATTGGGTGCTCGTGAAACAAACTTTTGGAATGTATTACTATTATCTCATGGTTGCAAATCTTGTGGTTCACTTGTACTTACTTACTTAAACCTATGATTTCACCAACGTTTTCGTTGACAGATTTCTATGTTTTTCTCAGGTCCTTGAACGATACATGATACATGCTTCCGCTCATTATTTTGGTACTTGCATTGGATGTCGAGTATATATGCATACATGGAGCGTCTTTTGGCTACTTTTAAATTGTGTTGCATAAGTTTCATTTGTATTTAAAACTTTGTATCGTAACTTGAGGTGGAACTATTCTTGTAAACTTTGAACAATCTTTACATTTGAAATGAATGCGACATATCTTTAGGTCAAACGTTGTTTTAAAGACTTATGACCACGTAACGGGACCTAAGTAGACGGCGCCGTCAAACATGATTTGGTCAGGAATGTTAAGCATTGATAATTGGGTGCTCGTGAAACAAACTTTTGGAATGTATTACTATTATCTCATGGTTGCAAATCTTGTGGTTCACTTGTACTTACTTACTTAAACCTATGATTTCACCAACGTTTTCGTTGACAGATTTCTATGTTTTTCTCAGGTCCTTGAACGATACATGATACATGCTTCCGCTCATTATTTTGATACTTGCATTGGATGTCGAGTATATATATGCATACATGGAGCGTCTTTTGGCTACTTTTAAATTGTGTAGCATAAGTTTCATTTGTACTTAAAACTTTGTATCGTAACTTGAGGTGGAACTATTCTTGTAAACTTTGAACAATCTTTACATTTGAAATGAATGCGACATATCTTTAGGTCAAACGTTGTTTTAAAGACTTATGACCATGTAACGGGACCTAAGTAGACGGCGCCGTCAAACATGATTTGGTCGGGTCGCTATAGATGGTATCAGAGCATTGGTTGTAGGGATTTAGAGTTCATTGGTGTCAACCTCGAGTCATAGGGTACATTGGTGAGTCTAGACTACAACCGGCATATAGACTTGAAGTAGGAATTACTTGACTACTTGTGCATTTATACTCGAACGCTTCTACTCATATCTACTCTTAGTTCATCTTAATCTCACGTTGTTTAATTTGATTGATGCGCCACCTTGACTATATGAAATGATGTCAAATGCACATATGAATCAGGGTAATATAATTTCCGGGATTATATTACGGTGACTCATATGAACGTTCCAACATTACGGCATAAAGAATTTAAGGCGAGTCGAGGAAAAACTTCTCTTTATCTTTATTCTATATCACGGTTAGTATTATTGAGAATACTAATCAATGATATTCTTGTGTCTTGAAGGAACAATGGCTCCTCGTCGTGTACGCCGCAATGAAACTCCCGAACAAGCTCTCGAACGGATGATAGCTACCGCCGTAGATGCGGCCATGGCGGGTCACTCATCCAACAACAACAACAATAATAACAACAACCACAACAACAACAACAATGGAGCCGGTAACTCAAACGAGGGATGCTCCTATAAAGCTTTCATGGGGTGCAAACCTCACACTTTCGATGGAACCGGGGGACCGGTCGTGCTCACCCGATGGTTTGAGCAAACGGAAGCCGTCTTTAGCATAAGCGGTTGTCGGGACCAAGACAAGGTCAAATACTCCACTCACACCTTCGCCGGTGTCACTCTTACATGGTGGAATACTTATGTACAATCGGTGGGTACCGATGAAGCTCACGCCCTCTCTTGGGCCGACTTGAGGGGAAAGATGATTGTCGAATATTTCCCTCGTGAAGAAACCCGAAGGCTCGAACAAGAGCTAAGAACTTTAAAGTCGATCGGAAATGATCTCAAGGCTTATAATCAACGATTTTCCGAACTAGCCTTGATGTGCCCAAATCTTGTGAACCCCGAAGCTTTAAGGGTTGAACTTTACATGGATGGTCTTCCAAAGAGTATCAAACACGGAGTAATGTCATCCAAACCCACTAATCATCAAGAAGCTTTGAACATGGCCCGCAAATTGATAGAAACGGTTGACAAAATCGTAGTTCCGGCACCTAAGGCCGAGGATAAATCGGGCGGCAACAAAAGAAAGTGGGAACCCTCCCAATCAAACAACAACAACTTTGCTAAGAAGCCTTACACCTCCGACGGCAAGAAGGGTTATGCCGGGAACCTACCTCTTTGCAACAAATGCAACAAACATCACTTTGGCGAATGTAGTAAGCTAATTTGCCATCGGTGCCAAGGAATTGGTCATAAGGCCAACGATTGTAAAAGTGCCACTCCCGTCGCTCGAAAATGGCCCAATGCACCAAAGACGGGCACTTGTTACGAATGTGGCCAAACGGGTCATTATAGGAATGCATGCCCAAAGAAGAAAGATAACCCCAACACGCGCGGCCGAGCTTTCAACATCAACACCGAGGAATCCCGGGATGACACTGAACTAGTCACGGGTACGTTTCTTCTCAACAATTCTTATGTCTCTTGCTTATTCGATTCGGGTGCCGATAAATGCTTTGTATCCAAGACTTTGACTCATTCTTTTAGCACTCCACCTCTTCCATTAGATACCACTTATACCATCGAAGTGGCTAACGGGAAACTATTAAGTGCCGACACATATTACCGAGGGTGTACGTTAAACATTTTGGGTAATGAGTTTGAAATCGACTTGATACCCATGGAACTAGGTAGCTTCGATGTAATAATCGGTATGAATTGGTTAGTCAAAACAAAATCTCACATCCTTTGTGATCTTAACGCAATCCGAATTCCTATCGAGAATGGTGAACCTTTGATTGTTTATGGCGATAAGAGTTGCACCAGACTCAACCTCGTTTCGTGCTTTAAAGTTAGAAAACTACTTCGTAAGGGTTGTTTTGCGATCCTTGCCCACGTTAAGAAAGTCGAGTCCGATGAGAAGCACATCGATGATGTGCCAATTGTTAGTGACTTTTCCGATGTATTTCCTGACGAATTGCCGGGTCTTCCACCTCATCGACCGGTTGAATTCCAAATCGATCTTATTCTGTGAGCCGCACCCGTAGCACGTGCACCATATAGACTCGCTCCATCTAAAATGCAAGAATTGCAAAGTCAAATCCAAGAACTACTTGATCGTGGTTTTATCCAACCTAGCCACTCACCATGGGGCGCTCCGATTTTGTTTGTTAAAAAGAAAGACGGATCCCTACGAATGTGCATTGACTATCGTGAACTAAACAAATTGACGGTTAAGAACCGATATCCTCTTCCTCGCATCGATGACCTCTTTGATCAACTACAAGGGTCTTGTGTATATTCGAAAATCGATCTCCGCTCGGGTTATCATCAATTGAGGGTTAAGGGGGAAGATGTCTCCAAAACCGCTTTCCGAACTCGTTATGGTAGTTATGAATTCCTTGTCATGCCATTTGGTCTCACTAACGCACCGGCGGTGTTCATGGATCTTATGAACCGTGTGTGCAAACCGTTTCTTGACAAATTCGTTATCGTGTTCATCGATGATATTTTAGTCTATTCAAAAAGCGAAGAAGAACACGAGGAACACCTCCGACTTGTGCTTGAACTCTTGAGACAAGAACGACTTTATGCCAAATTCTCCAAGTGTGAATTTTGTTTAAAGGAAGTTCAATTTCTTGGTCATGTTGTAAGTGATCAAGGTATTAAAGTCGATCCCACAAAAATTGAAGCCATTAGTAAATGGGAGACTCCTACTACTCCTACTCACATTCGTCAATTCTTGGGTCTCGCCGGGTACTATCGTAGATTCATCGAAAACTTCTCTTTGGTTGCACGTCCTCTAACCGCATTAACTCACAAGGGAAAGAAATTCGTTTGGGCAACCGAACATGAATCCGCATTCCAAATCTTGAAAACGAAGCTAACCACCGCTCCTATCTTGTCACTTCCCGAAGGCAATGATGACTTTGTTGTATATTGTGATGCCTTGAAACATGGTTTTGGGTGTGTATTGATGCAACGAACGAAAGTCATTGCTTATGCTTCTCGACAACTAAAAATTCATGAACGGAATTACACGACTCATGATCTCGAACTCGGAGCCGTTGTCTTTGCACTTAAAATGTGGAGACACTATCTTTATGGAACCAAGAGTACTATCTTTACCGACCACAAAAGTCTCCAACACATTTTCGATCAAAAGCAACTAAACATGAGACAACGAAGGTGGATTGAAACCTTAAACGATTACGATTGCGAGCTTCGTTACCATCCCGGGAAGGCAAATGTAGTAGCCGATGCCTTAAGTCGAAAATAAAGAGCGGTGCCTCTTCGTGTCCGAGCCTTAAACATCACCATCCACACAAACCTTAATAGCCAAATTCGGGTAGCCCAAGATGAGGCTCTCAAGGATGAAAACCTTTCACACGAGCTCTTGAACATTCTCGTCTCTCGATTCGAAATTAGGGAGACCGAACTCCGATATTACGCCGGAAGGATTTGGGTGCTTAGGTATGGGGACCTACGAAGCCTTATTTTAGATGAAGCCCATAAGTCACGATACTCGATTCACCCCGGTGCCAATAAGATGTACCACGACCTTAAACAACTATATTGGTGGCCGAACATCAAAAGGGACGTAGCTACTTATGTTTCCAAGTGTTTGACGTGTTCTAAAGTCAAAGCCGAACACCAAAGACCATCCGGACTACTTCAACAACCCGAGATCCCGCAATGGAAGTGGGAAAGGATAACGATGGATTTTATCACCAAGCTACCAAAAACGACGGGCGGTTATGATACCATTTGGGTTATTGTTGACCGTCTCACCAAATCCGCACACTTCCTTGCCATGAAAGAAACGGACAAAATGGAGAAACTTGCACAACTTTACCTTAAGGAGATCGTAGCCCGACACGGTGTACCTTTATCGATTATCTCCGACCGAGATGGCCGTTTCGTTTCTAGATTTTGGCGTACATTGCAAGAAGCGCTGGGAATGCGTTTAGACATGAGCACCGCATATCATCCTCAAACCGATGGACAAAGCGAACGTACAATTCAAACCTTAGAGGACATGTTACGAGCTTGCGTGGTTGACTTCGGAAAAGCTTGGGACAAGCACTTACCTCTCGCCGAGTTCTCTTACAACAATAGTTATCACGTGAGTATAGAGGCCGCACCTTTTGAAGCGCTATATGGCCGAAAATGTCGTTCACCTCTTTGTTGGGCCGAGGTAGGCGACGTGCAAATCACCGGACCCGAACTCATTCACGAAACCACCGAGAAAATCGTTCAAATCCGAGATAGGCTTAGGACGGCCCGAAGTCGTCAAAAGTGCTATACCGACAAAAGACGCAACGACCTTGAATTTCAAGTCGGTGATCGAGTAATGTTAAAAGTCGCACCTTGGAAAGATGTAATCCGTTTTGGGAAACGCAGGAAGCTAAATCCGCGGTATATCGGTCCTTTCGAAATCTTGGAGCGTATTGGAACTGTTGCTTATCGTTTAGATCTTCCGCCTCAATTGAACTCCGTTCATCCTACCTTCCATGTATCTAACTTGAAAAAGTGTCTTGCCGAACCCGATATCGTCATCCCTCTCGAGGAACTTACTATTGATGACAAACTTCATTTTGTGGAGGAACCGGTTGAAATTGTGGACACCTCCGTCAAGACATTGAAACAAAGCCGAATCCCGATTGTTAAAGTCCGTTGGAACGCCAAAAGGGGACCCGAGTTTACTTGGGAAAGACAAGATCAAATGCAAAGGAAGTATCCTCATCTATTCGTGAATTCGGAAACGCAAGATTTCGAGGAAGAAACAACGACTACTACGCCTACTTAAATTTCGGGACGAAATTTCTTTTAAGGAGTAGGTAATGTAACATCCCGCCTTTTTCCGGTTACTTTCCATTTAACTATTTTAAAGTCCGTTATATATTTATAACATCTTTCGTTAATACGCATTTTAAATTATCTTGTTTAGGTGATTCACGCACCCGCAACCGAACTAGAAGGACCATTGTTGCCAAGAGAGCAAAGAAATGACTAGGTCAACTAGTCAACCCTTCACTCTCATCCATTCATTTATTCTTTTCCTTTTTCCTTTTTCTCTAACACTTTCACTAAATCTCTCAAACACCACTTCAAGGATTCATCATCTAAATCAAATCGAGCAAGCATCCATCTAAACAAATTGCATATTCGGAATCCTCTCATCCTCCTCTTCGATTCCATACCGATTTCATCAAGTTTGGGTAACTTTCTAAAATCACTAGATTTTGTGTTCTTGATGTTTTTAACTTATAATGTTGTTAATTAGTGTCTATGGCTCAAGTCTAACATGAATATATGATTTATATGTTCGATTTCGTTATTTGAAGTAACTAGTTTGAATATGAACTTTGGTGTGTTTGATTTGGTAATTTGGTTGCTTAAATGTTGTTGTTATGGTAAAGTGCAAGTATTAAATGTGTTACTAGTAGCACTAGCTTCAATTTGATGTGTAGGTTGTTTTAGAAAACTTCATAAACTTGATTATTGGTTTTGGTGGATTTGGGTTAGGGTTTGATGAACTTGAAATGAACTTTTGATGCTTTGAATGACATGAAATGTTATTTGTAAGTGTTAAGTTGTATTGTATGCTTGATCACCATCGAAACGGCATATCATTCATGTAAATTGGTTGGCCGAATCATTGAATTGCATTTATGAACTTGTATGCGATTAATGTTAAGCATTAGATGCGGTTTTGGTTGTTGTATTAGGTAGATTGATTGATGAAATGTGTTTAGTTGTTTTCCTCGTCAAATTACCTTCCCAACGGTATAAGATACTTGTCTTGATTGTTTGCGGATCATAAATGGTGATTGTTTGAAGTTAGGTTCGTGCATAAAACTTAAAAACTGCCAGAATTCTCTGCACAGGTAATGGCGCGGCGCGCCATATACCCGCGCGGCGCGCCAAAGTGGTCTATCCAACTTTGTCAATTTTCGAATAATGTTTGCTATGCTACGCCCCTCCGATTCACATGTAACTTGTTCTAACATGCTCATACATGATTAAAAACCTCAGAAAAATAGTTAGGGACCCCACCCGAACGTGTTGACTTTTTCGTTGACTTTGACCGACCAAAGTTTGACTTTTTGTCAAACTTAACCAAATGATTATGCAACCTTCCTAACTTGTTTATATACTTGTACCTTGCATGAAACTTGACAATTTGATTTCACAGGCTACATAATCGAGTCGTCACGAGCCATAGGACTAATTGAACATCTTTGACCTATCGTGTTTACCGTTATTGATACGACCTATTTGTTTAGGTCAAGACTAGCACTATCCTTCGCACACGTTATTTTGTGAAGTACTTTTCGTACGTGCACTCAAGGTGAGATCATAGTCCCACTTTTACTCTTTTGAAACTTACATTTGGGATGAGAAAACATAAACGTTCCTTTTTAACTAAGTGAACACAAGTACAGGAAAACAAACATTCTACATACGAGTTTGAACAAAAATCCTCAATTCGATTATCATTAGTTACACTTGCCGGGTGTAAGCGAGAACTTATGTTATATGGCCATATGGGTTTGACAAACCCTCATTCAAACGGTTCGCTACCGTTTACGAATGAAATGTATTTTCGAGAAACAGTGTATGTTCTAACACTATTGTGATGGGGTTCTATGGAAGGAATGTTAAGCATTGATAATTGGGTGCTCGTGAAACAAACTTTTGGAATGTATTACTATTATCTCATGGTTGCAAATCTTGTGGTTCACTTGTACTTACTTACTTAAACCTATGATTTCACCAACGTTTTCGTTGACAGATTTCTATGTTTTTCTCAGGTCCTTGAACGATACATGATACATGCTTCCGCTTATTATTTTGATACTTGCATTGGATGTCGAGTATATATGCATACATGGAGCGTCTTTTGGCTACTTTTAAATTGTGTCACATAAGTTTCATTTGTACTTAAAACTTTGTATCGTAACTTGAGGTGGAACTATTCTTGTAAACTTTGAACATTCTTTACATTTGAAATGAATGCGACATATCTTTAGGTCAAACATTGTTTTAAAGACTTATGACCATGTAACGGGACCTAAGTAGACGGCGCCATCAAACATGATTTGGTCGGGTCGCTATAATCTGATGGGTTCATAGTCGACTTAACCGATGGAGACGAGAAAAAGGCGATCCTTTCCACCCACCAACCTGCACTCTTGGCAAAGAACCTGAAGCACTTACCGGCGAACCTATTTGAAACACCATTCTCATATTCATTTCCAGAGTATTTCGCCACGATTATATTCTATCTAAAATTCTAAGCCTTATTCATCCGTTCGTTCTGACCGACAATCACCTTGGAATAATGGAAGAAGTCAACGAGCTTCACGCTCGAGTAATCAATTTGGAGAATATGGTACAAAATATACCAGCTTCAGCAACATCACCGGCACCAACAGTACCATCAATAACAGCACCAGTACCATCAACAATCCATGCCTCAACATCTCATTCTGTACCTCAAGCATAATCATCGTTCTACATGATGTTCTACATCATTTATCCCCGTTCGACATGGCGATTAAGTAATCTCTAAAGTTTTGGAGATTATCCATTCTAGTTCTAACGGTAAATCCAATGAGATTAATATCATATTGACTCATTAAATCTATGATTACATCTGAAGAAAATATATATGTATATATATTTTCATAAAGATTGTAATTAAAAATTCTTTCGGACAAACTGTTAATAGTGAAAATATTTTAACGGGTAGGTAATACCCGAGGAATATTCATATTTCACATTAATAAGTTACACTGTACATTCTTCGAATCTGATTCAACGATCATTTACTATCCTACTTACATCCACAGATATACGTATCCGTTCACCATAGAATAACCATTCAATTTCATATTTGGATTTTGACCTATCAGAATCCAACAAGTGGCATAGTGAAGAAAACATTTGACAAAATAAAATTTGTTAGAAACAAACAAATTAACTATGAGGAATTTTGTTAAGAATTCACGCTAACAAAATCCTAGCTAACTGTTAATTCCGTATTACATTTATTTATCACATTTTATTTATCGCAATTTAATTATCGCAATTTTATTTATCGTCATTTAATTTCTGTTATTTACTTTACGCACTTTATTTATCGTCATTTATTTTCTGTTATTTATTTTACGCACTTTAAATATCGGGACACGTATACAAGGTTTTGACATATTATATCGACGCATCTATATATATTATTTGGAATCACCAAAGACACTCTATATGCAGTAATGATCGAGTTCTCTATACAGGGTTGAGGTTGAGTCTACAATAATATATATAGTTTGAGTTGTGATCGAGTCTGAAACATGAACACGGGTCACGATACGTATTAATTAATTCGAATATTATATATTAAACTATATATGAATGATTAGACTGTTAACTGTAGACTATCGACTGTGGACGAATGATATTGGACAATTAAAATGAATTAAAATACTGATTATAACATATGAAACTAAATAATTCACAAAGTTTGCCACTTGATTTCATCTTAAACCTCATTTATATCTTGACGATTACAATCTGCGTTCAAACCTTTCATGATTCTTGAAAACATCTCAACCGAGATGATGAACTAACCGTACTTCATCTACGGAAGAAAAGATTGATACATATAGTTATGCACCTGAAAGCACTCAGAACCTGAGTAAACGTTTAACACGTAGCTGTTCTGATTCCTTTAGCGTTATTATTACCCAAAATAACTTTGAAATTCCTTTTCAAAGTAGCAAATTTTGTCACAGCTCCAGCAAGTCAACTTCGATTTTTCGTTCGAAACAACCTTATTATAACCTTGATATATATGTGTTCTCTTTTATTGTTACCGGTAAACCTTTTATATTTCACCATATTACCATCAGCATTTAATCATTTAAAAACACAATTCTCTCGGATTGATAACCGATGATTCAGATATGGTAGCATTAAATGCAGAGGAAACAGCAAAATCGTAGATGGTCTAAACGGCCAAAAGTTGATAATAAAGAATGGAAGGTTGGGAACGCTCGATAGAAAATTTGATACTGAAAAACAGATTGAGCTAACCATGAAGGAGACCAAGGACAAATACAAGGACCAAACCCTATATTCAAAGAATCCAGGTAATTCTGGATCCGATGAAATCTTTAGAGAATATCCTGCTCCGAAGTCATGTTAAAATCTGGCAGAAAATTTTTCTTATCAACTTTCGAACTTAGAAATTCCAAAATATCATTATAAATATCTTCGATACTTCTGAAGATATTTTCATAAATATTCTCGTCCGAAATTATATACCTCTTCGTGCTATCTGTATTACATCATATTGAAAACTGTTTTAGTTTTCAATATTCTGTAATATCTAAGTATAAATTATGAATGAATTTTGGAGAAGTGTTGGGAATTGAAGCATGAGTTAGTATAATATAATGACACTTGATCAACGTGATTATATTACAGTAAGTCATGCTGAGTTTCTAATGGAACGTGATGATTCACAGATCATAACGTCATCATGTGCCATGATACATAACTGTTTCATTCTGCTTAACTTCTAAACATATCAAGAAAATATATTCTTGATAGTTCTATTCTCGGCGATTTTGGTAATTTGACAAATTAAATCGTACGATTTCGTTCTTTTTTGTTTAAAACATTAAGTTCTTTCGAAACTCTATAATTACGAATTCTGGATCATTATTCGCTTGATTTAAAGTCGAGAAGAGAAAACAAAAGAATGAAGATCTGAAATAAATGAGAGTATAAATCACAGTAAATTGGAGAGAGTATTAACTGTGGATGTCAATAATTACAGAAGGTCAGAAGCAGAGACATCGAAATATAAAGCAAGATATAAAACCCAACAACAACTCAGAAGTTACAAACCGTGGATATTAATACGAATAACAATATAAACACACGGTATAATTAAGAATAGTATCACCCAAGGTAATAGTAAAAGTAAACAGATTCTTCCGGTGGAAGTTGGGAAAGAAGAACGATCGTTACGATAGTCAGAATAGAAACAAAGATTAGAACCGGATTAAGCATTACTATAATCTTTCGGGTGTATGAACTGAGAAAGAAGGTGTAGGAGTGGTGAAAACTAATGGAACGGAAAAGCTTAATTTATAATGGAAATATCAGACAGAATAATCAAGGCAGATCACCGTATTTAATTATAGAGATCTTAATTTTTTTTATTCGCCGAAGAATCAAATCTTTTAGATTTCGAAGATTTTCTTAAAATTCCTTGAATTCCGGAATTCAGTCCTCTACGTCAAAAGTTGAGACGCACCTTATTTTCTAAATTCAACCACGTATACGTCGAAAGTTATGACGAACTTTATCTTCTTATTTCACTCTTTTGCGATAGCTTCACTCGTACGCTTCACAATAATCTGATCGTTTTATCTATATTAATCAATAATGATAAAACTCTATTTATCAGCTCATATTCGTCATGAAAACATTTTTATTGTTAGCCATGACCACCTTGCTCAAATTTCGGGACGAAATTTCTTTAACGGGTAGGTACTGTGACGACCCGGAAATTTTTGACCAAATTTAAACTTAATCTCATTATAAATCCGACACAATAAGCAAAGTCTATATTGTTAAAGTCTCATAATTTTGAACTCTTTTATATATTAAAATACCCTATGACTATTCCCGACGATTCACGAACAACTAATTGTAAATAGATACATGTATATTTAAATATATATATATATATATATATATATATATATATATATATATATATATATATATATATATATATATATATATATATATATATATATATATATATCAGTGTTGTAAAAAACGGAAAAAACGGGGGTGTAGACGGGGGTGTAGACGGATTTTGGAGTGCCCCGTCTCGTTTATACATAAAACGTTTGAAAAAACGGAAATCGGCCAAAAAACGGTCAAAAGACGGTCAAACACGGTCCGAGACGGGAAAAAACGGGTTTTTTGATTTTTTTCAAGTTTTTTTTTTTTATAAAAAAAAAAAATTAAATGTTGTGCTATTACTTAGGGTTTCTTTTGTTATATTTGAAATGTTGAAGTATTTAAACATGTGTGAAATGCTTATGTTTGAAATAATGTAATGTACAATATATATATAATATATAACATTTTTATTTAAAAGTCAACGTTAGTCAACATCCGTCTAGACCTCCGTCTCGACCCCGTCTCGACCCTTTTAGAACCCGACCGTCTCGACCCTGTCTTGCGTCTTTTGCAACCTTGATATATATATGTAATAATTTGAAATATTAATTGAAATAATATATGAGTTAATTGTTGGAAATAAATATGTAAAATAATATGCGATATAATGAAAACTATTATTACAAATGTATATATATATATATATATATATATATATATATATATATATATATATATATATATATATGTATATAAATATGTATATAAATATGTATATAAATATGTATATAAATACTATTTGTATATATATAAAATAATATGAAATCTATTTGTTTAAAAATATATAATATATATTTATGTGATAAAACTTGTTATTTAAAAATGATTATATTTAGAGAGAGAGTAAATGGAAAATGATTGATTTCGAGCTTAATTAGTAAAAGTTAGTAACACTCGGTTGATGTTTTGTTAGTTTTAATATAGATATCGTACATGTTCATGAAGGATTGAAATAAAAGTTGGACTGTAAATTGATTACGAAGATTTTAGATTTGTCAAAAATATTTTTACCTTTTTAAGATTAAATATTATCACTCCGTACATATAAATTGGAACAGAAAATAAATAATTATTGAACCTTTTTTATCAGATTTCAAACAGTTAATGAGTGAACTAATTAAATATATTTAAACTAAAAATTTGAGATTTTTAGGAACACGTTTGTACGTTAACTATTTAACGATGGACACGCCCCGTGAAAGCTGTCGGCACCATATGCCAAATGAAGGGCGGCCAATGTGATTTCATATACTGTGCAACTTTTTGACTTCCAACTCACAATTATATTATTTATTATTATTATTATTATTATTATTATTATTATTATTATTATTATTATTATTATTATTATTATTATTATTATTATTATTAATATTATTAATTATTATCAAATATTTGTAGTGACCCGAACTTTTCCATGTTTATATATATTAATTGAGATTGATATTTACATGATTAAATGTTTCCAACATGTTAAGCAATCAAACTTGTTAAAACTTGATTAATTGAAATATGTTTCATATAGACAATTGACCACCCAAGTTGACCGGCGATTCACGAACGTTAAAACTTGTAAAAACGACATGATGATATATATATGGATATACATATGGTTAACATGAGATTATGATAAGTAAGTGTCTCCATAAGTATATTAACAATGAGTTATATACATATAAACAAGACTACTAACTTAAGGATTTCGAAACGAGACATATATGTAACGATTATCGTTGTAACGACATTTAAATGTATATATATCATATTAAGATATATTAATATATCATAATATCATGATAATATAATAATTTAACATCTCATTAGATATAATAAACAATGGGTTAACAATATTAATTGAGATCGTTAACTTAAAGGTTTCAAAACAACACTTACATGTAACGACTAACGATGACTTAACGACTCCGTTAAAATGTATATACATGTAGTGTATTTAGATGTATTAAAATACTTTTGGAAGACTTCAAGACATATATCAAAACACTCATACTTAACGAAAATGGTTACAGTTACTTTCCCATTCTTTTCTTTCATCAAGAATTCTAGTCGTATTCTTACCCGTATTATACACAGCTTCAAAACGTACTTACTATGGGTATATACCAATAGGAACTAGCATGGGATTCCACTCTTGATTATGTCATGTATGACTAATCAATTTTAACTTCTACCATGAGCTAGTCAACTAACTAGAACTCCTTTTAACCCCACTCACCACTCACCAATTACCACTCATCATTCACTCCATTTCACTTCCAATTCTCTTTCTAATTCTCTCTCAACAAACCCACACTATTATGAACGTATTTTTCCAGTAGTTAGTCACCATCTTCATCAAAAATCACTTCAATAATCAAGCTATAATCATCATAGGAAGAACACTTCAAGAACACTTCAAAAATCCCTTCAAGTTTACTAATTTACTTCCAAGCTTTCTAATCCATTCCAAGTAATCATCTAAGATCAAGAAACCTTTGTTATATACAGTAGGTTATCTTTCTTATTCAAGGTAATATTCATATTCAAACTTTGATTCAATTTCTATAACTATAAACTATCTTAATTCGAGCAAAAATCTTACTTGAACTTGTTTTTGTGTCATGATCCTACTTCAAGAACTTTCAAGCCATCCAAGATCCTTTGAAGCTAGATCATTTCTTGTCACTTCCAGTAGGTTTACCTACTAAACTTGAGGTAGTAATGATGTTCATAACATCATTCGATTCATATATATAAAACTATCTTATTCGAAGGTTTAAACTCGTAATCACTAGAACATAGTTTAGTTAATTCTAAACTTGTTCGCAAACAAAAGTTAATCCTTCTAACTTGACTTTTAAAATTAACTAAACACATGTTCTATATCTATATGATATGCTAACTTAATGATTTAAAACCTGGAAACACGAAAAACACCGTAAAACCGGATTTACGCCGTCGTAGTAACACCGCGGGCTGTTTTGGGTTAGTTAATTAAAAACTATGATAAACTTTGATTTAAAAGTTGTTATTCTGAGAAAATGATTTTTATTATGAACATGAAACTATATCCAAAAATTATGGTTAAACTCAAAGTGGAAGTATGTTTTCTAAAATGGTCATCTAGACGTCGTTCTTTCGACTGAAATGACTACCTTTACAAAAACGACTTGTAACTTATTTTTCCGACTATAAACCTATACTTTTTCTGTTTAGATTCATAAAATAGAGTTCAATATGAAACCATAGCAATTTGATTCACTCAAAACGGATTTAAAATGAAGAAGTTATGGGTAAAACAAGATTAGATAATTTTTCTCATTTTAGCTACGTGAAAATTGGTAACAAATCTATTCCAACCATAACTTAATCAACTTGTATTGTATATTATGTAATCTTGAGATACCATAGATACGTATACAATGTTTCGACCTATCATGTCGACACATCTATATATATTTCGGAACAACCATAGACACTCTATATGTGAATGTTGGAGTTAGCTATACAGGGTTGAGATTGATTCCAAAATATATATAGTTTGAGTTGTGATCAATACTGAGATACGTATACACTGGGTCGTGGATTGATTCAAGATAATATTTATCGATTTATTTCTGTACATCTAACTGTGGACAACTAGTTGTAGGTTACTAACGAGGACAGCTGACTTAATAAACTTAAAACATCAAAATATATTAAAAGTGTTATAAATGTATTTTGAACATACTTTGATATATATGTATATATTGTTATAGGTTCGTGAATCAACCAGTGGCCAAGTCTTACTTCCCGACGAAGTAAAAATCTGTGAAAGTGAGTTATAGTCCCACTTTTAAAATCTAATATTTTTGGGATGAGAATACATGCAGGTTTTATAAATGATTTACAAAATAGACACAAGTACGTGAAACTACATTCTATGGTTGAATGATCGAAATCGAATATGCCCCTTTTTATTAAGTCTGGTAATCTAAGAATTAGGGAACAGACACCCTAATTGACGCGAATCCTAAAGATAGATCTATTGGGCCTAACAAACCCCATCCAAAGTACTGGATGCTTTAGTACTTCGAAATTTATATCATATCCGAAGGGTGTCCCGGAATGATGGGGATATTCTTATATATGCATCTTGTTAATGTTGGTTACCAGGTGTTCACCATATGAATGATTTTTATCTCTATGTATGGGATGTGTATTGAAATATGAAATCTTGTGGTCTATTGTTACGATTTGATATATATAGGTTAAACCTATAACTCACCAACATTTTTGTTGACGTTTAAAGCATGTTTATTCTCAGGTGAATATTAAGATCTTCCGCTGTTGCATACTAAAATAAGGACAAGATTTGGAGTCCATGTTTATAGGATATTGTGTAAAAACTGCATTCAAGAAACTGATTTCGATGTAACATATTTGTATTGTAAACCATTATGTAATGGTCGTGTGTAAACGGGATATTTTAGATTATCATTATTTGATAATCTACGTAAAACTTTTTAAACCTTTATTGATGAAATAAAGGTTATGGTTTGTTTTAAAAATGAATGCAGTATTTGAAAAACGTCTCATATAGAGGTCAAAACCTCGCAACGAAATCAATTAATATGGAATGTTTTTAATCAATAAGAACGGGACATTTCAGTTGGTATCAGAGCGTTGGTCTTAGAGAACCAGAATTTTGCATTAGTGTGTCTTATCTAGTTTGTTAGGATGCATTAGTGAGTCTGGACTTCGACCGTGTTTACTTGAAAAATGATTGCTTAACAAATTTTGTTGGAAACTATATATTTTTAACATGTGAATATTATGTGATATATTAATCTCTTAACGCGTTTGATATTATGTGATAGATGTCTACCTCTAGAACAAGTCCCATTGACTCACCTAATAATAATGAAGAGTCAAATGTAAATTGGAATGATTCGTGGACTGATTCACAAGTTCCCGAAGAGGAACCGGAAGAAGAGTCGGAACCAGAAGAAGAATCGGAACCGGAAGAAGAATCGGAACCGGATGAAGAAATAGAACCGGTGGGGGAAATAATAAAACGGTTAAGTAAAAGAAAATCCTCAACCAACCGACCAAGGTTAATTATGGTCAATGGTGTTTCCGCCAAGGAAGCAAAATATTGGGAGGATTACCAATTCTCCGATGAATCGGATTCCGACGAAAATTCCGATGATGTTATAGAAATTACCCCAACTGAATTTAAAAAGGCAAAAGAAAATAATAAGGGAAAGAGCATAAAAATAGAGAAATCTAATTCCAACCCCGATGAACTTTATATGTATCGTCAACCCCCGAAGTCCTTAATTTGTAACAATGACCCGGGAACCTCTAAACCACCAGGTTTTTCTAAACCAATGTGGAAAATAACGGGTCGTATTAGGGGAACATCATATATCCCTAGAAACTTGGGAAAACGAACCAAAACCAAAGAAGAAGAAACAAGCGAGTCGGAATAAGATAGTTGTATTCGTGTGGTGTAATATATGTAATATAGTGTGCTTATGCTTTATGATATATGTAAAAATTGCTTGTATTAATAAGTATTTTTTTTATGAATCTAACTCTTGTCTATTTTACAGTATAAAAACACAAAATGGATAGACAACCCAATATTTTAAGAGACCTACCCGGAGACATGATTGATGAAATCTTGTCTAGAGTCGGTCAGAATTCTTCGGCACAACTATTTAAGGCGAGATCAGTTTGTAAGACATTCGAAGAACGTTCCAAGAATGCCTTGGTTTATAAAAGGTTTTCGTTCGAAAGATGGGGGATATCACATTGGGAAATCCATAAGTTACGATGTGTTTACTTTGACGCATATATTGCGGGGAACCCAAATGCTATTTTACGCAATGGGTTAAGAAATTATTTTGACTCAATATATCCGAATATTGGACTTCGTGATTTAGAAAAAGCGGCTAACATGCAACATAAAGAAGCATGTTATGCTTACGGATTAGTAATGTTCGCTTC
The DNA here is from genome assembly GCF_046630445.1 of Rutidosis leptorrhynchoides. NCBI lineage: Eukaryota > Viridiplantae > Streptophyta > Magnoliopsida > Asterales > Asteraceae > Rutidosis > Rutidosis leptorrhynchoides. The sequence goes on from NC_092335.1 coordinate 268,511,331, forward strand.
TCACCAAAGTGAGAACAAGAACATCGGCCTACAACTATTAAACAAAACGTTCCCACAAGTGACGGAGTCGGTAATTGGGGTAAGAAATGAGGTTTTTAGATTGTTACGGGACTGTTGGACATTACGTAACCCTCGTCCCTTTGACGACGTTACAACACGCTGTCTTATCAACACCCATAACGGTTATGTTCCACAAGACCAAGGATGGGAAGTAATCCTAGTAAAACCAGAATGCATGACTTGTTTCTGGACGTATGAATTACGTGTCTTTATTGCCTTTGCTGAACGACTTGTGTACGAGCTAGAATTATCTTCACAACCATCTTGTATCAAATTTATTGTGTGCTATATTTCATGCTATATGTAAAATAAGCGGTATTGTAAGTTTGTAAAATATTGTGTAAAAGTTTGAACGCGAAATATTATTATAATCAGTTTTTCATATAGAATTGTAGTAGTTGAATTGTATATTAGCTACTAAGTATGAACTTAACGGGTAGGTACTACCCGAATTTAAACTTATAAAACGCTAATATGAAGAAAAAGCTTTTATAAATGAGTTCATATTATGCTACGAAATACTATTAACTACTCTTAATATTCTGTATGATTAACTTGTTCCATTTAACTATTTTGAAGGAAATGGCACCGACTACTCGACACACCGTGAATATGAATGAAGAGGAATTCCGTACTTTTCTAGCTTCAAACATAGCCGCAGTACAGGCTGCGCTACATACCAACAATAACCTTGGATCTAGCAGTACAGGAAATCGTGTAGGATGCACCTACAAAGAATTCACTGCCTGCAAACCTTTGGAATTTGATGGAACCGAAGGACCGATCGGATTGAAACGGTGGACCGAGAAGGTCGAATCGGTGTTTGCCATAAGTAAGTGTACTGAAGAGGACAAAGTAAAGTACGCTACGCATACCTTCACAGGTTCTGCGTTAACATGGTGGAATACCTATCTAGAGCAAGTGGGACAAGACGATGCGTACGCACTACCGTGGTCAGCATTCAAGCACTTGATGAACGAGAAGTACCGTCCCAGAACCGAGGTCAATAAGCTCAAGACAGAACTTAGAGGGTTACGAACCCAAGGATTTGATATTACCACGTACGAAAGACGATTCACAGAATTGTGCCTATTGTGTCCGGGAGCATTCGAAGATGAGGAAGAGAAGATCGACGCGTTTGTGAAAGGATTACCGGAAAGAATCCAAGAAGATATAAGTTCACACGAGCCCGCCTCCATACAACAGGCATGTAGAATGGCTCACAAACTAGTGAACCAGATTGAAGAAAGAATTAAAGAACAGACTGCTGAAGAGGCCAATGTGAAGCAAGTCAAAAGAAAGTGGGAGGAAAACGGTGATAAGAATCACCAATACAACAACAACAGTAATTACAACAATAATCGCAACAATTATCCCAACAATCGCAACATCAATCGCAATTACAACAAACGGCCCAACAACAACAACAACAACAACAACAACAACAGCAACTACAACAATCATCCCAACAACAATAATAACCGCAACAACAACAACAATCAGAAGCAGCTATGCCAAAGGTGTGAAAAGTATCACTCGGGGTTCTGCACCAAATTTTGCAACAAGTGTAAAAGAAATGGTCATAGCGCGGCGAAGTGTGAGGTCTACGGACCAGGGGTTAATAGATCGAAAGGAACAAATGGTGTAGGAACGAGTAATGGCGGAGCAAGTAGTGTCGGAGCAAGTTATGCCAATGTAGTTTGTTATAAATGTGGAAAACCGGGCCACATTATTAGAAATTGCCCGAACCAGGAGAACACGAATGGATAAGGCCGCGGAAGAGTTTTCAATATTAATGCGGCAGAGGCACAGGAAGACCCGGAGCTTGTTACGGGTACGTTTCTTATTGACAATAAATCTGCTTACGTTTTATTTGATTCGGGTGCGGATAGAAGCTATATGAGTAGAGATTTTTGTGCTAAATTAAGTTGTCCATTGACGCCTTTGGATAGTAAATTTTTACTCGAATTAGCAAATGGTAAATTAATTTCAGCAGATAATATATGTCGGAATCGAGAAATTAAACTGGTTAGTGAAACATTTAAGATTGACTTGATACCAGTAGAGTTAGGGAGTTTTGATGTGATAATCGGTATGGACTGGTTGAAAGAAGTGAAAGCAGAGATCGTTTGTTACAAAAATGCAATTCGCATTATACGAGAAAAAGGAAAACCCTTAATGGTGTACGGAGAAAAGGGCAACACGAAGCTACATCTTATTAGTAATTTGAAGGCACAAAAACTAATAAGAAAAGGTTGCTATGCTGTTCTAGCACACATCGAGAAAGTACAAACTGAAGAAAAGAGCATCAATGATGTTCCCGTCGCAAAAGAATTTCCCGATGTATTTCCGAAAGAATTACCGGGATTACCCCCACATTGATCCGTTGAATTTCAAATAGATCTTGTACCAGGAGCTGCACCAATAGCTCATGCTCCTTATAGACTCGCACCCAGCGAGATGAAAGAATTGCAAAGCCAATTACAAGAACTTTTAGAGCATGGTTTCATTCGACCAAGCACATCACCGTGGGGAGCTCCTGTTTTGTTTGTCAAGAAGAAAGATGGTACATTCAGGTTTTGTATCGACTACCGAGAGTTGAACAAACTTACCATCAAGAACCGCTACCCACTACCGAGAATTGATGACTTATTTGATCAACTACAAGGCTCGTCTGTTTATTCAAAGATTGACTTACGTTCCGGGTATCATCAAATGCGGGTGAAAGAAGATGATATTCCAAAGTCTGCTTTTAGAACACGTTACGGTCATTACGAGTTTATGGTCATGCCGTTTGGTTTAACTAATGCACCAGCTGTGTTCATGGACCTTATGAACCAAGTGTGTGGACCATACCTTGACAAGTTTGTCATTGTTTTCATTGATGACATACTTATTTACTCAAAGAATGACCAAGAACACGGTGAACATTTGAGAAAAGTGTTAGAAGTATTGAGGAAGGAAGAATTGTACGCTAAGTTTTCAAAGTGTGCATTTTGGTTGGAAGAAGTTCAATTCCTCGGTCACATAGTGAACAAAGAAGGTATTAAGGTGGATCCGGCAAAGATAGAAACTGTTGAAAAGTGGGAAACCCCGAAAACTCCGAAACACATACGCCAATTTTTAGGACTAGCTGGTTACTACAGAAGGTTCATCCAAGACTTTTCCAGAATAGCAAAACCCTTGACTGCATTAACGCATAAAGGGAAGAAATTTGAATGGAATGATGAACAAGAGAAAGCGTTTCAGTTATTGAAGAAAAAGCTAACTACGGCACCTATATTGTCATTACCTGAAGGGAATGATGATTTTGTGATTTATTGTGACGCATCAAAGCAAGGTCTTGGTTGTGTATTAATGCAACGAACGAAGTTGATTGCTTATGCGTCTAGACAATTGAAGATTCACGAACAAAATTATACGACGCATGATTTGGAATTAGGCGCGGTTGTTTTTGCATTAAAGACTTGGAGGCACTACTTATATGGGGTCAAAAGTATTATATATACCGACCACAAAAGTCTTCAACACATATTTAATCAGAAACAACTGAATATGAGGCAGCGTAGGTGGATTGAATTATTGAATGATTACGACTTTGAGATTCGTTACCACCCGGGAAAGGCAAATGTGGTAGCCGATGCCTTGAGCAGGAAGGACAGAGAACCCATTCGAGTAAAATCTATGAATATAATGATTCATAATAACCTTACTACTCAAATAAAGGAGGCGCAACAAGGAGTTTTAAAAGAAGGAAATTTAAAGGATGAAATACCCAAAGGATCGGAGAAGCATCTTAATATTCGGGAAGACGGAACCCGGTATAGGGCTGAAAGGATTTGGGTACCAAAATTTGGAGATATGAGAGAAATGGTACTTAGAGAAGCTCATAAAACCAGATACTCAATACATCCTGGAACGGGGAAGATGTACAAGGATCTCAAGAAACATTTTTGGTGGCCGGGTATGAAAGCCGATGTTGCTAAATATGTAGGAGAATGTTTGACGTGTTCTAAGGTCAAAGCTGAGCATCAGAAACCATCAGGTCTACTTCAACAACCCGAAATCCCGGAATGGAAATGGGAAAACATTACCATGGATTTCATCACTAAATTGCCAAGGACTGCAAGTGGTTTTGATACTATTTGGGTAATAGTTGATCGTCTCACCAAATCAGCACACTTCCTGCCAATAAGAGAAGATGACAAGATGGAGAAGTTAGCACGACTGTATTTGAAGGAAGTCGTCACCAGACATGGAATACCAATCTCTATTATCTCTGATAGGGATGGCAGATTTATTTCAAGATTCTGGCAGACATTACAGCAAGCATTAGGAACTCGTCTAGACATGAGTACTGCCTATCATCCACAAACTGATGGGCGGAGCGAAAGGACGATACAAACGCTTGAAGACATGCTACGAGCATGTGTTATTGATTTCGGAAACAGTTGGGATCGACATCTACCGTTAGCAGAATTTTCCTACAACAACAGCTACCATTCAAGCATTGAGATGGCGCCGTTTGAAGCACTTTATGGTAGAAAGTGCAGGTCTCCGATTTGTTGGAGTGAAGTGGGGGATAGACAGATTACGGGTCCAGAGATTATACAAGAAACTACCGAGAAGATCATCCAAATTCAACAACGGTTGAAAACCGCCCAAAGTCGACAAAAGAGCTACGCTGACATTAAAAGAAAAGATATAGAATTTGAAATTGGAGAGATGGTCATGCTTAAAGTTGCACCTTGGAAAGGCGTTGTTCGATTTGGTAAACGAGGGAAATTAAATCCAAGGTATATTGGACCATTCAAGATTATTGATCGTGTCGGACCAGTAGCTTACTGACTTGAGTTACCTCAACAACTCACGGCTGTACATAACACTTTCCACGTCTCGAATTTGAAGAAATGTTTTGCTAAAGAAGATCTCACTATTCCGTTAGATGAAATCCAAATCAATGAAAAACTCCAATTCATCGAAGAACCCGTCGAAATAATGGATCGTGAGGTTAAAAGACTTAAGCAAAACAAGATACCAATTGTTAAGGTTCGATGGAATGCTCGTAGAGGACCCGAGTTCACCTGGGAGCGTGAAGATCAGATGAAAAAGAAATACCCGCATCTATTTCCAGAAGATTCGTCAACACCTTCAACGGCTTAAAATTTCGGGACGAAATTTATTTAACGGGTAGGTACTGTAGTGACCCGAACTTTTCCATGTTTATATATATTAATTGAGATTGATATTTACATGATTAAATGTTTCCAACATGTTAAGCAATCAAACTTGTTAAGACTTGATTAATTGAAATATGTTTCATATAGACAATTGACCACCCAAGTTGACCGGCGATTCACGAACGTTAAAACTTGTAAAAACGACATGATGATATATATATGGATATACATATGGTTAACATGAGATTATGATAAGTAAGTATCTCCATAAGTATATTAACAATGAGTTATATACATATAAACAAGACTACTAACTTAAGGATTTCGAAACGAGACATATATGTAACGATTATCGTTGTAACGACATTTAAATGTATATATATCATATTAAGATATATTAATATATCATAATATCATGATAATATAATAATTTAACATCTCATTAGATATAATAAACAATGGGTTAACAATATTAATTGAGATCGTTAACTTAAAGGTTTCAAAACAACACTTACATGTAACGACTAACGATGACTTAACGACTCCGTTAAAATGTATATACATGTAGTGTATTTAGATGTATTAAAATACTTTTGGAAGACTTCAATACATATATCAAAACACTCATACTTAACGAAAATGGTTACAGTTACTTTCCCATTCTTTTCTTTCATCAAGAATTCTAGTCGTATTCTTACCCGTATTATACACAGCTTCAAAACGTACTTACTATGGGTATATACCAATAGGAACTAGCATGGGATTCCACTCTTGATTATGTCATGTATGACTAATCAATTTTAACTTCTACCATGAGCTAGTCAACTAACTAGAACTCCTTTTAACCCCACTCACCACTCACCAATTACCACTCATCATTCACTCCATTTCACTTCTAATTCTCTTTCTAATTCTCTCTCAACACACCCACACTATTATGAACGTATTTTTCCAGTAGTTAATCACCATCTTCATCAAAAATCACTTCAATAATCAAGCTATAATCATCATAGGAAGAACACTTCAAGAACACTTCAAAAATCCCTTCAAGTTTACTAATTTACTTCCAAGCTTTCTAATCCATTCCAAGTAATCATCTAAGATCAAGAAACCTTTGTTATATACAGTAGGTTATCTTTCTTATTCAAGGTAATATTCATATTCAAACTTTGATTCAATTTCTATAACTATAAACTATCTTAATTCGAGCAAAAATCTTACTTGAACTTGTTTTTGTGTCATGATCCTACTTCAAGAACTTTCAAGCCATCCAAGATCCTTTGAAGCTAGATCATTTCTTGTCACTTCCAGTAGGTTTACCTACTAAACTTGAGGTAGTAATGATGTTCATAACATCATTCGATTCATATATATAAAACTATCTTATTCGAAGGTTTAAACTCGTAATCACTAGAACATAGTTTAGTTAATTCTAAACTTGTTCGCAAACAAAAGTTAATCCTTCTAACTTGACTTTTAAAATTAACTAAACACATGTTCTATATCTATATGATATGCTAACTTAATGATTTAAAACCTGGAAACACGAAAAACACCGTAAAACCGGATTTACGCCGTCGTAGTAACACCGCGGGCTGTTTTGGGTTAGTTAATTAAAAACTATGATAAGCTTTGATTTAAAAGTTGTTATTCTGAGAAAATGATTTTTATTATGAACATGAAACTATATCCAAAAATTATGGTTAAACTCAAAGTGGAAGTATGTTTTCTAAAATGGTCATCTAGACGTCGTTCTTTCGACTGAAATGACTACCTTTACAAAAACGACTTGTAACTTATTTTTCCGACTATAAACCTATACTTTTTCTGTTTAGATTCATAAAATAGAGTTCAATATGAAACCATAGCAATTTGATTCACTCAAAACGGATTTAAAATGAAGAAGTTATGGGTAAAACAAGATTAGATAATTTTTCTCATTTTAGCTACGTGAAAATTGGTAACAAATCTATTCCAACCATAACTTAATCAACTTGTATTGTATATTATGTAATCTTGAGATACCATAGATACGTATACAATGTTTCGACCTATCATGTCGACACATCTATATATATTTCGGAACAACCATAGACACTCTATATGTGAATGTTGGAGTTAGCTATACAGGGTTGAGATTGATTCCAAAATATATATAGTTTGAGTTTTGATCAATACTGAGATACGTATACACTGGGTCGTGGATTGATTCAAGATAATATTTATCGATTTATTTCTGTACATCTAACTGTGGACAACTAGTTGTAGGTTACTAACGAGGACAGCTGACTTAATAAACTTAAAACATCAAAATATATTAAAAGTGTTATAAATGTATTTTGAACATACTTTGATATATATGTATATATTGTTATAGGTTCGTGAATCAACCAGTGGCCAAGTCTTACTTCCCGACGAAGTAAAAATCTGTGAAAGTGAGTTATAGTCCCACTTTTAAAATCTAATATTTTTGGGATGAGAATACATGCAGGTTTTATAAATGATTTACAAAATAGACACAAGTACGTGAAACTACATTCTATGGTTGAATGATCGAAATCGAATATGCCCCTTTTTATTAAGTCTGGTAATCTAAGAATTAGGGAACAGACACCCTAATTGACGCGAATCCTAAAGATAGATCTATTGGGCCTAACAAACCCCATCCAAAGTACCGGATGCTTTAGTACTTCGAAATTTATATCATATCCGAAGGGTGTCCCGGAATGATGGGGATATTCTTATATATGCATCTTGTTAATGTTGGTTACCAGGTGTTCACCATATGAATGATTTTTATCTCTATGTATGGGATGTGTATTGAAATATGAAATCTTGTGGTCTATTGTTATGATTTGATATATATAGGTTAAACCTATAACTCACCAACATTTTTGTTGACGTTTAAAGCATGTTTATTATCAGGTGAATATTAAGAGCTTCCGCTGTTGCATACTAAAATAAGGACAAGATTTGGAGTCCATGTTTATACGATATTGTGTAAAAACTGCATTCAAGAAACTGATTTCGATGTAACATATTTGTATTGTAAACCATTATGTAATGGTCGTGTGTAAACGGGATATTTTAGATTATCATTATTTGATAATCTACGTAAAACTTTTTAAACCTTTATTTATGAAATAAAGGTTATGGTTTGTTTTAAAAATGAATGCAGTATTTGAAAAACGTCTCATATAGAGGTCAAAACCTCGCAACGAAATCAATTAATATGGAACGTTTTTAATCAATAAGAACGGGACATTTCAATATTAATGTTAAAATTATATATGGATATATAAGTATACATCTACTCGATCAATAGAGGTGTTCTTCCTCTTCTTCATCTTCAACCTTCACCTTCCATTGACTACCATCTCCACAATCACCATCGAAGAAAATTGATGTAAGCTTTCTGTCTTGTTTATATTTGATCACCACTATGGTTCCACCATTTTTCACCATAACAATCGAAAACCATCCTTGTTCACCTCTAGCCAACACCACCGAACGCCCATCTATTTTTCTGTTAACTACAACCGTCACTCACTACCCAACCACCGTGAGCTATGGCCACCATAAACATACACCATGAATCACCATCACAACACCATCTTCATCCCACTCTCTAATCTCTCTCTCATATTTTTTTTTCTTTTCTGTTTTGAAACCGGAATCGAAACCCCAACTACCATTATCATGTATAATCTATTTTGGAAACTTGAAACCATCAATACGTGTTCCTGCCTCCTGTTTCTCCGTTAAACCACAAACCAACATAACCTTCAATTTAACTGTTTTTCTGTTTCATCTTCGTGAACACAACCAATAACCCTAAATAATCGTAAACCACCATTCTCCACCAAACGACACCACTTTTTGTTTCTATTTTAGACGTGAACCACTCTACAACCATATATCTATCTCCCTCGTTCTCTCTCTCATCCTCCACCTTTCTTTCTTTCATTCTTTTCTTTTGATTTCTGTCTCCATCGAACAGCTCTTGCAGCTGCTAGTTTTTGTTTCTGTAAAAACTATGATGTTGGTCATGATGATGAACAGCAGTGAAGAAGATGATGCACGATTATGAAGATGATGAAGGAGAGGGAAAATAGTGAAGAACGATTGGTGATGATGATTATGATCGATGATGATTAACGAATGGATATCACGATGGTGAGGATGATGATTCGTTAAGAAAGATGATGATGTGTTTACAGATGACCCCACTCTCACTAATATCTCGTTCAATTGAAATTAACATATGTTAATGGGCCGTAAAAGATCCAGACGTTTATGTTTGGCCAGATTTTTTATTAAATTATTCTTGGGCTTACTCGGAATTAAATTGTTCTTGGGCTTACTAGGAAGAAGGAGAAAACAAAAACGGGGTTTAAAGAATTAGTTTAGTAAATAAATTAGTAAAGCAGAAGCAGAGGGATGGTTAAGTGTTATGACAGGTGAGCGAGTGGTCAAGGGTTCGAACCCCGACTGGGGCAATCTTTTTGTAAAAGCTTTCAATAAGGGTATAATCTTTTATTTATTTTAAAATTATTATTATCATTATTATTATTATTGATATTATTGTTGTTGTTATTATTATTATTATTATTATTATTATTATTATTATTATTATTATTATTATTATTATTATTATTATTATTATTATTATTATTATTATTATTATTATTATTATTATTATTATCATCGCTACAAGTAGTAATAATGTTATTCTTATTATTGAATTATCATTTTAGGACTACTAATAGTATTATAATTGTGATTAGGGTTATTATTGTTGTTACTATAAAAAAATACAAGCTATTATTATTTTCGCTAATATTAGTATTAATATCATTTTTGCAATTAGTAGTATTACTATTATTATTATTAACAAAAGTATCATTTCTAACAATATAGTCATTATAATCAGTATTTTCAATATTGAAGGAGATTATTGTTATTAGTAAGTCATTATTATCGAAAACTATCACTTTTGCTACAAATAAATAGTTTGTACTTAAAATATACTTAGTACATATATTATAATTATAATAATAGTTTATATACCATAAATCAAACATATTAATATTAGTTATATAAATACTTATATATAACAAACTAATAATTTTCTTTTTATATATTTATAGATATATCAATATAACTAAATATATAGATATTAAACATTTTTAAATATATATATAACATTAAGTTATAATTTATACTAACATATTATAATAACACTAGTAATTATATAGAAATTTATTCGATTACAAATATATGTGTTAATATGTATACACATAATATAGGTTCGTGAATCCGAGGCCAACCCTGCATTGTTCAATATCGTCATATGTATTTTTACTACAAAATACAGTTTGGTGAGTTTCATTTGCTCCCTTTTTAAATGATTTTGCAATATATATTTTTGGGACTGAGAATACATGCGCTGCTTTTATAAATGTTTTACGAAATAGACACAAGTGATCAAAAACTACATTATATGGTTGGATTATTAAACCGAATATCGCCCTTCAATTCTGGTAACCTAAGAATTTAGGGAAATGGCCCCTGATTGACGCGAATCCTAAAGATAGATCTATGGACCTTGACAAGTCCCATTCGGGGTACGAATGCTTTAGTACTTCGAGATTATTATGCAGATGAGAGGTTCTGTTTTCGGGATATTCTATGCATTAAGTTAACGTCGGTTACCAGGTGTTCAATCCATATGAATGATTTTTATCTCTATGCCGTGCTAAATGCCTGATATGAGGTTATGTTTATGAGAAATGGAAATGAAAATCTTGTGGTCTATTATATTATTAAAAAATGATTATTTATTATAAACTAATGAACTCACCAACCTTTTGGTTGACACTTGAAAGCATGTTTATTCTCAGGTATGAAAGAAATCTTCCGCTGTGCATTTGCTCATTTTAGAGATGTTACTTGGAGTCATGTATGACATATTTCAAAAGACGTTGCATTCGAGTCATTGAGTTCATCAAGATTATTATTAAGTTAATTATAGTTAGATATATTATCAAATGATATGCATGCCGTCAACTTTCGATGTAATGAAAGATTGTCTTTTCAAAAATGAATGCAATGTTTGTAAGATGTATTGTTGTGACCCGACCAAATCATGTTTGACGGCGCCGACTACTTAGGTCCCGTTACGTGGTCATAAGTCTTTAACATGACGTTTGACCAAAATATGTCGCATTCATTTCATAAGTAAAAGGATGTTTCAAGTTTACAAATGTAGTTCAAAAGACTAGTTACATTACAATGTTTAACGTACGAATGAAACCTATGCGACACAATTTAAAGTAGTCAAAAGACGCTCCAACTATGCATGTATACTCGACATCCAAGAAAGTATCAAAAAAAGTGCGGAAACGTGTATCAAATAGCTTTCAAGGACCTGAGAAAATATATAGAAAACTGTCAACGAAAACGTTGGTGAAATCATAGGTGTTTTAGTAAACGTTGCATTTGAACCACAAGATTAAATATAATATGATTATCAAAATCATTTGCATTCCAAAGTTGTTATTTGTTTCGCGGGAACCCAATTATCAAACTTAACTGTTTTGCACCCTTTACGTAGTGTTAGAACATACACTAGACCCGAAAATATATTTCATCCGCTAACGGTAGCGAACCGTCCGAATGAGGCTCGTCAAGCCCATGTGATCACATAATATAAGTTCACGTTTACACACTGCAAGTGTAACTAATGATAATTCAATTAAGAATTTTTGATCAAACCCGTACGTGAAATGTTCGTTTTCGTACTTGTGTTCAAAGTGTAAAAGCATGATACTTATATGTTTCTCAACCCATAGTTTAAAGCATAAAAGTTGTTTGAAAGATGGAACTATGATCTCACCTTGTGTACACGAGTAATAAGTACTTCAACAAGTAACGTGTGCAAAGAACAATGCTAGTCTTGACCTAAACAAATAGGTCGTATCAATAACGGTAAACGCGATAGGTCAAAGATGTTCAATTAGTCCTATGGCTCGTTACGACTTGATTATGTAGCATGTGAATCAAATTGTCCAAGTTTCATGCAAGATACAAGTATAGAAACAAGTTAGAAAGATTGTATAATCATTTGGTTAAGTTTGACAAAAAGTCAAAATTTGGTCGGTCAAAGTCAATGAAAAAGTCAACACGTTCGGGTCGGGTCTCGAACTATTTTTCTAAGGTTTTTTCATATATAAGCGTGTTAGAATAAGTTTCATGTGAATCGGAGGTCCATAGCATGCCACACATTTTTCGTATTTTGGACAAGGTGGTCAGAAGCTGGACACGCCTTATGTCGCGGCGCGACAAAGGCTGGCCGCGCCGCGGCATTACACGCGAGCTGGTACCTGGCCAGTTTCAGTTTTCTAAGTCTCAACCCAAAACCTTTTTATGCATAAAACACAAACCGCAAACACTTAGAACTCGCATCTTATATCGTTGGAAAGCTCTTTTGACAAGGAAAACAACTAAGCACATTTCAACAACCAAAAACATCATTTGTAACAATCGGATTTCCAAAATAAATGATCAATTAATGTTCACCATAAATGCTCAAGTTCATAAATGCACAAAATAGGATTCGGGAATTAAATGCATCCATATAACGCGCTGTTTCATAGGTAATCAAGCATACAATACAACTAACTACTTACTAACAACAATTCATGGCATTCAATACATCAAAAGTTCATTTCAAGTTCATCAAACCCTAATCCAAATTCACCAAAATCACTAATCAAGTTTATGAGGTTTTCTAAAACAACCTACACATCAAATTGAAGCTAGTGATGTTAGGAACACATTTAATACATGCATTTATAACATTTAACAATATTTAAGCAACCAAATTATCAATCAAACACACCAAACTTTCAAGTTCAAGCTAGTTATCAAAAATAACAAGTTCGAACATATAAATCATATATTCATGTTAGACTTGAGCCATAGACACTAATTAACAACTTTATAAGTTTAAAACATCAAGAACATAAAATCTAGTGATTTTAGAAAGTTACCCAAATGAGATGTAATCGGTATAGAATCGAAGAGGAAGTTGCAAGGAGTTCAAATATGTAATTTGTTTTGATTGAAGCTTTCTTGAACGAATTTAGATGACGATTTTTGGATATGGAGTTTTAGAGATAGTTTGAAAGTATTAAAAGAAAAGAGAAAAGAAATTGATAAAGTGAATGGAGGAGATGGAGTGTTGACCTTTGACCTAATCAAAGGTTTGGCACTTTGACAAGTTTGGTCCCTCTAGTTTCATTCGGGTGCGGGAATTACCTAAACGAGATATTTTTAAAACACGTATTAACGAGGGATGTCATAAACATATAACGGAATTTAAATAGTTAAACGGAAAAGTGAACGGAAAAAGGCGGGATGTTACATTACCTACTCCTTAAAAGAAATTTCGTCCCGAAATTTAAGTAGACGTAGTAGTCGTTGTTTCTTCCTGGGAATCTTGCGTTTTCGGAACCGGGAATAGATGAGGGTATTTCCTTTGCAATTGATCTTGCCTTTCTCAAGTAAACTCGGGTCCCCTTTTGGCATTCCAACGAACTTTAACAATCGGAATTTGGCTTTGTTTCAATGTCTTGACGGAGGTGTCCACAATTTCAACCGGTTCCTCCACAAAATGAAGTTTGTCATCAATAGTAAGTTCCTCGAGAGGGATGACTATATCAGGTTCGGCAAGACACTTTTTCAAGTTAGATACATGGAAGGTAGGATGAACGAAGCTCAATTGAGGCGGAAGATCTAAACGATAAGCAACGGTTCCAATACGCTCCAAGATTTTGAAAGGACCAATATACCTTGGATTTAGCTTCCCGCGTTTCCCAAAATGGATTACACCTTTCCAAGGCGCGACTTTTAACATTACTCGGTCACCGACTTGAAATTCGAGGTCGTTGCGTCTTTTGTCGGTGTAGCACTTTTGACGACTCTGGGCCGTCCGAAGCCTATCTCGGATTTGTACGATCTTTTCGGTGATTTCATGAATGAGTTTGGGTCCGGTGATTTGCACGTCGCCTACCTCGGCCCAACAAAGAGGTGAACGATATTTTTGGCCATAGAGCGCTTCAAAAGGTGCGGCTTTAATACTCGCGTGATATCTATTGTTGTAAGAGAACTCGGCTAGAGGTAAGTGCTTGTCCCAAGCTTTTCTAAAATCAACCACGCAAGTTCGTAACATGTCCTCCAAGGTTTGAATTGTGCGTTCGCTTTGTCCATCAGTTTGAGGGTGATATGCGGTGCTCATGTCTAAACGGGTTCCCAACGCTTCTTGCAAGGTACGCCAAAATTTAGATACAAAACGGCCATCTCGGTCGGAGATAATTGATAAAGGTACACCGTGTCGGGCTACGATCTCCTTGATGTAAAGTTGTGCAAGTTTCTCCATTTTGTCGGTCTCCTTCATGGCGAGAAAGTGTGCGGATTTGGTGAGACGGTCAACAATAACCCAAATGGTATCATAACCGCCCGTCGTTTTTGGTAGTTTGGTGATAAAATCCATTCTTCTTATTTCCCACTTCCATTGCGGGATTTCGGGTTGTTGAAGTAACCCGGACGGTCTTTGGTGTTCGGCTTTGACTTTGGAACATGTCAAACACTTGGCAACCTAAGTAGCTACGTCCCTTTTGATGTTCGGCCACCAATATTGTTCTTTAAGGTCGTGGTACATCTTATTGGCACCGGGGTAAATCAAGTATCGTGACTTATGGGCTTCATCTAAAATAAGGCTTCGTAGGTCCCCATATCTAGGCACCCAAATCCTTCCGGCGAAATATCGGAGTCTGGTCTCTCTAATTTTGAATCGAGAGACGAGAATGTTCAAGAGCTCGTGTGAAACGTTTTCATCCTTGAGAGCCTCATCTTGGGCTACCCGAATTTGGCTATTAAGGTTTGTGTGAATGGTGATGTTTAAAGCTCGGACACGAAGAGGCACCGCTCTTTCCTTTCAACTTAAGGCATCGGCTACTACGTTTGCCTTTCTGGGATGGTAATGAAGCTCACAATCATAATCGTTTAAAGTTTCAATCCACCGTCGTTGTCTCATGTTTAGTTGCTTTTGATCAAAGATGTGTTGGAGGCTTTTGTGATCGGTGAAGATACTACTCTTGGTTCCATAAAGATAGTGTCTCCACATTTTAAGTGTGAAGACAACGGCTCCGAGTTCGAGATCATGTGTCGTGTAGTTTCGTTCATGAATTTTGAGTTGTCGAGAGGCATAAGCAATGACTTTCTTTCGTTGCATCAATACACACTCAAAACCATGTTTCGAGGCATTGCAGTATACAACAAAATCGTCATTGCCTTCGGGAAGTGACAAGATAGGAGCGGTGGTTAGCTTTGTTTTCAAGATTTGAAATGCGGATTCCTGTTCGGTCGCCCAAACGAATTTCTTTCCCTTATGAGTTAACGCGGTTAGAGGACGAGCAACCAAAGAGAAATCCTTGATAAATCTACGATAGTACCCGGCGAGACCCAAGAATTGACGAATGTGAGTATGAGTAGTAGGAGTTTCCCATTTACTAATGGCTTCGATTTTTGATGGATCGACTTTAATACCTTGATCACTTACAACATGACCAAGAAATTGAACTTCCTTCAACCAAAATTCACACTTGGAGAATTTGGCATAGAGTCGTTCTTGTCTTAAAAATTCAAGCACAAGTCGGAGATGTTCCTCGTGTTCTTCTTCGTTTTTAGAATAGACCAAAATATCATCGATGAACACGATAACGAATTTGTCGAGATACGGTTTGCACACGCGGTTCATAAGATCCATGAACACCACCGGTGCATTAGTGAAACCAAATGGCATGACAAGGAATTCATGACTACCATAACGAGTTCGGAAAGCGGTTTTGGAGACATCTTCCCCCTTAACCCTTAATTGATGATAACCCGAGCGGAGATCGATTTTTGAATATACACAAGACCCTTGTAGTTGATCAAAGAGGTCATCGATGCGAGGAAGAGGATATCGGTTTTTAACCGTCAATTTGTTTAGTTCACGATAATCAATGCACATTCGTAGGGATCCGTCTTTCTTTTTAACAAACGAAATCGGAGCGTCCCAAGGTGAATGGCTAGGTTGGATAAAACCACGATCAAGTAGTTCTTGGATTTGACTTTGCAATTCTTGCATTTCGGATGGAGCGAGTCTATATGGTGCACGTGCTATGGGTGCGGCTCTCGGAATAAGATCGATTTGGAATTCAACCGGTCGATGAGGTGGAAGACCCGGCAATTCGTCGGGAAATATGTCGGAATAGTCACAAACAATTGGCACATCATCGATGTGCTTCTCATCGGACTCGACTTTCTTAACGTGAGCAAAGATCGTAAAACAACCCTTACGGAGTAGTTTTCTAACTTTAATGCATGAAACGAGGTTGAGTCCGGTGCAACTCTTATCGCCATAGACGATCAAAGGTTCGCCGTTCTCGATAGGAATCTGAATTGCATTAAGATCACAAAGGATGTGAGATTTCGTTTTAGCTAGCCAATTCATACCGATTATTACATCGAAGCTTCCTAGTTCCATGGGTATCAAGTCAATTTCAAACTCATTACCCAAAATGTTTAACGTACACCCCCGGTAATATGTGTCGGCACTCAATAGTTTCCCGTTGGCCACTTCAATGGTATAAGTGGTATCTAGTGGAAGTGGTGGAGTGCTAAAAGAGTGAGTCAAAGTCTTGGATACAGAACTCTTATCGACACCCGAATCGAATAAACAAGTAACATAAGTGTTGTTGAGGAGAAACGTACCCGTGACTAATTCATTGTCATCTCGGGCTTCCTCGATGTTGATGTTGAAAGCTCGGCCGCGTGTGTTGGGGTTGGCTTTCTTCTTCAGACATGCATTTCTAAAATGACCCCTTTGGCCACATTCATAACAAGTACCCGATTTTGGTGCATTGGGCACTTTTTGAGCAATGGGGGCGGCACTTCTACAATCGTTGGCCACATGACCACCCCTTTGACACCGGTGACAAAAGAGATTGCTACATTCACCATAGTGGTGTTTGTGGCATTTGTTGCAAAAGGGTTTATTTCCGCCATAACTTTTCTTGGCGTCGGAGGTATAAGGATTTTTGATGAAGTTGTTATTGTAGTTGTTGCTTAATTGGGGGGCTTCCCATTTTCTTTTGTTGCCACCCGATTTATCCTCGGCCTTAGGTGCCGGAACTACGATTTTGTCAACCGTTTCGATCAATTGGCGAGCCATGTTTAAGGCTTGTTGTAGGTTAGCGGGTTTGGATGACATCACTGCTTGTTTGATGCTCTTTGGAAGACCATCTATATAGAGTTCAACCCTTTGAGATTCGGGGTTCACGAGGTTGGGACACATCAAGGATAGTTCAGCGAATCGTTGATTGTAGGCCTTGAGATCGTTTCCGACCGCCTTTAAAGTTCTTAGCTCTTGTTCGAGCTTTCGGGTTTCTTCACGAGGGAAAAATTCGACGATCAACCTTTCCCTTAAATCGGCCCAAGAGAGGGCGTGAGCTTCATCGGTACCCACCGATTGTACATACGTGTTCCACCACGTGAGGGCGATACCGGCAAAGGTGTGGGTGGAATATTTGACTTTATCTTGATCCCGACAACCACTTATGCTAAAAACGGCTTTCGTTTGTTCGAACCATTGAGTGAGTACAACCGGTCCCCCGGTCCCATCAAAAGTATGAGGTTTGCACCCCATGAAAGCTTTATAGGAGCACCCTTCGCTTGAGTTACCGGCCCCTTGATTATTGTTGTTATGGTTGTTGTTATTGTTGTTGTTGGAGGAGTGACCGGCCATGGCCGCATCCACGGTGGTGGCTATCATTCGTTGTAGAGCTTGTTCAGGAGTCTCATGGCATGGCACACGACGAGGAGGCATTGTTCCTTCTAAACACAAGAATACCGTTGATTAGTATTTTTAATAATACTAACTATGATATGGAATAAGGATAGAGAGAAATTTTCCTTGACTCGCCTTAAATTCTTTATGCCATAATGTCAGAACGTTCATATGAGTCACCGTAATATAATCCCGGAAATTATATTACCCTAATTCACATGTGCATTCGACATTATTTCACTAAGTCAAGTTGGCGTGTCAATTAAATTAAACAACGTGAGGTTAGGATGAAATAAGAGTAGATATGAGTAGAAACATTCGAGTATAAATGTACAAGTAGTCAAGTAATTCCTACTTCAAGTCTATATGCCGATTGTAGTCTATATTCACTAATGTACCCTATGACTCGGGGTTGACACCAATGAACTCTAAATCCCTACAACCAACGCTCTGATACCATCTGTAGCGACCCGACCAAATCATGTTTGACGGCACCGACTACTTAGGTCCCGTTACGTGGTCATAAGTCTTTAACATGACGTTTGACCAAAATATGTCGCATTCATTTCATAAGTAAAAGGATGTTTCAAATTTACAAATGTAGTTCAAAAGAATAGTTACATTACAGTGTTTAACATACGAATGAAACCTATGCGACACAATTTAAAGTAGTCAAAATACGCTCCAACTATGCATGTATACTCGACATCCAAGCAAGTATCAAAAAGAGTGCGGAAACGTGTATCAAGTAGCGTTCAAGGACCTGAGAAAATATATAGAAAACTGTCAACGAAAACGTTGGTGAAATCATAGGTGTTTTAGTAAACGTTGCATTTGAACCACAAGATTTAATATAATATGATTATCAAAATCATTTGCATTCCAAAGTTGTTATTTGTTTCGCAGGCACCCAATTATCAAACTTAACTGTTTTATACCCTTTGCGTAGTGTTAGAACATACACTAGACCCGAAAATATATTTCATCCGCTAACGGTTCGAACCGTCCGAATGAGGCTCGTCAAGCCCATGTGATCACATAATATAAGTTCACGTTTACACCTTGCAAGTGTAACTAATGATAATTGAATTGAGGATTTTTGTTCAAACCCGTACGTGGAATGTTCGTTTTCGTACTTGTGTTCAAAGTGTAAAAGCATGATACGTATATGTTTCTCATCCCATAGTTTAAAGCATAAAAGTTGTTTGAAAGATGGGACTATGATCTCACCTTGTGTACAAGAGTAAAAAGTACTTCAACAAGTAACGTGTGCAAAGAACAATGCTAGTCTTGACCTAAACAAATAGGTCGTATCAATAACGGTAAACGCGATAGGTCAAAGATGTTCAATTAGTCCTATGGCTCGTTACGACTCGATTATGTAGCATGTGAATCAAATTGTCCAAGTTTCATGCAAGATACAAGTATAGAAACAAGTTAGAAAGATTGCATAATCATTTGGTTAAGTTTGACAAAAAGTCAAACTTTGGTCGGTCAAAGTCAACAAAAAAGTCAACACGTTCGGGTCGGGTCCCGAACTATTTTTTCGAGTTTTTTTCATATATAAGCATGTTAGAACAAGTTTCATGTGTGTCACGACCCTACTTTTTCCGTTATCTTTTACCGTTAATTATTTAACGACCGTTAACTGTTATTTGTGTCTCGTCATTTCTATGACCTATATTATTATTTTTGTAATAATATATATATATATATATATATATATATATATATATATATATATATATATATATATATATATATATATATATATATATATATATATATATTAATTATTATGTGTTATGTGAATATTTGAATTCATATTTTAAGTTATACGTTTCTACGTGTCGCGGATTTCTATCTGGCGAATTTTTTTCGGGTTTTAAACTAACGGTTACCTAAATCCTATAATGTGCTATCATGATTTTTTTTTATTGGAATATACTATGGTAATATGTGTTGCATATTATATGTCTAAGGGTTACTTATAGTTTAAGCCCCGTACTACTATATTGGTCACCACCTCAATTATGAAACCATTCAAAGTGGGATATACTATATAATCTCAAATTATATTGCATGGTTTATATATCAAAATTTAATATTATGTGTGATAAATAAATAAACTACACATATATGTTTTTTTTTTTTTTTTTTTTTTTGACGTAACAATGTGATTTGTTCAAATGACACTATATTAATAAATTAAAATTTTTGTATCATAAATCGCCTTTAATATTTAAGAGATATTTTAATTTAATGTAGAAAATTGTAAAGTTTACCAACTTGTGACTTTGAAATTTAGAGAAACGACAAACTTTGCCGAGAAGTAAATAGAGTTATATTTTAGGATGATTATGTTGCTTCTAATCCGTAATATTCACACGGTTTACAAGGTTATCCAAGATCCTAATCTAAACAACATGTACGTTATTCATGGAATGGCTTTTTACAGCACATCTACTCTATTATTATCATTATAAACGATTTAGAAAACATATGGGAAATCAATTTCTACGCGGTTATTAAAATCACACATTTTCATTAATCATGAAACTCAATCCCATCCTTATTTTGTTCCTCTGTGATCAATAAATAAACACTCCCACATACACAATTCGTTTTCAAAAGTTAAATTTAAGCGACTAAGTCACAAAAGAGTTTAGAAAAGAAAGGAACATATTGACGAACAAGAACGAAGGTTTTTCAACTTGATCGATTGGTCGTAACTCGGTCTCGTTCGAAGGTAAATTCTAACCGTATTTTGAATACTAATATATTACTAGACCCTACTAATCGTTTCGGTTTCATATGATTGATCGTATCAAACCGAACCAATCGATAAAGTAATCGACGTCGGTTAGTATTTGAAAGTAATTGGGTTTTCGGGGATATATTTTAGTAACGGATTGTAATATGAATTTTGGAATCAATAAATAAAATTTACAGTGATGATTTATCTAATAAACATATGGTCATGAGCTTAAACTTGATGATGGTTTATATTAGTTACAAATATTTTGTCAAATTATGAAGACAAGGTGGTTAATGGATGTCATGTGGAGAGCGTTATGATTTTTATTTATTTATTTATTATTATTATTATTTTTTTGTCGATCACTTTCAATAAAAAAATAAATTAAGGCTTGGTAACATTAATCCCATAATTAAAATCAAATTTTACTTAGTATATATGTGTCGTATTTAGGATGTTTTCAGTTCCAGATTGTCTGGCATGTGCTAAAACTAATACTAACTTTCAAAATAGTGATTTGTATCTTTAGGCATCTGCTCAAATGTTACTCCATAGGGGATCGATTATTTAGTCCTGATGTATATGATTTTTCACATTAGGTCCCTGAATAATGACCAAATTTGCAGATTTAATATAAAGATTTATGTTACAAATAAGACTTTATTAATAACTAATATACTTATCTAGTGATTAATCATAAGTTAAATATATATATTGAATATAACAAAAACGAGTTTCGAATTGTAATTAAGTGTGCATGTCATATTAGTTCAATTTACAAAACTAGTCCCTGACTTATGATTTGTGTTATAAAAACCATTTAAACGAATTTCAAATTTACTATTTGTCCCATGAATCTTATACAATTTTTTTTTAAATTAATGTACAATCAACAAATTCTGAAATGGACTACTCATTCAGTGCCGATATATATACGAAGTTAAAAAAAAAATGTAATATAGTTAGCCCTAGTCCCTAGGACTAATTCACCATCAAAATTTTATTATGGTTGATATAAGAATTATATATTTATATACATCCAGATAACTTATAAAAGGTGTTGTACGACCACTGACCAACCTTATTACTTTAGGTTAAACGCTTCGGAACATTCTTACAGATTTGTGGTTTTGAGTTATCTACTGTGCTATCTAAGGTGAGTTATAGTCCCGTTTTTACATAGTTTTCAAAGTATATTTTTGGGATGTGATTACATGCATTTTTATTTACGTTTAGACACAAGTAACAGTTAAATTTAATTATTCATTGTGAGTTGGACAAAAATATTCCCTAGTCTGGTAACTGTAATCATTGGTTTCTACCGGTGAACGCGAATCCTACGGATAGATCTATCGGGTTTGACAACCCCATTTCGAGCTAGTCGCGCTAGCAATTTATAATCGGAATGTTTAGTACTTCGTAATTTGTTGTAGATACACTGTCCAAGTATATATTTTTATTGTGTTTGGCAAGGGTAAATAAAGGGTTAAGTGGTTATCAGGTGGCTAATTGATAATGGAATAATGTTTAATGTTTTCTAACATTTTTAAATCTTGTGGTCTAAAGTTTACTTATTTATTTAAACCTATAATTCACTCAACCTTTGTGTTGACAGTTTACTTGCATGTTTTCACAGGTACTTGAGTTATATGATGCTTCCGCTGTCTTTAGAAGAGTCTGCATGCATTTGGGCAGATTTTTATTGAAACAATTATGAAACTTAAGTTGGCATTCTATTTTTGGATAATTTAAATTGTGGGTTTGTTGGCAAGGTTTTGTGTCAACTTTTGGATTATTAATATGTTGGGTTGTTTTAAACTACATATTTTGATTTGTTTCCTTTTTGGGAAAACTTTTGAAATAAAAGAATGCAACTTTGTTTATTTAATGCATTTAAGTCCGATCAAGCTGTGGGACCAACTGACGGATCCGTTAAGTGTTTTGACGGGGTCGTCACATGTGGTATCAGAGCTCTGGTTGTAGGGAACTAGGCGGTCTTAATGTGGTCAACCCGTGATTATTAGGGTGCATTAGAGTCTAGTCTACAGCCCGACCTTTTTGCTATAGCATTATTATGCATTTCATTTCGTATAAGTTATATTATTAGCTTTCATATCTTTTTAGTATGTGGTTTGCGGTTTTGCTGTTTGCAGATGTCGACTTCGAG
The DNA here is from genome assembly GCF_046630445.1 of Rutidosis leptorrhynchoides. NCBI lineage: Eukaryota > Viridiplantae > Streptophyta > Magnoliopsida > Asterales > Asteraceae > Rutidosis > Rutidosis leptorrhynchoides. Next base: position 268,534,391 of record NC_092335.1, read on the forward strand.
CGGTAACTCTGTTGCTGCTCCTGCTCCACCGTCTCCTGCTAGACGTCGTGCTAATCAACCAGAGATCGATGATCCTGTTCATTACTATTTTCCTACCATTACTCATATGAACCGGGCTTATAATGAGGTGACACGTATTAACGCCCTTAGTGATTGTTTACGCACGTTGCCACATAATGAAGTTATGGACGAGATCCGTGCCGACATGGGTAACTTTATCACTTTCAAGCATAGGGTTGAGGATGCGAACCGTAAGTGTGATCGAGAAGTTAATGCTAAGTTCAAGGCTCTCGAGAGCACTGTTCATGTGTTGAAGGAAGAGTTGGATGTTGTGAAAGGGAAGTTGCGTAAGTATGAGGATCCTGCTGAGACTCATGCTGGACCAGCTTATCACACCCGCTCTAAGCGAATGTGATGTGATTATTCATATTGATTATCTATTTCATCAGACTTAATGTCCTTTTTATACATACATTTTGGGTTATGTACGGCGTTTTGCCGAGGATTTTATTAAGATTTTGTTATGGGATATTTTTTTCATTATGTATGGATGGTTATTTTTATGACGTCTATTATCATGTTTTATTTCTGATATTATGGCTCTTGGCATGTTATATTATGCGTAATATATGTTCATGTATGTTAGGTGCTATGTATGTTGTATGATGTTATCATAAAATATGTATGCATGTGATGGTTATTTCTATAACAATCATAACTGTCATGTTATTACTCATAGTGTTAGTTGACTAATATCTTAATGGTTAGTCTTTTCGTGTTTTGATCTATTCCTTTATGACACTAGTATTATTCTTGGTACTAACGGATGTGTTATTCTATTTTGAAGATCATGCCTCCAAGAGAGTCCACTGAAGCGCGTATGCAACGCCTGATCAATGAAGGAATTGCTGCTGCTATGGCAGCAAATGCTAATGTTAACGCCAATGTGAACAACAACGTGAGATGCTCCCACAAAACTTTTATGGCTGGTCGACCCCAAGAATTCAGTGGTACGGAAGGACCAATAGGGCTTACTTGTTGGTTCGAGAAAATCGAATCTATTTTCAGGGTCAGTCGGGTCCGTGAAGAGGACAAAGTTAGTTTCGCTAGTTGCACTCTCAAGGATAGTGCCTTGACATGGTGAAACAATCTGGTTAGTAGTTTGGGAAGCGATGTAGCTTATGGTTTGGCCTGGAATGATTTTAAGGAAAGATTGATCACCCGCTATAGACCTCGGGGTGAGCTTAAGAAGCTAGAGGTTGAGCTCAAGAATTTGAAAATGCATGGCACCGAGTTAGATGCCTATGAATGAAGGTTTTTCGAGTTAACTTTGCTGTGTCCTAGGGTTTATGCGGATGAGGACCGCAAAATTGAGGCTTACATTGATGGTTTGTCCGAGAAGATTGAACACGGGGTTGAGTCCAGTGAACCCCAGACTATTGAGGCAGCTATGTCTATGGCCCACAAACTTAATGACAAGGTGTTGAGAAGAAGCAAGACTATAGTTGTTGAAAGTAGTGAGGAGGTTGTCAAGAAGGCTGATAATGGGAAATGAAAGTGGGATAACAACTGCAATCAAAACCAGGGTCAGCAGAAGAAACATGATACCTCGGGTGCTAATAACAGAAATCAGCGTTTGTGTCCTCGTTGCTATAAAGCTCATGATGGTTACTGCACAGTTACTTATAAGAGGTGCTCTAAGCAAGGGCACATTGCTAAAGATTGTACAGTGCTTTTGCCGGGGTCTGCTACTCCCACGACTGGTGGTAATAATAATAATAATGTTGGTAATAGAGGTGGTAATGGTAACGGTAATGGGAAATCGAATAATGGAGGTAATCCAAGGGTTTGTTATGAGTGTGGGAAGCCGGGGCATTTCCGAGATGCTTGTCCCAACAAGAAGACTGCAGAAACTGCACGCGGCCGAGCGTTCAACATTAATGCTAAGGATGCGGAGGAAGATCCTAAGCTTGTTACTGGTACGTTCTCAGTCAACGATTTATCAGTTTATGTGTTATTTGATTCAGGGGCTGATTTAAGTTTCGTGTCGAGTAAATTAAGTCCGAGAATCAAAACGCCGTTAACTCTCTTAGACAATACTTATGTTGTTGAAGTAGCTAATGGTAAGGAACTTACTGCTAAGACTGTACATCGTAAGTGTAACATTAATCTGGGTGCTAGGGATTTCGAGATAGATTTGATACCGATTGAACTTGGTAGTTTTGATATTGTTATTGGTATGGATTGGCTGTCTGCGAACCATGCTGAGATCGTGTGTTATGATAAGGCTATTCGTATTACTGATGTGATTGGAGAGCCACTGATGGTCTTTGGAGATAAGAAATGCACACAGTTAAACCTTATTAGCTGTATGAAAGTTCGTAAACATCTCCGCGAAGGCTGTCATGCTATCCTTGCTCATGTTGTTGATCCTAGTAAGGAAGTAAAGAACGTTGATGACGTTCATATTGTTAGGGATATTCCCGAGGTGTTTCCCGATGACTTACCTGGCCTTCCGCCGCAACGCGCGGTCGAATTTCAGATTGATCTTGTTCCCGGCGCTGCTCCTGTAGCACGTGCTCCTTATCGTCTTGCGCCTTCTGAACTTTAAGAATTGTCAAGTCAACTCCGTGAGTTGTTAGACAAAGGTTTTATTCGTCCTAGTTCGTCCCCTTGGGGAGCTCCTGTTCTGTTTGTTAAGAAGAAGAATGGTTCTTTTCGTTTATGCATTGATTATCGTGAACTGAATAAGCTCACTGTTAAAAATCGTTATCCTCTTCCGAGAATTGATGATCTGTTCGATCAGCTTCAGGGTTCTTCTATTTATTCAAAAATTGATCTTCGTTCTGGCTATCATCAGTTGCGTGTTAAAGAATTTGATGTTTCAAAAACTGCTTTTCGCACCCGTTACGGTCACTTTGAATTTCTTGTTATGCCGTTCGGATTGACAAATGCACCTGCTGTGTTCATGGACCTCATGAACCGTGTGTGTAGACCCTATCTGGACAAGTTCATTATTTTTTTCATCGACGACATCCTTATCTATTCTAAGAGTGATGAAGAGCATGAAGAACACTTGAGGTTAGTGCTTGATTTGTTAAAGAAAGAAGAGTTGTACGCTAAGTTCTCTAAGTGTGCTTTTTGGTTAAGAGAAGTTCAGTTCCTTGGTCATATTGTTAGTAAACAGGGAATACAAGTTGATCCTGCTTAAATTGAGGCGATTGAAAAGTGGGAAACCCCGAAAACTCCTACTCAGATTCGTCAGTTCCTAGGATTAGCAGGTTACTATAGAAGGTTCATACAAGATTTCTCTCGTATCGCGAAACCTTTGACTACTTTAATGCATAAAGGGAAGAAGTACGAGTGGAAGGATGAACAAGAGACTGCTTTTCAGATTTTAAAGAAGAAGTTGACTACCGCTCCGATATTGTCACTACCTGAGGGTAATGATGATTTTGTTGTTTATTGTGATGCTTCGCGTCAAGGCTTTGGTTGTGTTTTTATGCAACGAAAGAAAGTTATTGCGTACGCATCACGTCAGTTGAAGATTCATGAGCAGAACTATACAACTCATGATTTAGAGTTGGGGGCCGTTGTTTTTGCACATAAGATTTGGAGACATTATTTGTATGGGGTCAAGAGTACTGTGTACACAGATCACAAAAGTCTTCAACATATCCTCGATCAGAAACAGTTGAACATGAGACAACGAAGATGGATTGAGACGTTGAATGATTACGATTGTGAACTTTTGTATCATCCGGGTAAGGCCAATGTGGTGGCGGATGCGTTGAGTCGTAAAGAAAGGGCTGAACCTCGCAGGTTTAGGGCCTTGAATATGACAATTAGAACAAACCTCGCAAGGCAGATTCTTGAGGCACAACAAGAAGCCTTAAAGGAAGAGAATTTTGTGAAAGAGAACGTAAGAGGTATGGCTAAGAAATTTGAGATTCGAGCAGATGGTACTAGGTACTTTGTAGGACGTCTTTGGGTTCCGAAGTTTGGTGAACTGCGACAACTTGTTTTGGATGAGGCTCATAAGTCTAGGTACTCTATTCATCCTGGTTCAGGAAAGATGTATCATGATCTTAAGGAGCTGTATTGGTGGCCAAATTTGAAAGGTGATGTGGCTACGTATGTGGCTAAGTGTTTAACCTGTGCTAAGGTTAAAGCTGAACATCAAAAACTGTCTGGACTGTTGGTACAACCCGAGATTCCCGAGTGGAAGTGGGAAGGAATTACAATGGATTTTATTACTAAGTTACCGAGAGTTGCGGGTGGCTATGACACTATCTGGGTGATTGTAGATCGACTCACTAAGTCGGCTCACTTTTTGCCAATCAGGGAAACAGATTCAATGGAGAAGCTCACTCGTTTGTACTTGAAGGAGATTGTTTCTAGGCATGGTGTTCCTGTATCCATTATTTCGGACCGAGACAGTTGTTTTGTATCGAGGTTTTGGCGATCTTTACAGGAAGCCTTGGGAACTAGATTAGATATGAGCACCGCTTATCATCCTCAAACGGATGGTCAGAGTGAAAGGACCATTCAGACGTTGGAAGATATGTTGCGAGCGTGTGTTATTGATTTTGGTAATGGGTGGGATAAATATTTGCCACTAGCTGAATTTTCTTATAACAACAGTTATCACGCAAGTATTCAAGCCGCACCATTTGAAGCTCTGTACGGTAGGAAGTGTAGGTCTCCTGTCTGTTGGAATGAGGTTGGGGATGCTCAACTCACGGGTCCAGAAATTATTCATGAGACTACCGAGAAGATTGTACGGATTAAGGAAATATTGAAAACTGCTAGAAGTCGGCAAAAGAGTTATGCCGATAGGGGAAGGAAAGATGTGGAATTTCAAGTTGGTGATCGTGTTATGTTAAAGGTTTCACCTTGGAAGGGTGTGATCCGTTTTGGTAAAAGGGGAAAGCTAAGTCCTCGTTTTGTTGGACCTTTTGAGATTATTGAAAGAGTTGGACCAGTGGCTTATCATTTGAAATTGCCATAAGAACTCAGTGCTGTTCACGACGTTTTCCATATATCGAATTTAAAGAAGTGTTTGGCTGAGGCCGATCAGACTATTCCTCTGGAGGAACTTCAAGTTGATAAGCAATTGCATTTTATTGAGGAGCCTGCTGAAATCATGGACCGTGAGGTTAAGACTCTTAAAGTATCGTTATAATTATCATGATTAGAATTATCATTTTATCATAATTAATATCATCATTTGTAAATATAAATATTGTTATTATTATTAGTAGAATAATAATAATAATAATTATTATTATTATTATTATTACAAAATAATACAACTGTTACTTATTATTATTATTATCAATATTATTTTATCAAACAAATATGTGATACAAAGATATTTTTACAACACGTAATATAATTACATTAATAATACATACCACCATGTTTTTATAATATTGAGTGAACTGTATAAATTTTATTACTTAAAATATATAAAAGTATATTTTTATATATAAATTTTAATATAAATTTTTATTTATTAATAAATGGCTTCTATTATTATTTACTCTAATAAAATTTGATAAATATATTTAAATATATATAACAGCTATATTTAAGCTATATAATAAACACGTATGAATTTTTGGAAGTCATTTTGGGTCAAATTGATTTTTGCTGACTTTTACATGATAATCTCGAGCTTTAGGATTGTGATACACTACGACTTGACCTGAATTTGTTAGACATATATTGACCAATATATAAATATATATACTTAATATAGGTTCGTGAATGTGAGGCCAACCTTGCACTTGTTCAATGACGTCATATGTATTTTTACTACGAAATACAGTATAGTGAGTTTCATTTGCTAATTTTTTAAATGATTTTGCAATATACAGTTTTGGGACTGAGAATACATGCACTTTTATAAATGTCTGACGAAATAGACACAAGTAATCGAAACTACATTCTATGGTTGAATTGTTATACCGGATATCGCCCTTGTTGAACTTGGTAGGCTAAGAATTGGTGTTTATTATAATTGCCACCAATTGACGCGAATCTTAAAGATAGATCTATGGGCTTTGACACGCCCTAGTCAGAGAATTTGAACTACTTTAGTACTTCGATGTTTATATGTTTGGGGATATTCTAGATGTATTTTGTTAATGTCAGTTACCAGGTGTTCAATCCATATGAATGAATTTTAAACACTTGCGAGTGTATGATTATTGAATAAATGAAATCTTGTGGTCTTTTAAAATTATGGAAATTATTGATTACGATAAAATAATGAACTCACCAACCTTTTGGCTGACACTTTAAAGCATGTTTATTCTCAGGTATTAAAGAAATCTTCCGCTGTGCATTAGCTCATTTTAAGGATATTACTTGGAGTAATTCATGGCATATTTCGAAAGACGTTGCATTCGAGTCGTTGATTTCATCAAGATTATTATTAAGTCAATTATAGTTGGATGTATTATAAAATGGTATGCATGCTGTCAACTTTCGATGTAAAGAAAGTTTTTCTTTTAAAAACGAATGCAATGTTTGTAAAATGTATCATATAGAGATCAAATACCTTGCGATGTAATTAACTATTGTGAATCGTTTGTAATGTATATGAACGGGGCATTTCACATGAGGCCCTTACCCAGCTCACGTTCAGCAAATCAAACTTGCCGACACTTTATGTTTATAATATGTATATTATTTAATATATAATATATTTAATCTTTAGAATTGATTAAATATTATATTATATTCTCGTGAATAGTTGATTTGTAATTTTAGCATCAATGAATTGTACGTTGACGCTTGACTTACGTACCGGTTCCGGTTTTTCGAACGTCCTTTTGTACGCTTAGAAAACTTGTACTTTACGTTTCGCGACACGTACCTTTATCAATAATTAGACTTATTTCACCAATAATTATACTAATTGAAATGTAACTTATTCATTTGAGTGTTGTGGTCATTTTCTTCTATAATCCAACTTCTCGTTGTTTAATGAAATATATATAATAGTAATATTTTGAATCAAAACGTTTTATGACTAATTAAATATTTATTTTATCCCTTTGTAAAATATAAATATATTTTCACTTAGAAATATAAAATTAGAAATGTTTATTTAGTAATACAATATTTAGTCTTTCAAAAACTTTTATATTTCAAAGTGATTTTAAAATCATTTACATAATAGAAAATATTATATCCTATAACGTTTACAAATTTCAAAACTTAAATAGATATAGCACTAGCGTTTATTTTAACTTCTCAAACATTTTAATTAACACAACTATAACAATCGAATCAAATAAATAAACATTACCATCGTTTACTTATCTAACTTGAAAAAAATATATTACGTATTCATAACCACGTCTTAAGTATACGTCGCAAGTTAATTATATAATTAATTCTAATAATATATTGTCGCATGCATATATTTATACATATGTCCATTTACAAAATGGTTGTTCGAGAATTGAAGGTTACAGTCCAATGACTAAATAAATGTATGTAAACGTTGATTTACTTAACTTGTCGATATCCAATCATCTAAGTTATTTACACTCCACGTTCTTACTTTCACAAAAAATGAAAGCTAAACTAGATATCTTATCAAAGTTACGAGGAAATTATTGTAAAGCATGTATTGGAGATCAAAAAAGAATCTCCACTAACCCTTGTTTAGTTCCTGTTAATGACACATTTGTTCTTACTTGTAAATCACTTATTCATTTTCCGAATGTTGTTAAAAAGAACAGATTTCTTAAATCATAATGGACCTCACAACAGAGACCCGTAATCATATCACAACGTATCAGATACTTCAATCATTTGATATTATCTTTTTAATTCCGTCGATAAATATATTGTAACAAATACGTTCTTGTAAAATATAATACATCTAATACTTTGTTAACGTTTTCAATTAATACATATATATTATATATACATATCTATATACACATAAATGTTCGTGAATCGTCGAGCATAGTCAAAGGGTAATTGATTACATGAATATAATTCCAAAACTTTTGAGACTCAGTATTACAGACTTTGCTTATCGTGTCAGAATAATATAAAGATAAAGTTTAAATTTGGTCGGAAATTTTCGGGTTGTCACACAGGTGATGATAGTTTTATGGTTTGATGAAGATGATGGGGTTGAATGATAACGTTTAAGTGGGTTCAATGATGGTTGTCTTACTGCAGATGAAGGAAACAGAAACCACAAGTAATAGTAGTTGTTTAGTAGCAACTTACAGATGGTGTTGGGAGTATTTTGGTGCTCGAATATTAACAAAAACTATAGATGTAGCAGCAGGTGCAAACGAAAACCAAGAATCTAATTAAACTGATAACGGTGCCTGGAACAGTAGTCACAGAACAATAACAACATGACTTGTGGTGTTGGATTTTTATGGCTATTCGAATATAACAAGAACGGTGATAAGACAATAGTAGTTGCAGGTTTATGATGGTGTTTGAATTTGGGTTTTCGAATAGCAGTAGCAAATAGAAATAGGTTGCAGTAACAACTTCGGTTTTTTATAGGAGATGAAGGTGGAGTTTATGCGGCATTTAAGGTGGTGATATTTTGTAGTCCGACTAAAATAGTAACTGGGTTTGATGCCTTTTGATTGTGGTTGATATCAAGCATATTCGTAGTAGTAGCAGTTATGGCATATAAGGTTGTTCTTTGGTGGTGACTTTGGTCAGGAAAGAAAACCGAACGGCAGCTGTAGCATATGGTTTAGTGATGGTGATCAACGATGAAGTGGTGGTGGTTTGATTATAACAGATAAATAGATGGGATCGTAGTTTGGGTTGTGGTAATATTCGAACCAGAAAACAGGAACAAGAGGGAAAGAGAGTGGTTGAGAGGCGAGGTGATCGTGTTGTGGTTGTTTATGTTGGTACCCAAACACAGAAACAGAATTAGTTTAGCCAACGGGTCTTATGGTGTTGGTTGTGGCGTGTGCTTCAGACAGAAAAAGATAATAGCTTGTAACCTGGGTTTTGGTGTTTGGCTCGTGGTCTTGGTTGATGGCAAAGAAAAGAAAAAGGAAGAACAGAAGTGTTGGTGATGAAGAAGGTGATGGAAGTGGCGATATAAGGGTTATCATGGTGTATGGTGGCAGGTGTTCATGCTCGATGGTGGCGGTTGTTTATCACGAAAAAGAAGATATATTGAGTGGTTGATCAAGGAAATAGAAAACAGAAAGATGCTACGATACTGTGTTTGTGATTGTGTGATAATTCCCCACTTACATGTATATATATAATATAGATATTATCATATATTAACCAAACAAAGAAAAACGTGTGGAGACAATAACACAATGATAATTCAACTTTTTGAATAGTAAGCAGCCACACATTTTGTTTATTTGTACCGACAGTTTTGACGAACTATTATTTCGTACCCCGTTGTTACTCAGTGGCGAATAAAAGTCTTCGGAAAAATCTCAAATTTTTACAATAATTATATTTATTTATTTTAGTCATTATGGTATAAGATTCGATCCTTGATTTGTTAAATAAAAATTACATCAACTGTCCCTCTCAATTCTAGGTAAAATATAAAAAGTTTTAAAAATTTAACAAATCGCTCCTAAGTATAGATTTAATAAGCCTATAACTTATATAACTCATTTTTTTGGATCACCGTTTATTTCAAAATCATATAAGTTTGAATTTAACTGGCTTAATGTCAATCGGAATATCAAACAAGTATTACAATCATTTAATATGTATTTTTAATATACTTTTATTTATATATAGATAAGTTTTAAATAATAATTATTATAATATCATATTTTTATTTTATTTTACATAAGTAATTTTTAATAAAAACAACATATAATATTTCGAATTATATTTCCAATTATTTATATATTTATATATACACACACATATTAACGTGAATCGTCGGGAATGGTCGAATGTCAAATGAATATATGAAACAGTTTAAAATTTTCGAGACTCAATATTATAGACTTTGCTTATAGTGTCGGAAACATATAAAGATCAAGTTTAAATTTGGTCGAAAATTTCCGGGTCGTAACACAAGATCCTAATGAACTATCCTAGTGAAAACACAACTATCCTCTAGATCCCTTTAAGAAGATAGTTTACAAGTAAACTTACAACTTTAAGCTTACAAGTGCTCTTGCTTGAATCACTCCAAAAGATTACAATTTAATTATAAGAATGAATTGGTAAGTATGAGAAAATATGAGTGCAAGAGGTAAGTCTTCAAATGCTTCAAGGCTTGGCTTTTATATGTAACAACCCAACCCGTAATCCATACGATAAAATTTTTATTTTTATACAACACAATTACACGCCAAATAAATATGTAACCCATTTCACGAGTTTAATTTAAAGCGCACAACAATTTATCGTTTACAAAAGGCACGAGGGCCGCGAATAAAGTTTAGTACAAGTTTGACCCATTACAAATGATAGTTTACAATCCAAACGACACTTCGAGCATGGTTTGGGACTAAACTACCCAAAACGTTAGGCCAACATCAAAACTCCAACAAAGCATCATCACGGGACACCTAATGTCCGATAACCCCCTTGCCCTTAACTGCGCCTGCATCTAAAATGATAAACAACGAGAGGGTAAGCTAACGCTTAGTGAATGCAATAATTATACAAATACATATATAACCCACTTACATGCAATCACATACACAATTACCTCATACACGCTAGCAATTTAAAAGACATACCAACGCAAGGCATAACGCTAAATCTCCAAGACCACAAGCTAGCACAACGATAACATATATAACTCGAATATTGTGAAAACACCACACAACAAACACATAACCATGGTTAACCAATAGTACAAGGAATGGTACTTCGAATTTCCCATTGGTGTTCCCAACAACTGTTAGCGTACAACGAATTATAACACTAACCCCGGAGTGGTATCGATCGCCCGAACTTTAAACCCACCCGTTACGTGTAATTTGGTATCGAACGCCCGAACTTTAAAACCACGCTACACGCCCACACACATACATGACATGGCATCGAACTCCCGAACTTAAATCCATATCATATATTAACCCGATGTGGTGTCGACCGCCCGAACTTAAACCCACATCGAATCTCGTACAAGTAAATACATTATATACACGTATGCATAATCATTCCACTCACCTCAAGATTCTTGTGGAAGCTAACCGAGCTTGCAACCCTTCAATGTAACGTACCTATTTCATTATGAATTTATTAACATACAATCTAGTTGTATTAAATGCCAACTTCTATCCCTTGAGCATTTAATGACCCTATTGCATTAAATGACTCACTACACCAAAACCGCCCATTAATGACCATTCCTTGTCATAAATCACTAAAAGCTAGTGATTAGGGTCTATTAACATCAACTAATATAAACTTGGTGTATTTCATACCCATTTTACCCAATTAGTTCAACTTTGACTCATATGACCCATTTTGACACTTACACATTCAAACTTTGTCAAACATGACCTATTCACAATCTCAACAACATTTAACAAGTGTATTTAATGCTTACAACACCATTAACACTTAAAAACCCCATTTCATTAGACCAAACCCTAGGTTATGGTAATTAGGGTTTCCTTTCAACAATCTAACCCAAAAACCACCCATTTAACCCTCAAATGGGTCACACGAGTTCCATATGAACAAAACCCTAGCTTAAACTAAATGAAACTCAAAACTTAGAGTTAGAACTTACCAAGACTATGAACATGTAGCTAGAGATACGATGAACAACTTTAATTCTTGCTCCTAGGGTTGATTCACAACTCTTCACCTTTAAATCTCAAGATTAAACTTAGTGGGTTTTATGTTTAGGGAGGAATATGTGGAAGAAAATGGAAAAGAAAATGAGAAATGGAGAACAAGTGGTTGAGATTAAAGGCTCCAATCCGATCTATACGTGAAAAGACCAAATTGCCCCTAAACCCTATTTAATTTGAGTGGAATTCGGTGTCTGAACTGCAGATGTGCCGCGGCGCGGCTCGTTTGTCGCGGCGCGACATAAAGAAGGAAAAACCACCCTTCTTAACTCAAGTTCTGATCTGGATTTGCTTTGATTGTCTTGTCGCGGCCCCATTCCTCGCGGCGCAGCATTGGCCTGTTCCTGGTCACTTCGACAACAAATCATAAAACAAAGGTTCAAACACAAGCACAACAACTTTCACCCTTCCTATGCACGTCTAAACCTCGACCTTAAGTCTCACACGACTCGACACCAAACACGACACATTCATATACGCGTACACGCACGCATTTGAATATACCTATATATATATATATACACACATATACATTTATGCACTTACACCTAACTAACACTTTAGTTCATTTAATCAAATAACGAGTAAGTTATAAGCGTATTATTGATTAAGTACGTACCTTTAGACGCGCACGGGAAAACGGGGTGTTACAACTCTCCCCCACTTAAATCGGAGCGCGTCCTCGCGATCCAAGCCGCATGACACGAGGGAAGATAAACCAACACAAATTCTTCAGGCTCCTAAGTAAACTCGGAACCTTTACTACGACGCCATTGGACCTTAAAGGTCCTCACCTCTTTGTTACACAACATTTTTACCTTCTCATCGAGTGTAGCAATCGGCTCTTCAACATATTCTAACTTGTTGTTTGGCTCAATTTTGTCTAAAGGCATCCATGAAGAATCATCCGCAAGACACTTTCGGAGATGGGAAACATGAAATGTATTATGGATCCCCGCAAGTTCTTCGGGTAATTCCAAACGATACGCGACTTCACCAACACGAGCTAAAACTTTAAACGGCCCAATAAACCGAGGAGCTAACTTTCCTCGTTTCTGAAACCGAATAATACCCTTCCATGGCGAAACCTTGAGCATCACCATATCACCATCTTGGAATTCGATCAAACGTCTACGCTTATCGGCATAAGACTTTTGCCTATCTTGCGCCTTTTTCAAATGTTCCCTAATCATAACGATTTTATCATTTGTCTCCAAAACCAAGTCGGAGCTCCCGACTTCCCTTTGTCCCACTTCGCCCCAACAAATCGGGGTTCGACACCTTCTACCATACAACATCTCATACGGTGGCATTCCAATACTAGAGTGAAAACTATTATTGTACGAGAATTTCACCAAAGGTAAATGTTCATCCCAACTACCACCGAAGTCAATGATACACGCACGTAACATATCCTCCAATGTTTGATTCGTACGTTCGGTTTGACCATCCGTTTGAGGATGGTACGCCGTACTCATATTTAACCTCGTACCCATATCTTCATGAAACTTCTTCCAAAATCGAGAAGTAAAACGCGTGTCCCGATCCGAAATGATAGACGCGGGAATGTCGTGTCTTGATATCACCTCTTTAATGAACATCTTCATAAGTGCCTCCGACGAAATTGCTTCTTTAATAGGAAGAAACAACGCACTCTTCGTCAATCTATCGACAATCACCCAAATAGTGTCAAATTGGGTTCTTGCCGTTTTCGGCAACTTGGTAATAAAATCCATGGTAATATGCTCCCACTTCCACATCGGAATTTCTAGCGGTTGCAACTTATCATACGGCTTTTGGTGTTCGGCTTTAACTTGCAAACACGTGACGCATTGCTCAACATACTTAACCACGTCGCGTTTCATGCCCGGCCACCAATAATCTTTCTTCAAATCATGGTACATCTTCGTCGCACCCGGATGTATGGAATACTTAGACTTGTGTGCCTCATCAAGAAGCACTTTTCAGAAATCACCCATCTTAGGCACCCACACTCTTTCTTGAAAAGACAATAAACCACGCGAACCCATCGTAATGAATTCCGATTGCCCCACAATTCGTTCCGCATGCTTGTTGTGAACGTAAGCCTCTATTTGAATCACACCAAGTTTTTCAAGAAAATCGTTAGTAATAATCATACGTAACAATCCCAATCGTAACGCCGAGTGGTGACTCTTTCGGCTTAACGCATCCGCGACCACATTCGCTTTGCCCGGATGATAAAGTATCTCACAATCATAGTCTTTCACCACATCCATCCATCTACGTTGACGATAATTCAAATCCCGTTGATCAAAAAGATGTTTCAAACTCTTGTGATCCGAATAAATCGTACACTTGACACCATACAAGTAATGGCGCCAAATTTTCAAAGCATGGACCACCGCCGCTAATTCGAGATCATGAGTTGGGTATCTCTTTTCATGTTCCTTTAATTGGCGAGAGGCGTAAGTGATGACTTTACCTCGTTGCATTAGAACACACCCGAGCCCATTCAAAGAAGCATCACAATAAATCGTCATATCATCTACACCTTCCGGCAATACTAAGACCGGAGCTTGACACAATTTCTCTTTCAACAATTGAGAAGCGATTTCTTGCTCGTTCTCCCAATTGAATCTCGTACTCTTCCTTGTCAACTTAGTTAATGGAGAAGCAATCTTTGAAAAGTCTTGGATAAACAGACGATAATAACCGGCCAATCCGAGAAAACTTCGGATTTCCGTAGGCGTAGTCGGTTGTCCCCAACTCTTCACCGTCTCTATCTTCCCCGGATCTACTTGAATGCCATTCTCGTTCACAATATGGCCAAGGAATTGAACCTCCCTTAGCCAAAATTCACATTTTTAGAACTTAGCATACAACTTCTCCTTTCGCATCGTCTTCAACACACTACACAAATGGTGTTCATGTTCCTTCATACTCCTCGAATAGACAAGTATGTCGTCGATGAACACAATTACCGACTTGTCCAACATAGGTTGGCACACTCGGTTCATAAGTTCCATGAATGCCGACGGCGCATTCGTAAGACCAAAAGGCATCACCACAAACTCAAAATGCCCGTAACGCGTTCGAATGGCCGTTTTCACAATATCTTCCTCACGGACCCGCATTTGATGATAGCCGGACCGTAGGTCAATTTTTGAGAAATACGTACCACCTTGGAGTTGGTCAAACAAATCGTCAATCCTAGGCAATGGATAACGATTCTTGATCGTCACTTTATTCAACTCCCGATAATCAATGCACATACGCATACTTTCATCCTTCTTTTTCACGAATAAAACCGGAGCACCCCATGGCGAAGCACTCGGTCGAATAATACCCTTCTCAAGTAACTCTTGAATTTGATTCAACAATTCTTGCATTTCTGTCGGTGCTAAATAATAAGGAGTTTTAGCAATGGGAGTAGCTCCCGAAACCTACTCAATGCGAAATTCGACTTGTCTTTCCGCCGGAACACCCGGTAACTCATCCGGAAAAACATCTTCAAACTCGCTTACCACCGGGATTTCACGAATGGGTGGTGGCTCATCACGAGTATCAACAACATGGGTAAGAAAATCCATGCCACCGGTAACAACGAGACGACGTGCCCGTGCAAAAGTGCATATCGGCACCGGTCTCCTTCGTTTATCACCATGAATAATTAGCTCTCCCCCACTAGGGGTCTTCACACGAATAGATTTCTCATGGCATGCAATATCAGCTCTATAACGGTCTAGCCAATCCATACCAACCACGACATCAAAATCACCCAACGTCATCGGAATGAGATCAATATTAAAGTTCTCGGAACCAAACACAACATTACAATTTTTACACACATCAACCACTAGCACCGTCTTGCCATCCGCTATTTCGACTTCTACCGGACGACTTAACTTAGCTAACGGTTTATTAAGTTTAGGCACAAATTTTGGAGACACAAACGATAAATTTGCACCGCTATCAAATAGAATCCTTGCGGGATTAGAGTTAACCATGAAAGTACCTGAAACGACTTCATTGGATTGCTTGGCTTCGTCATGGGTCATCAAATAATTACGTCCCCTAGCCGACCCTGCCGCCTTCTCTATCCTCTTAACTTGATCATTTCGGAGATCGGGGCACTCCGACTTCCGGTGCCCTTCTTTTTGACAATTAAAACACGTGATTGTATTAGTAGGCGGTTTTGAACAGTCACGAGAGAAGTGACCCTTTTGCCCACAATTGAAAAATGTGACCATGTGACCATTAGAAGCACCCCTCTTCACGCTACCGACACTTTCGGTTGCTCCCTTACTCTTCTTGTTCGAAAAACTAGAGGCTTCAAACTTTCTTTTACTTGGCGCATAACTAACCGGACTTGAAGCTTGCGCTTCAAACCCTTTTGCCACCGCCAAAAGCTTAGCGAAAGTTTCAACATGATCGATACTAATTTTACCCTTTAAATCATCTCTAAGGGTTGCATGAAAGTCTTCCATTAGCATTTGATCATTTCCCGCATACTCGGGACAAAAACATGCCTTAGCGAGAAAGTTGGTTTTAAGAGTGTTTAGGTCCATAGACCCTTGATGCATGTTCCTTAACTCGTTGTGCAATTTGGAAAGATCCGCTTGCATACGATATTCAAGGAAAAACTCCTTCTTGAAATCCGCCCAAGATAACCCCACAAAAGCCGCATCACCCACCATATCAATCTTGCCATCGAGCCAATCTTTAGCATGGCCCCTTAACAAACTAGTAGAAAGCCTTCAACATCGGAAATCCAAGCCGCACTCTTCATGGGGTCGGGATCCCCGTGAAAGTGAGGAGGCTTAGTCGCCAAGAAGTTCTTGTAGATAAACTCCAACTCGCCCACATTTTGAGGTCTAGGAAATCTCCTTTCAACTTCTTCTTTAACGGCATTAGTCATCCGTTCTTGAATCATATCGAAAATTTGTTCCGAAACCGACTCTTCGAGAATTTACTTAACCTTTCGAGAGAAAACCGAAACATAGTTTTCTAGAGCGGCCTCTATTTTGGTGGTCGTCTCGTCCGTTTCCTCCACATGAGAAGGACCACCGTTGCCATTCGTATTCGTTCCGTTTCTCATCTTCATTCTAAAGATTAAAAATGGATTAAACATCACCAACAATTTAATACACATATATACCTATGCATATGTGTGACAACCCAGAAATTTCCAACCAAATTTAAACTTTAATCTTTATATGTTTCCGACACGATAAACAATATTTGTTAAGTTAAATTTCAAGAATTTTAAACTATGTTCATACATTCATTCAACCTCGACCAAGTTCCAACGATTCACGAACCATTAAAAGAATATGATCATATATGTATATGTGTATATATTATAACTTGAAACGTAAACAAAATATTAGATTAAATACTTTATATGATTGTATCTGTTTCAAAATGTTTATCAATGGAATTAGAAGATAAGATCAAATGATTGAATTATCAGATATATTGAATTATGATTACAAGTCTCTGTTGAAAGGCCCACGTTGATTTGAGAAATCTTTCTATTTTAACAATATTCGGAAAATGGTAAAGTGATTTATAAATAAGAACAAATTGTTAATCATTGAGAACTAGACAAAGGATAGTGGAAGATTGAATCTCATAAAGACTCGATTGATCTATTTAGTTTCAAACGTACAAAAATGTTTTCAGTTTAAAAAGAACTTTATTATTAAAACGTATATAACTTTTATAAATATCTAGAATCACTTTTGACAACTCATTACTTAATTAGTATGATAAAGATAACGATATTTATATTTTATTTTATTAAATATATATAATGATTTAAATTAATATTATATATATTTATACGCGTATTATACGTATTATGTAGTTTTATACTTTTACTATACTTAAACTTTACCTTTACTTTATTTTTACTTTACTTTAACTTTAATAATTTACTTTAATAATTCATACTTAAATAATTCACTTTAATAATTCATACTTTAATAATTCACTTTAATAATTCATACTTTAATAATTCACACTTTAATAATTCACTTTAATAATTCATACTTTAATAATTCACTTTAATAATTCAAAAATCTATTATAAATAGAATTCAATAGGTTTCATTATTTCATAGAAACTTGAAAATATTTTTCTCTAAACTCTCTCAATCGATTTACATATATATATTTACTCCGTATTATTTCAAGATATTATTAGTATACATAAAATATTACGACGGAGTGCTGTCCGAGTGATTTCGAAATTGTTTTTCGAGTGGGATAGGATTAAGGAAATTATGGGTTATAGCTATGGAGGTGATTGAGTATGGTTCATGGGTATGCTCGTGAGGTCAATATAGTGTTTATCATTTTCGTTGCGTCTACGTACCTTTCCTGCAATATTGAATCTCAATATTGATACGTGAGTACTCATAATTTAACTTTTACATACTAATAGTGTATCCCTGACTAGTGCTCGAGTATTTAGGATTATGCATGCTTGTACTTTTGATATTGCCCTTAGACAGGTTAGGTTGAATCTTGAATTAGTTACAGTTGCGGTTGAGATAAGGTATAAGATATGCATGTCCTTAGAAAGCTAGCGAAAAATTAAGAACTTTTCCTTTAGATATCGAATGGTTTCGATGAACGGATTAGAAGTTATAATCAATTGAATTTTCGATATTTTTATTAAAAATGATTATTGTTATCATCGTTTTTATCGTCGTTCTAGTTTTATCTTATTATTATCATTATTATTATCTTTATCAATAAAAGGGATTTATCATTAAAAATTGTTATTTTTTTTATTACTATCGTTATTATCGTTAAAGTTATAATTAGTATTATTATTATTATTATTATTATCCAATTATTATTATTATTATTATTGGTATTATTATTATTATTATCATTATTAATATATATATATATCATTATATAAAAATAGTTATTGTTATTGTTATTATTATTATTACTATATTATCATTAAGATAATTATTAGTATTATCGTTAATAATGTTATAGTAACTATCATTATTAATATTAGTGTAATTAAAACAAATATTTGTAACACCTAATTATTTTGATTACTATTATTATCATTATTATGAACACGATATAAAAGACGATTAAAAGCTATTAAACGAAACAATTAGGAAATAATGGGTAAGAGTTTCATGATGAAATTAAAATATTATAAGATATTGATTTAGATAAAATTATCGTTCTTATTATTTTTATCATTACTATTATTATTAAAAGTATCGTTAGTATTAAAACTATCATTTTAACAAAAATTATCATTTTAATAGAAATGTCATTGTTACTATAAAATATCATTATTATTATTATTTTAAATAGAATTATTATTTTAGAGATAATATTAAAATTATCTTAAATATTAAAGTTATCATAATTAGAATTATCGTTTTATCATAATATCATCTTAGTAATTATAAATATTGATATTTTTATAATAATAATTATTATTACAAAATAATACAACTTTTACTTACTATCATTATAAATATTATTTTATCAAATAAATATGTGATACAAACATATTTTACTACGTGTAATAACTTACTTTAATAATACCTATCATATTATCTTTATGATATTAAATGAACCCTATAAATTTTATTACTTAAATATATATAAAAGTATATTTTATTATATAAATTTAATATAAAATTTTATTTATAATAAATAAATTATATTATTTACTCTAATAAATCTTTTAAAAATATTTAAAAATATAAAACGACGATATTTAAACTATATATTAATCATGTATAGAATTTTGGAAACAATTTTGAGTCAAATTAACTTTTGTTGATCTTTGCATATTAGTCTCGAGCATTAGGATTGTGGTACACTATGACTTGACCTAATTTGTTAGACAAATATTGACCAACACATATATATACATAATTAATTTAGGATCGTGAATCCGAGGCCAACCTTGCACTTGTTCAATGATGTTATATGTATTTTTACTACGAAATACAGTATGGTGTGTTTCATTTGCTTTTTTACCCTTTATATTTTTGGGCTGAGAATACATGCGCAATATTTATAAATGATTTAAAAAATAGACACAAGTACGTGAAACTACATTCTATGGTTGAATTATCGAAATCGAATATGCCCCTTTTTATTAAGTCTGGTAATCTAAGAATTAGGGAACAGACACCCTAATTGACGCGAATCCTAAAGATAGATCTATTGGGCCTAACAAACCCCATCCAAAGTACCGGATGCTTTAGTACTTCGAAATTTATATCATGTCCGAAGGAGGATCCCGGAATGATGGGGATATTCTTATATGCATATTGTTAATGTCGGTTACCAGGTGTTCAATCCATATGAATGATTATTTTTGTCTCTATGCATGGGACGTATATTTATGAGAACTGGAAATGAAATTCTTGTGGTCTATTAAAATGATGGAAATGAATGATTATGATAAACTAATGAACTCACCAACCTTTTGGTTGACACTTTAAAGCATGTTTATTCTCAGGTATAAAAGAAATCTTCCGCTGTGCATTTGCTTGTTTTAAAGATATTACTTGGAGTATTTCATGGCATATTTCGAAGAACGTTGCATTCGAGTCATTGAGTTCATCAAAGATTACTATTAAGTTAATTTATAATTGGATAGTGGATATTATGAAATGGTATGCATGCCTGTTAATTTTTGATGTAAAGAAAGTTTGTGTTTTAAAAACGAATGCAATGTTTGTAATATGTATCATATAGAGGTCAAATACCTCGCGATGTAATCAACTATTGTGAATCGTTTATAATGTATATGAACGGGTCCTTTCAGTTGGTATCAGAGCGGTGGTCTTAGAGAACCAGGTCTGCATTAGTGTGTCTAACTGATAAGTCGTTAGGATGCATTAGTGAGTCTGGACTTCGACCGTGTCTGCATGTCAAAAGTTTTGCTTATCATTTCTAGTCGGAAATCATCTACTTATCATCCTTAGGAAATTACCTACTTATCATTATTAGTCTAGACACGTCTTTCTACATTAATTGCATGAGTAGTGTATAGACAAAATTCATATCTTAGCGTATCTGCTAAATCATATCTTATCGTATCTATTATTGTAAACTTTGCCTGACATATTCCGTAAATTCCTCCGTAATCTACGAAATCTTTTGATCTATATACATATATGGATATCCTATGTAAATAGAATACCACCCGATAGCCGGAAAATCATTTTATATCGAAAAATCCTTTATCCAATCGTACGAAATGGAAGTTGTCATAAGTTCAAGTCACTCGGATTCTGAAATGGAATCTCACTCAAGCTCCGAAAGCAGTGTGACCGGAATGGATCAACCAATCAGTCATCATCTATTCTGGATGAATTGGGGATGGGTTCGTAGTCTCCTCAATCATTGGAGACAAGAAGAAGGCGATCCTTTCCGTCCACCACATTGCCCTCTTGACGAAGAACCTGAAGCACTTACCGGCGAACCTGTCCGAAACACCATTTTCTCTCTCATTTCCAGAGTATCTCGTCACGATTATATACTCCATCAAATTCTAGATTTTATTTATCCGCTCGTCCGAACCGACAATCACCCCGGTGTAATAGAAGAAGTCAACGAGCTTCGCGCTCGGGTAGTGGCTTTGGAGAATATGGTGCAAAAATTACAAACACCAGTAGCAGCACCAGCAGCAACACCAGCAGCATAACCAGTACCACCATCATCAACGCCAACAGTACCATTACCACCTCCAACCACAACCGCGTCGTAAACCTCAACTTCACAATCTGTCCCACGAGCATCAACGTCATACGCACCATAGATATCAAGGAATACCAGCAACAATAACTGACGATGTATTAATTCATAACTTCATTGGAGAAACATTCCACGGAGATTATGTAATCTCTAAAGTCTTAGAGATTATCTAATCTAGCCCTAGCCATAAATCAGTTAAGCGAACCAAAATGATAGAAGGAAGAGTAGAAACCCTGACAAAAATGGTGTGTGATTAACAAGCTAAACTTGTTTTACCAACAGCATCAACAGTACCGTCAGCGTCACCAGCATCGTCAGTACAGTCAACATCAGAATCAACAACACCTATAACATCACAAACTCCGTCAGTTCAAGAATCACTGTGGACATCATTACGAATCAATAACGCGTATATTGTATCAAGGAGTTATGAAGAGTTAACTCATTCCCTCTGAAGAAATTATATGTATATTTTATATATACATATTTTGAAATAAAAATAAATCTTTCCGTGCTAAGCTATTGTGTGTGAATCTTAACTACTCGGTTAATTCATCTTACAAATATGCAATAATGTACGTCCTTCACCCGCAACTTAACCATCGTTAACTACAATCTCTGTCTCAATTCAACAAATTCCAATTCATAATAAATCAAGTATATATTTGATTTTACACTTTCATCATCGATGTAACCGAAACTTCTCAGATACCATCACTCGTACTTTGCGAAGTTCACAAGAATTTAACAAAAATCAATATCACGCCTCAACAAATAACGAAGTATTGATTCGTAATTTCAATATTATTGAAGAAATACTTATGTAATCTCTAAAGCCTTCAAGGGATTATTCAATTCTAGTTTCAACCGTAAATCGAATGAGTTTAATTTAGTATTAACTCATTAAAATTTATGTTATATCTGAGGAGAATATATACATATATATTTTCACAAAGACTGTAATAAAATTCTTATGTACAAAATATTAATTGTGAAATTTTTTAACGGGTAGGTAATACCCGAGAGATATATATATTCACAATTAATATGTTACATTCTTCGAATCTGATCAAGCAAATTATCAACTATACTTCCTACTTTCACAATAATATACATTCTTTCATAGAGATCAAAACAACCATACTCATTCAAACCCAATTACAAATTTTGATTTTGAAACCTCAGAATTCAATTCGAGATATAACCGGTATCATCACTTTTAGATTCCTACATCTTTCAAAGCTATAATTTGACTTCAAAACTGTGTTAGAACATCAAATGTATATTAACGATTACAATCTGTGTTCAAACCCTTCGAAAATATCTGAAGACACTTCAAATAATGAGCAATCGAGATGATGATCCAACCACATATTAACCACAGTCTTGCATCTGAAAAGCTCTCTAAACCAGAGTCATAATTTAACACGTATCCGTGTCAGACCCTTTGGCATTTATTAGCAAAAATAACTTTGCGATTCCTTTTCAAATTAGTCAGTTTTGTCACAGCTTTAGCAAGTCAACTTCAACTTTTCAGTTGAAACAGTCTTATTATAACCTTGATATAGACGTTGCCCTTTCGTCATCGTTACCGGAGAACCTTTTATGTCTCACCACATTAAAAATAAACTTACCAACAACTTCACTGATCTTTGACTTTCCGAAAAGTCATTATATTTATCGAAACCCCATCATTTACTCATCCGCATCTTGTAACAAGAATTGTCATGCCAATTACTGGGAATCAGCAATTAGTATTTTGAAATCTTGCAGCATGTCTCTGCCAACAGTTATAGGTGTATATATAACGTCTATCTCCTAGACTTATATACTTTGAATGTGAAGTTTCTGAAAAATACCCTAAACTGCGAACTAGTTCTCCGAAGTTTGGAAAATGCTGATGAAGCAGCAAAAACTGTAAACGACCTTAACAGTCAAAAGTTTGATAATAAAGGATAGTGTGTTAGAAAAGCTTAGAAAAAGAGAAGGTTTGGAACTGGAAAACGGATTAAGCAAACCATGAAGGAGGCTATGGACAAATCACAAAGACTAAACCTGCCTTCAAAGAATCCAAATGATTCAGTGTCTGCTGAAATTATTATCAAATACCTTACTCCTGACTCTAAACCCTTGTGAATAATATTCTTCATCATCCTCTGATCTTAGATATTCTAAAATATCATCATATCTTTCATTATAAATATCCTCCATATTTCTGAAGATATTTTCTTAATTTTTCTTATTTGAAATCATTTACCTCTTCGCGCTATCTGTATTACATCATAAAAGAAACTATTTTAGTTTCTAAATTCTGAAACATTCAAGTTTAAAATAGAAATATTTTGAAGTAGTGTTGGGAACTGAAGCATGAATTAGTATAATATAATGACACTTGATCAACGTGATTATATTACAGTAAGTCATGCTGAGTTTCTAAATGGAACGTGATGATTCACAGATCATAACATCATCATGTGCCATGTTATACGACTCTTGTATTCTATTTAACCTCTAAAATATCAAGAAATTATTTCTTGATGATTCGGCCTTTTCCAAGGTATTCTAGTAATTTGACAAGTCAAGATCGTGCCATCACAATTTCCTTCCTAGAACATTAACAATGTTCATTTCGAAATTCATATCTGTGAATTCTGGACCATTACAAGCGGTGCTTAATCGCAAGAAAAAGAAACGAAAGGACAAAACTCCGAAATAGAAATTGAGGTATAAATTGCAGCAAATAAAAGAGAGCATTAATTGTGAATGATAATGATTATAGAAGACAGAAGCAGAGACTTTGAAATATAAGGGAACATATAAAGCCCAACGATAAACCATAAATTATAAACCATATATATCGATGCATATAGCAATATAAAGACACGGGAGAACTAGAAACACTATAAACCCAAGAGTATAGTAGAAGTAAGTAGATTCTTCCGGCGGTAGATGAAAAAGAAGAATGACCGATATGAAAGTTAGAAGTATATCGAGAATCAGAACTGGATGGAGCATATTGATGAATACTTTAAAATATGAGTTGAGGGGGAAAGAATAGAAGGTGATGAAACATGACTAGGAACTTAGAAATCAACAGATTTAACTCACACAATGGCGGAATAAGTGAATCAAATCCTCTAGTGAATAGGTTAAGTTTTTTTTGATTAATTTAGTCAAATCCCAGCTAAATCAAGTGTGATTAGATCAACACCTAGAGCTATTATTCACCACCTGGGTGATTTGGACTGAGAGTGAATCGGAGGAGCTCACTAGATCTGAGTGTGTGTAATAAATGAGAGGCTTAACCTCAAATGAAGAACATAAGACTTTATATACCCCTACTTTTGACTCACCCATACAATTCATTCATCACACGTACGAGTTGGCTTCATCAGTCGTACGGGTGATCACTCACTCGTGTCTTCTTGTTTAGGTCGTAATTGTGACTTAGCTCAGCATCAACCATGCGTATGAGCCTGTCAGCTATACTAGTGAGGCTTCACTCGTATGTCTGACTAAGTCTAACATAGTCAAACATCTAAATCTCGTTCCTGCAGTTCCTGTAACTACATATAAACACGGATAGTATAATAACGAACAATCATGGTGGCCTGTAAACTGTTGTACCTGCAATGGACGTGGGTAGATGTCTAGGGACTTGCATAAAATGCATCAACAGAAGGTGTGAGTTGTAAGGAAACGAAGGAGGTGAATTTATAAGAAAATCTCCGACAGAACAATTAAAATGGACGTTCGCATTTAAAGCGGATCCTAATTCCCTTGATTACCGGAGAGTCAAATCTTATTAAGAAGATTTTCTTCAAATCCCTTGAAATCTGGGAATCAGTCATATCTACGTTAAATGATAAGATGAATCTACACTTACTCATTTCACTCTTCTATGTTAGCTTTATTCGTACTCTTCATATAAATGGATTGTTTATCCAAATTATTCGCTGATAATAAAACTCTAATTTTCAGCCCGTATGCATCATGAAAACATACTTATTATCATTCACGACCTTTCCACTCAAATTTCGGGATGAAATTTCTTTAACGGGTAGGTACTGTGACAACCCGGAAATTTCCAACCAAATTTAAACTTTAATCTTTATATGTTTCCGACACGATAAACAATATTTGTTAAGTTAAATTTCAAGAATTTTAAACTATGTTCATACATTCATTCAACCTCGACCAAGTTCCAACGATTCACGAACCATTAAACGAATATGATCATATATGTATATGTGTATATATTATAACTTGAAACGTAAACAAAATGTTAGATTAAATACTTTATATGATTGTATCTGTTTCAAAATGTTTATCAATGGAATTAGAAGATAAGATCAAATGATTGAATTATCAGATATATTGAATTATGATTACAAGTCTCTGTTGAAAGGTCCACGTTGATTTGAGAAATCTTTCTATTTTAACAATATTCGGAAAATGGTAAAGTGATTTATAAATAAGAACAAATTGTTAATCATTGAGAACTAGATAAATGATAGTGGAAGATTGAATCTCATAAAGACTCGATTGATCTATTTAGTTTCAAACGTACAAAAACGTTTTCAGTTTAAAAAGAACTTTATTATTAAAACGTATATAACTTTTATAAATATCTAGAATCACTTTTGACAACTCATTACTTAATTAGTATGATAAAGATAACGATATTTATATTTTATTTTATTAAATATATATAATGATTTAAATTAATATTATATATATTTATACGCGTATTATACGTATTATGTAGTTTTATACTTTTACTATACTTAAACTTTACCTTTACTTTATTTTTACTTTACTTTAACTTTAATAATTCACTTTAATAATTCATACTTTAATAATTCACTTTAATAATTCATACTTTAATAATTCATACTTTAATAATTTACTTTAATAATTCATACTTTAATAATTCACACTTTAATAATTCACTTTAATAATTCATACTTTAATAATTCACTTTAATAATTCAAAAATCTATTATAAATAGAATTCAATAGGTTTCATTATTTCATAGAAACTTGAAAATATTTTTCTCTAAACTCTCTCAATCAATTTACATATATATATTTACTCCGTATTATTTCAAGATATTATTAGTATACATAAAATATTACGACGGAGTGCTGTCCGAGTGATTTCGAAATTGTTTTTCGAGTGGGATAGGATTAAGGAAATTATGGGTTATAGCTATGGAGGTGATTGAGTATGGTTCATGGGTATGCTCGTGAGGTCAATATAGTGTTTATCATTTCCGTTGCGTCTACGTACCTTTCCTGCAATATTGAATCTCAATATTGATACGTGAGTACTCATAATTTAACTTTTACATACTAATAGTGTATCCCTGACTAGTGCTCGAGTATTTAGGATTATGCATGCTTGTACTTTTGATATTGCCCTTAGACAGGTTAGGTTGAATCTTGAATTAGTTACACTTGCGGTTGAGATAAGGTATAAGATATGCATGTCCTTAGAAAGCTAGCGAAAAATTAAGAACTTTTCCTTTAGATATCGAATGGTTTCGATGAACAGATTAGAAGTTATAATCAATTGAATTTTCGATATTTTTATTAAAAATGATTATTATTATCGTCATTTTTATCGTCGTTCTAGTTTTATCTTATTATTATCATTATTATTATCTTTATCAATAAAAGGGATTTATCATTATAAATTGTTATTTTTTTATTACTATCGTTATTATCGTTAAAGTTATAATTAGTATTATTATTATTATTATTATTATTATCCAATTATTATTATTATTATTATTGGTATTATTATTATTATTATCATTATTAATATATATATATCATTATATAAAAATAGTTATTGTTATTGTTATTATTATTATTACTATATTATCATTAAGATAATTATTAGTATTATCGTTAATAATGTTATAGTAACTATCATTATTAATATTAGTGTAATTAAAACAAATATTTGTAACACCTAATTATTTTGATTACTATTATTATCATTATTATGAACACGATATAAAAGACGATTAAAAGCTATTAAATGAAACGATTAGGAAATAATGGGTAAGAGTTTCATGATGAAATTAAAATATTATAAGATATTGATTTAGATAAAATTATCGTTCTTATTATTTTTATCATTACTATTATTATTAAAAGTATCGTTAGTATTAAAACTATCATTTTAACAAAAATTATCATTTTAATAGAAATGTCATTGTTACTATAAAATATCATTATTATTATTATTTTAAATAGAATTATTATTTTAAAGATAATATTAAAAATTATCGTAAATATTAAAGTTATCATAATTAGAATTATCGTTTTATCATAATATCATCTTAGTAATTATAAATATTGATATTTTTATAATAATAATTATTATTACAAAATAATACAACTTTTACTTACTATCATTATAGATATTATTTTATCAAATAAATATGTGATACAAACATATTTTACTACGTGTAATAACTTACTTTAATAATACCTATCATATTATCTTTATGATATTAAATGAACCCTATAAATTTTATTACTTAAATATATATAAAAGTATATTTTATTATATAAATTTAATATAAAATTTTATTTATAATAAATAAATTATATTATTTACTCTAATAAATCTTTTAAAAATATTTAAAAATATAAAACGACGATATTTAAACTATATATTAATCATGTATAGAATTTTGGAAATCATTTTGAGTCAAATTAACTTTTGTTGATCTTTGCATATTAGTCTCGAGCATTAGGATTGTGGTACACTATGACTTGACCTAATTTGTTAGACAAATATTGACCAGCACATATATATACATAATTAATTTAGGTTCGTGAATCCGAGGCCAACCTTGCACTTGTTCAATGACGTTATATGTATTTTTACTACGAAATACAGTATGGTGAGTTTCATTTGCTTTTTTACCCTTTATATTTTTGGGCTGAGAATACATGCGCAATTTTTATAAATGATTTACAAAATAGACACAAGTACGTGAAACTACATTCTATGGTTGAATTATCGAAATCGAATATGCCCCTTTTTATTAAGTCTGGTAATCTAAGAATTAGGGAACAGACACCCTAATTGACGCGAATCCTAAAGATAGATCTATTGGGCCTAACAAACCCCATCCAAAGTACCGGATGCTTTAGTACTTCGAAATTTATATCATGTCCGAAGGAGGATCCCGGAATGATGGGGATATTCTTATATGCATATTGTTAATGTCAGTTACCAGGTGTTCAATCCATATGAATGATTATTTTTGTCTCTATGCATGTGTCGTATATTTATGAGAACTGGAAATGAAATTCTTGTGGTCTATTAAAATGATGGAAATGAATGATTATGATAAACTAATGAACTCACCAACCTTTTGGTTGACACTTTAAAGCATGTTTATTCTCAGGTATAAAAGAAATCTTCCGCTGTGCATTTGCTTGTTTTAAAGATATTACTTAGAGTATTTCATGGCATATTTCAAAGAACGTTGCATTCGAGTCATTGAGTTCATCAAAGATTACTATTAAGTTAATTTATAATTGGATAGTGGATATTATGAAATGGTATGCATGCCTGTTAATTTTCGATGTAAAGAAAGTTTGTGTTTTAAAAACGAATGCAATGTTTGTAATATGTATCATATAGAGGTCAAATACCTCGCGATGTAATCAACTATTGTGAATCGTTTATAATGTATATGAACGGGTCCTTTCAGTATGACCGTACACGCACCACATCTAGCTCGATACTTGTCGCACATCCTCGCTTGACTTGACTTGCAACCGTAATAGTGGTCACGACTCACTATTACGCTCACATGCCGTGCCATGCTCAAACGTATCACAACCATCTCGCTCGATGTTCAAAACAATAGCACATGATTAGTAATATCATATCATAGCGTAGTTAGTCCACCTATGCATTAAAGAACTAATCAAAGCCCGCACCGACCCGTAGTCCTACAAGTCCCGCATATAATTCGACAACACAAAAGTCTAAGTCTAGGCGCCTATCTCAAGTCACCTAATCCCTTAGACCACGCTCTGATACCACTTGTAACAACCCAACCCGTAATCCATACGATAAATTTTTTTTTATACAACACAATTACACGCCAAATAAATATGTAACCCATTTCACGAGTTCCATTTAAAGCGCACAATAATTTATCGTTTACAAAAGGCACGAGGGCCGCGAATAAAGTTTAGTACAAGTTTGACCCATTACAAATGATAGTTTACAATCCAAACGACACTTCGAGCATGGTTTGGAACTAAACTACCCAAAACGTTGGGCCAACATCAAAACTCCAACAAAGCATCATCACGGGACACCTAATGTCCAATAACCCCCTTGCCCTTAACTGCGCCTGCATCTAAAAAGATAAACAACGAGAGGGTAAGCTAACGCTTAGTGAATGCAATAATTATACACATACATATATAACCTACTTACATGCAATCACATACACAATTACCTCACACACGCTAGCAATTTAAAAGACATACCAACACAAGGCATAACGCTAAATCTCCAAGACCACAAGCTAGCACAACGATAACATATATAACTCGAATATTGTGAAACCACACAACAAACACATAACCATGGTTAACCAATAGTACAAGGAATGGTACTTCGAATTTCCCATTGGTGTTCCCAACAACCGTTAGCGTACAACGAATTATAACACTAACCCCGGAGTGGTATCAATCGCCCGAACTTTAAACCCACCCGTCACGTGTAATGTGGTATTGAACGCCCGAACTTTAAAACCATGCTACACGCCCACACACATACATGACATGGCATCTAACGCCCGAAATTAAATCCATATCATATATTAACCCGATGTGGTATTGACCGCCTGAACTTAAACCCACATCGAATCTCGTACAAGTAAATACATTATATACACGTATGCATAATCATTCCACTCACCTCAAGATTCTTGTGGAAGCTAACCGAGCTTGCAACCCTTCAATGTAACGTACCTATTACATTATGCATTTATTAACATACAATCTAGTTGTATTAAATGCCAACTTCTATCCCTTGAGCATTTAATGACCCTATTGCATTAAATGACTCACTACACCAAAACCGCCCATTAATGATCATTCCTTGTCATAAATCACTAAAAGCTAGTGATTAGGGTCTATTAACATCAACTAACATAAACTTGGTGTATTTCATATCCATTTTACCCAATTAGTTCAACTTTGACTCATATGACCCATTTTGACACTTACACATTCAAACTTTGTCAAACATGACCTATTCACAATCTCAACAACATTTAACAAGTGTATTTAATGCTTACAACACCATTAACACTTACAAACCCCATTTCATTAGACCAAACCCTAGGTTATGGTAATTAGGGTTTCCTTTCAACAATCTAACCCAAAAACCACCCATTTAACCCTCAAATGGGTCACACGAGTTCCATATGAACCAAACCCTAGCTTAAACTAAATGAAACTCAAAAATTAGAGTTAGAACTTACCAAAACTATGAACGTGTAGCTAGAGATACGATGAACAACTTTAATTCTTGCTCCTAGGGTTGATTCACAACTCTTCACCTTCAAATCTCAAGATTAAACTTAGTGGGTTTTATGTTTTGGGAGGAATATGTGGAAGAAAATGGAAAAGAAAATGAGAAATGGAGAACAAGTGGTTGAGATTAAAGGCTCCAATCTGATCTATACACAAAAAGACCAAATTGCCCCTAAACCCTATTTAATTTGAGTGAAATTCGGAGTCTGAACTGCAGATGTGCCGCGGCGCGGCTCGTTTGTCGCGGCGCGACATAAAGAAGGAAAAACCACCCTTCTTAACTCAAGTTCTGATCTGGATTTGCTTTGATTGTCGCGTTGCGGCCCCATTCCTCGCGGCGCGGCATTGGCCTGTTCCTGGTCACTTCGACAACAAATCATAAAACAAAGGTTCAAACACAAGTACAACAACTTTCACCCTTCCTATGCACGTCTAAACCTTGACCTTAAGTCTCACATGACTCGACGCCAAACACGACACATTCATATACGCGTACACGCACGCATTTGAATATACCTATATATATATACACATATATACATTTATGCACTTACACCTAACTAACACTTTAGTTCATTTAATCAAATAACGAGTAAGTTATAAGCGTATTATTGATTAAGTACGTACCTTTAGACGCGCACGGGAAAACGGGGTGTTACATTATAGGAAAGAGAAATCTGCCTGGAAGCTATACGGCTCGCTGCACGGTCGACCGTGGTTCGACCGTGTACCTCTGACATCTGATTCTTATGGCCGTTTTTGTCCTTTGAAAATTGTCATTTTCCCTTGTTGAATAGCTGCAACTAAAGGCCAATTACTTCTGAAATTATCCTCATTACCCTTTATGTTTTAGACATAAGCTGGGAAGTTGACATGTCCATTAAAGAATAAAGTCTTCAATCTTTGACCATTTGTCATTGATTACCAAAAGAGGTAATTGCAGATTTTTGTCTCTTGACAAACCATTATCTTCCAAAAGCTTCATCAACCTTTCTTAATTACTTGTCATTTTGCTTATGGGAGTATCTTGCCCTTTAGAACATTGTTACAACTTAAATGAACTAGGTTGAATCTAGTGTGAACATAATAATTCTTGTTACAACTTGACTAGACTTGAACTAATTACATTCTCATACAAATAATGATACATAGAACTAATGGGAGAACAACTCTTTAATTGGGACTTTAATGACCATTATTAGTATGTTTAAATGACACTATGCATTAGGATAAAGAGATATGACACTTGAGTGTTTTAGCCTAAATCAAGCTTAAAATGTCATTAAGATGTCATAAGGTGTGATTAGTAAAAATTAACATCTTTGGGTTCAAAACTCTTTTGAGATCAAAGAGGGCAACTATTATAAGCATGTTTAAAAAGGTTTTGTAAATTATAGATGTCGGGAACTAGTCAAACTTTATTTGGTCAAAATTGGTAACAGATAAAACTGGGGTCGGGCTGCGGTCGTCTGTGAAGTCAGCCATAGATTTACAGTTTTAGAAAAACTTGAACTCATTGGTACAGGACACACACGGTTGGTTTCACGGTCGACTGTAGTTCAGCCGTGTAGCTTTTTTACCAAGATAATTAGTTATGTATTGGTCTTTTGCTAGAGATAGTTTAGGCTCATGAACTCATGTCGTCCTACATATGATTAACTACTTAATTCTTGTGTGTCATCATCAAAACAAAGTGATTAACCTTTGAATATTATGATTTGAATCTTAACCAACAAACAGGACTAAAGCAAAAGCTGAAATTATTTGACGCTGCTAAACTAAAAGCTGAAATTATTTAACGCGACTAAAGGAAAAGATAAAATTATTTGACGTGACTATTGCAAAAGGTGAAATTATTTGACGCGACTAAAGCAAAAGCTGAAATTATTTGACGCGACTAAAGCAAAAGCTGAAATTATTTGACGCGACTAAATAAAAAAACTATAACTGTGGCAAGTATATAAGGAAGCTTATTGTGAATAGTTTTCATAACATTTCAATCTTATATCGATTCATAACCTTCAATTCTAAGAGAAAAATATGTCAAGTATGTTTGATTTCACCATCGATCATGTAACGACCCGGATTTTTCTGATCATTTTATACCTATGAGATTAATATTTACATAAATTAAACCTTACCAACATGATAAGCAATCCAAATTGTTGAGACTTGTGTTTTTGAAAAGAGTTTTACACAACGTTTGACCGTCCAATTTGACCGATGATATCACGAACTATATAACATACGATAATTATATGTTTGTGTATATATATGTATTTATATATATTTAACATGATTTAAGGATGGTTTAACATCTCATTGTGTACTAATGACAATGAGTTATAAGTATATTTTGAAACTACTAACTTAAGTTTTCAAAACGATAACTATACGTAACGTTCTTTGACTTAAAACTTATAATGTTTATACATGTATCGTACAGATATGTATTTAATCACTTTTAAAGGGCTTTTATACATAAAATAATATAAGTATATTTACAAAAGATAGCTATATTTGAATCCTCGTTCCGTTTCCTCAAGATTTCTATACGTATATCTAGGGTATATGTACCCGTATCATACCCAGCTTCTATACGTATTTACTATTGGTATATACACATCAAATCAACATCCTAATCAACATTATTACTGCCCTAGATATGAGGTAACTAGGATTTGTCGAGTAGCATGAATTATTAGTAAGAAAACAAAATTAGGAATCCTTTTCTTTCTTTATAAACTAAAAACGTTTTTATGAATGAACACCATTTCTTCACTCCATTTTCTCATACCTACACCCTCATTTCTCTCTCAAAATACTCCTAACTTCATACTTGATCATCTCCAAGCATTTTCTCCATCATTTAGCTTCAATTACAAGCCTTAAACACCATAAGAAAACTCTTTCAAGAACATATCAAAATAACCACCCATTTGAAGAAGTATACTTCCAACCTTTTGATCTAACTCCACCACTCTTTGATTCCAAGATTTTTTCTTATCTCTTACAGTAACTTTGTCCAAGTAACTTGAGGTAGTAACCCTGTTCATAATTTTATTCGATTCATATTTATATAGCTATCTTATTTTATGTTGTAAAATTTTAACAACAAGAACATAGTTTGAATGATTTCAAACTTGTTTGCAAACTAAATAGATCCTTTTAACTTAACTTTTAAAACACTTCAAGACCTGTAATATATCATAATGATATGCTAACTTAACAAGATATAACTTGGTTTTACAAAGAACATCTTAAAAACTGAATCTACATCGTCGGAGTGCAACCGGGGGCTGTTTAGGGTTGGATAATTAAAAACTATCTTGAACTTTGAATTGGAAGTTCATGTTCTGGAAAAATGATATTTCTTATGAATATGTTAACACATAAAAATTTCATGGTTTAACTCAAAGTGTAAGTATTTTTAGAAAAATGATCATTAAATGTTGTTTTTATGATGGAAAATGATCACTTTCATAAGTTTCATCAAAGTTTGACCTATAACCTGTGATTTCGAATACAAACTAAGGTATTTTTAGTTCATATTCTTAAAATTTGACTCGATCCAAGGAAGTGGCAAGTTGAACCAACAAAAACGGAGTTGTAATGAAGAAACTACGACTAAAACAAGATTGGGTATCCGAAGCTAGTTTAGCTACGAAAATATTTGGAGAAAAAGTAAATTAATCATATCTTTTCTAATTAATATAATATTTTATATATATAATTACTTATGATTTGATTTTATATATTTCAGGACCACCCGTAAACAACACGAGAAGATTAATCATAAGACCTCATGATTGTACGCAACACGTCATTTGACAACACGGTACTTTATGTACGCAACACGTCATTTGACAACATGGTACCATGGGTCGAGATTAATTCTGATCAATACGAAT
This sequence comes from Rutidosis leptorrhynchoides, assembly GCF_046630445.1. Taxonomy (NCBI): domain Eukaryota; kingdom Viridiplantae; phylum Streptophyta; class Magnoliopsida; order Asterales; family Asteraceae; genus Rutidosis; species Rutidosis leptorrhynchoides. The sequence continues at coordinate 268,569,439 of NC_092335.1, forward strand.
ATGATGGGGTCTTTATTTATTTTATTTAATCAACTAATTGTGGACTACTAACATCGGACTGCTAACTACGGACTAAGAAAATATTAAACGTATTAATAGTATATATATATATATGTAACGATTACTTAAAAAAGAAAATATGTTGATATATTATATATATGGTTAGGTTCGTGATATCTATCGGAGACCAAGTCGAATTAAATACCTTCAAGGCAAAAGTGAGTTTCATTTGCTCCCTTTTATATATATTTTTGGGACTGAGAATACATGCGCTGTTTTTATAAATGGTTTATGAAATAGGCACAAGTATTAAAACTAATTCTACGTGGGTTTAAACCAGAAATATACCCTTAGCTTGGTAACATTAAACTACTTGTCTATGTACGGTAGGCGCGAATCCTAAAGATAGATCTATTGGGCCTGACAAACCCCATCCTGACTATGGGATGCTTTAGTACTTCGAGGTTATTTTAAACACACCTGATCTGGTGTACTTCAGAGGGTAAAACATGAACGTTAAGGCTTGTTACCGGGTGCCTAAAACTTATAGAATACTTTTATACACTTGCGAGTGTACATATATTTATAAACGGAAATCTTGTGGTCTATTAATATATTGAAATGATTGTTATGATAAACCTATGAACTCACCAACCTTTTGGTTGATACTTTAAAGCATGTTTATTCTCAGGTATTAAAGAAATCTTCCGCTGTGCATTAGCTCATTTTAAGGATATTACTTGGAATCATTCATGGCATATTTTGAAAGACGTTGCATTCGAGTCATTGAGTTCATCAAGATTATTATTATGTCAATTATAGTTGGATGTATTATCAAATGGTGTGCATGCCATTAACTTTCGTTGTAAAGAAAGTTTGTCTTTTAAAAACGAATGCAATGTTTGTAAAATGTATCATATAGAGGTCAAATACCTCGCGATGTAATCAACTATTGTGAATCGTTTATAATGTATATGAATGGGTCCTTTCAGTTGGTATCAGAGCGGTGGTCTTAGCGAACTAGGTCTGCATTAGTGTGTCTAACTGATAGTTGTTAGGATGCATTAGTGAGCCTGGACTTCGACCGTCTCTGCATGTCAAAAGTTTTGCTTATAATTTTTGTCGGAAATTGCCTGCTTATCATTCTTAGTCTAGACACGTCTTACTGCATTGATTTCATGAATATTGTATAGACAAAATTCATATCTTAGCGTATCTGCTAATTCATATCTTAGCGTATCTGTTACTGTAAACTTTGTCTGACATATTCCGTAAATTCTTCCGTAATCTATGAAACCTTTTGCTCTATATAATTAGAATACCACCCGATAGCTGGAAAATCATTTAATATCGAAAAATTATTTATTCAATCGTACGAAATGGAATTCGTCATTAATTCAAGTCCCTCAGATTTCGAAATGGAATCCCACTCAAGTTCCGAAAGCAGTGTGACCGGAATGGATAAACCAATTAGTCATCATCTATTCTGGATGAATTGGGGATGGGTTCGTAGCCTCTTCAATAATTGGAGACAAGAATAAGGTGATCCCTTCCATCCACCACATTGCCCTCTTGGCGATGAACCTGAAGCACTTACCAGCGAATCGGTCCGAAACACCATTTTCTCTCTCATTTCCAGAGTATCTCGTCACGATTATATACTACATCAAATTCTAGATTTTATTTATCCGCTCATTCGAACCGACAATCACCCCGGTGTAATAGAAGAAGTCAACGCGCTTCGTGTTCGAGTAGTGGCTTTAGAGAATATGGTGCAAGGGTTACAAACACCAACAAATAACGAAGTATTAATTCATAATTTCAATTTTATTGAATAAATACTCCGTAAAAGTTATGTAATTTCTAAAGTCTTTAGGGATTATTCAGTTCTAGTTTCAACCGTAAATCAAATGAGTTTAATTTAATATTAACTCATTAAATCTATGTTACATCTGAAGAAAATATGCACATATATATTTTCATAAAGACTGTAATAAAATTCTGTTGTACAAAATATTAATTGTGAAATTTTTTTTAACGGGTAGGTAATACCCGAGAGATATATAAATTCACAATTAATATGTTACATTTTTCGAAACTGATTCAGCAATCATCAACTATACTCCCTACTTTCACAACAATATCTATTCTTTCATATAAATCAAAACAATCATACTCATTCAAATTCAATTACATATTCTGATTTTGAAATCGCATAATTCAATTCGAAATATAACCAGTATCATCACTCTTAGATTCCTATATCTTTCAAAGCTATACTTTGACTTCAAAACTGTGTTAGAACATCATATGTATTAACGATTACAATATGTGCTCAAACCCTTCGAAATTCCTGAAGACACTTCAACTAAGGAACAATCAAGATGATGATCCAACCACATGTTACCCACAGTTATACACCTGAAAAACTCTCAAAACCCAAGTCATAGTTCGAAACGTATCCGTGTTAGACCCTTTGGCATTTACTAGCTAAAATAACTTTTCAATTCCGTTTCAAAATAGACAGTTTTGTCACAGCTCCAGCAAGTCAACTTCGACTTCTCAATCAAAACAGTCTTATTATAACCTCGATAGATACGTCGCCCTTTCGGCAACGTTACCGGGGAATCGTTTATATTCACCACATTAGCAATAAACTTACCAACAACTTCACTGATCTTTGACTTTCCAAAAAAAAAAAAAAAAAAATCTTTATAATTATCGAAACCCTATCATATACTCATTCATACCTTATAACTAGAATTGTCATACCAATTATTGAGAATCAGCAATCAGTATTTTCAAACCTCGCAGCATGTCTACATCAACAATTACATATACACACAACGTCTACCTCCAAGACTTACATTCTTTGAATGAGAAATTTCTGAAAAACACCCTAAATTGCGAACCAGTTCTCGAAATTTTGAAAAATGCTGATGAAGCAGCAAAAACTGTAAACAACCTTAACAGTAAAGAGTTGGATGATAAAGGATAGTATATTGGCAAAGCTCAGAAAAAGAGAAGTTTTGGAACTGGAAAACGGATTGAGCAAAGTATGAAGGAGGCTGTGGACAAATCACAAAGGCTGAACCTGCCTTCAAAGAATCCAAATGATTCAGTATCGTCATTATCAAATACCTTGCTCCTGACTCTAAACCCATGTGGATAATATTCTTCATCATCCTCTTATCTTAAATATTCTAAAATATCATCATATCTTTCATTATAAATATCCTCCATATTTTTGAAGATATTTTCATAACTATTCTTAACTGAAATCTTTTATCTCTTCGCGATATCAGTGATCAGTGATACATTATAAAGGAAACTGTATTAGTTTCTAAATTCTAAAAAAATTCGAATTTAAATTATGAATGTTTTTGAAGTATTGTTGGGAACTGAAGCATGAGTTAGTATAATATAATGACACTTGATCAACGTGATTATATTACAGTAAGTCATGCTGAGTTTCTAATGGAACGTGATGATTCACAGATTATAACGTCATCATGTGCCATGTTACACGACTCTTACATTCTACCTAATCTCCAAACATATCGAGAATATATTCTTTCTGATAATTCTATATTTTCTCTTGAATTTTGGTAATTTGACAAATCAAGATCGTGCCATTACAATTTACTTCCTAGAACATTAACAATGTTCATTCCGAAATTTATATCTGCGAATTCTGGACCATTACAAGCGGTGCTTAATCGCAAGAAGAAGAAACGAAAGGACAAAGCTCCGAACTAGAAATGGGAGTATAAATCATAGCAAATAGAAGAGAGCATTAACTGTGGATGACAATGATTATAGAAGAAGCAAGGACTTTGAAATATAAGGGAAGATATAAAACCAAACAACAACCCAGAAATCACAAACCGTATATATCAATGCATATAGCAATATAAAGACACGGGAGAACTAAAAACACTATAAAACCAAGAGTATAGTAGAAGTAAATAGATTCTTCCGGCGGCAGATGAAAAAGAAGAACGACAGATATGAAAGTGAGGAGTATATCAAGAATCAGCACTGGATGGAGCATATTGACAAATACTTTAAAATATGAGTTGAGGGAGAAAGAATAGAAGGTGTGAGTTGTAAGGAAAAAAAGATGGTGGATTTATAGTGAAGTACCAGACAGAACAATCAGGACAGATCATCGTATTTAACCAAAGAGGATTCTAATTTCCTTAATTATCGAAGAACCCAAATCTTATGACGAAGATTTCCTCTAAATCTAAAAATCAACCGTGACTACGTCACTGGTTAAAACGAATCTGCATTTATTCATTTCACTCTTTTGTGATAGCTTCACTTATACTCTTCGCGTAATCAAATTGTTTTATCTATATTACTCAATGATTATAAAACTCTATTTATCAACTCATATTCGTCATGAAAACATTTTTATGGTTAGCCATGATGATCTCGATCAAATTTCGGGACGAAATTTATTTAACGGGTAGGTACTGTAACGACCCGGATTTTTCCGATCATTTTATACCTATGAGATTAATATTTACATAAATTAAACCTTACCAACATGATAAGCAATCCAAATTGTTGAGACTTGTGTTTTTGAAAAGAGTTTTACACAACGTTTGACCGTCCAATTTGACCGATGATATCACGAACTATATAACATACGATAATTATACGTTTGTGTATATATATGTATTTATATATATTTAACATGATTTAAGGATGGTTTAACATCTCATTGTGTACTAATGACAATGAGTTATAAGTATATTTTGAAACTACTAACTTAAGTTTTCAAAACGATAACTATACGTAACGTTCTTTGACTTAAAACTTATAATGTTTATACATGTATCGTACAGATATGTATTTAATCACTTTTAAAGGGCTTTTATACATAAAATAATATAAGTATATTTACAAAAGATAGCTATATTTGAATCCTCGTTCCGTTTCCTCAAGATTTCTATACGTTTATCTAGGGTATATGTACCCGTATCATACCCAGCTTCTATACGTATTTACTATTGGTATATACACATCAAATCAACATCCTAATCAACATTATTACTGCCCTAGATATGAGGTAACTAGGATTTGTCAAGTAGCATGAATTATTAGTAAGAAAACAAAATTAGGAATCCTTTTCTTTCTTTATAAACTAAAAACGTTTTTATGAATGAACACCATTTCTTCACTCCATTTTCTCATACCTACACCCTCATTTCTCTCTCAAAATACTCCTAAATTCATACTTGATCATCTCCAAGCATTTTCTCTATCATTTAGCTTCAATTACAAGCCTTAAACACCATAAGAAAACTCTTTCAAGAACATATCAAAATAACCACCCATTTGAAGAAGTATACTTCCAACCTTTTGATCTAACTCCACCACTCTTTGATTCCAAGATTTTTTCTTATCTCTTACAGTAACTTTGTCCAAGTAACTTGAGGTAGTAACCTTGTTCATAATTTTATTCGATTCATATTTATATAGCTATCTTATTTTATGTTGTAAAATTTTAACAACAAGAACATAGTTTGAATGATTTCAAACTTGTTTGCATACTAAATAGATCCTTTTAACTTAACTTTTAAAACACTTCAAGACCTGTAATATATCATAATGATATGCTAACTTAACAAGATATAACTTGGTTTTACAAAGAACATCTTAAAAACTGAATCTACATCGTCGGAGTGCAACCGGGGGCTGTTTTGGGTTGGATAATTAAAAACTATCTTGAACTTTGAATTGGAAGTTCATGTTCTGGAAAAATGATATTTCTTAGTAATATGTTAACACATAAAAAGTTTATGGTTTAACTCAAAGTGTAAGTATTTTTAGAAAAATGATCATTAAATGTTGTTTTTATGATGGAAAATGATCACTTTCATAAGTTTCATCAAAGTTTGACCTATAACCTGTGATTTAGAATACAAACTAAGGTATTTTCAGTTCATATTCTTAAAATTTGACTCGATCCAAGGAAGTGGCAAGTTGAACCAACAAAAACGGAGTTGTAATGAAGAAACTACGACTAAAACAAGATTGGGTATCCGAAGCTAGTTTAGCTACGAAAATATTTGGAGAAAAAGTAAATTAATCATATCTTTTCTAATTAATATAATATTTTATATATATAATTACTTATGATTTGATTTTATATATTTCAGGACCACCCGTATACAACACGAGAAGATTAATCATAAGACCTCATGATTGTACGCAACACGTCATTTGACAACACGGTACTTTATGTACGCAACACATCATTTGACAACATGGTACCATGGGTCGAGATTAATTCTGATCAATACGAATACGATGGGGTCTTTATTTATTTTATTTAAGCAACTAATTGTGGACTACTAACATCGGACTGCTAACTACGGACTAAGAAAATATTAAACGTATTAATAGTATATATATATATATATATATATATATATATATATATATATATATATATATATATATATATATATATATATATATATATATATATATATATATATATGTAACGATTACTTAAAAAAGAAAATATGTTGATATATTATATATATGGTTAGGTTCGTGATATCTATCGGAGACCAAGTAGAATTAAATACCTTCAAGGCAAAAGTGAGTTTCATTTGCTCCATTTTATATATATTTTTGGGACTGAGAATACATGCGCTGTTTTTATAAATGTTTTATGAAATAGGCACAAGTATTAAAACAAATTCTACGTGGGTTTAAACCAGAAATATACCCTTAGCTTGGTAACATTAAACTACTTGTCTATGTACGGTAGGCGCGAATCCTAAAGATAGATCTATTGGGCCTGACAAACCCCATCCTGACTATGGGATGCTTTAGTACTTCGAGGTTATTTTAAACACACCTGATCTGGTGTACTTCAGAGGGTAAAACATGAATGTTAAAGCTTGTTACCGGGTGCCTACAACTTATAGAATACTTTTATACACTTGCGAGTGTACATATATTTATAAACGGAAATCTTGTGGTATATTAATATATTGAAATGATTGTTATGATAAACCTATGAACTCACCAACCTTTTGGTTGATACTTTAAAGCATGTTTATTCTCAGGTATTAAAGAAATCTTCCGCTGTGCATTAGCTCATTTTAAGGATATTACTTGGAATCATTCATGGCATATTTTGAAAGACGTTGCATTCGAGTCATTGAGTTCATCAAAATTATTATTATGTCAATTATAGTTGGATGTATTATCAAATGGTGTGCATGCCGTTAACTTTCGTTGTAAAGAAAGTTTGTCTTTTAAAAACGAATGCAATGTTTGTAAAATGTATCATATAGAGGTCAAATACCTCGCGATGTAATCAACTATTGTGAATCGTTTATAATGTATATGAACGGGTCCTTTCAGATCAGGTATAGTATCTCAAATAATAGTACTCTAAATTATATTATGTTATCATTTTCAAACTAACTAACGTCTTCAATTCAGGTGTTTAATAATCGCGAAGAGTTGATTGAATGGGTGAAGAAGGAGGCATGTTCTCATAGTCAAGTTATTGTCATTAGGAGATCGAAAAAAAATAGTTACTTAGCTAAAATTTTATTTGTGTGAGCGTGGCGGGATATTAGTGAGTAAATCAACCCCGGTAAAAAGTAAGCCAAGTAAAAAAATTGATTGTAAGTTTAAAATGGTAGCAAAATTTTCAAAAAAATGGGGTTTGGTCGATAACGATGAAAGATCCAGTACATAATCATGATTGTATAATGTATATGGAAGGTCATGCATATGCAATGCAATTGACTAATGATGAGGAATGTTTAGTTAAGGATATGTCAAGTAATTATGTAAAGCCAAGTGAAATACTTGCGACGTTGAAGCAGCAGAATCCTGAAAATGTTTCTTCAAACATGACGATATATAATGCAAAAGCAAAATTTCGCACTATTAGTCAATCAAATCAGACTCCTATACAGGTAGTAATGTCATTTTTGAAGGTAAATGGGTATGACTTTCAGTATCGTAAAAATAATTCTACTAATCAATCAGAAGAATTATTTTGGATCCATCCAGTTTCATATAAAATATTTCGCACATTTTCGCATATTTTGTTGATGGATGCTACGTATAATACAAATATTTACAAGTTGCCTTTTTTGAAACTTTCGGTCTTACTTCTACCGACAAAACATTTTCTATAGCATTCGTTTTGATGGATAAAGAAAAAAACTAACAACTTTATTTGGGCATTAAATTGTATAAAGTTGGCCATTGGCGAAACGTACGAACTGCGGGTTATCGTCACAGATAGAGATTTATCTCTAACAAATGCATGTGAAAAGGTATTTGCAAGATCATATAAATTACTTTGTAGATGGCATATTTGGCAAAATATTTTTAGAAAGTGCAAAAAATATTTTGAGCCAGACATAGTTCTTACGTACACCAAACATTCTTCCCGGATCCATTATTGGATCAAATTCCAACAATGTTTCGATAGTTCGTAACTAACATACACAATGTAGTCGGTGACAGAAATTGCGGTTTTAGATCAGTAGCTTCATTTCTTGATTTTCATGAAGACCGTTGGCCGCAAATTAGAAGAGAGTTGCTAGAAGAGATAAATATGCATCATTTGGTGTACGCTAATATGTTTGGAGCAGTTGAATTATCAGAAATTTATCAAGCAATCGATCTTCCACCGAATGTTAATGCAATTTCAAGATATTAGATGATTATGCCGATAATGGATTTTCTAATTGCTTCAAGGTACAATGTGGTTTTGATATTTTTGAGCAATCGATGAGATACGACATGTTTCCCTCTTTGGTCCAGTCCACCTGTGGCACAACCACATTATATAGGTGTAATGACTCACGTACATGGTAATCACTTTGTGAAAGTGGAATTGCAAGGCTATTATCCAGTACCTCCAACCCATCCAAAATGGAATCCCTATAAATATGATGCCGAATGGGAACGTCCGTATAAAAATCAACAAGATACGTACCTTCAATTTAGGCGTCCCAATTATAACTCTTCTTTTGTAGATCTTGTTGATTAGAGAACGTTTATAATATTAGTTGTTATTGATTATTGTTTAATTTGTATGAGTATAACTAAGTAAAAGTATTTTATTTGTTAGTAAAAAAAAAAATACATACTTCGTATTTGACAACAAAATTTAAAAAGCTATATTTATTTAATTTATAACTAATTATTAAATTAATTATTAATTAACATAATAAATATAATTAAAAAATAAAAGAAAAAGAAAATAATTTTAAAACAAATCAAATCAATCTAGTGGATATGTCAGGTAATAATCGATGGGCATAAGGGGGATAGGGGGGGTCTTTAAAAAATGAGTCTATCTTAATAAGAGTATAAGACTAAACCATTACGTCATTTCTTTTCAGAACAGGCCGTCACATCAGCGTCACATCAGTTTTTTCTCTCTATTTCCTCCTCAATTTTTCCATATCACATATCTATCACACATCACTCTCAACCATATCATACTTTTTCCCCATCACATGACCTCACATTTATTATTATTATTATTATTATTATTATTATTATTATTATTATTATTATTATTATTATTATTATTATTATTATTATTATTATTATTACTACTACTACTAGTTTATAATCCGTGATTTTGCGGTTCTTAAATATGAAAGAGTAATTTAATTTGAAAGATAAAAATGACGTGTAATTTGAATTTTAACAAAAAAGACAAATGATCATGATTTTGGACGAGATTGTCAAATTCTACAATATAATATCGTAAGTTTGTTAAGTAGTTTTTCATGGCTTTGATAATCTTGTCTTGATTTATATTCATTGCGTAAATTATCAGACTAAATTGTAAGTTGTTATGAAGTGTTTTGGCACCCGGATGAAACAAATCTATTATATCTAAAACCTGTTCATAATAATTTTTTATGTACATGTCGGGACCTTTATACACGATAACGGAATTATTTATTTCGCTCATACCCATAATCATCAAATACCAACTACATATATACAATTTAATCATATATTCATCACATATGATTAAAATATACAATTTAATTAAAAACGCAAATACAATAACAAAAATTAAGAAATGTATAAACACATATGATTTATATATACATAACGGTATATATACGTAATAAAGTTGGATATATATCATTGTATCATTGCATATCAATTAATGTTGATCCGTATATGATACACATGTATGATTATTAGACAATTATTGATGTGTAATTATGACTTTAAAAATGCAATTTAGAACAAACTTTCTTCATCTAATAGATCTGAACACAAAACCCCCCAATATGTAACAACAATAACCCAAAACAGAGTATAAAAACTTCGAAATAAGAACACAAAGGATAAAGAATCTAAACCTCAAATTAATAAAGATACCACCACAATCAGAGATTTAGAAACACTCCACACCTTCAATTACAGCTGATAAAGATTCCACCACAACTATAATATCAGATATGAAGATTTGAATTTCACCACAATGTTTGATAAAGTAACACCACAAACATTGATAAAGAAACTACTCTTAGCCACCGGAATCAAAGATTCGTAAAGACACACAGATTTTGTAAATAAATAAGCTCTATCAAACTTTCATTCATTCATCAACCAAGTTTTACAATTACAAGAGCTCTCTATTTATAGGAGAAGCATAACAGATACTTTCTAGATAAGACAAAAACATAAAAAGGTAATGGAGACAAAAAGGACAAACAATCACAAATTAGCTAATAAGAATAAAGGATACAATCTGCAAAAAGCCTGCCATTTGGTAGTGCTCCTCCCATGATAAAAAGCAGCCAATGATAGATGAGAATTTTCCTTGGACAGCTAACTGATATGGCTAAAAAGTCACGTTTTCACATGTGACGACCCGGAAATTTTCAACCAAATTTAAACTTAATCTCATTATAAATCTGACACAATAAGCAAAGTCTGTATTGTTAAAGTCTCATGATTTTGAACACTTTTATATATTAAAATACCCTGTGACTATTCCCGATGATTCAAGAACAACTAATTGTAAATAGATACATGTATATTTAAATATATATATATATAATAATTTGAAATATTAATATTAATTGAAATAATATATGAGTTAATTGTTGGAAATAAATATGTAAAATAATATGCGATATAATGAAAACTATTATTACAAATGTGTGTGTATATATATATATATATATATATATATATATATATATATATATATATATATATGTATATAAATATGTATATAAATATGTGTATAAATACTATTTGTATATATATAAAATAATATTAAATCTATTTGTTTAAAAATATATAATATATATTTATGTGATAAAACTTGTTATTTAAAACTGATTATATTTAGAGAGAGAGTAAATGGAAAATGATTGATTTCGAGCTTAATTAGTAAAAGTAAGTAACACTCGGTTGATGTTTTGTTAGTTTTAATATAGATATTGTACATGTTCATGAAGAATTGAAATAAAAGTTGGACTGTAAATTGATTACAAAGATTTTAGATTTGTCAAAAATATTTTTACCTTTTTAAGATTAAATATTATCACTCCGTACATATAAATTGGAACAGAAAATAAATAATTATTGAACCTTTTTGATCAGGTTTCAAATAGTTAATGAGTGAACTAATTAAATATATTTAAACTAAAAATTTGAGATTTTTAGGAACACGTTTGTACGTTAACTGTTTAGCTATGGACACGCCCCGTGAAAGCTGTCGGCACCATATGCCAAATGAAGGGCGGCCAATGTGATTTCATATACTGTGCAACTTTTTGACTTCCAACTCACAATTATATTATTTATTATTATTATTATTATTATTAATAATATTATTATTAATTATTATCAAATATTAATGTTAAAATTATATATGGATATATAAGTATACATCTACTCGATCAATAGAGGTGTTCTTCCTCTTCTTCATCTTCAACCTTCACCTTTCATTGACTACCATCTCCACAATCACCATCGAAGAAAATTAATGTAAGCTTTCTGTCTTGTTTATATTTGATCACCACTATGGTTCCACCATTTTTCACCATAACAATCGAAAACCATCCTTGTTCACCTCTAGCCAACACCACCGAACACCTATCTATTTTTTTGTTAACTACAACCGTCACTCACTACCCAACCACCGTGAGAAACGGCCACCATAAACATACACCATGAATCACCATCACAACACCATCTTCATCCCACTCTCTCATCTCTCTCTCATATTTTTTTTTCTTTTCTGTTTTAAAACCGGAATCGAAACCCCAACTACCATTATCATGTACAATCTGTTTTGGCAACTTGAAACCATCAATACGTGTTCCTTCCTCCTATTTCTCCGTTAAACCACAAACCAACATAACCTTCGATTTAACTGTTTTTCTATTTCATCTTCGTGAACACAACCAATAACCCTAAACAATCGTAAACCACCATTCTCCACCAAACGACACCACTTTTTGTTTCTATTTTAGACGTGAACCACTCTACAACCATATAACTATCTCCCTCATTCTCTCTCTCATCCTCCACCTTTCTTTCTTTCATTCTTTTCTTTTGATTTCTGTCTCCATTTAACAACTCCTGCAGCTGCTAGTTTCTGTTTCTGTAACAACTATGATGTTGGTGACGATGATGAACAGCAGCGAAGAAGATGATGCACGATTATGAAGATGATGAAGGAGAGGGAAAATAGTGAAGAACGATTGGTGATGATGATTACGATCGATGATGATTAATGAATGGATATCACGATGGTGAGGATGATGATTCGTTAAGAAAGATGATGATGTGTTTACAGACGACCCCACTCTCATTAATATCTCGTTCAATTGAAAATAACATATGTTAATGGGCCGTAAAAGATCCAGACGTTTATGTTGGGCCAGATTTTTTATTAAATTGTTCTTGGGCTTACTAGGAATTAAACTGTTCTTGGGCTTACTAGGAAGAAGGAGAAAAAAAAACGGGGTTTAAAGAATTAGTTTAGTAAATAAATTAGTAAAGTAGAAGCAGAGGGATGGTTAAGTGTTATGACGGGTGAGCGAGTGGTCATGGGTTCGAACCCCGGCTAGGGCAATCTTTTTGTAAAAGCCTTCAATAAGGGTATAATCTTTTATTTCTTTTAAAATTATTATTATTATCATTATTATTATTATTGATATTATTGTTGTTGTTATTATTATTATTATTATTATCATCGCTACAAGTAGTAATAATGTTATTCTTATTATTGAATTATCATTTTAGGACTACTAATAGTATTATAATTGTGATTAGGGTTATTATTGTTGTTACTATAAAAATAATACAAGCTATTATTATTTTCGCTAATATTAGTATTAATATCATTTTTGTAATTAGTAGTATTACTATTATTATTATTATTATTCACAAAAGTATCATTTCTAACAATATAGTCATTATAATCAGTATTTTCAATATCGAAGGAGATTATTATTATTAGTAAGTCATTTTATCGAAAACTATCACTTTTGCTACAAATAAATAGTTTGTACTTAAAATATACTTAGTACATATATTATAATTATAATAATAGTTTATATACCATAAATCAAACATATTAATATTAGTTATATAAATACTTATATATAACAAACTAATAATTTTCTTTTTATATATATATAGATATATCAATATAACTAAATATATAGATATTAAACATTTTTAAATATATATATATATATATATATATATATATATATATATATATATATATATATATATATATATATATATATATATATATATATATATATATATATATATAAAATTAAGTTATAATTTATACTAACATATTATAATAACACTAGTAATTATATAGAAATTTATTCGATTACAAATATATGTGTTAATATGTATACACATAATATAGGTTCGTGAATCCGAGGCCAACCCTGCATTGTTCAATATCGTCATATGTATTTTTACTACAAAATACAGTATGGTGAGTTTCATTTGCTCCCTTTTTAAATGCTTTTGCAATATATATTTTTGGGACTGAGAATACATGCGCTGCTTTTATAAATGTTTTACGAAATAGACACAAGTGATCAAAAACTACATTATACGGTTGGATTATCAAACCGAATATCGCCCTTCAAGTCTGGTAACCTAAGAATTTAGGAACATGGCCCCTGATTGACGCGAATCCTAAAAATCGATCTATGGACCTTGAAAAGTCCCATTCGGGGTACGAATACTTTAGTACTTCGAGATTATTATAGAGAAGAGAGGTTCTGTTTTGGTGATATTCTATGCATTAAGTTAACGTCGGTTACCAGGTGTTCAATCCATATGAATGATTTTTATCTCTATGCCGTGCAAAATGCCTGATATAAGGTTATGTTTATGAGAAATGAAAATGAAAATCTTGTGGTCTATTATATTATTGAAAAATGATTATTTATGATAAACTAATGAACTCACCAACCTTTTGGTTGACACTTGAAAGCATGTTTATTCTCAAGTATGAAAGAAATCTTCCGCTGTGCATTTGCTCATTTTAGAGATGTTACTTGGAGTCATTTATGACATATTTCAAAAGACGTTGCATTCGAGTCGTTGAGTTCATCAAGATTATTATTAAGTTAATTATAGTTAGATATATTATCAAATGATATGCATGCCGTCAACTTTCGATGTAATGAAAGATTGTCTTTTCAAAAACGAATGCAATGTTTGTAAGATGTATCATATAGAGGTCAAGTACTTCGCGATGTAATCAACTGTTGTGAATCGTTTATAATCGATATGGACTTTGTATGGATGGATTAGGATGGGTCCTTACCGTTGGTATCAGAGCGGTGGTCTTAGCAAACCAGGTCTGCATTAGTGTGTTTAACTGATATGTCGTTAGGATGCATTAGTGAATCTGGACTTCGACCGTGTCTACATGTCAAAAGTTTTGCTTATCATTTCGTGTCGAAAATTACCTGCTTATCATTCTTAGGGAATCACTTGCTTATCATTCTTAATCTAGACATATCTTACTGCCTGGATTGCATGAATAGTGTATAGACAAAAT
The DNA here is from genome assembly GCF_046630445.1 of Rutidosis leptorrhynchoides. Lineage (NCBI taxonomy): Eukaryota > Viridiplantae > Streptophyta > Magnoliopsida > Asterales > Asteraceae > Rutidosis > Rutidosis leptorrhynchoides. The sequence continues at coordinate 268,584,533 of NC_092335.1, forward strand.
TCATATCTTAGCGTATCTGCTACTTCATATCTTAGCGTATCTGTTACTGTAACTTTGCCTGACATATTCCGTAGATTCTTCCGTAACTTATGGGATTTTTGTATTATATTGCATATATAAATTATGTATTGCAAGGTACTAATCTACATCCTATAATCTATTTCTTATCGAAAAATCCTTCATCGAATCGTACGAGATGAATCCCTCAACCAGTTCGAGTCCCTCAGATTCCGATAGCTATTCCGATAGTTATTCCGATAGCTATTCCGATATGGATTTCCACTCGAACTCCGAAAGCAGTGTAACCGGAATAGAGCAACCAGTCAACCATCCCTAATTCATCTGATGGGTTCATAGTCGACTTAACCGATGGAGACGAGAAAAAGGCGATCATTTCCACCCACCAACCTGCACTCTTGGCAAAGAACCTGAAGCACTTACCGGCGAACCTATTCGAAACACCATTCTCATATTCATTTCCAGAGTATTTCGCCACGATTATATTCTATCTAAAATTCTAAGCCTTATTCATCCGTTCGTTCTGACCGACAATCACCTTGGAATAATGGAAGAAGTCAACGAGCTTCACGCTCGAGTAATCAATTTGGAGAATATGGTACAAAATATACCAGCTTCAGCAACATCACCGGCACCAACAGTACCATCAATAACAGCACCAGTACCATCAACAATCCATGCCTCAACATCTCATTCTGTACCTCAAGCATAATCATCGTTCTACATGATGTTCTACATCATTTATCCCCGTTCGACATGGCGATTAAGTAATCTCTAAAGTTTTGGAGATTATCCATTCTAGTTCTAAGGGTAAATCCAATGAGATTAATATCATATTGACTCATTAAATCTATGATTACATCTGAAGAAAATATATATGTATATATATTTTCATAAAGATTGTAATTAAAAATTCTTTCGTACAAACTGTTAATGGTGAAAATATTTTAACGGGTAGGTAATACCCGAGGAATATTCATATTTCACATTAATAAGTTACACTGTACATTCTTCGAATCTGATTCAACGATCATTTACTATCCTACTTACATCCACAGATATACGTATCCGTTCACCATAGAATAACCATTCAATTTCATATTTGGATTTTGACCTATCAGAATCCAACAAGTGGCATAGTGAAGAAAACATTTGACAAAATAAAATTTGTTAGAAACAAACAAATTAACTATGAGGAATTTTGTTAAGAATTCACGCTAAAAAAATCCTAGCTAACTGTTCCTAGCTAACTGTTAATTCCGTATTACATTTATTTATCACATTTTATTTATCGCAATTTAATTATCGCAATTTTATTTATCGTCATTTAATTTCTGTTATTTACTTTACGCACTTTATTTATCGTCATTTATTTTCTGTTATTTATTTTACGCACTTTAAATATCGGGACATGTATACAAGGTTTTGATATATTATATCGACGCATCTATATATATTATTTGGAATCACCAAAGACACTCTATATGCAGTAATGATCGAGTTCTCTATACAGGGTTGAGGTTGATTCTACAATAATATATATAGTTTGAGTTGTGATCGAGTCTGAAACATGTACACGGGTCACGATACATATTAATTAATTCGAATATTATATATTAAACTATATATGAATGATTAGACTGTTAACTGTAGACTATCGACTGTGGACGAATGATATTGGACAATTAAAATGAATTAAAATACTGATTATAACATATGAAACTAAATAATTCACAAAGTTTGCCACTTGATTTCATCTTAAACCTCATTTATATCTTGACGATTACAATCTGCGTTCAAACCTTTCATGATTCTTGAAAACATCTCAACCGAGATGATGAACTAACCGTACTTCATCTACGGAAGAAAAGATTGATACATATAGTTATGCACCTGAAAGCACTCGGAACCTGAGTAAACGTTTAACACGTAGCTGTTCTGATTCCTTTAGCGTTATTATTACCCAAAATAACTTTGAAATTCCTTTTCAAAGTAGCAAATTTTGTCACAGCTCCAGCAAGTCAACTTCGATTTTTCGTTCGAAACAACCTTATTATAACCTTGATATATATGTGTTCTCTTTTATTGTTACCGGTAAACCTTTTATATTTCACCATATTACCATCAGCATTTAATCATCTAAAAACACAATTCTCTCGGATTGATAACCGATGATTCAGATATGGTAGCATTAAATGCAGAGGAAACAGCAAAAGGAAACAGCAAAATCGTAGATGGTCTAAACGGCCAAAAGTTGATAATAAAGAATGGAAGGTTGGGAACGCTCGATTGAAAATTTGATACTGAAAAACAGATTGAGCTAACCATGAAGGAGACCAAGGACAAATACAAGGACCAAACCCTATATTCAAAGAATCCAGGTAATTCTAGATCTGATGAAATCTTTAGAGAATATCCTGCTCCGAAGTCATGTTAAAATCTGGCAAAAAAATTTTCTTATCAAATTTCGAACTTAGAAATTCCAAAATATCATTATAAATATCTTCGATACTTCTGAAGATATTTTCATAAATATTCTCGTCCGAAATTATATACCTCTTCGTGCTATCTGTATTACATCATATTGAAAACTGTTTTAGTTTTCAATATTTTGTAATATCTAAGTATAAATTATGAATGAATTTTGGAGAAGTGTTGGGAATTGAAGCATGGGTTAGTATAATATAATGACACTTGATCAACGTGATTATATTACAGTAAGTCATGCTGAGTTTCTAATGGAACGTGATGATTCACAGATCATAACGTCATCATGTGCCATGATACATAACTCTTTCATTCTGCTTAACTTCTAAACATATCAAGAAAATATATTCTTGATAGTTCTATTCTCGGCGATTTTGGTAATTTGACAAATTAAATCATGCAATTTCTTTCTTTTTTGTTTAAAACATTAAGTTCTTTCGAAACTCTATAATTACGAATTCTGGATCATTATTCGCTTGATTTAAAGTCGAGAAGAGAAAACAAAAGAATGAAGATCTGAAATAAATGAGAGTATAAATCACAGTAAATTGGAGAGAGTATTAACTGTGGATGTCAATAATTACAGAAGGTCAGAAGCAGAGACATCGAAATATAAAGCAAGATATAAAACCCAACAACAACTCAGAAGTTACAAACCGTGGATATTAATACGAATAACAATATAAACACACGGTATAATTAAGAATAGTATCACCCAAGGTAATAGTAAAAGTAAACAGATTCTTCCGGTGGAAGTTGGGAAAGAAGAACGATCGTTACGATAGTCAGAATAGAAACAAAGATTAGAACCGGATTAAGCATTACTATAATCTTTCGGGTATATGAACTGAGAAAGAAGGTGTAGGAGTGGTGAAAACTAATGGAACGGAAAAGCTTAATTTATAATGGAAATATCAGACAGAATAATCGAGGCAGATCACCGTATTTAATTATAGAGATCTTAATTTTTTTTATTCGCCGAAGAATCAAATCTTTTAGATTTCGAAGATTTTCTTAAAATTCCTTGAATTCCGGAATTCAGTCCTCTACGTCAAAAGTTGAGACGCACCTTATTTTCTAAATTCAACCACGTATACGTCGAAAGTTATGACGAACTTTATCTTCTTATTTCACTCTTTTGCGATAGCTTCACTCGTACGCTTCACAATAATCGGATCGTTTTATCTATATTAATCAATAATGATAAAACTCTATTTATCAGCTCATATTCGTCATGAAAACATTTTTATTGTTAGCCATGACCACCTTGCTCAAATTTCGGGACGAAATTTCTTTAACGGGTAGGTACTGTGATGACCCGGAAATTTTTGACCAAATTTAAACTTAATCTCATTATAAATCCGACACAATAAGCAAAGTCTATATTGTTAAAGTCTCATAATTTTGAACTCTTTTATATATTAAAATACCCTATGACTATTCCCGACGATTCACGAACAACTTATTATAAATAGATACATATATATATATATATATATATATATATATATATATATATATATATATATATATATATATATATATATATATATATATATATATATATATATATATATATATATATGTATCAGTGTTGTAAAAAACGGAAAAAACGGGGGTGTAGACGGGGGTGTAGACGGATTTTGGAGTGCCCCGTCTCGTTTATACATAAAACGTTTGAAAAAACGGAAATCGGCCAAAAAACGGTCAAAAGACGGTCAAACACGGTCCGAGACGGGAAAAAACGGGTTTTCTGATTTTTTTAAAGTTTTTTTTTTTTATAAAAAAAAATTAAATGTGGTGCTATTACTTAGGGTTTCTTTTGTTATATTTGAAATGTTGGAGTATTTAAACATGTGTGAAATGCTTATGTTTGAAATAATGTAATGTACAATATATATATAATATATAACATTTTTATTTAAAAGTCAACGTTAGTCAACATCCGTCTAGACCTCCGTCTCGACCCCGTCTCGACCGTCTCGACCCTTTTAGAACCCGACCGTCTCGACCCTGTCTTGCGTCTTTTGCAACCTTGATATATATATGTAATAATTTGAAATATTAATTGAAATAATATATGAGTTAATTGTTAGAAATAAATATGTAAAATAATATGCGATATAATGAAAACTATTATTACAAATGTATATATATATATATATATATATATATATATATATATATATATATATGTATATAAATATGTATATAAATATGTATATAAATACTATTTGTATATATATAAAATAATATGAAATCTATTTGTTTAAAAATATATAATATATATTTATGTGATAAAACTTGTTATTTAAAAATGATTATATTTAGAAAGAGAGTAAATGAAAAATGATTGATTTCGAGCTTAATTAGTAAAAGTTAGTAACACTCGGTTGATGTTTTGTTAGTTTTAATATAGATATTGTACATGTTCATGAAGGATTGAAATAAAAGTTGGACTGTAAATTGATTACGAAGATTTTAGATTTGTCAAAAATATTTTTACCTTTTTAAGATTAAATATTATCACTCCGTACATATAAATTGGAACAGAAAATAAATAATTATTGAACCTTTTTTATCAGATTTCAAACAGTTAATGAGTGAACTAATTAAATATATTTAAACTAAAAATTTGAGATTTTTAGGAACACGTTTGTACGTTAACTGTTTAACGATGGACACGCCCCGTGAAAGCTGTCGGCACCATATGCCAAATGAAGGGCGGCCAATGTGATTTCATATACTGTGCAACTTTTTGACTTCCAACTCACAATTATATTATTTATTATTATTATTATTATTATTATTATTATTATTATTATTATTATTATTATTATTATTATTATTATTATTATTATTATTATTATTATTATTATTATTATTATTATTATTAATATTATTAATTATTATCAAATATTAATGTTAAAATTATATATGGATATATAAGTATACATCTACTCGATCAATAGAGGTGTTCTTCCTCTTCTTCATCTTCAACCTTCACCTTCCATTGACTACCATCTCCACAATCACCATCGAAGAAAATTGATGTAAGCTTTCTGTCTTGTTTATATTTGATCACCACTATGGTTCCACCATTTTTCACCATAACAATCGAAAACCATCCTTGTTCACCTCTAGCCAACACCACCGAACGCCCATCTATTTTTTTGTTAACTACAACCGTCACTCACTACCCAACCACCGTGAGCTATGGCCACCATAAACATACACCATGAATCACCATCACAACACCATCTTCATCCCACTCTCTCATCTCTCTCTCATATTTTTTTTTCTTTTCTGTTTTGAAACCGGAATCGAAACCCCAACTACCATTATCATGTATAATCTGTTTTGGAAACTTGAAACCATCAATACGTGTTCCTGCCTCCTGTTTCTCCGTTAAACCACAAACCAACATAACCTTCGATTTAACTGTTTTTCTGTTTCATCTTCGTGAACACAACCAATAACCCTAAACAATCGTAAACCACCATTCTCCACCAAACGACACCACTTTTTGTTTCTATTTTAGACATGAACCACTCTACAACCATATATCTATCTCCCTCGTTCTCTCTCTCATCCTCCACCTTTCTTTCTTTCATTCTTTTCTTTTGATTTCTGTCTCCATCAAACAGCTCCTGCAGCTGCTAGTTTTTGTTTCTGAAAAAACTATGATGTTGGTCACGATGATGAACATCAGTGAAGAAGATGATGCACGATTATGAAGATGATGAAGGAGAGGGAAAATAGTGAAGAACGATTGGTGATGATGATTAACGAATGGATATCACGATGGTGAGGATGATGATTCGTTAAGAAAGATGATGATGTTTTTACAGATGACCCCACTCTCACTAATATCTCGTTCAATTGAAATTAACATATGTTAATGGGCCGTAAAAGATCCAGACGTTTATGTTTGGCCAGATTTTTTATTAAATTATTCTTGGGCTTACTAGGAATTAAATTGTTCTTGGGCTTACTAGGAAGAAGGAGAAAACAAAAACGGGGTTTAAAGAATTAGTTTAGTAAATAAATTAGTAAAGCAGAAGCAGAGGGATGGTTAAGTGTTATGACGGGTGAGCGAGTGGTCACGGGTTCGAACCCCGACTGGGGCAATCTTTTTGTAAAAGCTTTCAATAAGGGTATAATCTTTTATTTATTTTAAAATTATTATTATCATTATTATTATTATTGATATTATTCTTGTTATTATTATTATTATTATTATTATTATTATTATTATTATTATTATTATTATTATTATTATTATTATTATTATTATTATTATTATTATTATTATCATCGCTACAAGTAGTAATAATGTTATTCTTATTATTGAATTATCATTTTAGGACTACTAATAGTATTATAATTGTGATTAGGGTTATTATTGTTGTTACTATAAAAATAATACAAGCTATTATTATTTTCGCTAATATTAGTATTAATATCATTTTTGCAATTAGTAGTATTACTATTATTATTATTAACAAAAGTATCATTTCTAACAATATAGTCATTATAATCAGTATTTTCAATATCGAAGGAGATTATTGTTATTAGTAAGTCATTATTATCGAAAACTATCACTTTTGCTACAAATAAATAGTTTGTACTTAAAATATACTTAGTACATATATTATAATTATAATAATAGTTTATATACCATAAATCAAACATATTAATATTAGTTATATAAATACTTATATATAACAAACTAATAATTTTCTTTTTATATATTTATAGATATATCAATATAACTAAATATATAGATATTAAACATTTTTAAACATATATATAACATTAAGTTATAATTTATACTAACATATTATAATAACACTAGTAATTATATAGAAATTTATTCGATTACAAATATATGTGTTAATATGTATACACATAATATAGGTTCGTGAATCCGAGGCCAACCCTGCATTGTTCAATATCGTCATATGTATTTTTACTACAAAATACAGTTTGGTGAGTTTCATTTGCTCTCTTTTTAAATGATTTTGCAATATATATTTTTGGGACTGAGAATACATGCGCTGCTTTTATAAATGTTTTACGAAATAGACACAAGTGATCAAAAACTACATTATATGGTTGGATTATTAAACCGAATAACGCCCTTCAAGTCTGGTAACCTAAGAATTTAGGGAAATGGCCCCTGATTGACGCGAATCCTAAAGATAGATCTATGGACCTTGACAAGTCCTATTCGGGGTACGAATGCTTTAGTACTTCGAGATTATTATGCAGATGAGAGGTTCTGTTTTGGGGATATTCTATGCATTAAGTTAACGTCGGTTACCAGGTGTTCAATCCATATGAATGATTTTTATCTCTATGCCGTGCTAAATGCCTGATATGAGGTTATGTTTATGAGAAATGGAAATGAAAATCTTGTGGTCTATTATATTATTGAAAAATTATTATTTATGATAAACTAATGAACTCACCAACCTTTTGGTTGACACTTGAAAGCATGTTTATTCTCAGGTATGAAAGAAATCTTCCGCTGTGCATTTGCTCATTTTAGAGATGTTACTTGGAGTCATGTATGACATATTTCAAAAGACGTTGCATTCGAGTCGTTGAGTTCATCAAGATTATTATTAAGTTAATTATAGTTAGATATATTATCAAATGATATGCATGCCGTCAACTTTCGATGTAATGAAAGATTGTCTTTTCAAAAATGAATGCAATGTTTGTAAGATGTATTGTTGTGACCCGACCAAATCATGTTTGACGGCGCCGACTACTTAGGTCCCGTTACATGGTCATAAGTCTTTAACATGACGTTTGACCAAAATATGTCGCATTCATTTCATAAGTAAAAGGATGTTTCAAGTTTACAAATGTAGTTCAAAAGACTAGTTACATTACAATGTTTAACGTACGAATGAAACCTATGCGACACAATTTAAAGTAGTCAAAAGACGCTCCAACTATGCATGTATACTCGACATCCAAGCAAGTATCAAAAAAAGTGCAGAAACGTGTATCAAGTAGCGTTCAAGGACCTGAGAAAATATATAGAAAACTGTCAACGAAAACGTTGGTGAAATCATAGGTGTTTTAGTAAACGTTGCATTTGAACCACAAGATTAAATATAATATGATTATCAAAATCATTTGTATTCCAAAGTTGTTATTTGTTTCGCGGGCACCCAATTATCAAACTTAACTGTTTTGCACCCTTTACGTAGTGTTAGAACATACACTAGACCCGAAAATATATTTCATCCGCTAACGGTAGCGAACCGTCCGAATGAGGCTCGTCAAGCCCATGTGATCACATAATATAAGTTCACGTTGACACACTGCAAGTGTAACTAATGATAATTGAATTGAGAATTTTTGATCAAACCCGTACGTGAAATGTTCGTTTTCGTACTTATGTTCAAAGTGTAAAAGCATGATATTTATATGTTTCTCAACCCATAGTTTAAAGCATAAAAGTTGTTTGAAAGATGGAACTATGATCTCACCTTGTGTACACGAGTAATAAGTACTTCAACAAGTAACGTGTGCAAATAACAATGCTAGTCTTGACCTAAACAAATAGGTCGTATCAATAACGGTAAACGCGATAGGTCAAAGATGTTCAATTAGTCCTATGGCTCGTTACGACTTGATTATGTAGCATGTGAATCAAATTGTCCAAGTTTCATGCAAGATACAAGTATAGAAACAAGTTAGAAAGATTGCATAATCATTTGGTTAAGTTTGACAAAAAGTCAAACTTTGGTCGGTCAAAGTCAATGAAAAAGTCAACACGTTCGGGTCGGGTCTCGAACTATTTTTCTGAGGTTTTTTCATATATAAGCGTGTTAGAATAAGTTTCATGTGAATCGGAGGTCCATAGCATGCCACACATTTTTCGTATTTTGGACAAGGTGGTCAGAAGCTGGACACGCCTAATGTCGCGGCGCGACAAAGGCTGGCCGCGTCGCGGCATTACACGCGAGCTGGTACCTGGCCAGTTTTAGTTTTCTAAGTCTCAACCCAAAACCTTTTTATGCATAAAACACAAACCGCAAACACTTAGAACTCGCATCTTATATCGTTGGAAAGCTCTTTTGACAAGGAAAACAACTAAGCACATTTCAACAACCAAAAACATCATTTGTAACAATCGACTTTCCAAAATAAATGATCAATTAATGTTCACCATAAATGCTCAAGTTCATAAATGCACAAAATAGGATTCGGGAATTAAATGCATCCATATAACGCGCTGTTTCGTAGGTAATCAAGCATACAATACAACTAACTACTTACTAACAACAATTCATGGCATTCAATACATCAAAAGTTCATTTCAAGTTCATCAAACCCTAACCCAAATTCACCAAAATCACTAATCAAGTTTATGAGGTTTTCTAAAACAACATACACATCAAATTGAAGCTAGTGATGTTAGGAACACATTTAATACATGCATTTATAACATTTAACAATATTTTAGCAACCAAATCATCAATCAAACACACCAAACTTTCAAGTTCATGCTAGTTATCAAAAATAACAAGTTCGAACATATAAATCATATATTCATGTTAGACTTGAGCCATAGACACTAATTAACAACTTTATAAGTTTAAAACATCAAGAACATAAAATCTAGTGATTTTAGAAAGTTACCCAAATGAGATGTAATCGGTATGGAATCGAAGAGGAAGTTGCAAGGAGTTCAAATATGTAATTTGTTTTGATTGAAGCTTTCTTGAACGAATTTAGATGACGATTTTTGGAGATGGAGTTTTAGAGATAGTTTGAAAGTATTAAAAGAAAAGAGAAAAGAAATTGATAAAGTGAATGGAGGAGATGGAGTGTTGACCTTTGACCTAATCAAAGGTTTGGCACTTTGGCAAGTTTGGTCGCTCTAGTTTCATTCGGGTGCGGGAATTACCTAAACGAGATATTTTTAAAACGCGTATTAACGAGGGATGTCATAAACATATAACGGAATTTAAATAGTTAAACGGAAAAGTAAACGGAAAAAGGCAGGATGTTACATTACCTACTCCTTAAAAGAAATTTCGTCCCGAAATTTAAGTAGACGTAGTAGTCGTTGTTTCTTCCTGGGAATCTTGCGTTTCCGGAACCGGGAATAGATGAGGGTATTTCCTTTGCATTTGATCTTGCCTTTCTCAAGTAAACTCGGGTCCCCTTTTGGCATTCCAACGAACTTTAACAATCGGAATTCGGCTTTGTTTCAATGTCTTGACGGAGGTGTCCACAATTTCAACCGGTTCCTCCACAAAATGAAGTTTGTCATCAATAGAAAGTTCCTCGAGAGGGATGACTATATCAGGTTCGGCAAGACACTTTTTCAAGTTAGATACATGGAAGGTAGGATGAACGGAGCTCAATTGAGGCGGAAGATCTAAACGATAAGCAACGGTTCCAATACGCTCCAAGATTTCGAAAGGACCAATATACCTTGGATTTAGCTTCCCGCATTTCTCAAAATGGATTACACCTTTCCAAGGCGCGACTTTTAACATTACTCGGTCACCGACTTGAAATTCGAGGTCGTTGTGTCTTTTGTCGGTGTAGCACTTTTGACGACTCTGGGCCGTCCGAAGCCTATCTCGGATTTGTACGATCTTCTCGGTGATTTCATGAATGAGTTTGGGTCCGGTGATTTGCACGTCGCCTACCTCGGTCCAACAAAGAGGTGAACGATATTTTCGGCCATAGAGCGCTTCAAAAGGTGCGGCTTTAATACTCGCGTGATAACTATTGTTGTAAGAGAACTCGGCGTGAGGTAAGTGCTTGTCCCAAGCTTTTCTAAAATCAACCACGCAAGTTCGTAACATGTCCTCCAAGGTTTGAATTGTGCGTTCGCTTTGTCCATCAGTTTGAGGGTGATATGCGGTGCTCATGTCTAAACGGGTTCCCAACGCTTCTTGCAAGGTACGCCAAAATTTAGATACAAAACGGCCATCTCGGTCGGAGATAATCGATAAAGGTACACCGTGTCGGGCTACGATCTCCTTGATGTAAAGTTGTGCAAGTTTCTCCATTTTGTCGGTCTCCTTCATGGCGAGAAAGTGTGCGGATTTGGTGAGACGGTCAACAATAACCCAAATGGTATCATAACCGCCCGTTGTTTTTGGTAGTTTGGTGATAAAATCCATTCTTCTTATTTCCCACTTCCATTGCGGGATTTTGGGTTGTTGAAGTAACCCGGACGGTCTTTGGTGTTTGGCTTTGACTTTGGAACATGTCAAACACTTGGCAACATAAGTAGCTACGTCCCTTTTGATGTTCGGCCACCAATATTGTTCTTTAAGGTCGTGGTACATCTTATTGGCACTGATAATGCTAAAAACGAACATATATTTCATAGCATTATTTCTCAAGAAAGACAAGCTTTTAGTTGCAATTGTTCTATTTACAAGTGATATTCGTTTAAATAATAAAAGGTGAAGACAAAAGACAGATTCGACGAATTGAAGACGCAAACGACCAAAAAGCTCAAAAGTACAAAAGACAATCAAAAAGGTTCCAATTATTGATAAGAAATGTCTCGAAATTACAAGAGTACAAGATTCAAAACGCAAAGTACAAAATATAAAATTGTACGCAAGGACGTTCGAAAATCCGGAACCGGGACTAGAGTCAACTCTTAACGCTCGACGCAACGGACTAAAAATTACAAGTTAATTAGGTATATAAATATAATATAATATATAATTAATTATATTAATTATATATATATTATATTTATAAATAAAAACCGTCGGTAGAGAAAGACTCCAAGATATGAGCTGGAATTTCAAACTCCGCGACTTGCGAAGTTTGAAGGCAAAATTCACCGCGAGTCGCGGAGCCCTAAATTTGAAAACTGCCTATAAAGCCAACCGAATTCTGATCAAAATTATCAATCTATTTCTCTCTTCTCTCATATATACGATATATATATATATATAATTTATATTTTCATTTTAATTTTAATTATAATTCTAATAATAAGGGTATGTTAGCGAATGTTGTAAGGGTGTAAGTCGAAATTCTGTCCGTGTAACGCTACGCTATTTTTAATCATTGTAAGTTATGTTCAACCTTTTTATATTAATGTCTCGTAGCTAAGTTATTATTATGCTTATTTAATCCGAAGTAATCATGATGTTGGGCTAATTACTAAAATTGGGTAATTGGGCTTTGTACCATAATTGGGGTTTGGACAAAAGAACGACACTTGTGGAAATTAGACTATGGGCTATTAATGGGCTTTATATTTGTTTAACTAAATGAAAGTTTGTTAATGTTAATATAAAGATTTACAATTGGGCGTCCCTATAAATTACCATATACACTCGATCGGACACGATGGACGGGGTATTTATATGTACGAATAATCGTTCATTTAACCGGACACGGGAATGGATTAATAGCCACTAGAATAATTAAAACAGGGGTGAAATTACATTCAAGGGTAATTGGTGTAATTGTTAACAAAGTAGTAAAACCTTGGTTTACACGCAGTTGATAACCTGGTGTATTCATTAAACAAAGTATTAAAACCTTGTTACAATTCGAATCCACAATTAGTTGGAATATTTAACTTCGGGTATAATAATAATTTGACAAGGACACTTGCACTTTATATTTATGACTGATGGACTGTTATGGACAAAAACCAGACGGACATATTAAATAATCCAGGACAAAGGACAATTAACCCATGGGCATAAAACTAAAATCAACACGTCAAACATCATGATTACGGAAGTTTAAATAAGCATAATTCTTTTATTTCATATTTAATTTCCTTTATTTTATATTTAATTGCACTTCTAATTATCGCACTTTTATTTATTGTTATTTAATCGCACTTTTAATTATCGTACTTTTTAATTATCGCAAGTTTATTTTATCGCACTTTTATTATTCGCAATTTCATTATCGTTATTTACTTTACGCTTTAATTTAAGTCTTGTATTTATTTTATATTTTACATTAGGTTTTAACTGCGACTAAAGTCTTAAAATCGACAAACCGGTCATTAAACGGTAAAAACCCCCCCTTTATAATAATAATATTACTTATATATATATTTGTATTTTTATAAAAGTAAACTAATATAGCGTTGAGCTTTGTTTAAAGATTTCCCTGTGGAACGAACCGGACTTACTAAAAACTACACTACTGTACGATTAGGTACACTGCCTATAAGTGTTGTAGCAAGGTTTAAGTATATCCATTCTATAAATAAATAAATATCTTGTGTAAAATTGTATCGTATTTAATAGTATTTCCTTGTAAAAATTAATAGTATTTTATACCCCTCTGCTTTGACATCAAGTATTTTTGGCGCCGCTGCCGGGGACACTCTTAAACGCCGGAAGCGCAACGCTAATATAAAAAAAAAAAAAAATTTTTAGTTAACTTTTATTAAAATTCGTTTTTGTAAAAATACGTTTTAAATATTCGAAAATATAAAAAGAAAAACAAAAATATAAGTATTTTTAAGATTTTGTTAAATATTTAAGTTTTATAAGTTTCTTTATTTTTATTTTAGTTTATAAAAATATAATTTTTATTTATTTAAAAATAGAAAACAGAAAATAAAAATAAATAAATAAAGAAAAAAACGCGTCGAAGATTAAATCTGTCAGCTGAAATTTGAAACCCCGCGAGTCGCGGGGTTTGAAGCATTAAATACCGCAAGTCGCGGAGCTTCTCTGACAGGCGAACAGGAAGCCCTAATTCAGCATTAATTACGGTTTATTATTAATTATAATTATTATTTAACCCTAATTATTATTATTATTATTATTAGTTTTATTTTTACTTTTACTTTTTATTTAATTTATGTATTTAGTATTAATTAGTTTTATTAAATTGTAAAATTAGTAGTTTTATAAAATAAATAATATAAAAATAATATTTTTATAAAAATTGTACTTTTTACAACTTTTTATATATTTTTATATTTTGTCCCTTTTTAATCGTTTTAGCGTAATATTTGTATTTTTCACTCATATTTAGTTTTAAACTTAGTTTTTACCATAGTTATTTTTACTCCTAGATTTTTAGGCTTTGCCGTAGAATTCCTTAAGTGCTTTTTCTTTAGACTAAGATTTATGTGCTTTAGAATTTTGCGACGCCTTTTTAAGTTTTAGTTTCTTTTTAAGTTATTTCCATTTGGGATTTAGTTTTTCCTGTAAGCTTTAATATTTTTAGACACCTTTTACTATGTATCAATTATCATTCCAATTAGTAATCTCAATTTGCGATTATAATTTTAAGTTAGTTGTAGTAATAAGGTTAGGTTAGTTAAGTATTTTTAAGTTTTTATAAGTTTCTTTTATTTTTCCGTCACCTTTTATTTTTCAACCATTTTTTCTTTTTCGACCTTTTGCGACGAACTCTTTTTCTCTCTTATTTCTCGCTATTCTAGTTTTTAGGACTTAGATTTTTTTCTACTTCTTATCTAAATTTCTTAAAATTACGAAAATTTATTTTAAGTGGTTAAATTGATAGACATCAAAATTTTCTGGTTCGTAGTAATAGTTGGATTTGTACGTGGACCGGGTTATTGGAGCCAAACAGTCCTCAATTATATTGAGACCAAACGAATCCTGCCCCTCTGCTGCATCTTTTGGCTATTCGAAACGTGGGCAAAATCAGAAAAGTCTATTGATTGGATAACTTATTATAATTTTTCTTTCCTTTTAAAAACTAATAGGATATTCAGTGAATGCACCGAGCAAGACGTTCATCACCTTTTATACGTTCACCACCTGTAACTAGATCAAGACATTTAGCAAATATTACCGCCGTTGATTTTTCTTTAGAATCGTCATCCAGTCGACCAAGTACTTCAGTTCAAATTTCCGATAATCCATTTTTTGAACCCGACCTCACAATTGAGAATCCGGAGAATATTCAGGAACGGTTCGTAGATCCTGAACCATTAAACTTTCCTCCGGAGCCACCAATCATTCAAACAAAGATTGTTGAGGAACGAACCATTAAATCAGAATCATCTAGTGATACCGATTCAACAAATTCAATTATGGAGAATCTGGAACCTTTAAGTATGGAAGACCGAATGAGAGCTAAACGCACTGGCCAAGGTCACGCAATTACTCATCCAGACATTAATGCGCCAGATTATGAAATCAAAGGACAAATTCTACACATGGTGACTAATCAATGCCAATTTAGTGGTGCGCCGAAGGAAGATCCAAATGAACATCTACGTACCTTTAATAGGATCTGCACACTATTTAAAATCCGAGAAGTGGAGGATGAACAGATATATCTCATGTTATTTCCCTGGACTTTAAAGGGAGAAGCCAAAGATTGGTTGGAATCGTTACCTGAAGGGGCGATTGATACATGGGACGTTTTAGTTGACAAATTTCTTAAACAATTCTTTCCTGCATCTAAAGCCGTAAGACTTCAAGCAGAAATTGTTACGTTCACACAAAAGCCAAATGAAACTCTATATGAGGCGTGGACAAGATATGGAAAGTTGTTAAGAGGATGTCCGCAACATGGTTTAGACACCTGTCAAATAGTACAAATATTCTACCAAGGATGCGACATCACTACAAGGAAAGACATAGATATAGCAGCTGGTGGTTCTATTATGAAGAAAACCGAAACTGATGCTTACAAAATTATTGATAACACTGCTTCCCACTCACATGAGTGGCACCAAGAAAAAGACATCATTAGATCACCTAAAGCAGCTAGAGCCGATTCTAGCCATGATTTAGATTCCATTTCCGCAAAGATAGATGTTGTGGAGAGACGAATGGAAAAGATGACTAAAGATATTCACTCAATACGAATTAGTTGTGAGCAGTGTGAAGGACCACATTTGACAAAAGATTGTCTCAGTATTGAATTAACAATGGAACAAAGAGAGAATATTTCATACATAAACCAAAGGCCTGGAAATAATTATCAGAATAATTATCAACCGCCAAGACCAATTTACAATCAAAACCAGAATTATAACCGAAATATTCCATACAACAACCAACAAGGTCCTAGCAATCAACAAGTATCCAATAATACTTATAATCAGCAAAGACCTAATTTTCAAAACAAACCACCACAACAAACCGATGATAAAAAGCCGAATTTAGAAGATATGATGACGAAGCTAGTTGAAACTCAAACGCAGTTTTTCACATCTCAAAAACAAACTAATGAACAAAATGCTCAAGCATTTAGAAATCAACAAGCTTCTATTCAAAATCTGGAACAAGAAGTAAGTAACCTAGCAAGGTTAATAGGTGAAAGAAAACCGGGAAGTCTACCTAGTGATACAAATGCTAACCCCCGGAATGAAACAGCTAAAGCTATTACCACAAGAAGTGGTACAACACTTAAACCACCTGAAATACCTGTAAATTCAGATAATTCTATTCCTACTCCACAAGAACCACAACCTGATCAAGATAAGGAAAAAGAACCGGTAGTTGAAAAGGTTAATGAAGATAACACAGTTAAGGATAAACCTTATGTTAAACCATACCAACCACCACTTCCTTACCCGAGTAAAATGAAGAAAGAAAAACTTGAAGCCGAGCAATCCAAATTTTTGGATATGTTTAAACAGATAAATGTAAATCTTCCTTTCATTGATGTGATTTCAGGAATGCCAAGATATGCTAAATTCTTGAAAGATCTAATCTCAAATAGAAAGAAAATGGAAGAACTCTCGGCTGTCACTATGAATGCTAATTGTTCAGCAGTGCTGTTGAATAAGATACCAGAAAAACTATCTGATCCAGGAAGTTTCACAATTCCATGTTTTCTGGGTAGTCTTAGTTCAATAGAAGCATTGGCAGACTTAGGTGCTAGTATAAATCTAATGCCGTATTCACTATACGCTAAACTAGACCTTGGAGAATTGAAACCAACAAGAATAAGCATACAACTAGCCGATAGATCAATAAAATATCCTAGAGGGATAATGGAGAACATGCTAGTTAAATTTGGTACTTTAGTATTTCCAGTAGATTTTGTTGTTTTGGACATGGAAGAAGATTCTCAAGTTCCTCTCATATTAGGAAGACCATTCTTAAACACGGCTAAAGCAATGATAGACGTGTTCGGTAAGAAACTGACCCTAAGTATAGAGGATGAGAGTGTTACCTTTTCAGTTGATAGAGCAATGCAACAACCACAATCTGCAGATGATACATGTTATTATATTCAAACTATAGATGCACATGCAAAATTATTAGAAGAATTTCCAGAATTACAAGGAACAGGAGAATGTTCTTTAGGAGAAGGTAATGAACCAATTGATGAAGCTGAAATGTTAGCTACACTAATAGCTAATGGATATGAACCAACAACAGAAGAAATTCAAATGCTAAAAGAAGAAGACAGATATCGATATAAATCATCGATAGAAGAACCTCCGAAATTAGAGTTAAAGCCACTTCCAAACCATTTGGAATACGCTTATTTACATGGTGAATCTGAATTACCTGTAATAATATCGTCTTCTCTTACTGAAAATGAAAAATCACAACTCATTTCTGTGTTGAAAGCTCATAAACCAGCCATTGCATGGAAGATTCATGATATTAAAGGAATAAGTCCTTCGTATTGCACACATAAAATCCTTATGGAAGAAGGTCATAAAACGTATGTGCAACGCCAACGAAGACTAAATCCTAATATGCAAGATGTAGTTAAGAAAGAGATTATTAAACTGCTTGATGCAGGTTTAATTTATCCAATTTCTGATAGTCCATGGGTAAGCCCAGTTCAATGCGTGCCTAAGAAGGGTGGCATGACTGTCATTACAAATGAGAAAAATGAGCTTATTCCTACTAGGACTGTAACAGGATGGCGTGTATGTATTGATTATAGAAAATTAAATGACGCCACCAGAAAAGATCACTTTCCCTTACCTTTCATAGATCAAATGTTGGAAAGATTAGCCAGAAATAGTTACTATTGTTTTCTAGATGGATTTTCCGGATATTTTCAAATTCCAATAGCACCCGAGGACCAAGAGAAAACCACATTCACGTGCCCTTATGGTACTTTTGCTTACAAACGCATGCCATTTGGACTTTGCAACGCCCCTGCAACCTTTCAAAGGTGTATGATGGCGATTTTTCACGACATGATAGAAGAATGCATGGAAGTATTCATGGATGACTTTTCAGTCTTCGGTGATACATTCAAATCATGTCTAGTTAATCTGGAACGAATGCTAATTAGATGCGAACAATCAAATCTAATACTTAATTGGGAGAAATGCCATTTCATGGTTAAAGAAGGCATCGTTCTTGGACATAAAATTTCAAAAGAAGGAATTGAAGTGGATAGAGCTAAAGTAGATGTAATTGCTAAACTTCCACATCCCACCAATGTTAGAGGAGTTAGGAGTTTTCTAGGGCATGCCGGTTTTTACCGACGTTTCATAAAAGATTTTTCTAAAATTGCCACTCCTATGAATAAACTCCTAGAAAAGGATGCGCCATTCATCTTTTCAGATGAGTGTATCAAATCTTTTAATATTCTTAAAGAAAAACTCACTAATGCGCCGATCATGATAACACCAAATTGGAATCTACCATTTGAACTAATGTGCGATGCAAGTGATTTTGTAATGGGAGCCGTTTTAGGACAAAGGATTGAAAAACGATTTCAACCTATATATTATGCTAGTAAGACATTACAAGGAGCACAAACGAACTATACAACTACTGAAAAAGAACTCCTTGCTATTGTCTTTGCTTTTGATAAATTTCGATCATATCTCGTTCTAGCAAAAACGGTGGTCTATACCGACCATTCTGCTCTTAGATACCTATTTTCAAAACAAGATGCTAAACCAAGATTAATCCGTTGGATCTTACTCTTACAAGAGTTTGATATTGAAATCCGAGATAAAAGAGGAGCAGAAATTCTCGCCGCTGATCATCTTTCTCGTCTTGAAAATCCCGAATTAGAAGTTCTAAATGAATCGGCCATACAAGACAACTTTCCTGATGAATATCTATTGAAGATAGATTATAAAGAAATCCCATGGTTTGCAGACTATGCAAACTACTTAGTTTGTGGATTCCTTGAAAAAGGATTAACGTACCAAAGATGAAAGAAATTCTTCAGTGATATAAAACACTATTTCTGGGAAGATCCACATCTGTTTAAAAGTTGTCCCGATGGAATAATACGCCGATGTGTATTTGGAGATGAAGCTAGTAAAATTTTAAACCATTGTCACACAGGACCAACAGGAGGGCATTATGGGCCTCAACTAACAGCAAGAAAAGTTTATGAAGCTGGATTCTATTGGCCTACAATTTACAAAGACGCACACCTTCTTTGCAAATCCTGTGATGCATGTCAAAGGGCCGGAAAAATAAGTCAATGTGATGAAATGCCACAAAATGTCATCCAAGTATGTGAAGTATTTGACATTTGGGGTATTGACTTTATGGGTCCATTTCCAAAATCTCATAATAATCTATATATACTCGTAGCCATTGATTATGTATCTAAATGGGCGGAAGCACAAGCTCTCCCAACTAACGATGCACGAGTTGTAGTCAACTTTTTAAAACGTCTTTTTGCAAGGTTTGGAACACCGAAAGCTTTAATAAGTGATCGGGGTACTCATTTCTGTAATAATCAACTTGAGAAAGTTCTTAAAAGATATGGAGTAACTCATAAAATCTCCACCGCATATCATCCACAAACAAGTGGACAAGTTGAAAATACCAACCGAGCTTTAAAACGTATTCTAGAGAAAACCGTAGGATCAAATTCGAAGGAATGGTCCATTAAATTGGAGGATGCAATCTGGGCTTTTAGAACAGCCTACAAAACTCCAATTGGAACCACACCTTTTAGACTTGTTTATGGAAAAGCATGTCATCTTCCAGTAGAAATTGAACACAAAGCATTTTGGGCTTTGAAGACATGTAATCTTGATTTACATGAAGCCGGACGTCTACGATTAAGTCAACTAAACGAATTAGAAGAATTAAGACATGAAGCATACGAAAATTCGTTAATCTATAAAGAAAGAACGAAGAAATGGCATGATAAAAGAATCAGAAGTTCAAAAGAATTTAAAGAAGGAGACAGAGTTCTTCTTTTCAATTCACGATTCAAGCTATTTCCTGGAAAATTGAAATCAAGATGGTCTGGACCATTCATAGTCAAAAGAGTTTTCCCATACGGAACGATAGAATTAATAAATTCAAATGAGATTGAATTTAAAGTTAATGGTCACAGAGTTAAACATTACATACATGGTCCGATGGAAGTCGACAACGAAATTAATCACAATTTCGACACCACAGCTAACTAAGTGTGGGGAGAATCAAGTCTTTAAAGGATAATATGTATTTCTGTTAGAGTTAGATTGTCTGTTTTCGTGTAGTTCTCGAAAATGGAACCCGAATGGTCTTTCCCTAGCAGACCCTAAAGAACTAGTCTTCTCCCCCCATTCTGAATTTTTATTTTTTTTAGGTTTTTACGAAATGAAGACTGCCTGTGAACTAAACCATGGTCTAATGCTACACGCTTTGATCACTAAACGTAATAATGACATACTCCCGAGTGAAATAGTATCAGTAATAAGAGAAAGAATGGACGGAGTTAGAAAAGAATCCAGATGCGAAGATAATAAGTTACAATTTGGTAAAGGAAAATCAAAATCCGCAGCGAAAAGAAGAGCACGACACCTAGAACGATGTCACAAATGCGGAAAATGGTCACATGGAGGTAAATGTTCCAATAATCAAACCTATTCAAATACCGAATTTGTTACTTTATGCAGAGACGGACCGTTCATATGTTTAGAAGAAAAGATACTAAATGCTCGAGGTTACGCCTATGTAGCCATGGAAAATCAATTAAACCGACTATCTTATGAATGGGATAGATCATATAACTAAGAAATCTATTCCACAGGTATGTCTGTACAGTTTTTATTTTTATTTTTATTTTTAACCTTTTGATAATAAACGCTAATTTGTTCGCTAAAAAGTATTAAATTGGTATTAAATAAAATTAGGTTTGGCGACCGAAATTATTGATATCATTCAAAAATTTATTACATCACTGCGAAATTTAACGTTTATTCTTAAGGTATAAATATCTTTAATCAATCAACCCAAAATATTTCAAAAATTCGTCATGAGTTAAATTAGGTCTTGGAACCGAAATTACTTTACCGAAAAGAGGGACGCATATTTTTGATAATATTTGATTGATTAAAGTGGGATAAAAAGACAAAAAGATTTTTAATTTTATTTTTACCATGTTTTTAAAATTAATATTTAAATCTTAAATTAATATTGTAAACTTTATAAAAATAATATATTTAAAATTGTAAATATTTGAAAAATTAATATAAGTTTGGTGTGAATTTATAATATGAATTTTTAAATTAAGATTGGTGTGAATTTTTTTTTATTTTTAAAATATGAATTTTTAATTTTATGCATTTCAATTTTTAAGTTTGGTGTGAATTTTTAATTTTTAATTTTTAATTTTATATTTAAGTTGTGTGAATTTAAAAACAAAAATTTACTCTATCTCATTAAGTTAAGAATATGATTTTTAAAATTCGTCGTAAGTTAAGACTAGGTCTTTGAACCGAAATTGCTTTACCCAAGGGAGGGACGAGAACTTTTATTATCATTATTTTTAATCTTTTTGATTTAAAGTATGCCAAAAACATTAAAAAACCCAAAAATCTTAGCTTTTAAAACAATCGCTACAAAAAGACAAATTTTAAAATTTTGTCGAAGGACGGACTAGGACATCGATCCGAAACGACCTCGTCCTAAATAACAAGGGAAACAAAATTTTAAAATTAATTACTTAATTGTTTTAATAAGTTAATGATTATAAAAAAAAAATATATATATATATACCAAACTCCGCGAGTCGCGGAGTTTGGAGGGTTAATCTCCGCGACTCGCGGAGGGATCAAAACCCAGAAAAAAAATAATAAACACCCGAACTGATCAGTCCACAACCACAAAAACACACTGCGAAAAATAACAGCGAAAATACTCCGAAAAACCACCCAAAAACACCCCAAAAATCCCAATTTTTAACCGTTAATCACCAAATCTTTTGCTAAAATCATGTTGAGAAGGATGCTATCTAAGAATTACTCAAGAAAAACGGTAAATTTCTACACCTAAACACCATTTAATCCGAAATTTGGTGTTCTTGAGCTATTTTTTCCCCAATTTGATTTTGATGCTTTTTAGTGTAATTAGACTTAAATTGTTTATGTATTATGCTTGTATAACCTAGATTGATGCTGTTTAACATGATTAGAAGCCTTAAACTTCAAATTTTGAATAATCTAGGGTTTGTGTTCTTGAGCAAATTTGGGGCTTTTTGATATAAACAGGTTATGGCCGATTTTTGTCATGAATTGTTGCTAAAATAAGTAGTGTAACATGTCTAGGTAGTTAAATGATTCAAACTTTGAGCCTAAACATGATTTTGAGAATTAAAGTGGACTTTTTCAAGTCTAAAATTCATGAACTTGATTTTTGAAAGATAATGCCATTTGAGACTTGTTTAATTGCTAGTAATGATTATTTTGACATGTTATTTGAGTTGAATGCTTATGAACTTGGCGAACATTTTCGTATATGCTTATTTGAAAAAGTGTAGATTTGATAAAAATGTGAAAATGAGCTTAAGTTTGATAATGTCATTGTAATTATTTTGATTGATGATTTTGCTGACACTAATGCATATTTGGATGCACAAAAATTGTGTTTGATGTGTTTTGCAGAATGAAAGGGGTGAATCTTCATCCCAAGCCAGCAATGCTCCTGCTGAGAATTTGGAACAACAGGAGGTGGATAACTACTACAAGCAGGATGTACCTCATCCATTCATGACCTTTTCCGATATGCATTTGGAAGAGTTGCACCCGAACCTGAGATTTGACAGACTTTGGATAGATTATCCAAAATATCAAAGGGGTTTGCATACTCTTCATTCTAAGGTTGTTGAGGTACCGAGGGTCATAGAATGGGGACCCTTAGAAGCTGTAGAATTGGCCGGGCCAATTAGGGAATTACTTGTACAGAGATATGGTAATTCTTCTTTTAATGACTGGATATGTTTATTCACCATACGTAGACCTGTATATAAAGTATGGTGTGAAGAATTGTTATGTAGTATAGAGTTGAATGATCGGGTAGCTAGTTTAACCGATCGTTCTTTTATTAGATTTTTGTTAGGCGGTTCGATGCGCCACATGTCTTTACTGGACATGGCTCAGGCTTTACGTATATATACGCCTGAGGAGTTAGCGTCTGCCGATTGTAGAGGATTGATACTAAACGGTAGAAAGATAGATGAAAATTTTGATACACACGGTGTGTGGAGTCAAATGACAAGCCATCACCGTTTCAAAGGGGGAAATTACTCTTATTTGGATATAGATAGAGCCGAATTAAGAGTGATACATAGATTTTTAGCTAATTCGATTACACAAAGGGGTAAGAACAAGGAAAAAGTAAATGAACAAGATTTGTTTTACCATATGTGTATTCGAGACCCACAAAGCGCTGTAAGTATACCATATTGTGTGGGTTATTATTTATCAGCTATGGTTCGGGGGATGCGACCACATAGCATAATAGGAGGTGGTATTTTTATTACTTTGATTGGTGAATATCTCGGTGTGGATATAAGTCGGGGGGGATTATTACTAGAAGAGCCGGAACCCCGCGATACTATAGGTTTAAATGTATACCATGGTGCGAAAGTTTTGAAGAGGCGAAATAACGCCGCAGTACGATACCATGGTAGACATCCACAGGTGGAGAGAAACCAACAACAAGGTAATGTAGGAGGGGGGAATGAGATGCAAGAAATGCATAGGTTTATAGCTTCTCAGGAATACGAAAATGCTAGATAGAGAGCATTTGAAGATTGGCAAGTTCATCAGAACCAGATCATAGCTCATTGCCAACATATAGGTAGAAACTATATTCCTACACCGAAACCCATTTTCCCTCCTTGGTCTATAGAGATGCAGCCACCATATCCTACGTATGACCCTGCCGAAGCATTCTATAGCACTTATGGTTATGCCTGGAACCCCTATTGGTACCAATATCATCCTTAGTTTACTTATTATTTTTTTATTTTGTAAATTGTAATTATTGATACGTTTAATACTTTTGTTAATATTGTAATCATTTTTATAATTGTCTAACTTTTATTCTTAGATTTTAATAATTTTTGAATGTGGGGTAATATACCAAACTTCAAAAATATGTATATATGTTTGCAGTTTATCTTATGTACACAACAGGGTAAAACAACGCATTTTCAAAGACTGGCATTAAGTTCAGCAAAAGCAACTAATTTTGACGACAAGATGCAAAATATATGTGAAATAACAACAAGACGGAATGAACAAATGATGTGCACCATTTATCATTCAGCAAACAAACGCCAATATATTTGGAAACTTTGGTAAAATTTAATCATTTTCACACAAATCACCCTCAATAATTTAAATTGTTACTGATTTCTTGCAAATGAGGGCATTGCAAGATCTTAAGTGTGGGAAGGGGTTAAATTCTTTCGGATTTTAAAATTTTTTACTTTATACACTTGGTTACCATTAAAAATACTAGTAAAGCAGTAGTTGTATTAGAATCTAGTGCTCTCTGATAAAAAAGAACAGCCCTAGTCTTATATACTGACTACCCAATTCTAGTAAAATTTTTCAAAATTTTCAATTAAATGAATTCAAATCATGTTTATACATATTTATGAACGATAAAACTAGGTTTTAACACCGAAATTATTGTTACCTCGGAAAGGACATAAATTAAGAAACAAACTAAAATGTTAAAATTCATTTAAAATGGAATAGAGGACGATAAAAAGGAAAATAAAAGCCAAGTGTGGGAAAATTTACCAAGTTATCTTAAACATATGTCACATATATCTGTAACAAATAACTGAAAATACTTTTGCTTTGGACTAAACTAAACTGTTTTACCCGATGAAAGAAAAGAAGAGATGGATCTACACGATGAATCAATTCCATCATTAAAAGGAAGTAAAGTCTTCCGAAAAAGACACGCGCTTCTTGATTTAGGTCATGAAGTTGTCGTCCAGACCAGCTGTAGGTTGACGAAAAATCTAGAAAAGTCATCACTAAAATTAGCAGGAAATCCACGGACCTCAGCATTAAACAGGGTCGCCAAGTGGTCGGATTTATCCTAACCATGAGAAGGATTTATCTCGTACAATGGGGGGGCACCATGCAAATTAGCTGGATAAGACTAATGAATCAGATCCCCAGAAAGGATAATCTCCTTAAAGATTAAAAATCAGCTTTTAAGACTGATATTACTCAATCCTAGAGATTGACCTTAAAGATTGAGAATTCAAACTCATGGAATTCGATGATATCTAAACTCGAGCTTAAACGAGAAAATATTTTGATCAAAAATACAAACCGATTTGTTTTCTGAAAACCCATTTTCAATGCGTTCATTACCATTGAACGTAAAATCCTAGGAATTCACCTGGAATTCATTAGGTCACCTGAACTAAATCGGGTGTCAACCGTAAGAACGGTGGTTGCATAGTGGTCAAAGACAGGACCTTGTGCCAGACCGAAAAATTATAAGGGTGAGCTTTACTATTGCTCCTACCAAGGATAGTAATTGCGTCTGACACGTTATAGACCATAATTAAAAGCATGTCAGGGGACATTGCCTTAACAGTTGCTTGTTCAACGCTTTCCTTTACAACCAGACGGTAGTTTACCGAAAGGTAATATACGGGACAAGTAAACTGGACGTGTTGCTTTCCAAATACAAGGTTAGCAAGTGGGTGACACAAAACCGCAAGTTTTGAGCTAAAATTTTCAAATCTGAAACCCACCAAACCCACAAAAATATTTTGCAAACACCGGTAAAGGGTTATTCCGGAAAACTTATCTAGGGTAAAAACTAGATTTCAAAAGATCAAATGTTTTCATAAAGATCCAATTTCCTTAATGGATCTAAATTTTTATAGTCATGTGGGACTGTAAACCATATCGTTACTACCATTGTTTATACCACCTTATAGAAATCACTGATGTACAAAGTGTGAAGAATAAAGAAGTGATTCTAGTATTTCAAGACAATATTGCTTGAGGACAAGCAACGCTCAAGTGTGGGAATATTTGATAATGCTAAAAACGAACATATATTTCATAGCATTATTCCTCAAGAAAGACAAGCTTTTAGTTGCAATTGTTCTATTTACAAGTGATATTCGTTTAAATAATAAAAGGTGAAGACAAAAGACAGATTCGACGAATTGAAGACGCAAACGACCAAAAAGCTCAAAAGTACAAAAGACAATCAAAAAGGTTCCAATTATTGATAAGAAACGTCTCGAAATTACAAGAGTACAAGATTCAAAACGCAAAGTACAAAATATAAAATTGTACGCAAGGACGTTCGAAAATCCGGAACCGGGACTAGAGTCAACTCTTAACGCTCGACGCAACGGACTAAAAATTACAAGTTAATTAGGTATATAAATATAATATAATATATAATTAATTATATTAATTATATATATATTATATTTATAAATAAAAACCGTCGGCAGAGAAAGACTCCAAGATATGAGCTGGAATTTCAAACTCCGCTACTTGCGGAGTTTGAAGGCAAAATTCACCGCGAGTCGCGGAGCCCTAAATTTGAAAACTGCCTATAAAGCCAACCGAATTCTGATCAAAATTATCAATCTATTTCTCTCTTCTCTCATATATACGATATATATATATATAATTTATATTTTAATTTTAATTATAATTCTAATAATAAGGGTATGTTAGCGAATGTTGTAAGGGTGTAAGTCGAAATTATGTCCGTGTAACGCTACGCTATTTTTAATCATTGTAAGTTATGTTCAACCTTTTTATATTAATGTCTCGTAGCTAAGTTATTATTATGCTTATTTAATCCGAAGTAATCATGATGTTGGGCTAATTACTAAAATTGGGTAATTGGGCTTTGTACCATAATTGGGGTTTGGACAAAAGAACGACACTTGTGGAAATTAGACTATGGGCTATTGATGGGCTTTATATTTGTTTAACTAAATGAAAGTTTGTTAATGTTAATATAAAGATTTACAATTGGGCGTCCCTATAAATTACCATATACACTCGATCGGACACGATGGGCGGGGTATTTATATGTACGAATAATCGTTCATTTAACCGGACACGGGAATGGATTAATAGCCACTAGAATAATTAAAACAGGGGTGAAATTACATTCAAGGGTAATTGGTGTAATTGTTAACAAAGTAGTAAAACCTTGGTTTACACGCAGTTGATAACCTGGTGTATTCATTAAACAAAGTATTAAAACCTTGTTACAATTCGAATCCCCAATTAGTTGGAATATTTAACTTCGGGTATAATAATAATTTGACAAGGACACTTGCACTTTATATTTATGACTGATGGACTGTTATGGATAAAAACCAGACGGACATATTAAATAATCCAGGACAAAGGACAATTAACCCATGGGCATAAAACTAAAATCAACACGTCAAACATCATGATTACGGAAGTTTAAATAAGCATAATTCTTTTATTTCATATTTAATTTCCTTTATTTTATATTTAATTGCACTTCTAATTATCGCACTTTTATTTATTGTTATTTAATCGCACTTTTAATTATCGTACTTTTTAATTATCGCAAGTTTATTTTATCGCACTTTTATTATTCGAAATTTCATTATCGTTATTTACTTTACGCTTTAATTTAAGTCTTGTATTTATTTTATATTTTACATTAGGTTTTAACTGCGACTAAAGTCTTAAAATCGACAAACCGGTCATTAAACGGTAAAAACCCCCCTTTATAATAATAATATTACTTATATATATATTTGTATTTTTATAAAAGTAAACTAATATAGCGTTGAGCTTTGTTTAAAGATTTCCCTGTGGAACGAACCGGACTTACTAAAAACTACACTACTGTACGATTAGGTACACTGCCTATAAGTGTTGTAGCAAGGTTTAAGTATATCCATTCTATAAATAAATAAATATCTTGTGTAAAATTGTATCGTATTTAATAGTATTTCCTTGTAAAAATTAATAGTATTTTATACCCCTCTGCTTTGACATCAGGCACCGGGGTAAATCAAGTATCGTGACTTATGGGCTTCATCTAAAATAAGGCTTCGTAGGTCCCCATATCTAGGCACCCAAATCCTTCCGGTGAAATATCGGAGTCTGGTCTCTCTAATTTTGAATCGAGAGACGAGAATGTTCAAGAGCTCGTGTGAAACGTTTTCATCCTTGAGAGCCTCATCTTGGGCTACCCGAATTTGGCTATTAAGGTTTGTGTGAATGGTGATGTTTAAAGCTCGGACACGAAGAGGCACCGCTCTTTCCTTTCAACTTAAGGCATCGGCTACTACGTTTGCCTTTCTGGGATGGTAACGAAGCTCACAATCATAATCGTTTAAAGTTTCAATCCACCGTCGTTGTCTCATGTTTAGTTGCTTTTGATCAAAGATGTGTTGGAGGCTTTTGTGATCGGTGAAGATACTACTCTTGGTTCCATAAAGATAGTGTCTCCACATTTTAAGTGCGAAGACAACGGCTCCGAGTTCGAGATCATGTGTCGTGTAGTTTCGTTCATGAATTTTGAGTTGTCGAGAGGCATAAGCAATGACTTTCTTTCGTTGCATCAATACACACCCAAAACCATGTTTCGAGGCATTGCAGTATACAACAAAATCATCATTGCCTTCGGGAAGTGACAAGATAGGAGCGGTGGTTAGCTTTGTTTTCAAGATTTGAAATGCGGATTCCTGTTCGGTCGCCCAAACGAATTTCTTTCCCTTATGAGTTAACGCGGTTAGAGGACGAGCAACCAAAGAGAAATCCTTGATGAATCTACGATAGTATCCGGCGAGACCCAAGAATTGACGAATGTGAGTATGAGTAGTAGGAGTTTTCCATTTACTAATGGCTTCGATTTTTGATGGATCGACTTTAATACCTTGATCACTTACAACATGACCAAGAAATTGAACTTCCTTCAACCAAAATTCACACTTGGAGAATTTGGCATAGAGTCGTTCTTGTCTTAAAAATTCAAGCACAAGTCGGAGATGTTCCTCGTGTTCTTCTTCGTTTTTAGAATAGACCAAAATATCATCGATGAACACGATAACGAATTTGTCGAGATACGGTTTGCACAAGCGGTTCATAAGATCCATGAACACCGCCGGTGCATTAGTGAAACCAAATGGCATGACAAGGAATTCATGACTACCAT
This sequence comes from Rutidosis leptorrhynchoides, assembly GCF_046630445.1. NCBI lineage: Eukaryota > Viridiplantae > Streptophyta > Magnoliopsida > Asterales > Asteraceae > Rutidosis > Rutidosis leptorrhynchoides. Next base: position 268,614,391 of record NC_092335.1, read on the forward strand.
AACGAGTTCGGAAAGCAGTTTTGGAGACATCTTCCCCCTTAACCCTTAATTGATGATAACCCGAGCGGAGATCGATTTTCGAATATACACAAGACCCTTGTAGTTGATCAAAGAGGTCATCGATGCGAGGAAGAGGATATCGGTTTTTAACCGTCAATTTGTTTAGTTCACGATAATCAATGCACATTCGTAGGGATCCGTCTTTCTTTTTAACAAACAAAATCGGAGCGCCCCAAGGTGAATGGCTAGGTTGGATAAAACCACGATCAAGTAGTTCTTGGATTTGACTTTGCAATTCTTGCATTTCGGATGGAGCGAGTCTATATGGTGCACGTGCTATGGGTGCGGCTCTCGGAATAAGATCGATTTGGAATTCAACCGGTCGATGAGGTGGAAGACCCGGCAATTCGTCGGGAAATACATCGGAATAGTCACAAACAATTGGCACATCATCGATGTGCTTCTCATCGGACTCAACTTTCTTAACGTGAGCAAAGATCGTAAAACAACCCTTACGGAGTAGTTTTCTAACTTTAATGCATGAAACGAGGTTGAGTCCGGTGCAACTCGATGTTGATGTTGAAAGCTCGGCCGCGTGTGTTGGGGTTGGCTTTCTTCTTCAGACATGCATTTCTAAAATGACCCCTTTGGCCACATTCATAACAAGTACCCGATTTTGGTGCATTGGGCACTTTTTGAGCAACAGGGGCAGCACTTCTACAATCGTTGGCCACATGACCACCCCTTTGACACCGGTGACAAAAGAGATTGCTACATTCACCATAGTGGTGTTTGTGGCATTTGTTGCAAAAGGGTTTATTTCCGCCATAACTTTTCTTGGCGTCGGAGGTGTAAGGCTTTTTGATGAAGTTGTTATTGTAGTTGTTGCTTAATTGGGGGGGCTTCCCATTTTCTTTTGTTGCCACCCGATTTATCCTCGGCCTTAGGTGCCGGAACTACGATTTTATCAACCGTTTCGATCAATTGGCGAGCCATGTTTAAGGCTTGTTGTAGATTAGCGGGTTTGGATGACATCACTGCTTGTTTGATGCTCTTTGGAAGACCATCTATATAGAGTTCAACCCTTTGAGATTCGGGGTTCACGAGGTTGGGACACATCAAGGATAGTTCAGCGAATCGTTGATTGTAGGCCTTGAGATCGTTTACGACCGCCTTTAAAGTTCTTAGCTCTTGTTCGAGCTTTCGGGTTTCTTCACGAGGGAAAAATTCGACGATCAACATTTCCCTTAAATCGGCCCAAGAGAGGGCGTGAGCTTCATCGGTACCCACCGATTGTACATACGTGTTCCACCACGTGAGGGCGATACCGGCAAAGGTGTGGGTGGAATATTTGACTTTATCTTGATCCCGACAACCGCTTATTCTAAAACCAGCTTTCGTTTGTTCGAACCATTGAGTGAGTACAACCGGTCCCCCGGTCCCATCAAAAGTATGAGGTTTGCACCCCATGAAAGCTTTATAGGAGCACCCTTCGCTTGAGTTACCGGCCCCTTGATTGTTGTTGTTATGGTTGTTGTTATTGTTGTTGTTGGAGGAGTGACCGGCCATGGCCGCATCCACGGTGGTGGCTATCATTCGTTGTAGAGCTTGTTCAGGAGTCTCATGGCATGGCACACGACGAGGAGGCATTGTTCCTTCTAAACACTAGAATACCGTTGATTAGTATTTTTAATAATACTAACCATGATATGGAATAAGGATAGAGAGAAATTTTCCTTGACTCGCCTTAAATTCTTTATGCCATAATGTCAGAACGTTCATATGAATCACCGTAATATAATCCCGGAAATTATATTACCCTAATTCACATGTGCATTCGACATTATTTCACTAAGTCAAGGTAGCGTGTCAATTAAATTAAACAACGTGAGGTTAGGATGAAATAAGAGTAGATATGAGTAGAAACGTTCGAGTATAAATGCACAAGTAGTCAAGTAATTCCTACTTCAAGTCTATATGCCGATTTTAGTCTAGATTCACTAATGTACCCGATGACCCGGGGTTGACACCAATGAAGTCTAAATCCCTACAACCAACGCTCTGATACCATCTGTAGCGACCCGACCAAATCATGTTTGACGGCACCGACTACTTAGGTCCCGTTACGTGGTCATAAGTCTTTAACATGACGTTTGACCAAAATATGTCGCATTCATTTCATAAGTAAAAGGATGTTTCAAGTTTACAAATGAAGTTCAAAAGACTAGTTACATTACAGTGTTTAACGTACGAATGAAACCTATGCGACACAATTTAAAGTAGTCAAAATACGCTCCAACTATGCATGTATAATCGACATCCAAGCAAGTATCAAAAAGAGTGCGGAAACGTGTATCAAGTAGCGTTCAAGGATCTGAGAAAATATATAGAAAACTGTCAACGAAAACGTTGGTGAAATCATAGGTGTTTTAGTAAACATTGCATTTGAACCACAAGATTTAATATAATATGATTATCAAAATCATTTGCATTCCAAAGTTGTTATTTGTTTCGCAGGCACCCAATTATCAAACTTAACTGTTTTATACCCTTTGCGTAGTGTTAGAACATACACTAGACCCGAAAATATATTTCATCCGCTAACGGTTCGAACCGTCCGAATGAGGCTCGTCAAGCCCATGTGATCACATAATATAAGTTCACGTTTACACCCTGCAAGTGTAACTAATGATAATTGAATTGAGGATTTTTGTTCAAACCCGTACGTGGAATGTTCATTTTCGTACTTGTTTTCAAAGTGTAAAAGCATGATACGTATATGTTTCTCATCCCATTGTTTAAAGCATAAAAGTTGTTTGAAAGATGGGACTATGATCTGACCTTGTGTACACGAGTAATAAGTACTTCAACAAGTAACGTGTGCAAAGAACAATGCTAGTCTTGACCTAAACAAATAGGTCGTATCAATAACGGTAAACGCGATAGGTCAAAGATGTTCAATTAGTCCTATGGCTCGTTACGACTCGATTATGTAGCATGTGAATCAAATTGTCCAAGTTTCATGCAAGATACAAGTATAGAAACAAGTTAGAAAGATTGCATAATCATTTGGTTAAGTTTGACAAAAAGTCAAACTTTGGTCGGTCAAAGTCAACAAAAAATTCAACACGTTCGGGTCGGGTCCCGAACTATTTTTTCGAGTTTTTTTTATATATAAGCATGTTAGAACAAGTTTCATGTGTGTCACGACCCTACTTTTTCCGTTATCTTTTACCGTTAATTATTTAACTACCGTTAACTGTTATTTGTGTCTCGTCATTTCTATGACCTATATTATTATTTTTGTAATAATAATATATATATATATATATATATATATATATATATATATATATATATATATATATATATATATATATATATTAATTATTATGTGTTATGTGAATATTTGAATTCATATTTTAAGTTATACGTTTCTACGTGTCGCGGATTTCTATCTGGCAAATTTTTTTTCGGGTTTTAAACTAACGGTTACCTAAATCCTATAATGTGCTATCATGATTTTTTTTATTGGAATATACTATGTTAATATGTGTTGCATATTATATGTCTAAGGGTTACTTATAGTTTAAGCCCCGTACTACTATATTGGTCACCACCTCAATTATGAAACCATTCAAAGTGGGATATACTATATAATCTCAAATTATATTGCATGGGTTTATATATCAAAATTTAATATTATGTGTGATAAATAAATAAACTACACATATATGTTTTTTTTTTTTTTTTTTTGACGTAACAATGTGATTTGTTCAAATGACACTATATTAATAAATTAAAATTTTTGTATCATAAATCGCCTTTAATATTTAAGAGATATTTTAATTTAATGTAGAAAATTGTAAAGTTTACCAACTTGTGACTTTGAAATTTAGAGAAACGACAAACTTTGCCGAGAAGTAAATAGAGTTATATTTTAGGATGATTATGTTGCTTCTAATCCGTAATATTCACACGGTTTACAAGGTTATCCAAGATCCTAATCTAAACAACATGTACGTTATTCATGGAATGGCTTTTTACAGCACATCTACTCTATTATTATCAAATTATGAAGACAAGGTGGTTAATGGATGTCATGTGGAGAGCGTTATGATTTTTATTTATTTATTTATTATTATTTTTTTTTTTGTCGATCACTTTCAATAAAAAAAAAATTAAAGCTTGGTAACATTAGTCCCATAATTAAAATCAAATTTTACTTAGTATATATGTGTCGTATTTAGGATGTTTTCAGTTCCAGATTGTCTGGCATGTGCTAAAACTAATACTAACTTTCAAAATAGTGATTTGTATCTTTAGGCATCTGCTCAAATGTTACTCCATAGGGGATCGATTATTTAGTCCTGATGTATATGATTTTTCATATTAGGTCCCTGAATAATGACCAAATTTGCAGATTTAATATAAAGATTTATGTTACAAATAAGACTTTATTAATAACTAATATACTTATCTAGTGATTAATCATAAGTTAAATATATATATTGAATATAACAAAAACGAGTTTCGAATTGTAATTAAGTGTGCATGTCATATTAGTTCAATTTACAAAACTAGTCCCTGACTTATGATTTGTGTTATAAAAACCATTTAAACGAATTTCAAATTTACTATTTGTCCCATGAATCTTATACATTTTTTTTTTAAATTAATGTACAATCAACAAATTCTGAAATGGACTACTCATTCAGTGCCGATATATATACGAAGTTAAAAAAAAATGTAATATAGTTAGCCCTAGTCCCTAGGACTAATTCACCATCAAAATTTTATTATGGTTGATATAAGAATTATATATTTATATACATCCAGATAACTTATAAAAGGTGTTGTACGACCACTGACCAACCTTATTACTTTAGGTTAAACGCTTCGGAACATTCTTACAGATTTGTGGTTTTGAGTTATCTACTGTGCTATCTAAGGTGAGTTATAGTCCCGTTTTTACATACTTTTCAAAGTATATTTTTGGGATGTGATTACATGCATTTTTATTTACGTTTAGACACAAGTAACAGTTAAATTTAATTATTCATTGTGAGTTGGACAAAAATATTTCCTAGTCTGGTAACTGTAATCATTGGTTTCTACCGGTGAACGCGAATCCTACGGATAGATCTATCGGGTTTGACAACCCCATTTCGAGCTAGTCGCGCTAGCAATTTATAATCGGAATGTTTAGTACTTCGTAATTTGTTGTAGATACACTGTCCAAGTGTATATTTTTATTGTGTTTGGCAAGGGTAAATAAAGGGTTAAGTGGTTACCAGGTGGCTAATTGATAATGGAATAATGTTTAATGTTTTCTAACATTTTTAAATCTTGTGGTCTAAAGTTTACTTATTTATTTAAACCTATAATTCACTCAACCTTTGTGTTGACAGTTTACTTGCATGTTTTCACAGGTACTTGAGTTATATGATGCTTCCGCTGTCTTTAGAAGAGTCTGCATGCATTTGGGCAGATTTTTATTGAAACAATTATGAAACTTAAGTTGGCATTCTATTTTTGGATAATTTAAATTGTGGGTTTGTTGGCAAGGTTTTGTGTCAACTTTTGGATTATTAATATGTTGGGTTGTTTTAAACTACATATTTTGGTTTGTTTCCTTTTTGGGAAAACTTTTGAAATAAAAGAATGCAGCTTTGTTTATTTAATGCATTTAAGTCCGATCAAGCTGTGGGACCAACTAACGGATCCGTTAAGTGTTTTGACGGGGTCGTCACATGTGGTATCAGAGCTCTAGTTGTAGGGAACTAGGCGGTCTTAATGTGGTCAACCCGTGATTATTAGGGTGCATTAGAGTCTAGTCTACAGCCCGACCTTTTTGCTATAGCATTATTATGCATTTCATTTCGTATAAGTTATATTATTAGCTTTCATATCTTTTTAGTATGTGGTTTGCAGTTTTGCTGTTTGCAGATGTCGACTTCGAGCGGTAACTCTGTTGCTGCTCCTGCTCCACCGTCTCCTGCTAGACGTCGTGCTAATCAACCAGAGATCGATGATCCTGTTCATTACTATTTTTCTACCATTACTCATATGAACCGGGCTTATAATGAGGTGACACGTATTAACGCCCTTAGTGATTGTTTGCGCACTTTGCCACATAATGAAGTTATGGACGAGATCCGTGCCGACATGGGTAACTTTATCACTTTCAAGCATAGGGTTGAGGATGCGAACCGTAAGCGTGATCGAGAAGTTAATGCTAAGTTCGAGGCTCTCGAGAGCACTGTTCGTGTGTTGAAGGAAGAGTTGGATGTTGTGAAAGGGAAGTTGCGTAAGTATGAGGATCCTGCTGAGACTCATGCTGGACCAGCTTATCACACCCACTCTAAGCGAATGTGATGTGATTATTCATATTGATTATCTATTTCATCAGACTTAATGTCCTTTTTATACATACATTTTGGGTTATGTACGGCGTTTTGCCGAGGATTTTATTAAGATTTTGTTATGGGATATTTTTTTCATTATGTATGGATGGTTATTTTTATGACGTCTATTATCATGTTTTATTTCTGATATTATGGCTCTTGGCATGTTATATTATGCATAATATATGTTCATGTATGTTAGGTGCTATGTATGTTGTATGATGTTATCATAAAATATGTATGCATGTGATGGTTATTTCTATAACAATCATAACTGTCATGTTATTACTCATAGTGTTAGTTGACTAATATCTTAATGGTTAGTCTTTTCGTGTTTTGATCTATTCCTTTATGACACTAGTATTATTCTTGGTACTAACGGATGTGTTATTCTATTTTGAAGATCATGCCTCCAAGAGAGTCCACTGAAGCGCGTATGCAACGCCTGATCAATGAAGGAATTGCTGCTGCTATGGCAGCAAATGCTAATGTTAACGCCAATGTGAACAACAACGTGGGATGCTCCCACAAAACTTTTATGGCTGGTCGACCCCAAGAATTCAGTGGTACGGAAGGACCAATAGGGCTTACTCGTTGGTTCGAGAAAATCGAATCTATTTTCAGGGTCAGTCGGGTCCGTGAAGAGGACAAAGTTAGTTTCGCTAGTTGCACTCTCAAGGATAGTGCCTTGACATGGTGGAACAATCTGGTTAGTAGTTTGGGAAGCGATGTAGCTTATGGTTTGGCCTGGAATGATTTTAAGGAAAGATTGATCACCCGCTATAGACCTCGGGGTGAGCTTAAGAAGCTAGAGGTTGAGCTCAAGAATTTGAAAATGCATGGCACCGAGTTAGATGCCTATGAACGAAGGTTTTTTGAGTTAACTTTGCTGTGTCCTAGGGTTTATGCGGATGAGGACCGCAAAATTGAGGCTTACATTGATGGTTTGTCCGAGAAGATTGAACACGGGGTTGAGTCCAGTGAACCCCAGACTATTGAGGCAGCTATGTCTATGGCCCACAAACTTAATGACAAGGTGTTGAGAAGAAGCAAGACTACAGTTGTTGAAAGTAGTGAGGAGGTTGTCAAGAAGGCTGATAATGGGAAACGAAAGTGGGATAACAACCGCAATCAAAACCAGGGTCAGCAGAAGAAACATGATACCTCGGGTGCTAATAACAGAAATCAGCGTTTGTGTCCTCGTTGCTATAAAGCTCATGATGGTTACTGCACAGTTACTTGTAAGAGGTGCTCTAAGCAAGGGCACATTGCTAAAGATTGTACAGTGCTTTTGCCGGGGTCTGCTACTCCCGCGACTGGTGGTAATAATAATATTAATGTTGGTAATAGAGGTGGTAATGGTAACGGTAATGGGAAATCGAATAATGGAGGTAATCCAAGGGTTTGTTATGAGTGTGGGACGCCGGGGCATTTCCAAGATGCTTGTCCCAACAAGAAGACTGCAGAGACTGCACGCGGCCGAGCGTTCAACATTAATGCTAAGGATGCGGAGGAAGATCCTAAGCTTGTTACTGGTACGTTCTCAGTCAACGATTTATCAGTTTATGTGTTATTTGATTCAGGGGCTGATTTAAGTTTCGTGTCGAGTAAATTAATTCCGAGAATCAAAACGCCATTAACTCTCTTAGACAATACTTATGTTGTTGAAGTAGCTAATGGTAAGGAACTTACTGCAAAGACTGTACATCGTAAGTGTAACATTAATCTGGGTGGTAGGGATTTCGAGATAGATTTGATACCGATTGAACTTGGTAGTTTTGATATTGTTATTGGTATGGATTGGCTGTCTGCGAACCATGCTGAGATCGTGTGTTATGATAAGGCTATTCGTATTACTGATGTGATTGGAGAGCCACTGATGGTCTTTGGAGATAAGAAATGCACACAGTTAAACCTTATTAGCTGTATGAAAGTTCGTAAACATCTCCGCAAAGGCTGTCATGCTATCCTTGCTCATGTTGTTGATCCTAGTAAGGAAGTAAAGAACGTTGATGACGTTCATATTGTTAGGGATTTTTCCGAGGTGTTTCCCGTTGACTTACCTGGCCTTCCGCCGCAACACGCGGTAGAATTTCAGATTGATCTTGTTCCCGGCGCTGCTCCTGTAGCACGTGCTCCTTATCGTCTTGCGCCTTCTGAACTTCAAGAATTGTCAAGTCAACTCCGTGAGTTGTTAGACAAAGGTTTTATTCGTCCTAGTTCGTCCCCTTGGGGAGCTCCTGTTCTGTTTGTTAAGAAGAAGGATGGTTCTTTTCGTTTATGCATTGATTATCGTGAACTGAATAAGCTCACTGTTAAAAATCGTTATCCTCTTCCGAGAATTGATGATCTGTTCGATCAGCTTCAGGGTTCTTCTGTTTATTCAAAAATTGATCTTCGTTCTGGCTATCATCAGTTGCGTGTTAAAGAATCTGATGTTTCAAAAACTGCTTTTCGCACCCGTTACGGTCACTTTGAATTTCTTGTTATGCCGTTCGGATTGACAAATGCACCTGCTGTGTTCATGGACCTCATGAACCGTGTGTGTAGACCCTATCTGGACAAGTTCGTTATTGTTTCAATCGACGACATCCTTATCTATTCTAGGAGTGATGAAGAGCACGAAGAACACTTGAGGTTAGTGCTTGATTTGTTAAAGAAAGAAGAGTTGTACGCTAAGTTCTCTAAGTGTGCTTTTTGGTTAAGAGAAGTTCAGTTCCTTGGTCATATTGTTAGTAAACAGGGAATACAAGTTGATCCTGCTAAAATTGAGGCGATTGAAAAGTGGGAAACCCCGAAAACTCCTACTCAGATACGTCAGTTCCTAGGATTAGCAGGTTACTATATAAGGTTCATACAAGATTTCTCTCGTATCGCGAAACCTCTGACTGCTTTAACGCATAAAGGGAAGAAGTACGAGTGGAAGGATGAACAAGAGACTGCTTTTCAGATTTTAAAGAAGAAGTTGACTACCGCTCCGATATTGTCACTACCTGAGGGTAATGATGATTTTGTTGTTTATTGTGATGCTTCGCGTCAAGGCTTTGGTTATGTTTTGATGCAACGAAAGAAAGTTATTGCGTACGCATCACGTCAGTTGAATATTCACGAGCAGAACTATACAACTCATGATTTAGAGTTGGGGGCCGTTGTTTTTCCACTTAAGATTTGGAGACATTATTTGTATGGGGTCAAGAGTACTGTGTACACAGATCACAAAAGTCTTCAACATATCCTCGATCAGAAATAGTTGAACATGAGACAACGAAGATGGATTGAGACGTTGAATGATTACGATTGTGAACTTTTGTATCATCCGGGTAAGGCCAATGTGGTGGCAGATGCGTTGAGTCGTAAAGAAAGGGCTGAACCTCGCAGGTTTAGGGCCTTGAATATGACAATTAGAACAAACCTCGCAAGGCAGATTCTTGAGGCACAACAAGAAGCCTTAAAGGAAGAGAATTTTGTGAAAGAGAACGTAAGAGGTATGGCTAAGAAATTTGAGATTCGAGCAGATGGTACTAGGTACTTTGTAGGACGTCTTTGGGTTCCGAAGTTTGGTGAACTGCGACAACTTGTTTTGGATGAGGCTCATAAGTCTAGGTACTCTATTCATCCTGGTTCAGGAAAGATGTATCATGATCTTAAGGAGCTGTATTGGTGGCCAAATTTGAAAGGTGATGTGGCTACGTATGTGGCTAAGTGTTTGACCTGTGCTAAGGTTAAAGCTGAACATCAAAAACTGTCTGGACTGTTGGTACAACCCGAGATTCCCGAGTGGAAGTGGGAAGGAATTACAATGGATTTTATTACTAAGTTACCGAGAGTTGCGGGTGGCTATGACACTATCTGGGTGATTGTAGATCGACTCACTAAGTCATCTCACTTTTTGCCAATCAGGGAAACAGATTCAATGGAGAAGCTCACTCGTTTGTACTTGAAGGAGATTGTTTCTAGGCATGGTGTTCCTGTATCCATTATTTCGGACCGAGACAGTCGCTTTGTATCGAGGTTTTGGCGATCTTTACATGAAGCCTTGGGAACTAGATTAGATATGAGCACCGCTTATCATCCTCAAACGGATGGTCAGAGTGAAAGGACCATTCAGACGTTGGAAGATATGTTGCGAGCGTGTGTTATTGATTTTAGTAATGGGTGGGATAAATATTTGCCGCTAGCTGAATTTTCTTATAACAACAGTTATCACGCAAGTATTCAAGCCGCACCATTTGAAGCTCTGTACGGTAGGAAGTGTAGGTCTCCTGTCTGTTGGAATGAGGTTGGGGATGCTCAACTCACGGGTCCAGAAATTATTCATGAGACTACCGAGAAGATTGTACGGATTAAGGAAAGATTGAAAACTGCTAGAAGTCGGCAAAAGAGTTATGCCGATAGGGGAAGGAAAGATGTGGAATTTCAAGTTGGTGATCGTGTTATGTTAAAGGTTTCACCTTGGAAGGGTGTGATCTGTTTTGGTAAAAGGGGAAAGCTAAGTCCTCGTTTTGTTGGACCTTTTGAGATTATTGAAAGAGTTGGACCAGTGGCTTATCGTTTGAAATTGCCATAAGAACTCAGTGCTGTTCACGATGTTTTCCAAATATCGAATTTAAAGAAGTGTTTGGCTGAAGCCGATCAGACTATTCCTCTGGAGGAACTTCAAGTTGATAAGCAATTGCATTTTATTGAGGAGCCTGCTGAAATCATGGACCGAGAGGTTAAGACTCTTAAACAGAGCAGAATTCCTATTGTCCGGGTTAGATGGAATGCCAGACGCGGTCTCGAGTTCACTTGGGAGCGTGAAGATCAGATGAAGTAGAAGTATCCGCATTTGTTCCCAGATGCTGAGTCAACCCCTGCACCTGCTTAAATTTCGGGACGAAATTTCCGTAACGAGAAGGTACTGTCACGACCCTACTTTTTACGTTATCTTTTACCGTTAATTATTTAACGACCGTTAACTGTTATTTGTGTCTCGTCATTTCTATGACCTATATTATTATTTTTGTAATAATATATATATATATATATATATATATATATATATATATATATATATATATATATATATATATATATATATATATATATATATATATATATATATATATATATATATATATATATATATATATATATATATATATATTAATTATTATGTGTTATGTGAATATTTGAATTCATATTTTAAGTTATACGTTTCTACGTGTCGCGAATTTCTATCTGGCGAATTTTTTTTCGGGTTTTAAACTAACGGTTACCTAAATCCTATAATGTGCTATCATGATTTTTTTTTTATTGGAATATACTCTGTTAATATGTGTTGCATATTATATGTCTAAAGGTTACTTATAGTTTAAGCCCCGTACTACTATATTGGTCACCACCTCAATTATGAAACCATTCAAAGTGGGATATACTATATAATCTCAAATTATATTGCATGGGTTTATATATCAAAATTTAATATTATGTGTGATAAATAAATAAACTACACATATATGTTTTTTTTTTTTTTTTTTTTTTTTTTTTTGGACGTAACAATGTGATTTGTTCAAATGACACTATATTAATAAATTAAAATTTTTGTATCATAAATCGCCTTTAATATTTAAGAGATATTTTAATTTAATGTAGAAAATTGTAAAGTTTACCAACTTGTGACTTTGAAATTTAGAGAAACGACAAACTTTGCCGAGAAGTAAATAGAGTTATATTTTAGGATGATTATGTTGCTTCTAATCCGTAATATTCACACGGTTTACAAGGTTATCCAAGATCCTAATCTAAACAACATGTACGTTATTCATGGAATGGCTTTTTATAGCACATCTACTCTATTATTATCATTATAAACTATTTAGAAAATATACGGGAAATCAATTTCTACGCGGTTATTAAAATCACACATTTTCATTAATCATGAAACTCAATCCCATCCTTATTTTGTTCCTCTGTGATCAATAAATTAACACTCCCACATACACAATTCGTTTTCAAAAGTTAAATTTAAGCGACTAAGTCACAAAAGAGTTTAGAAAAGAAAGGAACATATTGACGAACAAGAACGAAGGTTTTTCAACTTGATCGATTGGTCGTAACTCGGTCTCGTTCGAAGGTAAATTCTAACCTTATTTTGAATACTAATATATTACTAGACCCTACTAATCGTTTCGGTTTCATATGATTGATCGTATCAAACCGAACCAATCGATAAAGTAATCGACGTCGGTTAGTATTTGAAAGTAATTGGGTTTTCGGGGATATATTTTAGTAACGGATTGTAATATGAATTTTGGAATCAATAAATAAAATTTACAGTGATGATTTATCTAATAAACATATGGTCATGAGCTTAAACTTGATGATGGTTTATATTAGTTACAAATATTTTGTCAAATTATGAAGACAAGGTGGTTAATGGATGTCATGTGGAGAGCGTTATGATATTTATTTATTTATTTATTATTATTATTTTTTTTTGTCGATCACTTTCAATAAAATAAAAAAAATTAAGGCTTGGTAACATTAGTCCCATAATTAAAATCAAATTTTACTTAGTATATATGTGTCGTATTTAGGATGTTTTCAGTTCCAGATTGTCTGGCATGTGCTAAAACTAATACTAACTTTCAAAATAGTGATTTGTATCTTTAGGCATCTGCTCAAATGTTACTCCATAGGGGATCGATTATTTAGTCCTGATGTATATGATTTTTCACATTAGGTCCCTGAATAATGACCAAATTTGCAGATTTAATATAAAGATTTATGTTACAAATAAGACTTTATTAATAACTAATATACTTATCTAGTGATTAATCATAAGTTAAATATATATATTGAATATAACAAAAACGAGTTTCGAATTGTAATTAAGTGTGCATGTCATATTAGTTCAATTTACAAAACTAGTCCCTGACTTATGATTTGTGTTATAAAAACCATTTAAACGAATTTCAAATTTACTATTTGTCCCATGAATCTTATACATTTTTTTTTAAATTAATGTACAATCAACAAATTCTGAAATGGACTACTCATTCAGTGCCGATATATATACGAAGTTAAAAAAAAATGTAATATAGTTAGCCCTAGTCCCTAGGACTAATTCACCATCAAAATTTTATTATGGTTGATATAAGAATTATATATTTATATACATCCAGATAACTTATAAAAGGTGTTGTACGACCACTGACCAACCTTATTACTTTAGGTTAAACGCTTCGGAACATTCTTACAGATTTGTGGTTTTGAGTTATCTACTGTGCTATCTAAGGTGAGTTATAGTCCCGTTTTTACATACTTTTCAAAGTATATTTTTGGGATGTGATTACATGCATTTTTATTTACGTTTAGACACAAGTAACAGTTAAATTTAATTATTCATTGTGAGTTGGACAAAAATATTCCCTAGTCTGGTAACTGTAATCATTGTTTTCTACCGGTGAACGCGAATCCTACGGATAGATCTATCGGGTTTGACAACCCCATTTCGAGCTAGTCGCGCTAGCAATTTATAATCGGAATGTTTAGTACTTCGTAATTTGTTGTAGATACACTGTCCAAGCGTATATTTTTATTGTGTTTGGCAAGGTTAAATAAAGGGTTAAATGGTTACCAGGTGGCTCATTGATAATGGAATAATGTTTAATGTTTTCTAACATTTTTAAATCTTGTGGTCTAAAGTTTACTTATTTATTTAAACCTATAATTCACTCAACCTTTGTGTTGATAGTTTACTTGCATGTTTTCACAGGTACTTGAGTTATATGATGCTTCTGTTGTCTTTAGAAGAGTCTGCATGCATTTGGGCAGATTTTTATTGAAACAATTATGAAACTTAAGTTGGCATTCTATTTTTGGATAATTTAAATTGTGGGTTTGTTGGCAAGGTTTTGTGTCAACTTTTAGATTATTAATATGTTGGGTTGTTTTAAACTACATATTTTGGTTTGTTTCCTTTTTGGGAAAACTTTTGAAATAAAAGAATGCAACTTTGTTTATTTAATGCATTTAAGTCCAATCAAGTTGTGGGACCAACTGACGGATCCGTTAAGTGTTTTGACGGGGTCGTCACAATGTGAATCGGAGGTCCATAGTGAAATGTCCCGTTCTTATTGATTAAAAACGTTCCATATTAATTGATTTCGTTGCGAGGTTTTGACCTCTATATGAGACGTTTTTCTAAGACTGCATTCATTTTTAAAACAAACCATAACCTTTATTTCATAAATAAAGGTTTAAAAAGCTTTACGTAGATTATCAAATAATGATAATCTAAAATATCCTGTTTACACACGACCATTACATAATGGTTTACAATACAAATATGTTACATCGAAATCAGTTTCTTGAATGCAGTTTTTACACAATATCATACAAACATGGGCTCCAAATCTTGTCCTTATTTTAGTATGCAACAGCGGAAGCTCTTAGTATTCACCTGAGAATAAACATGCTTTAAACGTCAACAAAAATGTTGGTGAGTTATAGGTTTAACCTATATATATCAAATCGTAACAATAGACCACAAGATTTCATATTTCAATACACATCCCATACATAGAGATAAAAATCATTCATATGGTGAACACCTGGTAACCGACATTAACAAGATGCATATATATAAGAATATCCCCATCATTCTGGGACACCCTTCGGATATGATATAAATTTCGAAGTACTAAAGCATCCAGTACTTTGGATGGGGTTTGTTAGGCCCAATAGATCTATCTTTAGGATTCGCGTCAATTAGGGTGTCTGTTCCCTAATTCTTAAATTACCAGACTTAATAAAAAGGGGCATATTCGATTTCGATAATTCAACCATAGAATGTAGTTTCACGTACTTGTGTCTATTTTGTAAATCATTTATAAAACCTGCATGTATTCTCATCCCAAAAATATTAGATTTTAAAAGTGGGACTATAACTCACTTTCACAGATTTTTACTTCGTCGAGAAGTAAGACTTGGCCACTGGTTGATTCACGAACCTTTAACAATATATACATATATATCAAAGTATGTTTAAAATATATTTACAACACTTTTAATATATTTTGATGTTTTAAGTTTATTAAGTCCGCTGTCCTCATTAGTAACCTACAACTAGTTGTCCACAGTTAGATGTACAGAAATAAATCGATAAATATTATCTTGAATCAATCCACGACCCAGTGTATACGTATCTCAGTATTGATCACAACTCAAACTATATATATTTTGGAATCAACCTCAACCCTGTATAGCTAACTCCAACATTCACATATAGAGTGTCTATGGTTGTTCCGAAATATATATAGATGTGTCGACATGATAGGTCGAAACATTGTATACGTGTCTATGGTATCTCAAGATTACATAATATACAATACAAGTTGATTAAGTTATGGTTGGAATAGATTTGTTACCAATTTTCACGTAGCTAAAATGAGAAAAATTATCCAATCTTGTTTTACCCATAACTTCTTCATTTTAAATCCGTTTTGAGTGAATCAAATTGCTATGGTTTCATATTGAACTCTATTTTATGAATATAAATAGAAAAAGTATAGGTTTATTGTCAGAAAAATAAGTTACAAGTCGTTTTTGTAAAGGTAGTCATTTCAGTAGAAAGAACGACGTCTAGATGACCATTTTAGAAAACATACTTCCACTTTGAGTTTAACCATAATTTTTGGATATAGTTTCATGTTCATAATAAAAATCATTTTCTCAGAATAACAACTTTTAAATCAAAGTTTATCATAGTTTTTAATTAACTAACCCAAAACAGCCCGCGGTGTTACTACGACGGCGTAAATTCGGTTTTACGGTGTTTTTCGTGTTTCCAGGTTTTAAATCATTAAGTTAGCATATCATATAGATATATAACATGTGTGTAGTTAATTTTAAAAGTCAAGTTAGAAGGATTAACTTTTGTTTGCGAACAAGTTTAGAATTAACTAAACTATGTTCTAATGATTACGAGTTTAAACCTTCGAATAAGATAGTTTTATATATATGAATCGAATGATGTTATGAACATCATTACTACCTCAAGTTTAGTAGTTAAACATACTGGAAGTGACAAGAAATGATCTAGCTTCAAAGGATCTTGGATGGCTTGAAAGTTCTTGAAGTAGGATCATGACACAAAAACAAGTTCAAGTAAGATTTTTACTCGAATTAAGATAGTTTATAGTTATAGAAATTGAATCAAAGTTTGAATATGAATATTACCTTGAATAATAAAGATAACCTACTGTATATAACAATGGTTTCTTGATCTTAGATGATTACTTGGAATGGATTAGAAAGCTTGGAAGTAAATTAGTAAACTTGAAGGGATTTTTGAAGTGTTCTTGAAGTGTTCTTCCTATGATGATTATAGCTTGAGTCTTGAAGTGATTTTTGATGAAAATGATGATTAACTACTGGAAAAATATGTTCATAATAGTGTGTGTGTGTTGAGAGAGAATTAGAAAGAGAATGAAGTGAAATGGAGTGAATGATGAGTGGTAATTGGTGAGTGGTGAGTGGGGTTAAAAGGAGTTCTAGTTAGTTGACTAGCTCATGGTAGAAGTTAAAATTGATTAGTCATACATGACATAATCAAGAGTGGAATCCCATGCTAGTTCCTATTGGTATATACTCATAGTAAGTACGTTTTGAAGCTGTGTATAATACGGGTAAGAATACGACTAGAATTCTTGATGAAAGAAAAGAATGGAAAAGTAACTGTAACCATTTTCGTTAAGTATGAGTGTTTTGATATATGTCTTGAAGTCTTCCAAAAGTATTTTAATACATCTAAATACACTACATGTATATACATTTTAACTGAGTCGTTAAGTCATCGTTAGTCGTTACATGTAAGTGTTGTTTTGAAACCTTTAAGTTAACGATCTCAATTAATGTTGTTAACCCATTGTTTATTATATCTAATGAGATGTTAAATTATTATATTATCATGATATTATGATATATTAATATATCTTAATATGATATATATACATTTAAATGTCGTTACAATGATAATCATTACATATATGTCTCGTTTCGAAATCCTTAAGTTAGTAGTCTTGTTTATATGTATATAACTCATTGTTAATATACTTATGGAGATACTTACTTATCATAATCTCATGTTAACCATATGTATATCCATATATATATCGTCATGTCGTTTTTACAAGTTTTAACGTTCGTGAATCGCCGGTCAACTTGGGTGGTCAATTGTCTATATGAAACATATTTCAATTAATCAAGTCTTAACAAGTTTGATTGCTTAACATGTTGGAAACATTTAATCATGTAAATATCAATCTCAATTAATATATATAAACATGGAAAAGTTCGGGTCACTACAGTACCTACACGTTAAATAAATTTCGTCCCGAAATTTTAAGCTGTTGAAGGTGTTGACGAATCTTCTGGAAATAGATGCGGGTATTTCTTCTTCATCTGATCTTCACGCTCCCAGGTGAACTCGGGTCCTCTACGAGCATTCCATAGAACCTTAACAATTGGTATCTTGTTTTTCTTAAGTCTTTTAACCTCACGATCCATTATTTCGACGGGTTCTTCGATGAATTGGAGTTTTTCGTTGATTTGGATTTCATCTAACGGAATAGTGAGATCTTCTTTAGCAAAACATTTCTTCAAATTCGAGACGTGGAAAGTGTTATGTACAGCCGCGAGTTGTTGAGGTAACTCAAGTCGGTAAGCTACTGGTCCGACACGATCAATAATCTTGAATGGTCCAATATACCTTGGATTTAATTTCCCTCATTTACCAAATCGAACAACGCCTTTCCAAGGTGCAACTTTAAGCATGACCATCTCTCCAATTTCAAATTCTATATCTTTTCTTTTAATGTCAGCGTAGCTCTTTTGTCGACTTTGGGCGGTTTTCAACCGTTGTTGAATTTGGATGATCTTCTCGGTAGTTTCTTGTATAATCTCCGGACCCGTAATCTGTCTATCCCCCACTTCACTCCAACAAATCGGAGACCTGCACTTTCTACCATAAAGTGCTTCAAACGGCGCCATCTCAATGCTTGAATGGTAGCTGTTGTTGTAGGAAAATTCTGCTAATGGTAGATGTCGATCCCAACTGTTTCCGAAATCAATAACACATGCTCGTAGCATGTCTTCAAGCGTTTGTATCGTCCTTTCGCTCTGCCCATCAGTTTGTGGATGATAGGCAGTACTCATATCTAGACGAGTTCCTAATGCTTGCTGTAATGTCTGCCAGAATCTTGAAATAAATCTGCCATCCCTATCAGAGATAATAGAGATTGGTATTCCATGTCTGGAGATGACTTCCTTCCAATACAGTCGTGCTAACTTCTCCATCTTGTCATCTTCTCTTATTGGCAGGAAGTGTGCTGATTTGGTGAGACGATCAACTATTACCCAAATAGTATCAAAACCACTTGTAGTCCTTGGCAATTTAGTGATGAAATCCATGGTAATGTTTTCCCATTTCCATTCCGGGATTTCAGGTTGTTGTAGTATACCTGATGGTTTCTGATGTTCAGCTTTGACCTTAGAACACGTCAAACATTCTCCTACATATTTAGCAATATCGGCTTTCATACCTGGCCACCAAAGATGTTTCTTAAGATCCTTGTACATCTTCCTCGTTCCAGGATGTAATGAGTATCTGGTTTTATGAGCTTCTCTAATTACCATTTCTCTCATATCTCCAAATTTTAGTACCCAAATTCTTTCAGCCCTATACCGGGTTCCGTCTTCCCGAATATTAAGATGCTTCTCCGATCCTTTGGGTATTTCATCCTTAAAATTTCCCTCTTTTAAAACTCCTTGTTGCGCCTCCTTTATTTGAGTAGTAAGGTTAGTGTGAATCATTATATTCATAGATTTTACTCGAATGGTTTCTCTGTCCTTTCTGCTCAAGGCGTCGGCTACCACATTTGCCTTCCCCGGGTGGTAACGAATCTCAAAGTTGTAATCATTCAACAATTCAATCCACCTACGCTGCCTCATATTCAGTTGTTTCTGATTAAATATGTGTTGAAGACTTTTGTGGTCGGTATATATAATACTTTTGACCCCATATAAGTAGTGCCTCCAAGTCTTTAATGCAAAAACAACCGCGCCTAATTCCAAATCATGCGTCGTATAATTTTGCTCGTGAATCTTCAATTGTCTAGACGCATAAGCAATCACCTTCGTCCGTTGCATTAATACACAACCGAGACCTTGCTTTGATGAGTCACAATAAATCACAAAATCATCATTCCCTTCAGGCAATGACAATATAGGTGCCGTAGTTAGCTTTTTCTTCAATAATTGAAACGCCTTCTCTTGTTCATCCTTCCATTCAAATTTCTTCCCTTTATGCGTTAATGCAGTCAAGGGTTTTGCTATTTTGGAGAAATCTTGGATGAATCTTCTGTAGTAACCAGCTAGTCCTAAAAACTGGCGTATGTGTTTCGGAGTTTTCGGGGTTTCCCACTTTTCAACAGTTTCTATCTTTGCCGGATCCACCTTAATACCTTCTTTGTTCACTATGTGACCGAGGAATTGAACTTCTTCCAACCAAAATGCACACTTTGAAAACTTAGCGTACAATTCTTCCTTCCTCAATACTTCTAACACCTTTCTCAAATGTTCACCGTGTTCTTGGTCATTCTTTGAGTAAATAAGTATGTCATCAATGAAAACAATGACAAACTTGTCAAGGTATGGTCCACACACCCGGTTCATAAGGTCCATGAACACAGCTGGTGCATTAGTTAAACCAAACGGCATGACCATAAACTCGTAATGACCGTAACGTGTTCTGAAAGCAGTCTTTGGAATATCATCTTCTTTCACCCGCATTTGATGATACCCGGAACGTAAGTCAATCTTTGAATAAACAGACGAGCCTTGTAGTTGATCAAATAAGTCGTCGATTCTCGGTAGTGGGTAGCGGTTCTTGATGGTAAGTTTGTTCAACTCTCGGTAGTCGATACACAACCTGAATGTACCATCTTTCTTCTTGACAAACAAAACAGGTGCTCCCCACGGTGATGTGCTTGGTCGAATGAAACCACGCTCTAAAAGTTCTTGTAATTGGCTTTGCAGTTCTTTCATCTCGCTGGGTGCGATTCTGTAAGGAGCACGAGCTATTGGTGCAACTCCTGGTACAAGATCTATTTGAAATTCAATAGATCGCTGTGGGGGTAATCCCGGTAATTCTTTAGGAAATACATCGGGAAATTCTTTTGCAATGGGAACATCATTGATGCTCTTTTCTTCAGTTTGTACTTTCTCGACGTGTGCTAGAACAGCATAGCAACCTTTTCTTATTAGTTTTTGTGCCTTCAAATTACTAATAATATGTAGCTTCGTGTTGCCCTTTTCTCCGTACACCATTAAAGGTTTTCCTTTTTCTCGTATAATGCGAATTGCATTTTTGTAACAAACGATCTCTGCTTTCACTTCTTTCAACCAGTCCATACCGATTATCACATCAAAACTCCCTAACTCTACTGGTATCAAATCAATCTTAAATGTTTCGCTAACCAGTTTAATTTCTCGATTCCGACATATATTATCTGCTGAAATTAATTTACCATTTGCTAATTCGAGTAAAAATTTATTATCCAAAGGCGTCAATGGACAACTTAATTTAGCACAAAAATCTCTACTCATATAGCTTCTATCCGCACCCGAATCAAATAAAACGTAAGCAGATTTATTATCAATAAGAAACGTACCCGTAACAAGCTCCGGGTCTTCCTGTGCCTCTGCCGCATTAATATTGAAAACTCTTCCGCGGCCTTGTCCATTCGTGTTCTCCTGGTTCGGGAAATTTCTAATAATGTGGCCCGGTTTTCCACATTTATAACAAACTACATTGGCATAACTTGCTCTGACACTACTTGCTCCGCCATTACTCGTTCCGACACCATTTGTTCCTTTCGTTCTATTAACCCCTGGTCCGTAGACCTCACACTTCGCCACGCTATGACCATTTCTTTTACACTTGTTGCAAAATTTGGTGCAGAACCCCGAGTGATACTTTTCACACCTTTGGCATAGCTGCTTCTGATTGTTGTTGTTGTTGCGGTTATTATTGTTGTTGGGATGATTGTTGTAGTTGTTGTTGTTGTTGTTGTTGTTGTTGGGCCGTTTGTTGTAGTTACGATTGATGTTGCGATTGTTGGGATAATTGTTGCGATTATTGTTGTAATTGCAGTTGTTGCTGTATTGGTGATTCTTATCACCGTTTTCCTCCCACTTTCTTTTGACTTGCTTCACATTGGCCTCTTCAGCAGTCTGTTCTTTAATTCTTTCTTCAATCTAGTTCACTAGTTTGTGAGCCATTCTACATGCCTGTTGTATGGAGGCGGGCTCGTGTGAACTTATATCTTCTTGGATTCTTTCCGGTAATCCTTTCACAAACGCGTCGATCTTCTCTTCCTCATCTTCGAATGCTCCCGGACACAATAGGCACAATTCTGTGAATCGTCTTTCGTACGTGGTAATATCAAATCCTTGGGTTCGTAACCCTCTAAGTTCTGTCTTGAGCTTATTGACCTCGGTTCTGGGACGGTACTTCTCGTTCATCAAGTGCTTGAATGCTGACCACGGTAGTGCGTACGCATCATCTTGTCCCACTTGCTCTAGATAGGTATTCCACCATGTTAACGCAGAACCTGTGAAGGTATGCGTAGCGTACTTCACTTTGTCCTATTCAGTACACTTACTTATGGCAAACACCGATTCGACCTTCTCTGTCCACCGTTTCAATCCGATCGGTCCTTCGGTTCCATCAAATTCCAAAGGTTTGCAGGCAGTGAATTCTTTGTAGGTGCATCCTACACGATTTCCTGTACTGCCAGATCCAAGGTTATTGTTGGTATGTAGCGCAGCCTGTACTGCAGCTATGTTTGAAGCTACAAAAAGTACGGAATTCCTCTTCATTCATATTCACGGTGTATCGAGTAGTCGGTGCCATTTCCTTCAAAATAGTCAAATGGAACAAGTTAATCATACAGAATATTAAGAGTAGTTAATAGTATTTCGTAGCATAATATGAACTCATTTATAAAAGCTTTTTCTTCATATTAGCGTTTTATAAGTTTAAATTCGGGTAGTACCTACCCGTTAAGTTCATACTTAGTAGCTAATATACAATTCAACTACTACAATTCTATATGAAAAACTGATTGTAATAATATTTCGCGTTCAAACTTTTATACAATATTTTACAAACTTACAATACCGCTTATTTTACATAAAGCATGAAATATAGCACACAATAACTTTGATACAAGATAGTTGTGAAGATAATTCTAGCTAGTACACAAGTCATTCAGCAAAGGCAATAAAGACACGTAATTCATACGTCCAGAAACAAGTCATGCATTCTGGTTTTACTAGGACTACTTCCCATCCTTGGTCTTGTGGAACATAACCATTATGGCCGTTGATAAGACAGCGTGTTGTAACGTCGTCAAAGGGACGAGGGTTACGTAATGACCAACAGTCTCGTAATAACCTGAAAACCTCATTTCTTACCCCAATTACCGACTCCGTCACTTGTGGGAACGTTTTGTTTAATAGTTGTAGCCCGATGTTCTTGTTCTCACTTTGGTGAGAAGCGAACATTACTAACCCGTAAGCATAACATGCTTCTTTATGTTGCATGTTAGCCGCTTTTTCTAAATCACGAAGTCCTATATTCGGATATACTGAGTCAAAATAATTTCTTAACCCGTTGAGTAAAATAGTATTTGGGTTCCCCGCAATATATGCGTCAAAGTAAACACATCGTAACTTATGGATTTCCCAATGTGATATCCCCCATCTTTCGAACGAAAGCCTTTTATAAACCAAGGCATTCTTGGAACGTTCTTCGAATGTCTTACAAACTGATCTCGCCTTAAATAGTTGTGCCGAGGAATTCTGACCGACTCTAGACAAGATTTCATCAATCATGTCTCCGGGTAGGTCTCTTAAAATATTGGGTTGTCTATCTATTTTGTGTTTTTATACTGTAAAATAGACAAGAGTTAGATTCATAAAAAAAATACTTATTAATACAAGCAATTTTTACATATATCATAAAGCATAAGCACACTATATTATATATATTACACCACACAAATACAACTATCTTATTCCGACTCGCTCGTTTCTTCTTGTTCGGTTTTGGTTCGTTTTGCCAAGTTTCTAGGGATATATGATGTTCCCCTAATACGAGCCGTCGTTGTCCACATTGGTTTAGAAAAACCTGGTGGTTTAGAGGTTCCCGGGTCATTGTTACAACTTAAGGACTTCGGGGGTTGACGATACATATAAAGTTCATCGGGGTTGGAATTAGATTTCTCTATTTTTATGCCCTTTCCCTTATTATTTTCTTTTGCCTTTTTAAATTCAGTTGGGGTAATTTCTATAACATCATCGGAATTCTCGTCGGAATCCGATTCATCGGAGAATTGGTAATCCTCCCAATATTTTGCTTCCTTGGCGGAAACATCATTGACCATAATTAACCTTGGTCGGTTGGTTGAGGATTCTCTTTTACTTAACCGTTTTATTATTTCCCCCACCGGTTCTATTTCTTCTTCCGGTTCCGATTCTTCTTCCGGTTCCGATTCTTCTTCCGGTTCCGACTCTTCTTCCGGTTCCTCTTCGGGAACTTGTGAATCAGTCCACGAATCATTCCAATTTACATTTGACTCTTCATTATTATTAGGTGAGTCAATGGGACTTGTTCTAGAGGTAGACATCTATCACATAATATCAAACACGTTAAGAGATTAATATATCACATAATATTCATATGTTAAAATATATAGTTTCCAACAAAAATGTTAAGCAATCATTTTTAAAGAAAACACGGTCGAAGTCCAGACTCACTAATGCATCCTAACAAACTCGATAAGACACACTAATGCAAATTTTCTAGTTCTCTAAGAACCTGGCTCTGATACCAACTGAAATGTCCCGTTCTTATTGATTAAAAACGTTCCATATTAATTGATTTCGTTGCGAGGTTTTGACCTCTATATGAGACATTTTTCAAAGACTGCATCCATTTTTAAAACAAACCATAACCTTTATTTCATAAATAAAGGTTTAAAAAGCTTTACATAGATTATCAAATAATGATAATCTAAAATATCCTGTTTACACACGACCATTACATAATGGTTTACAATACAAATATGTTACATCGAAATCAGTTTCTTGAATGCAGTTTTTACACAATATCATACAAACATGGACTCCAAATCTTGTCCTAATTTTAGTATGCAACAGCGGAAGCTCTTAGTATTCACCTGAGAAAAAACATGCTTTAAACGTCAACAAAAATATTGGTGAGTTATAGGTTTAACCTATATATATCAAATCGTAACAATAGACCACAAGATTTCATATTTCAATACACATCCCATACATAGAGATAAAAATCATGCATATGGTGAACACCTGGTAACCGACAGTAACAAGATGCATATATATAAGAATATCCCCATCATTCCGGGACACCCTTCGGATATGATATAAATTTCGAAGTACTAAAGCATCCGGTACTTTGGATGGGGTTTGTTAGGCCCAATAGATCTATCTTTAGGATTCGCGTCAATTAGGGTGTCTGTTCCCTAATTCTTAGATTACCAGACTTAATAAAAAGGGGCATATTCGATTTCGATAATTCAACCATAGAATGTAGTTTCACGTACTTGTGTCTATTTTGTAAATCATTTATAAAACCTGCATGTATTCTCATCCCAAAAATATTAGATTTTAAAAGTGGGACTATAACTCACTTTCACAGATTTTTACTTCGTCGGGAAGTAAGACTTGGCCACTGGTTGATTCACGAACCTATAACAATATATACATATATATCAAAGTATGTTTAAAATATATTTACAACACTTTTAATATATTTTGATGTTTTAAGTTTATTAAGTCAGCTCTCCTCGTTAGTAACCTATAACTAGTTGTCCACAGTTAGATGTACAGAAATAAATCGATAAATATTATCTTGAATCAATCCACGACCCAGTGTACACGTATCTCAGTATTGATCACAACTCAAACTATATATATTTTGGAATCAACCTCAACCCTGTATAGCTAACTCCAACATTCACATATAGAGTGTCTATGGTTGTTCCGAAATATATATAGATGTGTCGACATGATAGGTTGAAACATTGTATACGTGTCTATGGTATCTCAAGATTACATAATATACAATACAAGTTGATTAAGTTATGGTTGGAATAGATTTGTTACCAATTTTCACGTAGCTAAAATGAGAAAAATTATCCAATCTTGTTTTACCCATAACTTCTTCATTTTAAATCCGTTTTGAGTGAATCAAATTGCTATGGTTTCATATTGAACTCTATTTTATGAATCCAAACAGAAAAAGTATAGGTTTATAGTCGGAAAAATAAGTTACAAGTCATTTTTAGTCATTTCAGTCGAAAGAACGACGTCTAGATGACCATTTTAGAAAACATACTTCCACTTTGAGTTTAACCATAATTTTTGGATATAGTTTCATGTTCATAATAAAAATCATTTTCTCAGAATAACAACTTTTAAATCAAAGTTTATCATAGTTTTTAATTAACTAACCCAAAACAGCCCGCGGTGTTACTACGACGGCGTAAATCCGGTTTTACGGTGTTTTTCGTGTTTCCAGGTTTTAAATCATTAAGTTAGCATATCATATAGATATAGAACATGTGTGTAGTTAATTTTAAAAGTTAATTTAAAAGGATTAACTTTTGTTTGCGAACAAGTTTAGAATTAACTAAACTATGTTCTAATGATTACGAGTTTAAACCTTCGAATAAGATAGTTTTATATATATGAATCGAATGATGTTATGAACATCATTACTACCTCAAGTTTAGTAGGTAAACCTACTAGAAGTGACAAGAAATGATCTAGCTTCAAAGGATCTTGGATGGCTTGAAAGTTCTTGAAGTAGGATCATGACACAAAAACAAGTTCAAGTAAGATTTTTACTCGAATTACGATAGTTTATAGTTATAGAAATTGAATTAAAGTTTGAATATGAATATTACCTTGAATAAGAAAGATAACCTACTGTATATAACAAAGGTTTCTTAATCTTAGATGATTACTTGGAATGGATTAGAAAGCTTGGAAGTAAATTAGTAAACTTGAAGGGATTTTTGAAGTGTTCTTGAAGTGTTCTTCCTATGATGATTATAGCTTGATTCTTGAAGTGATTTTTGATGAAGATGATGATTAACTACTGGAAAAATACGTTCATAATAGTGTGTGTGTGTTGAGAGAGAATTAGAAAGAGAATTGAAAGTGAAATGGAGTGAATGATGAGTGGTAATTGGTGAGTGGTGAGTGGGGTTAAAAGGAGTTCTAGTTAGTTGACTAGCTCATGGTAGAAGTTAAAATTGATTAGTCATACATGACATAATCAAGAGTGGAATCCCATGCTAGTTCCTATTGGTATATACTCATAGTAAGTACGTTTTGAAGCTGTGTATAATACGGGTAAGAATACGACTAGAATTCTTGATGAAAGAAAAGAATGGAAAAGTAACTGTAACCATTTTCGTTAAGTATGAGTGTTTTGATATATGTCTTGAAGTCTTCCAAAAGTATTTTAATACATCTAAATACACTACATGTATATACATTTTAACTGAGTCGTTAAGTCATCGTTAGTCGTTACATGTAAGTGTTGTTTTGAAACCTTTAAGTTAACGATCTCAATTAATGTTGTTAACCCATTGTTTATTATATCTAATGAGATGTTAAATTATTATATTATCATGATATTATGATATATTAATATATCTTAATATGATATATATACATTTAAATGTCGTTACAATGATAATCGTTACATATATGTCTCGTTTCGAAATCCTTAAGTTAGTAGTCATGTTTATATGTATATAACTCATTGTTAATATACTTATGGAGATACTTACTTATCATAATCTCATGTTAACCATATGTATATCCATATATATATATCGTCATGTCGTTTTTACAAGTTTTAACGTTCGTGAATCGCCGGTCAACTTGGGTGGTCAATTGTCTATATGAAACATATTTCAATTAATCAAGTATTAACAAGTTTGATTGCTTAACATGTTGGAAACATTTAAACAAGTTCGGGTCACTACACATAGCATGCCACACATTTTTTGTATTTTGGACAAGGTAGTCAGAAGCTGGACACGCCTTATGTCGCACCGTGACAAAGGTTGGCCGCGTCGCGGCATTACACGCGAGCTGGTACCTGGCCAGTTTCAGTTTTCTAAGTCTCAACCCAAAACCTTTTTATGCATAAAACACAAACCGCAAATACTTAGAACTCGCATCTTATATCGTTGGAAAGCTCTTTTGACAAGGAAAACAACTAAGCACATTTCAACAACAAAAACATCATTTGTAACAATCGTCTTTCCAAAATAAATGATCAATTAATGTTCACCATAAATGCTCAAGTTCATAAATGCACAAAATAGGATTCGGGAATTAAATGCATCCATATAATGCGCCGTTTCGTAGGTAATCAAGCATACAATACAACTAACTACTTACTAACAACAATTCATGTAATTCAATACATCAAAAGTTTATTTCAAGTTCATCAAACCCTAACCCAAATTCACCAAAATCACTAATCAAGTTTATGAGGTTTTCTAAAATAACCTACACATCAAATTGAAGCTAGTGATGTTAGGAACACATTTAATACATGCATTTATAACATTTAACAACATTTAAGCAACCAAATCATCAATCAAACACACCAAACTTTCAAGTTCATGCTAGTTATCAAAAATAACAAGATCGAACATATAAATCATATATTCATGTTAGACTTGAGCCATAGACACTAATTAACAACTTTATAAGTTTAAAACATCAAGAACACAAAATCTAGTGATTTTAGAAAGTTACCCAAATGAGATGTAATCGGTATGGAATCGAAGAGGAAGTTGCAAGGAGTTCAAATATGTAATTTGTTTTGATTGAAGCTTTCTTGAACGAATTTAGATGATGATTTTTGGAGATGGAGTTTTAGAGATAGTTTGAAAGTATTAAAAGAAAAGAGAAAAGAAATTGATAAAGTGAATGGAGGAGATGGAGTGTTGACCTTTGACCTAGTCAAAGGTTTGGCACTTTGGCAAGTTTGGTCCCTCTAGTTTCATTCGGGTGCGGGAATTACCTAAACGAGATATTTTTAAAACGCGTATTAACGAGGGATGTCATAAACATATAACGGAATTTAAATAGTTAAACGGAAAAAGACGGGATGTTACATGTATCATATAGAGGTCAAGTACCTCACGATGTAATCAACTGTTGTGAATCGTTTATAATCGATATGGACTTTGTCCGAATGGATTAGGAAGAGTCCTTACATCACACCGGTATTAAGGCCTAAAAACAAGAAAGATTTGAACTTTATCGGCAAAATACCCACTTCGTTGGTTAGAATTGAATAACAAAGTAATTACGAAAATGGTGCAGAAAGAATCAAGAGAATCGGAGCTAAAACGAAGATTCTAGAGCGAAAACGGTGAAAGACAAGAAATCAAGTTACGATTCAGGGAACCAGGCAAGCCAAACGGCCCGCCAAACGGCCTGCCTGGCTCAAAAACGGCCTGCCAAATGGCCCAGATAAATGGTCCCTGCAAACGGCCTGCCCGCCGTTTGCAGGCAAAATCCTAGCTTATTTAAAGGGTCTTTGTCATTCATTCCAACACACACTTCAATTCACTTCTTTCTCTCTCTTTTACAATATTAGTCATACTTTCAAGGTCTTCGACTCCATGCGAAAAACCTAGTACCCGGAGAAGAACGCCGAAGATTGTATTAGGAGCGGTCTGGAGTTTGAAGTTGTCACTTTTGTATTCAAAACTCGTTTAATCTACTGGTACTTCTATCCTTTATCTTTATATAATGTCTTCTATCATTATGTTCTGTGATATTGTTGCCATGATTAGCGAGTAGTTATCTTTAGTGTATGCTATGATGTAAGTAGTTATAATTTCGAAATAATGTTATGGTTTGTATATGTGGTTAAAATGCTTTCCGATTATGCTTTAAACTCAATCGCTTTTCCAACTAATAAAACGTAGTTATTGGCTCTATTATTGGGAAGTCGCGAACCCCGATTCATAGTACACTATCTGTGTTACCCCTTGGTAAGAGAAGTCTTTCGGATACAACGTAAGACTGAGGCACACCGGTTGTAGTAAGTCTATCGAGCTTTGGATTCCGACTGAGGACTCTTTCGTAGTGAAACATCTGACGAGACCCTTAGTACATTGTCAGTCCCAGACCATGCTAGTGTAGTCACCGAGCATATAAACATTGTACTTGCAAGCTGAAGCACAACAGTTGTTGTAAGCTGTACCTCTGCTAAGTAAGGCCATGGAACCCGGTCAGTGTTGATTAGTACACTGCACCATAACGCGGTCTCAAGCATTGCACCCCGCTTGAGGGATTCTTAGTTAATTAAGGAACTGTTTTTTTAGACACATAAAGGATTGGACCGTTAGGATGACCGAACGTGTTCATAGAAGTCAACTTGACTTGGCCATGGTGTTCTTTATGGTTGAACTCTTTTAAGGGCCTAACTATCTTTTAAAACCAATCATTAACGAAAGCATTGAAACACATCATGTCTCTCGTGTAGTGACGCGGAAAATTTCGACTAATTTTAAATCAAACTCTCGATACGATATTGTATTTTCAACACGATAAGCAAAGTCTGTTAGGTTGGATCTCAAAAATTTTGAACTGTTTCATATATTCAATTGACCTTCGACCATTCTCGACGATTCACGAACAACTATTTGTAAATATATATAATTATAGTAAATCTATTTGTTTAGAATATATAATATATTTATATAGTAGAGCTTGTTATTAAAAACTGTTTATATATATAGAGAGAGTATATTGAATATAAATGATTTCGAGCTTAATTTGTCAAAGTTTGTATTACTCGATTGACATTTCGTTAGCGTGCATATAGATTTAACATGAGTTTATGAAGGATTAA
This sequence comes from Rutidosis leptorrhynchoides, assembly GCF_046630445.1. Taxonomy (NCBI): domain Eukaryota; kingdom Viridiplantae; phylum Streptophyta; class Magnoliopsida; order Asterales; family Asteraceae; genus Rutidosis; species Rutidosis leptorrhynchoides. The sequence continues at coordinate 268,644,847 of NC_092335.1, forward strand.
AATAAAAGTTGAACTGTAAATCGATTACTAAGATTTTAGATTTGTTAAAAATATTTTTACCTTTTTAAGTTTAAAAATTTGTACTCCGTACTTATAAATCGGAACAAAAAATAAATAATTTTCGAACCTTTTTGATCAGGTTTCAAAAAGGTAATGAGTGAAATAATTAATTATATTTAATCTAAAAGTTTGAGATTTTTAGGAACACTTTATACAACAACTGTTTAGCAATGGTCACGATATACCCATCCGTGATAGACTGTCGGCATAAGAAGTTAATATGATGGCTGCTATACTGTGTAATACTTGAATCATTTGAAGTACTATTATTAATTTATTATTATTATATTATATTATATACCCTCCTAATTCTATATATATATATATATATATATATATATATATATATATATATATATATATATATATATATATATATATATATGTACGTACATGATAGATCATCACCACCACCTACAACATTTTCTCTGCTCATCATAGACCCCCTTCTAACCCCATGAACCACCACCATCTTCAAAACCGTGCACCACACCATCACCACCATTGCACACCGGACCACCACCTCACAACTCACCATCATGAACTGCCACTTCCAACACTTTCTTTTCTCTCTTTAGTTTCATGTGAGAATCACCACCTCCATCATTCTTCTTCACCATCTTCAACCACTTTCATCGCCACCATCAACAAACGTTACATAATTCTTCTTCTACTCTCTCTCTTAATTTTCTTTGTGAACTCAAGATTACCAATCCAACACCACAAACCCCACCATCGAACTACACCCAACATGTTTCCTGTTTCTGTTCCAAAAACACCCAATCCACCACTACCAACTTGCTAATAGATTGTTTCTGTTCCCGATCAAAGATAAACACCACTTGCAACCGCCACTTTCTTTTTTTTCTGTTTTCCGTTGAGACACAATAGGAGCAACACCTTAAAACTTGTGAAGACCCGTCCTAATCTATCCGGACGAAGTCCATATCGATTATAAACGATTCACAACAGTTGATTACATCGCGAGGTACTTGACCTCTATATGATACATTTTACAAACATTGCATTCATTTTTGAAGAGACAATCTTTCATTACATCGAAAGTTGACGACATGCATACCATTTTATAATATATCTAACTATAATTGACTTAATAATAATCTTGATGAACTCAATACCTCGAATGCAACGTCTTTTGAAATATGTCATGAATGAATCCAAGTAATATCTTTAAAATGAGCAATTGTACAGCGGAAGACTTCTTTCATACCTGAGAATAAACATGCTTTAAAGTGTCAACCAAAAGGTTGGTGAGTTCATTAGTTTAACATAAATAATCATTTCCATCATTTTAATAGACCACAAGAATTTCATTTCCAATTCTCATAAATACGTCCCATGCATAGAGACAAAAATAATTATTCATATGGATTGAACACCTGGTAACCGACATTCACAATATACATATAAGAATATCCCCATCATTCCGGGATCCTCCTTCGGACATGATATAAATTTCGAAGTACTAAAGCATCCGATACTTTGGATGGGGCTTGTTGGGCCCGATAGATCTATCTTTAGAGTTTGCGTCAATTAGGGTGTCTGTTCCCTAATTCTTAGATTACCAGACTTAATAAAAAGGGCATATTCGATTAGATAATCCGACCATAGAATATAGTTTCGATTACTTGTGTCTATTTCGTAAAACATTTATAAAAGCGCATGCATTCTCAGTCCCAAAAATATATATTGCAAAAGCATTTAAAAAAGGATTAATGAAACTCACCTAATGTATTTTGTAGTAAAAATACATATGACAAAATTGAACAATGCAGGGTTGGCTTCGGATTCACGAACCTATATCATTTGTATATATATATATATATATATATATATATATATATATATATATATATATATATATATATATATATATATATATATATATATTAAAAAATATAATCATAATTGAACAAATTTACTTATTATACCTTTAATTTATATATTATGTATGTTCAATTTGTGTATATATTCATAATAGTTAATATTTCTATAGTCATATTAATATATCTATATTATATACATACTTGTTTAATGTTATATTTAAAAATCGATAATTTGTTATTTGCATATATTTATATAAATAATATTAATAGGTTTGATATATATAGTTATATGAAATTTTAATATAATTATAGTATATGTAACAAATATACTTTATGTACAAAATATTTATTTGTTTAAAAAAAATAGTTTTGATATTATTGATTTACTAATAATAATAATAATAATAATAATAATAATAATAATAATAATAATAATAATAATAATAATAATAATAATAATACAAATTTATTAATATTATTAATACTAATAATAATAATAAGAATATTGTTAACAATGATACTTATGTTAATGATAATAATACTAGTAATTATAAAAATGATACTAATACCAATAATAGTGAAAATAATAATTATATGCATCATTTTCTTAATAGTACTAATACTAATCCTCATTTCTAAGTTTACATAATAATAAAGATAATACGTATATTAGTTGTCCAATATATCATAATAATAATTATAATAACAATACTCATGATTTTAACTATGATCATAATAATAATAATTATAACTAATGATAATTATAATACTAATAATACTTATAATACTAATAATTATACTAATAATAATATTATAACTTATAAAATGATACAAGTATTAGTTTTTAATGAACAAATAATAAATTTTATGATTTTTATAGAAATTATAATAATATTCATAATATTCATAATCATAATAATAACAATGATATTAATACTAATAATAATACTAATACATAATAATAATAATAATAATAATAATAATAATAATAATAATAATAATAATAATAATAATAATAATAATAATAATAATTATAATAATTATAATTATAATAAAAAATGGAAATGAGAAGTAAGGATATACCCTAAAAAGAATTGTGCACCAAACGGGACTCGAACCCGTGACCTCATGCTAACACGCTAACCCCAATAACCACCCCTCCAACTTCTGTTTTTCTGATTACATACACATTTAAATCTTTATAACTCGTAATTTGTATGTTCATCTTCTTCCCCACACAACACTCGACCATAACCAAAAATCGATCTTAATTACTAGTTATTAGTTTAAATTACTTTATATAAATTGTAACAGGAACCTTGTAAATGTATTTGAATCAATAAATAGAAAGAAAACATAATCAAAATATCATTTACAGCATTTTTATTAAAAACGTGAACTCATACCTTGATTTTTAGATTGATAAGGTTTTAGGCAAAGATTATAACATGAAAACGATTGCAAACGAATCCTAGAAACTATCTGAATCAATATTCAATCCTAAAACATAACATTAAATTCGAATTTTGACATGAACACAATGTTTGACTTTTTAAAACGAAATTTTGACTTCGAAATTCTTACTCGCTATCAAAAATTGAGATATGATAATTTGCAGAAAGTTTTAGTATAAGATTACAAACACAATTGCATTTATACATTTTGAGATTAGATTCAAATTTGGGTTTTTGATGAATGGATGATGGTACAGGGGAAAACCGATGGTTTTTCTGTTTTATTTTCTTTTAATTCACAGATTGCAGCAGATAGGTGGATGTATATGTTGTAGTAGATGGTAGTAGGTCGATTTAATTCATTATTCATTGGAATGGATCGATATATAAAACAAATAAAACGTCTGTTTCATCAGACAAGAAGGACGAGTTTATAATATATAAAAAAAAAATTGAAAACTAATGCTAACAACTTCTTGGAGGTTTCTGTGATTGAATCTCAATTATAAAACAGAATTAGAGACAGGATTTGAAAGTGTGATAGTGATGTTTACTGATTTGGATCCTAATAATCTGTAATATGTATTACCTGTATATAATATATATATATATATATATATATATATATATATATATATATATATATATATATATATATATATATATATATATATATATATATATATATATATATATATATATATATATATATATATATATATATATATATATATATATATATATATATATATATATATATGTATTTATCTGTATAATATTGAATATGTATCGTACAGTATGTATTTACAGTATCTGTATATATGTAATATGTATTTACAGTATATGGTATATATATATATGTGTATATATATCTGATTATGTTTTTGTATTAATAAATATATATGTATATTAATAATAATATTAATACAAATATTAAGTATATAAATATTACTAAAATTAATATTAATGACAATAGTAATAAAGATAATTGTAATGATAATATATCAATAATACTAATTAAATAAAAAATACTAATAACAATAATAATCTATAATAACATTAATAATAATAATGATAATAATAACATAACAATAGTAATAATAATAACAATAATAATAATAGTTTTTAATGATAAAGTTAATAATAATATCTAATAACAATACTAATATAAATAAAATTTTAATTTTTACTACTAGTTATAATAATAATGATATTGACAATATTTATAATGATATTAATAATATTACATAAAATCCTAAATCAAATGTACCAAACAATAATATTAATAATACTGATGTTACTACTAATATTGATACTTATATAAGCAATACTTTTACTATAACAACTATATTTTAACTTGTATTATATATTTATTGATTATAGGCTATCCACTAATCATATAATATCTTACGTAATAACTTCTATTGCATCATTAATATTTATAATTTATATATATGTTATAAAATACATATAGTAATAATTATACATGGAAATTATACATATTTATATATGGATTCATTTTAAATTACCTCATATTTATTTTGTAACTTATTTTACATATTTCATTTTAATGTTTAAATTATATTTTATATATTCAAATTATTATATATACCTACATATATATATATATATATATATATATATATATATATATATATATATATATATATATATATATATATATATATATATTATCAATTAATGGTTCGTGAATCGTTGGAACAGTCAAAGGGTAATTGTATAAATGAAAACATTTCAAAATATTAGAGATTCAACATTACAGATTTTGCTTATCGTGTCGAAACTATATAAGATTCAAGTTTAAATTTGGTCGGAAATTCCCGGGTCATCACAAAACTGCTGCTGCTCGATATTCTATTTCCTGTTTCTGTCCAGTCATCCATTACCATAAACCACCGTATACCTGCTGCTGCTTTGCTGCTCGCTTCTACTGTTTCTGTTTTGAACACTATCACCACCCAAACCATCGTCGACTGCTGCTGTTGCTGTCCATCTGTTTTCCTGTTGCAATGAAGAATAATGATGATGATGATATGTGATTGTGTCGATGATGATGATGATATGTATGATGATTAGAGATGATGATAATTGTGATGATTATAGTACGATGTTATGAATGACGATGTACGATGATGATTTATGGTGATAAACTTTGATGATGAGGATGATGGAGTAACGATAATGAAGATGATATTGGTGATGATGAACGGAGAAGACCTTGAACAGAAAAGTTGCTTAACGATGATGGAGACTAACTCCTGCTTCTATATTTCTTTTCGTGATAATGATAAATAATGATGTATGATATGATGATGAAGATGATTACGATAAGATGAAGATTATGATGATAATGATGATCTGATGATGATGATGATAATGAATGATGATGATGAGGACCTGCGTATTTTTTATTTTATTTATGTATTCTGCCAATTGAATTTCGCATCACAGATTCAATAAAAGCCACGAATTTTTTTTACGGGCCAAAGAATGATAATGTTTGCTGTCGGGCCAGAGTTGAAATTGGGCTTTTGCAAGGTAATTGGGGCCGTGACATTAAATGGGTTATTTAAAATTGGATTCGAGTTATAACATAAATGAATGGATGGAGGAATGGTTTAGAATGTTGCTGGTGAGTGGGAGGTCACAGGTTCGAGTCCTGTCTGGAGCACTCTTTTTAGACAAAGCTTTGAGGGTATACACAATTACTTTTATTATTATTATTACTATTATTGTTATTGTTATTGTTATTGTTATTATTATTATTATTATTATTATTATTATTATTATTATTATTATTATTATTATTATTATTATTATTATTATTATTATTATTATTATTATTATTATTATTGTCATGATTGTTAGTGTTATTATTATTGTTATTATTAATGTTATAAAGATTATTATTATTATTATTATTATTATTATTATTATTATTATTATTATTATTATTATTATTATTATTATTATTATTAAACAAAAGTATCAATTTTAACAATATCATTATTATTATTAATATTATTTTTTTTAAAGTTATTATTATTATTAGTAAATCATTAATATCAAAACTATCATTTTTGGAATAAATAAATATATTGTACATAAAACATACTTATTATATATAATACAATTATATTAATATTCCATATAACTATATATAAATCATATTAACGTTACTTATATAAAAACTTACATTCAACAAATTAAGTATTTTTAATATAATACTAAATATATAGATATTAATGTAACTATATTAATCACTTTAAATACATATACAAAATAAATAAATAAATAAATATATATATATATATATATATATATATATATATATATATATATATATATATATATATATATATATATATATATATATACATATATCATATAATTTAAGATATAAAATAAAATATATGTTTTAAAAGGAATCTAGTATAAACCTTATATAACTACAAAATATAGAGAAATAATATATATATTAATAAATGAAATTATGATATTTCTATTATATGTTTTAATAGAAATATACAAATGATATAGGTTCGTGAATCCGAGGTCAACCCTGCATTGCTCAATATAGTCATATATATTTTTACTACAAAATACATTAGGTGAGTTCATTTGCTCCCTTTTACTCTTTACATTTTTGGGACTGAGAATACATGCACTGTTTTTACAACTGCTTTATAAAATGTTTTTGAAATACATTTTGAACTGTGAATACATGAAATGCTTTTATAAATGTTTGACGAGATAGACACATGCAAAACATTCCTCGAATGAATTATGTGGACGTGATAATTGCCACCATTGAATTATGTGGACGTGATAATTGCCACAATTGATATGAATATTTTTCCCCTGATTATTATTGCTTGGTAACTTAAGAATTAGGGAACATCACTAATTTTGAGAATTAGTGTACGCCTAATTGACGCGAATCCTAAAGGTAGCTACCGGGTTTAACACCCCCAGCCAGAATGTTCACTAGACGGAAGGGCTAGTGGGCGTGGTGTTTAGTACTTCGAAGTTTATATGATTATTATATAGACGAGATGTTCTGTTTTGGGGATATAATTATGCGCATTATATGTTAAGGTCGGTTACCAAGCCAAGTTATGAAAGAAATGAAAAGTGAATGTTATGTATCAAGAGAATGATTTTATACACAGGTTATGTGTATGTTATTTTTGTGCACGAGATATGTGTACGGTTACTAAGATTTATGAAAGATGATTTCGTACACGAGAAAGATGTACTGTATTTAAAAGATATCGCATGTACATTACAGGTGGGTATAGGATTCGGGCCCATTTGTACCATGCAACATTTAAATATTGTGGTCTATCAAAATGACGAATTTTATTATTTTATGATAAATTATGAACTCACCAACCTTTTGGTTGACACTTTAAAGCATGTTTATTCTTAGGTATGAAAGAAATCTTCCGCTGTGCATTTGCTCATATTACATGAAGTCGTTCGTGGTATATAGAGGTCAGAACCTCGCAATGGGACCAATTGTTGAAGACTTCGTCCAGATGGATTAGGACGGGTCACTACAGGTGGTATCAGAGTGGTTGTCTTAGCGAACCAGGTCTTACAATAGTGTGTCTAACTGATAGTTGTTTAGATGCATTAGTAAGTCTGGACTTCGACCGTGTCTGCATGTCAAAATTTTTGCTTATCATTTAGTGTCAAAAATTATTTGCTTCTCATCTTTAAAGTCTAGACACGTCTTACTGCCTCTATTGCATAGACTCTATATAGATAAATTCATATCTTAGGGTATCTGTTATTGTTACCTTTGCCTGACAGCTTCCGTAGATTTCTCCGTAACTTATGGGATTTTAGTATTATATATGCATATGTAAATTATGTATTGCAGGGTACTAATCCACATCCTATAATTTATTTCTTATCGAAAATCCTTCATCTGCTCGTACGAGATGAATCTCTCAACTAGTTCCAGTCCCTTGGATTCCGACATGGAGTCCCACTCAAGCTCCGAAAGCAGTGTAACTGGAATGGATCAACCGATTAGCCATCATCTATTCTGGATGAATTGGGGCTGGGTTCGTAGTCTACTTAATCATTGGAGACAAGAAGAAGGTGATCCCTTCCACCAACTGAATTCACCTCTTGGCGAAGAACCTGAAGCACTTACCGGCGAACCAGTTCGAAACACCATTTTCTCTCTCATTTCCAGAGTATCTCGTCATGATTATATTCTATCCATAATTCTAAACCTTATTCATCCGCTTGTTCCGACTGACAATCATTCTGAACTAATAGAAGAAGTCAACGAACTTCGCGCTCGAGTATACAATTTGGAGAATATGGCACAAAATTTACCAGCTTCAACAACATCACCGACATCAACAGAACCACCAGCAACAGCACTCGTACCATCAACAACACACGCCTCAACATCTCATTTTGTATCTCGAGTATAATCATCGTTCTATGTATCGTTCTACATCAATTATCTTCGTTCTTCATGGCGATTATGTAATCTTTAATGTTTTAGAGATTATGTATTCTAGATCTAATGATAAATCAAATGAGATTTATATCATATTGACTCATTAAAATCTATGATTACATCTGAAGAAAATATATATATGTATATATATTTTCATAAAGATTGTAATTAAAAATTCTTTTGTACAAACTATTAATGGTGAAAATATTTTAAAGGGTAGGTAATACCCGAGGAATATTTAGATTTCACATTAATAAGTTACACTGTACATTCTTCGAATCTGATTCAACAGTCATTTACTATCCTACTTACATCTACCGATATACGAATCCGTTCACCACAGAATAACCATTTTCATTCAATTTCATATTTGGATTTTGACTTATCAAAATCCAACAAGTGGCATAAAGAAGAAAACATTGGACAAAATAAAAATTTGTTAGAAACCAACAAATTAACTATGAGAAATATTGTTAAAAATTCACGCTAACAAAATCCTAGCTAACTGTTCCTAGCTAACTGTTAATTCCGTATTATATTTTATTTATCGCAATTTATTTATCGTAAATTTATATTCTCGCAATTTTATTTATCGTCATTTAATTTCTGTTATTTATTTTACGCACTTTAAATATCGGAACACGTATACAAGGTTTTGACATATCATATCGACGCATCTATATATATTATTTGGAATAACCATAGACACTCTATATGCAGTAATGCTGGAGTTAGCTATACAGGGTTGAGGTTGATTCTACAATAATATATATAGTTTGAGTTGTGATCGAGTTGTGATCGAATATTATATATTAAGCTATATATGAATTATTGGACTGTTAACTGTGGACTATCAACTGTGGACTGCCGACATTGGACAATTAAAATAAATTAAAATATTGATTATAACATATGAAACGAAACAATTCTTCAAGTTTGCCACTTGATTTCGTCTTAAACCTCATTTGTACCTTGATGATTACAATCTGCGTTCAAACCTTTCATGATTCTTGAAGACACCTCAATCGAGAGGATGAACCAACCGTACTCCATCTACGGAAGAAAATATTGATGCATAAAGTTATGCACCTGAAAACACTTGGAACCTGAGTAAACGTTTAACACGTATCTGTGCTAGCTCCATTGGCATTGTTATTACAGAAAATAACATTGCAATTCTTTTTCAATGTAGCCAATTTTGTCACAGCTCCAGCAAGTCAACTTCAACTTTTCATTTAAAGTAGCCTTACTATAATCCTGATATATACGATTACCCTTTTGATACCAGAGAATTCTTTTATATTCCACTATATTACCAGCAGACGTACCAGTAACCTCGTTGCTTCTTGGCTCAAATCTCTACGACAAATCAATATATTTATCTATTGAAGTCTTATCATGAACTCATCAGTATCTTGTAACGATAATTACCATACCAAGTACCGGAAGGCATCAATCGATAATCTCGATATTCTCAGCGATTCTACGACAACAATTTATATATATAAATATATATATATATATATATATATATATATATATATATATATATATATATATATATATATATATATATATATATATATATATATATATATATATATATATAACCCAGTCTGCAAATTAATGCTCTGAATTTTGAAAATGTATATATATATATAACTTCTATCTCCTGGATTTACGAATTCTAATTCTGAAATTCTGAAAATAACCCAGTCTGCAAATTAATGCTCTGAATTTTGAAAATGTTGAATGAAGCAACAAAAACTGTAAATGACCTTAACAGCCAAAAGTTGATAAAGAATTGTATGTTGGCAAAGCTCAGAAAAAGTTTGAAACTGAAAAACTGATTGAGCAAACTACGAAGGTGTCTTTGAACAAATCACAAGGACTAAACTTGTACATTAAGAATCCTGATGATTCTGTTTCTGATGAAATCTTTAGCGAATATCTTGCTTCTGACTCCAAACTCTTGAGGACAAATTTTCTTCACCATCCTCCGATATAATATTCCAAGATATCATCATATCTTTCATTATAAATATCCTCCATATTTCTGAAGATATTTTCATAACTATTCTTATCTGAAATCATTAATCTCTTCGTGCTATCAGTGTTACATCATATAGAAACTGTTAGTTCCTATATTCTGTAAACTTTCGAGCTTAAAATATGAATGTTATTGAAGTAATGTTGGGAACTGATGCATGAGTTAGTATAATATAATGACACTTGATCAACGTGATTATATTACAGTAAGTCATGCTGAGTTTCTAATGAAACATGATGATTCACAAACTATAACGTCATCATGTGCCATGTACACGACTCTTGCATTCTACCTAATCTCTAAACAAATCAAGAACATATTTTCTTGATAGTTCTTTTTTTTCCTCTTTAATTCTGGTAAAATAACCAATTAAGATCGTACTATTACAATCTCTCTCTTAGAACATTAGTCATGTTCATTCAAAATTTCATACCTACGAATTCTGTACCATTACTTGCCTTATGTAAAGTCAGGAAGAGAAAACAAAAGGATGGAACTCCAAAATATAAAGGAAATGAAGAGGGTGGATTATTAGTATCAGACAAAGCAATTAAAAACAGATTATTGCATTTAACTAAAGAGGATTCTAATTTCCTTAATTACTGAAGAATCAAATCTTATTACGAAGATTTTCTTTACATCCCTTGAATTCCGGAATTCACCCTTGACTACATCAAAAGTTAAGACAAATCTTTAATTTCTTCAATTCACTATTTAGTGATGGCTACATTCGTACTATTCGAATAATCGAATTGTTTTATCCATATTACTCAATGATGATAAAACTCTATTTATCAACTCATATGCGTCATGAAAACATTTTTATTGTTAGCCATGACGACCTCACTCAAATTTCGGGACGAAATTTCTTTAACGGGTAGGTACTGTAGTGACCCGGAAAATTTCGACTAATTTTAAATCAAACTCTCGATACGATATTGTATTTTCAACACGATAAGCAAAGTCTGTAGGTTGGATCTCAAAAAGTTTGAACTGTTTCATATATTTAATTGACCTTCGACCATTCTCGACGATTCACGAACAACTATTTGTAAATAGTTACATATATATTTAAATATATGTGTATATATATATATATATATATATATATATATATATATATATATATATATATATATATATATATATATATATATATATATATATGTATATATATATATTACTTGTAAACATATATAATTATAGTAAATCTATTTGTTTAAAATATATAATATATTTATGTAGTAGAGCTTGTTATTAAAAACTGTTTATATATATAAAGAGAGTATATTGAATATAAATGATTTCGAGCTTAATTTGTCAAAGTTTGTATTACTCGGTTGACATTTCGTTAGTGTGCATATAGATTTAACATGAGTTTATGAAGGATTAAAATAAAAGTTGAACTGTAAATCGATTACTAAGATTTTAGATTTGTTAAAAATATTTTTACCTTTTTAAGTTTAAAAATTTGTACTCCGTACTTATAAATCGGAACAGAAAATAAATAATTTTCGAACCTTTTTTGATCAGGTTTCAAACAGGTAATGAGTGAAATAATTAATTATATTTAATCTAAAAGTTTGGGATTTTTAGGAACACTTTTATACAACAACTGTTTAACAATGGTCACGATATACCCATCCGTGATAGACTGTCGGCATAAGAAGTTAATATGATGGCTGCTATACTGTGTAATTCTTGAATCATTTGAAGTACTATTATTAATTTGTTATTATTATATTATATTATATACCCTCCTAATTCTATATATATATATATGTACCTACATGATAGATCATCACCACCACCTACAACATTTGCTCTGCTCATCATAGACCCCTTTCTAACCCCATGAACAGCCACCATCTTCAAAACCGTGCACCACACCATCACCACCATAGCACACCGGACCACCACCTCACAACTCACCATCATGAACCACCACTTCCAACACTTTCTTTTCTCTCTTTAGTTTCATGCGAGAACCACCACCTCCATCCTTCTTCTTCACCATCTTCAACCACTTTCATCGCCACCATCAACAAACGTTACATATTTCTTCTTCTACTCTCTCTCTTCCCTCTCTCTCTTAATTTTCTTTGTGAACTCAAGATTACCAATCCAACACCATAAACCCCACCATCGAACTACACCCAACATGTTTCCTGTTTCTGTTCCAAAAACACCCAACCCACTACTACCACCTTGCTAATAGATCGTTTCTGTTCCCGATCAAAGATAAACACCACTTGCAACCGCCACTTTTTTTTTCTGTTTTCCGTTGAGACACAACTGGAGCAACACCTTAAAACTGCTGCTGCTCGATATTCTATTTCATGTTTCTGTCCAGTCATCCATCACCATAAACCACCGTATACCTGCTGCTGCTTTGCTGCTCGCTGCTACTGTTTCTTGTAGTGACCCGAACTTTTCCATGTTTATATATATTAAATGAAATTGTTATTTACATGATTAAGTGTTTCCAACATGTTAAGCAATCGAACTTATTAAGACTTGATTAATTGAAATAGGTTTCATATAGACAATTGACCACCCAAGTTGACCGTTGATTCACGAACGATTAACACTTGTAAAAACTATATGATGACATATATATGACTATATATATTGTTAACATGATATTATGATAATTAAGTATCTCATTAGGTATTTTAACAATGAGTTATATACATAAAATTGAGTTTATTGAATTAAGAAACTCGAAACGATATATATAACGATTATCGTTATAACAACGTCTTACTAAATACATATGAATCATATTAAGATATTGATAACTATGTTTAATCTTGATAAATTATAAGTAAACATGTCATTAAGTGTATTAACAATGAACTACATATGTAAAAACAAGACTACTAACTTAATGATTTCGAAACGAGACATATATGTAATGATTATCGTTGTAACAACATTTAACTGTATATATATCATACTAAGATATATTAATATATCATAATATCATGATAATGTAATAATTTAACATCTCTTTAGATATAATAAACAATGGGTTAACAACATTTAACAAGATCGTTAACCTATAGGTTTCAAAACAACATTTACATCTAACGACTAACGATGACTTAACGACTCAGTTAAAATGTATATACATGTAGTGTTTTAATATGTATTCATACACTTTTCAAAGACTTCAAGACACTTATCAAAATACTTCTACTTAACAAAAATGCTTACAATTACATCCTCATTCAGTTTCATCAACAATTCTACTCGTATGCACTCGTATTCGTACTCGTACAATACACAGCTTTTAGATGTATGTATTATTGGTATATACACTCCAATGATCAGCTCTTAGCAGCCCATGTAAGTCACCTAACACATGTGAGAACCATAATTTAGCAACTAGCATGAAATATCTCATAAAATTACAAAAATATTAGTAATCATTCATGACTTATTTACATGTAAACAAAATTACACATCCTTTTTATCTAATCCATATACCAACGAACAAAAACACCTACAAACACTTTCATTCTTCAATTTTCTTCATCTAATTGATCTCTCTCAAGTTCTATCTTCAAGTTCTAAGTGTTCTTCATAGATTCTATAAGTTCTAGTTTCATAAAATCAAGAATACTTCCAAGTTTGCTAGCTTACTTCCAATCTTGTAAAGTGATCATCCAACCTCAAGAAATCTTTCTTATTTATAGTAATATATCTTTCTAATAAAAGTTAATATTCATATTCAAACTTTGATTCAATTTCTATAACTATAACAATCTTATTTCGAGTGAAAATCTTACTTGAACTTGTTTTCGTGTCATGATTCTGCTTCAAGAACTTTTAAGCCATCCAAGGATCCTTTAAAGCTAGATCTATTTTTTCTCATTTTTAGTAGGTTCATCCACAAAACCTAAGGTAGTAATGATGTTCATAATATCATTCGATTCATATATATAAAACTACCTTATTCGAAGATTTAAACTTGAAATCACTAGAACATAGTTTAGTTAATTCTAAACTTGTTCGCAAACAAAAGTTAATCCTTCTAACTTGACTTTTAAAATCAACTAAACACATGTTCTATATCTATATGATATGCTAACTTAATGATTTAAAACCGGAAAACACGAAAAACACCGTAAAATCGGACATACGCCGTCGTAGTAACACCGCAGGCTGTTTTGGGTTTGATAATTAAAAACTATGATAAACTTGATTTAAAAGTTGTTCTTCTGGGAAAATGATTTTTCTTATGAACATGAAACTATATCAAAAAATCATGGTTAAACTCAAAGTGGAAGTATGTTTTCCAAAATGGTCATCAAGTCGTCGTTCTTTCGACTGAAATGACTACCTCTTACAAACACGACTTGTAACTTATATTTCTGACTATAAACCTATACTTTTTCTATTTAGATTCATAAAATAGAGTTCAATATGAAACCATAGCAATTTGATTCACTCAAGACGGATTTAAAACAAAGAAGTTATGGGTAAAACAAGATTGGATATTTTTTGATTGTTGTAGCTATGGGAAATATTGTAACAATTTTATAAAAATCATATCCTAGCTAAATTATATTGTATTATACATGTATTCTAATATATTATGTAATCTTGGGATACCATAGACACGTGTGCAAATGTTTTGACATATCATATCGACCCATGTATATATATTATTTGGAACGACCATAGACACTCTATATGCAGTAATGTTTGAGTTAGCTATACAGGGTTGAGGTTGATTCCAAAAATATATATACTTTGAGTTGTGATCTAGCCAAAAAGTGTATACAATGGGTCGTGGATTGATTCAAGATAATATATATATCAATTTATTTCGGTACATCTAACTATGGACAACTAGTTGTAGGTTACTAACGAGGACAGCTGACTTAGTAAACTTAAAACATCAAAATGTATTAAAAATGTTGTAAATATATTTTGAATATACTTTGATATATATATGTATATATTTGTTATAGGTTCGTGAATCGACCAGTGGCCAAGTCTTACTCCCGACGAAGTAAAAATCTGTGAAAGTGAGTTATAGTCCCACTTTTAAAATCTAATATTTTGGGATGAGAATACATGCAGTTTTATAAATGTTTTACGAAATAGACACAAGTAAATGAAACTACATTATATGGGTGAATGATCGAAGCCGAATATGCCCCTTTTGCTTGGTAACCTAAGAATTAGTAAACCGATCTACTAATTGACGCGAATCCTAAAGATAGATCTATTGGGCCTAACGAACCCATTCAAAGTACCGGATGCTTTAGTACTTCGATGTTGTTTTTATCATGTCCGAAGGATTTCTCGGAATGATAGGGGATATTCTTATATGCATCTTGTTAATGTCGGTTACCAGGTGTTCACCATATGAATGAATTTTATCTCTATGTATGGGTTGTATATTAAAATATGAAATCTTGTGGTCTATTATTTTGATTTGATAATATATAGGTTAAACCTATAACTCACCAACATTTTTGTTGACGTTTTAAGCATGTTTATTCTCAGGTGATTATTAAGAG
The DNA here is from genome assembly GCF_046630445.1 of Rutidosis leptorrhynchoides. NCBI lineage: Eukaryota > Viridiplantae > Streptophyta > Magnoliopsida > Asterales > Asteraceae > Rutidosis > Rutidosis leptorrhynchoides. Next base: position 268,661,301 of record NC_092335.1, read on the forward strand.
CTTCCGCTGTTGCATACTAAAATAAGGGCAAGATTTGGAGTCCATGCTTGTATGATATTATGTAAAAACTGCATTCAAGAAACTTATTTTTTTAATGTAATATATTCTTATTGTAAACCATTATGTAATGGTCGTGTGTAAACGGTATATTTTAGATTATCATTACTTGATAATCTACGTAATACTTTTTAAACCTTTATCGATAAAATAAAGGTTATGGTTGTTTTAAAAATGAATGCAGTCTTTGAAAAACGTCTCATATAGAGTTCAAATTCGCGCGACGAATTCAATTAATATGGAACGTTTATAATCAATATGAACGGGACATTTTATTTCTGTTTTGAACACTATCACCACCCAAACCATCGTCAACTGCTATTGTTGTTGTCCATCTGTTTTCCTGTTGCAACGAAGAATAATGATGATGATGATATGTGATTGTGTCGATGATTATGATGACATGTATGATGATTAGAGACGATGATAATTGTGATGATGATGGTACGATGTTATGAATGACGATGTACGATGATGATTGATGGTGATAACCTTAGATGATGAGGATGACGGAGTAACGATAATGAAGATGATATTGGTGATGATGAACGGAGAAGACCTTGAACAGAAAAGTTCCTTAACGATGATGAAGACTAACTCCTGCTTCTATATTTCTTTTCGTGATAATGATACATAATGATGTATGATATGATGATGAAGATGATTACGATAAGATGAAGATTATGATGATAATGATGATCTGATGATGATGATAATGAATGATGATGATGATGAGGACCTGCGTATTTTTTTTATTTTATTTATGTTTTCTGCCAATTGAATTTCGCATCACAGATTCAATAAAAGCCACGAATTTTTTTTTAAGGGACAAAGAATGATAATGTTTGCTGTTGGGCCAGAGTTGAAATTGGGCTTTTGCAAGTTAATTGGGGCCGTGACATTAAATGGGTTATTTTAAATTGGATTCGAGTTATAACATAAATGAATGGATGGAGGAATGGTTTAGAATGTTGCTGGTGAGCAGGAGGTCACGGGTTCGAGTCCTGTCTGGAGCACTCTTTTTAGATAAAGCTTTGAGGGTATACACAATTACTTTTATTATTATTATTACTATTATTGTTATTGTTATTGTTATTGTTATTATTATTATTATTATTATTATTATTATTATTATTATTATTATTATTATTATTATTATTATTATTATTATTATTATTATTATTATTATTATTTTTATTATTATTATTATTGTCATGATTGTCATGATTGTTAGTGTTATTATTATTGTTATTATTAATGTTATCAAGATTATTATTACTATTACTATTATTATTAAACAAAAGTATCATTTCTAACAATATCATTATTATTATTAATATTATTTTTTTAAAAGTTATTATTATTATTAGTAAATCATTAATATCAAAACTATCATTTTTGGAACAAATAAATATATTGTACATAAAACATACTTATTATATATAATACAATTATATTGATATTCCATATAACTATATATAAATCATATTAACATTACTTATATAAAAACTTACATACAACAAATTAAGTATTTTTAATATAATACTAAATATATAGATATTAATATAACTATATTAATGACTTTAAATACATATACAAAATAAATAAATATATACATATATCATATAATTTAAGATATAAAATAAAATATATGTTTTAAAAGGAATCTAGTATAAACCTTATATAACTACAAAATATAGAGAAATAATATATATATTAATAAATGAAATTATGATATTTCTATTATATGTTTTAATAGAAATACAAATGATATAGGTTCGTGAATCCGAGGTCAACCCTGCATTGCTCAATATAGTCATATGTATTTTTACTACAAAATACATTAGGTGAGTTCATTTGCTCCCTTTTACTCTTTACATTTTTGGGACTGAGAATACATGCACTGTTTTTACAACTGCTTTATTAAATGCTTTTGAAATATATTTTGAACTGTGAATACATGAAATGCTTTTATAAATGTTTGACGAGATAGACACAAGCAAAACATTCCTCGAATGAATTATGTGGACGTGATAATTGCCACCATTGAATTATGTGGACGTGATAATTGCCACAATTGATATGAACATTTTTCCCCTGATTATTATTGCTTGGTAACCTAAGAATTAGGGAACATCAATAATTTTGAGAATTAGTGCACGCTTAATTGACGAGAATCCTAAAGGTAGCTACCGGGTTTAACACCCCCACCCAGAATGTTCACTAGACGGTAGGGCTAGTGGGCGTGGTGTTTAGTACTTCGAAGTTTATATGATTATTTTACAGACGAGATGTTCTGTTTTGGGGATATTATTATGCGCATTATATGTTAAGGTCGGTTACCAAGCCAAGTTATGAAAGCAATGAAAAGTGAATGTTATATATCGAGAGAATGATTTTATACACAGGTTATGTGTATGTTATTTTTGTGCACGAGATATGTGTACGGTTACTAAGATTTATGAAAGATGATTTCGTATACGAGAAAGGTGTACTGTATTTAAAAGATATCGCATGTACATTACAGGTGGGTATAGGATTCGGGCCCATTTGTACCATGCAGCATTTAAATCTTGTGGTCTATCAAAATGATGAATTTTATTGTTTTATGATAAACTTATGAACTCACCAACCTTTTGGTTGACACTTTAAAGCATGTTTATTCTCAGGTATGAAAGAAATCTTCCGCTGTGTATTTGCTCATATTACATGGAGTCGTTCATCGTATATAGAGGTCAGAACCTCGCAATGGGACCAACTATTGAAGACTTCGTCCAGATGGATTAGGACGGGACACTACATCTCGGATATGGTAAACCATGTATTCTATTATGCTTAAGAAAGTTTAGACCTTTGTGGAATGTTAATACATCACCCAACCGAGTTGCTCAATTGGATGAGCCATCTGAACGTGTATGCCTGTAGTCAGGCTGCACGGGCGTCGGGGGTAAGGGGCGTTGTTGTCTATTCAGAATCTTCAAGCCTATCACTTTACCCAGTGACATGTCTTACAACAGGGGCATTTAGGACTAGTGTAATGAATACAAGGCCTCTGCCTATTCATGAGCCAGTATTCCATAATCTCGGTAGAATAACTGATGAAATCATAGTATGCACTTACTTTAACCAAATATGAATTAAAAATTTTATCGCATTTACTTTATCTGTCTTATAAATTAGAAAATCCGAAAATTAAGTAACCACTACTCCTTCATAGTTATCTTAGGCTTTAATATAGGTTCGATTCTACTGATATCTCAAAAATACGACTCTAGATCATACTTCCCTTACTCATACTAAGGAGTAGTACGATTTAGGCCCCGCTAAATATAAATTTAAAACAGTACCCCCCCTCTTGGTGGTTGATTCTGACGTATTGCGACCTAACGACACCGCACAAATAAAACCGTCCGTTTAGGCCATATCAAGAGGGAAGCTAGTTTTTGGCGCCGCTGTCAGGGAACTGGCATTAGACAATACTGCTCTCTATTAAACTTATTCACAAGCATTTAGTGGTGCCTAAGAAAGACAATTATACACGGACTTGGTTGTTGAATTTTCCGAACAGTCTCCAATTATATTGCGACCAAAAGGATCCTGCCTCTCCGTAGTCAGCTTGGCCACTTGGTTTGTTGAATAGTTCGTGTGGAGCTCTGTTATTGAGATACCAGGGAATCAGTAGCTAGGACCAAAAACATATTCAACCTTAGGATAGTTAGTTAAATTAGATTACTTTAAATTAGACTACCTTAGATTACCTTAGATTACTTTAGAAATCTAGTTTATCTGCTTAAAAAAAAAGGCATACCCAGTGTATGACCCAAACCCGATCTAGACCAGGGCCGTTGTTATTCGTACTTGATCCAGACGTAATAATCTCTAAAGCACGCAAGGAAGCACGAATCAGAAATCAAATGGCGTTACGCGTTACTTTAGCAGAAAATACAAAACCCTTGATTGAAGGTCGAGGAGGACCAATCAGATTTCCAGAGATTGAAGGACACTCGTTCGAGTTAAAACATCACATCATCCAGCTCATCTAAAATAGCTGTCAGTTTCATGGATTAACGAATGACGATCCTAATTCTCACCTTGATAAAATCATATCTCTTTCGAACTCCTACAAACAGCCAGGGATAGGACAAGATATAGTCCGGCTATACTTGTTTCCCTATTCTCTCACTCATCATGCTCAAACATGGTTCGAAGGACTGAAAAAAGATTCCATCACGTCATGGACGTAGATGGCTACTAAATTTCTAACCAAATATTTCCCTCCTTCTAAACAAACCAAACTAAAAAATGACATCATTAACTTCAAACAAAGTTATGATGAATCTCTTTACACTGCATGAGAGCGATTCAAAACCCTGCGGAAGAAATACCCTAATCACCAGCTAGAACGGTCAGCTTGTAGTGACCCGAACTTTTCCATGTTTATATATGTTAAATGAAATTGATATTTACATGATTAAGTGTTTCCAACATGTTAAGCAATCAAAATTGTTAAGACTTGATTAATTGAAATTGGTTTCATATAGACAATTGACCACTCAAGTTGACCGGTGATTCACGAACGTTAAAACTTGTAAAAACTATATGATGACATATATATGATTACATATATAGTTAACATGATATTATGATAAGTAAGTATCTCATTAGGTATTTTAACAATGAGTTATATACATAAAAATGTGACTATTGAATTTAAGAAACTCGAAAATGTTATATATAACGATTATCGTTATATCAACGTCTTACTAAGTACATATGAATCATATTAAGATATTGATTGTAAGACCCTAATCTTCATTGTACAGCAGAGTATATAGAGTACATAAAGTGTGGGAATAATTGTGCAGTTAAACAGAAGTCAGAGAGCAATCTGAGCTTAGTGCGCACTGCACACACCAAAGGGAGCGCGCCGCGCACTCCCTACTGTAGCCGGGTTTTTGCTGTTTTAATGAGATATTTTGAGGGCAATTGTGTAATTTCACTTTGGGGCCGAATTTAATATCCTAGATCAGTTTTGGGGAGCTCATTTACTACTCCCACAACAACCTCATCTTCTCCAATTAAACACTAAAGAGAGAGTGCAATCCTTGAGAGAGAAAGCTCCATTAAAGGGTGAAAGAGGTTGAATCGGGTCTTGGTGCAAGTTTTAAAGTCGTTCATCTAGTCGATAGCTACGTGATGATTGTGTTGGTAAGTTATAAAACCCAATTTCTTACTTCAATTGCTTTAAGGGTTAGGTTTTGGGCTAGTGATGAACCAAAGACCCATTTTGTTTGTATTTTGGGGATTTTGGGTGAATATGGGTTATGAAGGCTCATTGATGACTAACCTAGGGTTTGAATGTGTTAATTGTCCTTTTGAGTCTTAAATTTAGTTAGTTAGTGCTAGAACACTTTAATAATATGTAAATGGGTGTTATTGGGTATGGATGACCCAAATAGGTGTGTTGACCTTGAAATGGGTCAAATGAGTCTTTAATGACCTAAGTGGCCTAGCAATTATGAAAACGAGTTAGCCTTGTGACCTAAATGTGTTTTAAACCCATCTTGACGAATGATTAGGGTTTTGGTGGGTGTTGACCTAAATTAGGGTTAAGGGTGCAAATGGGTTGAAATTGCACCTTGGGTCAAAATGGCTTTGAATGGTGAAAGGGTTTGGTTGACCGACTTGAGTTTGCGTTTAATGAGGTGTATAATATGATAGGTACGTTACTTTGAGGTCTTGCAAGCTCGGGTATCTTTTCACAAGACTTTGAGGTGAGTGGAATAATTATATGCGTATGTATATAATGTATCTATTTGTTGTAGCGTGAAATGTGTAGTGTCGAGGTGCTAAGACACCATGTTTCACGTGAAGAGTGTAGCATCGAGGTGTTAAGATGCCACTCGGGTGTAGCATCGAGGTGTTAAGATGCCACCTAGGAGTGTAGTGTCGAGGTGTTAAGACACCACTCCGTAAATTAATGAGTGATGCACCGAGGCGTTAAGATGCCACTCGGGGTGATGTGCCGAGGTGTTAAGGTGCCACCCTAGGGGTTAGTGGTGCGAGGTGTTAAGTGCCCTAAGGGATGTTGTGAACACCGATGGCATTTTCACGAGCACCGTTCCCTTGTACTATTGGTTAACCATGGTTATTTGTGTTGTAAGCATATTATATTATTCGAGTTATATTCATATGCGGTTGTTATGCTAGCTTGTGGTATTGGAGATTTATAGCTTGCTATTGTGACGATAAGCTAAATGTGTATGCTAGCGTGTTTGCGGTTTGGTGTGTAAGTGTATGTAAGTAGGTATAATTATATATGTATTCGTATAATTATTGCATTCACTAAGCTTTGCTTACCCTCTCGTTGTTTATCTTTTTATAGGCTCCGGCGTCGACAAAGGTAAGGGCCTTCGATTGGATTAGAGATCCCGCTTGTTGTTTAGGGGACGCTTTTGGGATGTGATAGCTTTTGGAGTATGACCAAGATATGGGTAGTTTAACCCCAAACACCATGCTCATAGTGTCGTTTGGAATTTAAACTAGTGTGGTCGAAACTCGGACTTTCGTATGAAACTCGTAAAACGGCCGATGTGGGCCCCATTTTGTAAAACTCATTTTATGTTTGAATCGTATGAGTTTTTCATATTAGAACATGTTGTGAAAAGTGTTTCGTCTAAATATGTCGGGAAGTGGGAGATCTTTATTCGAAAAATTGAAAATTCGGACAGAACTGAAAATAGGCCTGTGCGCGCTGCGCACCCTGAGGTGGTGCGCGTGGCGCACTCCCATGTAAAAAAAAAATTTATTTTATGCGTGTTCGATTGTATATTGGGTTGGGTTGTTACAAGTGGTATCAGAGCATGGTCTAAGGGATTTAGGTGACTTGAGATAGGCGCTTAGACTTAGACTTTTTGTGTGTGCGTTATGCGGGACTTGTAGGACTTTGGGTCGGATCGGGATTGGTTTGTGCATAGGTTTATGTAAACTAATCATGCGCTATTTGTTATGTATGTTTAGCGGGCATCGAGCGAGATGGACGTTGTACTAGCAAGTTAATGCGACGTGCTCGCGTAACAATGATTAGCTACCATTGTTACGGGCGCAAATCGTGTCGAACAAGCAATGTACGACGATTGTTGAGCAAGATAGGGTAGTGTGGTGTATATGTATATACATACGTGTTATGTCCTTTTGTTTCGCCGCTTAACCTACTTCGTTTTATAGAATGAAGACGAGAAACAGACCCGATCATGATAGCGGAAGTACAAGTGAGGACGCCGAGTTTTCGGCCAAGGTTGAGGCCGTCTTTAAAAAGTTAAAAGCGGATTTTCTTACGGACATCCGAAAAGTCTTCCAAGATTCGGTCGATGGGCAAGTGATCGATGTGATAAATGAACGAATGAAGGCCACTATCGAAGAGGCCCTTGATGATAGGAACATTTATCCTCGCGGTGAAGGAGGTGAGGGAAGGCGGGACTTCCATTATAAGAATTTCAAGGACACTCAACCCCTGATGTTTAATGGGGTGCGATATCCTTTGAAGAGTACATGTTGGGTCTCCGATATCGAGGGAGCTTTCCGTAACGCGGAATGCCCTCCTGAGAAGAAAACAAGGTTTGGTTCAAGCATGTTGCGGGAGGAAGCTAAGTTGTGGTGGGACGATAAGATCAACTTATATGGCGAAGAACAATGTATGGGCTTGACTTGGGAAGAGTTCAAGAAAGAATTTTTCAAAGAATACCAAACTTCTTCTGACCTCGATAGAATCCGGGACGAGTTGCACCATTTGCAACAAGGTTCCATGGATTTGGTTACCCTCAAGTCCACATTCTTGGCAAAGACTCGTTTTTGCCCGGAATATGTTGGTGATGATCATAAGCTCATGAAGGATTTCTACCGTACTTTGAATGATGAGTATAAGGGGAAGATTAGTTGGGGTATGGCTAAGTCTTTTGATGAATTGTTCGAGTTGGCTCGGGGTTTTGAGCCGGAGGTTCCAAGAAAGAGTGATTTCATGTTTTCCAAAAGAAAGTTTGAAGGTTTTAGTTACTCTAACGCCTCAAGCAAGAAGAGTAAGAGCAAGAGGGGGGCCGAAAGTGTCAATAGTGCAAAGAAGGGCACTACCGGTGGGTTTTCTTATACGTGCTACAATTGTGGGCAACCGGGTCATATGGCTCGTGAGTGTCCGAAACCATCTTTCGGAAACAAAGTCACTTGTTTTAATTGCGGCAAAGAAGGGCATAAGAAGCCGGAGTGTCCCGACTTGTGAAACAACAATGTGAAGCGGTTAGAGAAGGCGGCAGGTACGGCTAGGGGTCGCAACTACTTGATGACTAATGATGAAGCCAAACAATCGAACGAAATTGTCTCAGGTACTTTCATGGTTAATTCTAATCCGGCGAGGATTCTTTTCGATAGCGGTGCAAATTTGTCGTTTGTGTCTCCTAAATTTGTGCCTAAACTTAATAGACCATTAGCTAAGTTAAGTCGTCCGATAGAAGTCGAAATAGCGGACGGCAAGACGGTGCTAGTGGTTGATGTGTGTGAAAATTGTGATGTTGTTTTTGGTGCCGAAACCTTTAAAATTGATCTTATTCCAATGACCTTGGGCGACTTTGATATTGTCGTTGGTATGGATTGGCTCGATCATTATAGAGCCGATATTGCATGCCATGATAAGTTTATTCGTGTGAAGACCCTAAGTGGGTGAGAGTTAATTATTCATGGTGATAATCGAAGGAGATCGGTGCCGATATGCACTTTTGCACGGGCACGTCGTTTTGTTGTTAGTGGTGGCATGGCTTTCCTTGCTCATGTTGTTGATACTCGTAATGAGCCACCACCTATTCGTGAAATTCCGGTTGTTAGTGAATTCGAAGGCGTTTTTCCGGACGAATTACCGAGTGTTCCGGCGGAAAGACAAGTTGAGTTTCGTATTGAGTTGGTTCCGGGAGCTACCCCCATTGCTAAAACTCCTTATCGTTTAGCACCAACGAAAATGCAAGAGTTGTTAAATCAAACCCAAGAGTTGCTCGAGAAGGGTTTTATTCGACCGAGTGCTTCGCCATGGGGCGCTCCGGTGTTATTTGTGAAGAAGAAAGATGGTAGTATGCGTATGTGCATTGATTACCGTGAGTTGAATAAAGTGACGATCAAGAATCGTTATCCATTACCTAGGATTGACGATTTATTTGATCAACTTCAAGGTGCAACGTATTTCTCTAAGATCGACCTACGGTCCGGCTATCACCAAATGCGGGTCCGTGAGGAAGACATTGAGAAAACGGCTTTTAGAACGCAGTATGGGCATTTTGAGTTTGTGGTGATGCCTTTTGGTCTTACGAATGCACCGGCGGCATTCATGGATCTTATGAACTGGGTGTGCCAACCTATGTTGGATAAGTCGGTGATCATGTTCATTGACGACATACTAGTCTACTCGAAAAGTATGAACGAACATAAACGTCAATTGCGTGAAGTATTGAAGACTTTACAAAAGGAGAAGTTGTATGCTAAGTTCTCCAAATGTGAATTTTGGCTAAGGGAAGTCCAATTCCTTGGTCATATTGTGAACAGAGATGGTATTCAAGTAGATCCAGGGAAGATCGAGACGGTGAAGAGTTGGGGACGACCGGCTACGCCTACGGAAATCCGAAGCTTCCTAGGATTGGCCGGTTATTATTGTCGGTTTATCCAAGACTTTTCCAAGATTGCTTCTCCATTAACGAAGTTGATGAGAAAGAATGCTAAGTTTAATTGGGAGAACGAACAAGAAATTGCTTTTCAATTGTTAAAAGAGAAGTTGTGTCAAGCTCCGGTGTTAGTATTACCGGAAGGTGTCGAAGATATGACGGTTTATTGTGATGCTTCGCTAAATGGGCTTGGGTGTGTTCTAATGCAAAGAGGTAAAGTCATCTCTTATGCCTCTCGACAATTAAAGGAACATGAAACAAGATATCCGACTCATGATCTTGAGTTGGCGGCGGTAGTGCATGCGTTGAAAATTTGGCGCCATTACTTGTATGGTGTCAAGTGTACGATTTATTCAGATCATAAGAGTTTGAAACATCTCTTTAATCAACGAGATTTGAATTATTGCCAATGTAGGTGGATGGATGTGGTGAAAGACTACGATTGTGAAATACTTTATCATCCGGGTAAGACGAATGTGGTCGCAGATGCGTTGAGTCGAAAGAGTCAACATCCGGCGATAAAAGTGGGGTCGTTACGTTTGATTATTTCCAACGATTTTCTTGAGAAGCTTGGCGAGATTCAAATAGAGGCTTACGTTCACAATAAGCATGTGGAACGAATCGTGGGCCAATCGGAGTTCATTACTACGGGCCTGCGTAGTTTGTTGTCTTTTCAAGGAAGGGTGTGGGTGCCTAAGATGGGTGATTACCGACGGGTGCTACTTGATGAAGCACATAAGTCAAAATATTCCATTCATCCAGGCGCGACAAAAATGTATCATGACTTGAAGAAAGATTATTGGTGGCCGGGAATGAAACGTGATGTTGTGAAGTATGTTGAGCAATGTGTCACGTGTTTACAAGTAAAAGCCGAACACCAAAAGCCGTATGGTAAGTTGCAACCATTAGAAATCCCGAAATGGAAATGGGAGCACATTACCATGGATTTCATTACAAAGTTACCTAAAACGGCGAGAACCCAATTCGATTCGATTTGGGTTATAGTTGACCGATTGACAAAAACCGCTTTGTTTCTTCCCATTAAAGAAGCGATATCGTCGGAGACCTTGGCTAAGTTGTTTATCAAGGAAGTGGTCTCGCGACATGGGGTTCCTATATCTATTATTTCGGATCTAGATACCCTTTTTACATCTCGGTTTTGGGAAAAGTTTCATGAAGATATGGGTACGCAATTGAAATTGAGCACGGCGTATCATCCTCAAACGGACGGTCAAACCGAACGTACGAATCAAACATTGGAGGACATGTTGCGGGTGTGTATTATTGATTTTGGTGGTGGTTGGGATGAGCACTTACCTTTGGTGGAATTCTCGTACAATAATAGTTATCATACTAGTATCGGGATGCCACCTTACGAGATGCTTTATGGGCGGAGGTGTCGAACTCCGATTTGTTGGGGTGAAATTCGCCAAAAGGAAATCGGGAGTACCGATTTGGTCTTAGAAACGAATAGCAAGATTGATATGGTTCGGGATCATTTGAAAAAGGCTCAAGATAGACAAAAGTCGTATGCCGACAAACGTAGGCGAATGATCGAATTTCAAGAAGGTGACATGGTGATGCTTAAGGTTTCGCCATGGAAAGGTGTTATTCGGTTTCAAAAACGGGGAAAGTTAGCTCCTCGGTTTATTGGGCCATTTAAGGTTTTAGCTCGTGTTGATGAAGTCGCGTATCGTTTGGAATTACCCGAAGAGATTACGGGGATTCATAATACATTTCATGTTTCCCATCTCCGTAAGTGTCTTGCGGATGATTCATCATGGGTGCCGTTAGACGAAATTGAGCTAAACAATAAGTTAGAGTATATTGAGGAGCCGATTGCCATACTCGATGAGAAGGTCAAAAGGTTGAGGCATAAAGAGGTTAGGACTTTTAAAGTTCAATGGCGTCTTAGTAAGGGTTCCGAGTTTACTTGGGAGCCCGAAGAATTCGTGTTGGTTTATCTTCCCTCTTGTCATGCGGCTTGGATCGCGAGGACGCGCTCCGATTCAAGTGGGGGGAGTTGTAAGACCCTAATCTTCATTGTACAGCAGAGTATATAGAGTACATAAAGTGTGGGAATGATTGTGCAGTTAAACAGAAGTCAGAGAGCAATCTAAGCTTAGTGCGCGCCGCGCACACCAAAGGGAGCGCGCCGCGCACTCCCTACTGTAGCCGGGTTTTTGCTGTTTTAATGAGATATTTTAAGGGCAATTGTGTAATTTCACTTTGGGGCCGAATTTAATATCCTAGATAAGTTTTGGGGAGCTCATTTACTACTCCCACAACAACCTCATCTTCTCCAATTAAACACTAGAGAGAGAGTGCAATCCTTGAGAGAGAAAGCTCCATTAAAGGGTGAAAGAGGTTGAATCGGGTCTTGGTCCAAGTTTTAAAGTCGTTCATCTAGTCGATAGCTACGTGGTGATTGTGTTGGTAAGTTATAAAACCCAATTTCTTACTTCAATTGCTTTAACGGTTAGGTTTTGGGCTAGTGATGAACCAAAGACCCATTTTGTTAGTATTTTGGGGATTTGGGTGAATATGGGTTATGAAGGCTCATTGATGACTAACCTAGGGTTTGAATGTGTTAATTTGACTTTTGAGTCTTAAATTTAGTTAGTTAGTGCTAGAACACTTTAATAATATGTAAATGGGTGTTATTGGGTATGGATGACCCAAATGGGTGTGTTGGACCTTGAAATGGGTCAAATGAGTCTTTAATGACCTAAGTGGCCTAGCAATTATGAAAAAGAGTTAGCCTTGTGACCTAAATGTGTTTTAAACCCATCTTGACGAATGATTAGGGTTTTGGTGGGTGTTGACCCAAATTAGGGTTAAGGGTGCAAATGGGTTGAAATTGAACCTTGGGTCAAAATGGCTTAGAATAGTGAAAGGGTTTGGTTGACCGACTTGAGTTTGCGTTTAATGAGGTGTATAATATGATAGGTACGTTACTTTGAGGTCTTGCAAGCTCGGGTATCTTTTCACAAGACTTTGAGGTGAGTGGAATAATTATATGCGTATGTATATAATGTATCTATTTGTTGTAGCATCAAATGTGTAGTGTCGAGGTGCTAAGACACCATGTTTCACGTGAAGAGTGTAGCATCGAGGTGTTAAGATGCCACTCGGGTGTAGCATCGAGGTGTTAAGATGCCACCTAGGAGTGTAGTGTCGAGGTGTTAAGACACCACTTCGTAAATTAATGAGTGATGCATCGAGGTGTTAAGATGCCACTCGGGGTGATGTGCCAAGGTGTTAAGGTGCCACCCTAGGGGTTAGTGGTGCGAGGTGTTAAGTGCCCTAACGGATGTTGTGAACACCGATGGCGTTTTCGCGAGCGCCGTTCCCTTGTACTATTGGTTAACCATGGTTATTTGTGTTGTAAGCATATTATATTATTCGAGTTATATTCATATGTGGTTGTTATGCTAGCTTGTGGTATTGGAGATTTATAGCTTGCTATTGTGACGATAAGCTAAATGTGTATGCTAGCGTGTTTGCGGTTTGGTGTGTAAGTGTATGCAAGTAGGTATAATTATATATGTATTCGTATAATTATTGCATTCACTAAGCTTTGCTTACCCTCTCGTTGTTTATCTTTTTATAGGCTCCGGCGTCGACAAAGGTAAGGGCCTTCGATTGGATTAGAGATCCCGCTTGTTGTTTAGGGGACGCTTTTGGGATGTGATAGCTTTTGGAGTATGACCAAGATATGGGTAGTTTAACCCCAAACACCATGCTCATAGTGTCGTTTGGAATTTAAACTAGTGTGGTCGAAACTCGGACTTTCGTATGAAACTCGTAAAATGGCTTATGTGGGCCCCATTTTGTAAAACTCATTTTATGTTTGAATCGTATGAGTTTTTCATATTAGAACATGTTGTGAAAAGCGTTTCGTCTAAATATGTTGGGAAGTGGGAGATCTTTATTCGAAAAATTGAAAATTCGGACAGAACTGAAAATAGGCCTGTGCGCGCCGCGAACCCTGAGGTGGTGCGCGTGGCGCACTCCCATGTAAAAAAAAATAAAAATTTATTTTATGCGTGTTCGATTGTATATTGGGTTGGGTTGTTACATTGATACACTTGGTTAATTATGTTAAATGATAAGTAAATATATCATTAAGTGTATTAACAATGAACTACATATGTAAAAATAAGACTATTAACTTAATGATTTCGAAACGAGACATATATGTAACGATTATCGTTGTAACGACATTTAACTGTATATATATCATACTAAGATATATTATATATCATAATATCATGATAATGTAACAATTTAACATCTCTTTAGATATAATAAACATTGGGTTAACAACATTTAACATGATCGTTAACTTAAAGGTTTCAAATCAACATTTACATGTAACGACTAACGATGACTTAACGACTCAGTTAAAATGTATATACATGTAGTGTTTTAATATGTATTCATACACTTTTGAAAGACTTCAATACACTTATCAAAATACTTCTACTTAACAAAAATGCTTACAATTACATCCTCGTTCAGTTTCATCAACAATTCTACTCGTATGCACCCGTATTCGTACTCGTACAATACATAGCTTTTAGACGTATGTACTATTGGTATATACACTCTATTGATCAGCTCTTAGCAGCCCATGTGAGTCACCTAACACATGTGGGAACCATCATTTGGCAACTAGCATGAAATATCTCATAAAATTACAAAAATACGAGTAATCATTCATGACTTATTTACATGAAAACAAAATTACACATCCTTTATATCTAATCCATATACCAACGACCAAAAAAACCTACAAACACTTTCATTCTTCAATTTTCTTCATTTAAGTGATCTCTCTCAAGTTCTATCTTCAAGATCTAAGTGTTCTTCATAAATTCTATAAGTTCTAGTTTCATAAAATCAAGAATACTTCCAAGTTTGCTAGTTTACTTCCAATCTTGTAAAGTGATCATCCAACCTCAAGAAATCTTTCTTATTTACAGTAAGATATCTTTATAATACAAGGTAATACTCATATTCAAACTTTGGTTCAATTTTTATAACTATAACAATCTTATTTCGAGTGATGATCTTACTTGAATTTGTTTTCGTGTCATGATTCTGCTTCAAGAACTTTCAAGCCATCCAAGGATCCTTTGAAGTTAGATCCATTTGTCTATTTTCCAGTAGGTTTATCCACAAAACTTGAGGTAGTAATGATATTCTTAACATCTTTCGATTCATACATATAAAGCTATCTTATTCGAAGGTTTAAACTTGAAATCACTAGAACATAGTTTAGTTAATTCTAAACTTGTTCGCAAACAAAAGTTAATCCTTCTAACTTGACTTTTAAAATCAACTAAACACATGTTCTATATCTATATGATATGCAAACTTAATGATTTAAAACCGGAAAACACGAAAAACACCGTAAAACCGGATATACGCCGTTGTAGTAACACCGCGGGCTGTTTTGGGTTAGTTAATTAAAAATTATGATAAATTTTGATTTAAAATTTGTTCTTATGGGAAAATGATTTTTCTTATGAACATGAAACTATATCCAAAAATCATGGTTAAACTCAAAGTGGAAGTATGTTTTCCAAAATGGTCATCTAGACGTCGTTCTTTCGACTGAAATGACTACCTTTACAAAAATGACTTGTAACCTGTAATTCTGACTATAAACTTATACTTTTTCTGTATAAATTCATAAACTTATGTTCAATATGAAACTATAGCAATTGGATTCACTCAAAACGGATTTAAAACGAAGAAGTTATGGGTAAAACAAGATTGGTTATTTTTGCTTGTTGTAGCTACGTGAAAATTGGTAACAAATCTATATTAATCATATCCTAGCTAACTTATATTGTATTATACATGTATTCTAATATATTATGTAATCTTGGGATACCATAGACACGTATGTAAATGTTTTGACATATCATATCGACCCATCTATATATATTATTTGGAACAACCATAGACACTCTATATGCAGTAATGTTGGAGTTAGCTATACAGGGTTGAGGTTGATTCCAAAAATATATATAGTTTGAGTTGTGATCTAGCCTGAGACGTGTATAGTTTGAGTAATGGATTGATTCAAGATAATATATATCGATTTATTTCTGTACATCTAATTATGGACAAGTAGTTGTAGGTTACTAACGAGGACAACTGACTTAATACACTCAAATCTTTAAAACATAATAAAGATGGTTGTAATTATATTTTGATCATACTTTAATATATATGTACATATGTACATATTTGTATAGGTTCGTGAATCGATCTGTGTCCAAGTCTTATTTCCGAGAAAGGAAATATCTGTGAAAGTGAGTTATAGTCCCACTTTTAAAATCTAATATTTTTAGGATGAGAATACATGCAGGTTTTATAAATGATTTACAAAATAGACACAAGTACGTGAAACTACATTCTATGGTTGAATTATCGAAATCGAATATGCCCATTTTTATTAAGTTTGATAATCTAAGAATTAGCGAACAGACACCCTAATTGACGCGAATCCTAAAGATAGATCTATTGGGCCTAACAAACCCCATCCAAAGTACCGAATGCTTTAGTACTTCGAAATTTATATCATATCCAAAGGGTGTCCCGGAATGATGAGGATATTCTTATATATGCATCTTGTTAATGTCGGTTACCAGGTGTTCACCATATGAATGATTTTTATCTCTATGTATGGGATGTGTATTGAAATATGAAATCTTGTGGTCTATTGTTACGATTTGATATATATAGGTTAAACCTATAACTCACCAACATTTTTGTTGACGTTTAAAGCATGTTTATTCTCAGGTGAATATTAAGAGCTTCCGCTGTTGCATACTAAAATAAGGACAAGATTTGGAGTCCATGTTTGTATGATATTGTGTAAAAACTGCATTCAAGAAACATATGTCGATGTAATATATTTCTATTGTAAACCATTATGTAATGGTCGTGTGTAAACAGTATATTTTAGATTATCATTATTTGATAATCTACGTAATGTTTTTAAAACCTTTATTGATAAAATAAAGGTTATGGTTGTTTTAAAAATGAATGCAGTCTTTGAAAAACGTCTCATATAGAGGTTAAAACCTCGCAACGAAATCAATTAATATGGAACATTTATGAACATGACATTTCACAGCTCAAATCTGTACCTTCCACAATGGTCTTACGGTAAATCATAGGACGACGATCAATGCAGCAGCTCAAGGAAATATGATGAACCAAACCGCAGACGAAGCATGGGAATTGCTCGAGAATATGACAATGAATCATCATGAATGAAACAGTGGTGAAACAACTTCATCATCTACCCCACTCTCTGCACTTAACAATCAAACGGAGGCCATCAAATCCCTCACGGATAAGATGAAATCTCTCGCTAAACAACTTGGAGAATTGAAGACGCAGCCACAACAGGTCAACCAAGCTCAGGCTTGTGTTAATTGTACCAACCCGCAACCTACTGAAGAATATCAAGTTGAGTACGAAAACCCTGACGGTTCAGTCTTTTACGTTCAATACCCAACGTCCACCAAATCCCGGATTCAATCAACAACCTACGGTTAATCAATTTCAACGAATCAACCAGCCTTTTCGCTATCGCTACCCACCTTATCCAGCCCAACAATCTCAATTGGCCTACGATCAACTACTTCCACTCACTAGTCCACCAGTCGAGGAAAATTCCCCTACCACCCAGATTACAAAAGCAACTAACCCCACTCTCGGAGCTGATGATCAGTTGACTCAGTTCATTTAAGGACAACAACAACTAAATCAGAGAACTGTAGCCAGACATGATCAGACGGAGATACTAATGAGAAATCAATTAGCTCTGCTCAAAAGCCTGGAGACGCAGCTCGAACAGTTATCACAACGCCTTAAAAACTGACCCCAGGGAAGGTTACCCAGTAATACTATCCAAAATCCCCACATAGAGGAAGCAAAGCAAATGGATTCCGTGATCCTAGAAGAAGAACCGCGGAGAAGCTCCACTAGGCTCAAGAACAAATCAACGTATACTCAGAAGTTGACCCCTGCAAGTCCAGTTCGTGTACCCTATCCTGGAAGGCTACAGGAAGAACCATCCAAGCTTGATTCCTTCAAACTTGATGGAAGATTCCTGGACACTATGTCCAAAGTCCCCAACCAGAAGAGATACATCCGAAGGCTTCTCTCTACAAAGGAGAGGATACAAGATTCTAACAAAATTCCCCTGAGTGAAGAATGCTCTGCATTATTCAGAAACTCTCTACCACCAAAGCTAGGAGATATGGGCCGATTCGTTTTCCCATGTTCAATCTACTAATCTGGAACCATTCATGCACTAGCAGATTTATGAGCAAGTATCAACCTAATCCCCTACTCTCTCCACAAGAGATTAGAGTTAGGAGACTTATCACCAACTAAAATGACAATCCAACTTGTCAATCACACAATTCGATATCCTAAGGGCATAATTGAGAACGTCTTGGTAAACGTCGACAAATTCTTGTATCCTACGGATTTCGTAGTAATGGATATTAAGGAAGACCTACACACACGAGTAGTGTTAGGAAGACCTTTCATGAATACGGCTAGGACTGTCATTGATGTGTACAATCAAACCTTGATCTTGCGATCACATGGGGAGAGCGTTACCCTCAAAATTGATCGACCAACCGATCTTTCTGGACAGGAAGAGATGTTTGCTAGTTCCATCAAACGGATCACTTCCGATGTTGAGTCTTCACCACCAGCCGATGATATCGAGATGGGTTTCGAGTCCACAATCTGTAGACGACCCAGAAATGGAAGAAGAGGATCCTAGTGAAGAAATAGAGGAAGAGGAGGAATCTGAAGAGGAAGAGGAAATGGAAGACGTGAAAGAAACTGCGATAATACCCTCTCTAAGCGTTAAGCATCACAAAGAATTAATGAGGCTTGAAACGGAAGATCACAGTTTAATCATTCATTTCAAGAAGAAGACTGACAAGGTTAAGGTTAAGGATATAGAAACTGACCCTGCATGTAAGATCCTATTTTTCTCAGGTGTTTGGGATACCGTCCAAATCTATGGGACGCTGTCCAATTGTAAAGGCCTGGAAGCCATCCAGAATCCTAGACGCCGTCAAGTTAAACTGGCAGGCCGACTGTGTTCTTTTAGATATTAGTGGGGTAGTTTGGTTTTTTCACTTGTTGGACGAATCTAAGGCCACAAGATCAGTTCTAGGAGCTTCATTCACTCCACTTTCAACTACCTCCTCCTTCCACTTCAATTCTAGAGGGAGAGAGTGATTCTTGTGTGAGAAAGCTCAAATCGAGGAAGAAGAAATTGATTTCAGGCCAAAGCGCGTGTGTTAAATTTGTTCATCTAATCACTAGCTTCATTGTGATTGTGGTGGTATGCTCTAATCTTGATTTCCTTATTTTAATTCGTTTAAGGGTTAGGGTTAGTGATGAACACAAAACCCATATTTGGTGATTTTAGGTGTTCTTGGGTAAGATTGGGTCATGAAGACCCAAGGATGACTAACCTAGGGTTTTGGAAATGTTAAATGGAATTATGAGTCATAATTGGTTATTAATTACTGGCACACCTAGTTTTTAAGCAAATGGGTGTTAATTGGGTTGGTGGATGACCCGAAATGGGTGTGTGACTTTAAGATGGTCAAATGGGTAACAATTGACCTAGTTGGGAAAGATGGGTATGAAATACCCTAATTGTGTATTGGTTAGTGTTGTGGACCTTAGTCACTAGCTTTTAGTGATATGTGATGGTCTTGACCTTAAATGGACGGTTGGTGAAAACGGGGCATTTAATGCATTTAAGCCATTAAATGCACATGAGTGAATGGTTGGTATTTAGTTCAACTAGTTTGTGTGTTGATTGAGTACTTATTGTAATAGGTGCGTTACGTTGAAGGTTGCGAGATTGGTTTATCATTCACCGACGGCGTTAAGGTGAGTGGCATAATTATGCATGTATGTATATAGTGTATTTATTTGTGTGCTATGGTATGAACCACGGAGCCGATAGTGCCATAGTATGTGCGAGTATGCTATGATGTGAACCACGGAGCCGTTAGCATTATGGTACGTGTGTTGTAGTGTGAACCACGGAGCCGGTAGCACTATTGCACGAATCGTTATAGTGTGAACCACGGAGCCGGTAGCACTATAAAAGAGTATGAATCGAGTTGTGATGTGAACCACGGAGCCGGTAGCATGAAAGTGTGAACCATGGAGCCGGTTGTACTATAAAATGAGGTGTGAACCACGGAGCCGGAAACACCAAAGTGTGAACCACGAAGCCGGTAGCACTATAAAAGGGTATGACTCAAATGCGTAGTGACGTGAACCACGGAGCCGGTAGCACCATGACGCATTTATGGTTAACCATATAGTTTGTGTATGTGTTGTAGTATAGAATATTATATTATTAAGGTGATTATGCTATTGATTATGCTAGTTGCGGTATTTGGAGGTTATTAGCATATACTCGGAGTTGGTATGCTAATTGTTATTAGTAATGATTACACGGTGTGTGTAAGTGTATGCAAGTAGGTATATTATATATGTATATGTATAATTATTGCATTCACTAAGCTTTAGCTTACCCTCTCATTGTATATCTTTTTATACGCTCCGGCGTGGACAAGGGTAAGGGCGTTCATTTGGATTAGTGATCCTGCTTTGTTTTGATAGGGGACGCTTATGGACATGTTTAGTTTTTGAAGTTTTGCCAATATGTGTGTAGTTTAACCCTAAAGACCATGCTCTAGGTGTTGTTTGGAATTTAAATTCTTATGGTCGAACTTGTATTTTTGTACGAAACTCGTAAAACGGCCAATGTGGGCCCGATGTTGTAAAACTTGGTTTTATGGTGGAAACTTCTTAGATTTAATTATGTTAACATGTTGTGAAAATGGTTTCGTTTAAAAGTGTCGGGAAGCGGGTTTTTCGCTCGAGTAAGTTGGACATCCAAGTCAGAATCTGGCAGTTCATTTGGACGTCGTACAGATCTTCTGGACCCCGTCCAAGCCTTCTTTGCTGGACGTCATCTAGATAACTGGACGCCGTCTAGATGTGTTGAATCAGAAAAGTGTTTTTTGGGCGTGTTTTTGAGATAACGAATACGGGTCGTTACAAGTGGTATCAGAGCATGGTCTAAGGGATTTAGGAGACTTGAGATAGGTGCCTAGACTTAAACTTTATTGTATTTGCTCGTTATACTGGACTTGTAGGAGACGGGTCGGACCGGGAATTGGTTAGTGCCTAGGTTTAGGTGAACTAACTATGCGCTAATTGTTTTGTGTTGTGTTTTACGATCATCAAGCGAGATAGACGTTGTACTAGCAAGTTAATGCGACGTGCTCGTGTAACAATGATTAGCTACCATTGTTACGGGTTCAAATCGTGTCAAACAAGTGATATACGACGATCACTGAGCAAGATGGGGCGGTGAGGTGTATATGTATATATTTGTGTCTTGTCCTCTCGTTTCATTGTTTAATCTATTTCCGTTTTATAGTATGAAGACAAGAAACGGACCCGAGAACCATGAAGGAGGTACGAGCGAGGACCTCGAGTTCACGTCCAAAGTTGAGGCCATCTTTAAACGTCAAAAAGCTAAGTTTCTCGAAGACGTTAAGAAGATGTTTCTAAATACGATTGACGAGCAACTAGTCAATGTGGTTAAGGAACAAGTTAAGCTTGTTCTACAAGAAGATAATGTGGGAAGACGAAACTTTTTCTACAAGAATTTCAAGGATTCTCAACCTCCCACCTTTGATAGTGAACGAGATCCAATTAAGAGTGCCCGTTGGATCTCCAATATGAAGGGGGCTTTTCGTACTTGTGAATGCCCTCTCGATAAAAAGACGAGGTATGGTTGTAGCATGTTAAGGGGCGATACTAAATTGTAGTGGGACGCGAAGATTCAACTTTATGGTGAAGAACAATGTATGGATTTCACTTGGGAAGAGTTCAAGGCAGAGTTTTTCAACGAGTACCGAACTTCGGCCGATCTTACTAGACTTAAGGACGAGTTGTGTGCCTTGAGGCTAGGGTCGATGGATTTGAACACTCTCAAATACGTTTTCTTGTCAAAGACCCAATTTTTCCCGGAGTTTGTCGGGAACGATAAAATTTTGAAGGAAGACTTCTATCGAATCTTGAATGACAACTATCAAGATAAGATTAATGTAAATGTGGTGAAAAGTTTTGATGAGTTGTTTTATATGGCTAAAGGTTTTGATTCGCTCACTTTGAGAAAGAGTGGCTTTACTTTTGGCAAGAGGAAGTTTGAAGCTACTAGTCATTCGAACAAGAAAAGTAAGGGGTGCGAGTGAGAGTGTTGGTAGTGTGAAGAAGGGTACGTCCGGGGTTTTGGACCCAAATGTTATAATTGTGGGCGACAAGGACACATGGCTCGCGATTGCACCAAGCCATCTTCTACAACCAAACTCACTTGTTATAATTGTGGTAAGGAAGGGCACCGAAGGCCGGAGTGTCCCGATTTGAACACCGAGCATGTTAAGAAGTTAGAGAAGGCCGCGGGTACGGCTAAGGGACGAAACTATTTGATGACCAATGATGAGGCCAAGCAATCCAACGAAGTTGTCTCAGGTACTTTCATGGTTAACTCTAATCCAGCAAAGATCCTATTTGATAGCGGTGCTAATTTGTCGTTTATTTCTCCAAGATTCGTGCCTAAACTAAATAAGCCGCTGGATAAGTTGAGTCATCCGGTAGAAGTTGAAATAGCGGATGGTAAGACGGTGCTAGGGGTTGATGTGTGTAATGATTGTGATATTGTGTTTGGTTCCGAAACGTTTAAAATTGATCTTATCCAGATGACCTTGGGTGAATTTGATATTGTCGTTGGTATGGATTGGCTCGATCGTTATAGAGCCGACATTGCATGCCATGAAAAGTCTATTCGTGTGAAGACCCCAAGTGGGGGAGAGTTAATTATTCATGGCGAGAGACGGAGAAGACTTGTGCCATTATGAACTTATGCACGGGCGCGTCGTTTTCTTGTTAGTGGTGGTATGGCTTTTCTTGCTCATGTAGTTGATACTCGTGAAGAGCCACCACCCATTCGTGAAATCCCGGTGGTTAGTGAATTTGAAGGCGTTTTTCCGGATGAATTGCCGGGTGTTCCGGCGGAAAGACAAGTTGAATTTCGCATTGAGCTGGTTCCGGAGGCTACTCCCATTGCTAAAACTCCTTATCGTTTAGCACCAACGAAAATGCAAGAATTGTTAAATCAAACCCAAGAATTACTTGAAAAGGGTTTTATTTAACCGAGTGCTTCACCATGCGGCGCTCCGGTTTTATTGGTGAAGAAGAAGGATGGTAGTATGTGAATGTGCATCGATTATCGGGAGTTGAATAAAGTGACGATAAAGAATCGTTATCTATCACACCCCCAGTTAGGGCCTGGGCGAAATGTGACTGAATATCAAATAAACCAACATATTATAATTACAAGAACAATACTAAATGATAAAAACATATTTTATTAAGGACGCGGCGAAAAATGAAATGTCGTTACAATGATGGAAATTACAATAAAGTAATTGTTTCAAATGCAAGAATAATAAATGCGATATCTCTTGATCCTAAGTCCAAGTAGTATCACATAAGTAGTAAATAAGTAAGCTTGATCAATCGGCACCTGAGACAAAACATGCTAAAGTGTCAACCAAAAAGGTTGAGTGAAGTTCATAGGTTTAACAAATATGTTTGACCTTTGTTTTAGACCACAAGATTTAGTTTATAAAGTTGATCTCGCAGGGATCAAAAAAGCTATGCCAATTCGTGATATTTAGACTAAACTTTCAAAGTTTGCCCCAATGACAAGTTGTGTCTATACTTGTCGGTTTAATTTCATTATTAAGTAATACAAAGACTTAGTCAAATGTATCCGGGACGTTACTCCCAATAGGCCTACCCCCAATAATTAAGAATGCATTTATCGAGCAATTAAAAATATCACTGTAGGGACTTAGTCGGACATAGCCGGGTATAACATAGTTTAACAGTTGGTACTTGTGTCTAAATTGCAAATAGTAAAAGAAGCATGTGTCTCACCCCAGTAAGTTAAATAAATTTGCTAGCAATAAAGAGTGAGGCTATGAATTTCACCTTAGTAAGTAGAGAAAGATTGTTATTCCTTAGAATAGAAGAGTTGAGTGAACGTGAGTAGAAAGTCAACCTAATGACATTTTAAGAGTAGTTAAATATTTTGCCCAAATTTTAAGTTTAAGTATGCAAGTGTTTAAATGTAGTTTGTTTTACTAAGTTTCCATTCTTAGTTATTTCCACTTTTAGTAAGATTCTACTTTTAGTCAGTTAGTGTTGAACACTAGTGAGTTGTCCTTAGCAAGTCTACCACTTATTAAGTGTGAAAGTAACTAAGTGTATGATTACTATAGTCGGGTTGATATTGTGGACCATACCCAAACATCTATACCACCGCCGAGTCACTAGAATGACCAATTAAAACCGGTTGGCCCAGGATTTCTTGACCAAAATCTAAGTTTGGCATTCGTAATCCACAAGCGTCCCATAGTGGTACTAAGGATCACCCTAGGCCTTAAGCAACGTCGATGTTCAAGTAATTTCACGCTATCGTGAATGACTATGGTAATAGTATAATATAAGTAGTAGTATATTATATGTGTTAGTAATAATATAAGTGTATAAGTGTTAGATAGTAGTATAAGTAGTATTAGGGTTTTAGTAGTAGTAATAATTAATGATTAAGGTTTAGTAATAAATAAATGATTAGGGGTTTAATTAATGTTTTAGGGTTTAGGTAGTATTAGGGTTTATTAATTAGGGTTAGGTTTAGTTAGGGTTTTAATATTTAATATATATATATATATATATATATATATATATATATATATATATATATATATATCGTGTATATGTATATATAAATAATATTTTTATTTTTATTTTTTATATATATTCGGCCATATACATATATATATTTTATATTTTTTTTACATATATGCATGGTGTATCTATTTATAGTATGTATATATCTTGTTACCTTTTTTAAACATTAACAAATCTTCTAACAATCTTCTAGGGTTTAAAGATCAAACAAAAATTCCTTTTTATTTATTTATAAAAACCGTATATGTATGTATGTATATATTTATATTTTTTTAAACTAGTAGATATATATGTAATGTGTATATACCTTCCAATTATAACCACCTTAACATAATCTTTATTAGGTTTTCGGTTTCTAAATATCAAACACTCTTATCCCCCCTTTTTTTCGGTCGACTTCACATATACATACATATTTAATTTTTTTTACATGTATATATATATATCTATGCGTTTACATGTATATAATGTATATGTGTTTATTTGTTTGAATTAACAAGATTGTAACATGAATATGCATTGAAAACATAGATCAAAGGTTATGTAAATAAGTTTAGGGTTTATGTTATACCTTGAAGATATGAAGATGATTAACAAAAGAAAAGAAGAAACACTTGAAGATAAAGATCAAAGCACTCCAAAAATCAAGAACACCTTGAAGATCACAAAGAACGAGCTTGAAGATCACTTGAAAACCTTGAAGATGGTGGTGATGATTTCGATGGTGGTGGTGGCCGTGAGCCTAGGAGAGGGAGAGAGAGAGATTTATCTTTGAGAGAGGATTAGGAGAATTGTTTTGGTGCATGGAAAGCTTTAGCCTAGGTCACTATTTATATACACACATGGAGCATTCTAGAATTAGGGTTTACTTGGAGGAAAAGTTAGGGTTAGGGTTTAGTGATGGGGTGGTCGAATTTGGGAGGGCAAAAGGGTAATTTTACCCTTTAAAAATTCGGGTAGGGCATATATGGGATGGTTTGGAACTTTTTCGTTTTAACCCTTGTACTTTAGATTAGCTTAAATGGTTCCTTAAGTTTCCAAGTTTAATTATTTAAGTGTACAAGGTTTAAGGTAATTTATTTTGTTCACGAAAGTTTATTAGCTCATTATTTTATCTTTTATTAACTTGTCGTTTATAACACAAAGTTAATTATTATGTTTTTTAATTCTTAACGCTTAACAATTATTGATTAAAGTTTAATCATTAAGTTTCGGGCATTTAATATTGGATAATTATAGAATGGAAAAATGAGGGTCGTTATAGTACCTCCCCGTTATTAGAAACTTCGTCCTGAAGTTTTAGGTAGACTCCTCATTTGCATCAGTAGTTGAGAAGAGATGGGGATATTTCCGTATCATGTGGTCTTTGCGTTCCCAGGTATATTCGGGGCCTCTATGCGAATTCCAACGGACTTTAACGATAGGTATGTTGCTTTTACGCGTTTGTTTGACCTCTCTCCATAATTTCTATAGGTTCTTCAACGAAGTGCATTTGCTCATCAATGCGGATATCATCCAAAGGAATAACAAGTGTGTCATCAGTAAGACACCTTTTAAGATTCGAGACATGAAACACATCATGTACTTGGCTGAGTTCAGTTGGTAGTTCTAATCGGTACGCCACGGGACCGACTCTTTGAGTGACTGTGAAAGGTCCAACATATCGTGGACTGAGTTTACTTCGTTTACCGAAATGGACAATGCCTTTCTAAGGGGATACTTTCAATATTACTTTATCTCCAACTTGGTATTCTATATCCTTTCGCTTCTTATCAGCATAGCTCTTTTGTCGGCTACGGGTAGTTTCTAATCGTTGCTTAATCTGGACGATCTTTTCGGTAGTCTCATGAATGATTTCAGGACCAGTTAAATGTCTGTCCTCGAGTTCATCCCAACACAAAGGGGATCTACATTTTTGGCCATATAAAGCTTCAAAAGGTGCAGCTTTAATGCTAGAGTGATAACTGTTGTTGTAAGAAAATTCAACCAAAGGCAAGTGTCTATTCCAACCTTTGCCGAAATCGATTGCACAAGCACGTAGCATATCTTCCATGGTTTGAATAGTTCATTCACTTTGACCATCAGTTTGCGGATGATAGGCTGTACTCATGTCGAGTAGAGTTCCGAGAGCAGATTGCAAAGTTTTTAAGAATCTAGAAACGAATCGACTGTCGCGATCAGAGATAATCGAGATAGGAACTCCATGAAGCGAGACAATTTCTTTAATGTAAAGCTGTGATAATTTCTCCATCTTGTCAGTTTCCTTGATCGGTATTAAATGTACAGATTTAGTAAGACGATCAACTATGACCCAAATAGTATCGTTACCGTTTGAAGTCTTAGGCAACTTAGTAACGAAATCCATAGTGATGCATTCCTACTTCCACTGTGGGATATCAGGTTGTGTCAACAGACCAGAAGGCTTTTGATGTTCAGCCTTGACTTTCAAATAAGTGAGACACTTACTAACATAAGTAGCAACGTCGGCTTTCATGTTAGGCCACCAGTAGAACTGCTTCACATCGTGATACATCTTACTGGAACTGGGATGAATAGAGTACCTAGTCTTATGTGCTTCATCCAAGACTACTTCACGGAGATTACCAAAGCGAGGAACCCAAATTCTGTTTCCAAAGTACCATGTACCATTAGCTTTCACTTGGAGTTGGTTCTCGAAACCGATAGGTCCTTCACCTTCGATAAGTGTTGGTTTAATAGCTTCCAATTGAGCTTCACAGATTCGTGATATGAGATTCGACTTGATTTTCAGGTTTAAAGCACGAACTCATTTAAAATCGTCATTTTGACTAAGGGCATCGGCAACCACATTCGCCTTGCCAGGATGATATTCCATCTTACAGTCATAATCGTTCAATAACTCGAGCCATCGGCTTTGCCTCATATTCAGCTGTTTCAGATCAAAGATGTGTCAAAGACTTTTATGGTCAGTGTACACCGTAAAGTGGGTACCATATAGGTAATGTCTCCATATCTTTAATGCAAATACCACGGCACCTAACTCAAGGTCGTGTGTGGTATAGTTCTCCTCGTGTTTCTTCAACTGTCTAGATGCATAGGCAATAACCTTTTCACGTTGCATTAAAACACAACTAAAGCCTTGCTTTGAGGCATCGCAGTAAACAACAAAGTCGTCAGAACCTTCAGGTAAAGATAGAATCGGAGCTGTGATCAATTTATCCTTTAGAATCTTGAAAGCAGATTCCTGTTCTTCGAACCACTCAAACTTCTTCTCTTTGTGAGTTAGCTTTGTAAGAGGTTTAGCAAGAAGAGAAAAATCTTTTATGAATCTTCAATAATAACCGGCAAGTCCCAAAAATTGACGAATATGCTTCGCAGTCTTTGGTATCTCCTAGTTCTGAATAGTGGTAATCTTAGTTGGATCAACATGTATTCTATTACTATCAACAACATGTCCAAGAAATTGTACGGTTTTGAGCCAAACTCGCACTTTGAAAATTTAGCGTAGAGTTTTTCCTTCCGTAAGAGTTCAAGAATCATGCGCAAATGCTGCTCATGTTCTTTCTCACTCTTGGAGTAGATTAAGATGTCATCGATGAAGACAATGACAAATTTGTCAAGATACGACTTGCAGACGAGATTCATAAGATCCATGAACATGGCAGGAGCGTTAGTTAAGCCAAAAGGCATAACACAAAATTCATAGTGCCCATAACGAGTGCGAAAAGCAGTCTTAGGAATGTCGGATTCCTTGACTTTGAGTTGGTGATAACCGAACCTCAAATTAATCTTTGAATAAACACTCGACCCTTGAAGTTGGTCAAATAGACCATCAATACGTGGCAATAGATAACAATTCTTGATAGTAAGCTTGTTGAGTTCGCGGTAATCAATACACATCCTCAACGTACCGTCCTTCTTCTTAACGAATAAAATAGGAGCTCCCCATGGGGACGAGCTTGGACGAATGAAACCTTTATCCAATAGTTCTTGGAGTTGGTTGGAAAGTTCCTTCATTTCGAAAGGTGCTAATCGGTATGGTGCTTTAGCAATAGGAGCAGCACCGGGAGCTAAATCAATTTGGAATTCAACTTGTCGAGGAGGTGGAAGACCAGGAAGATCTTCAGGAAACACATCTGGAAAGTCTTTACCCACTGGTATGTCTTTAATACACTTCTCTTTCGATTCAATCATCTTAACGTGGGCTAGAATAGCTGGATAACCTTTCATAAGGTATTTACGGGTTTTAATA
Source organism: Rutidosis leptorrhynchoides (assembly GCF_046630445.1). NCBI lineage: Eukaryota > Viridiplantae > Streptophyta > Magnoliopsida > Asterales > Asteraceae > Rutidosis > Rutidosis leptorrhynchoides. The sequence goes on from NC_092335.1 coordinate 268,690,197, forward strand.
CAGGAGATAATGTTGAGATTAGAAGCACTCTTGTCACCTTGAATGACTAGAGTCTCTCCATTTCCCAACGGAATGTTAACGATTTTATCAAAACACAAGATTGTAGCATGTAATGGACGTAACCAATCCATTCCAACTACGAAATCAAAAATTCCGAGCTCGACCGGTAAAAGGTCTATCTTGAATTCTTTATTGGCTAAGATTAGGTTGCAGTTGCTATAGATTTTATCGACTTTCATGATCTTTCCATTGGCTACTTCTACTAATCGTTTAGTTTCTAAGGGTTGAGGCCTTTCAGTAAATAGGGTACAAAATTCACTAGACACGTAACTTCTGTCGGCACCCGTATCGAATAAAATAGTTGCGTAACAATTATTGACAAGATACGTACCCGTGATTTCCTCATCTTCATCTCGAGCTTCAGCAGCAATAATAACAAATGCATGCCCCTTTGCAGCAGTAGTATTGGCTCCATTAGCGGGATTATATTTCTTCTTAGGACAATTTGGACTAATGTGTCCCTTTTCTCCACAAGTGTAACAAGTAGGAGGAGCTTTAGCAGGAATAATAGCTTTATCCTTTGGAGGAGTTTTACACGTCTTAGCAACGTGTCCCACTTTCTTACATAATGAACAAATGGCAGTGCACCGCCCCGGGTGATTCTTTTCACAACGAATACAAAAATAATAGGTACCCTTATAATTCGTCCTTGTACTATCCGCAGGTTTCTTACTAATATTCTGAATCGAACCTTGAGATGGCTCAAACTTCCTTTTACCTTCATTACCCTTAGTATCAACCTGCTTATTAGCTGACGCTCTTCTTCTCTTGGCCAACATCAGATTTTGTGCCATGAGAATCACAACATCAAGAGTAACCTTCTCGGCAGCAATAACATTCTCCTGAACATCCTCGGGGAGACCTTCAATATATCTTTCAATCCTTCTAGCTTCAGTAGGAAACATCTCGGGACACAAAGTAGAAAGCTCAAGAAAATGATTGGTATAGCTTTCAATGTCAGTACACTTCACCTTGAGTTCCCAGAACTCGGCTTCAAGTTTTTGAACTTGACTCCTAGGATAGAATTTATTAACCATCATGCTTTTGAGTTCATCCCATAGGATTGCATTAGCATTATCAATCCCCACCGACTTAGCATGAGCAGTCCACCAAGTCAAAGCATTGCCAGCTAATGAGCCAGTGGCATATTTGACTCGATCGTTGTCCCCGCAGTTGCAAATATGGAAAATAGACTCTAGCTTCTCGAACCATCGAACTAGTTCAACAGCTTCTTCATTTCCCTTGAAAGCGGGAGGATGGCAGTTTGTAAAGTCCTTGTAAGAACAAGGTTTCGGTTGGGTGTTAGCATGATTAGCTTGAGTGTTGCCTTGGGCGGCAGCAAGCAACTGTTGGAATTGCTCAGTGGTCAACACAATGTTGTTAACGGTAGGTGCAGTTGGACGAACCATGATGTCACTACATAGAAGTGAACATAAGTTTAGTAAGTTGACAAGTTATAAGTTTGAGCAATTATAAGTATGAATAAAATAAAGCATTGATATCACATGATATTAATAGAACACTTTATATTATTAGAACGAGACAATAAATAAGCCTTTTTAATACACGATTCGGAAATAGAAGTAGTTTAAGGCATAGCCTTTACATAGATAAGAAATTGGAAAAATAAACTAGGAAATATTAAGATTGAAGTAATCTTCATATTTCTTCTTCTCGTCCTCAACCTTCTTCATAAATTCCTCAACTTTCTCGTGCCTCGCCTTTTGCTTCTCATATAGATACTCGAGATTATCATAGAGGTTAGTAACACGGCTGTTGACTGCGTTGTTATCGTACCCCTTTAGATCAAGCTGCTTGTTGACTCGATTTCTTTCCATATCCATCCAGAAATCAACATTCTCCTTGAGATGAGCAAGTGATTGCTTTCCCCATCGAGTGTTACGTTCTTCCTCATACTTCACCAACTTTATCTCTTTCTTTAACTCTGCATTTTCCTCCAAAAGTTTCTTGATCACTAAGTCTTTTTCATCCATTCGAGCCTCGACCCTTGTAATATGGCGAAGTAAACCATCGAAGTTCTTCTCGGTAGTTGTTCGCAGATTCAGGATTTCACACATGGCGTTATGGTTATCGTAAGAAGGAGATCGGGCTCTTTTATTAGACGGACCATCTTCTTTAAAATCAGTAGGGCGTTTCCCCTTGTCTTCAATTCTTGAGGTTGGGTAGTAGTCGGGAGACTTAGATAAAGTATTCGGACTATAGTTTGGTGAGGGAGGACCACCAAGACCATAAGGTGGACTTTGGACTTGTCTTTTAGTAGAAGAGTATTTAGTACCTACTTCGATGGTAGGTTTAAAGTGAGCCATTTCTTTAGATGATTTGAAGAGAGTCATTTTGTTTGGTTGATTAACGCTTGAGCTTGACATCCTAACATTAGTAAAGAGACTTTGATTAGCATTTTAAGCCAAGATTATCAAAGAAAAGTTGTTAAGATTATAAGGCATTCCTAAGTGCTTTAAGTCTAAGGCAGGAAAGGTTATAGTTTCCTAGATTGCTAAGGAACCCTAGCTAGCAAGTAAGGCACACATAAAGATGCAATCCTGGTTCTCTATAACAGCCTGGTTATGCTCTGATACAAATCTATCACACCCTTAGTAAAGGCCTGGGCGAAATGTGACTTAATATCAAATAAACCAACATATTATAATTACGAGAACAATAGTAAATTATAAAAACAGATTTTATTGAGTACGCAGCGGAAAATGAAATGTCGTTACAATGATGGAAATTACAATAAAGTAATTATTTCAAATGCAAGAATAATAAATGCGATATCTCTTGATCCTAAGTCCAAGTAGCATCACATAAGTAGTAAATAAGTAAGCTTGATCAATCGGCACCTGAGATAAAACATGCTAAAGTGTCAACCAAAAAGGTTGAGTGAAGTTCATAGGTTTAACAAATATGTTTGACCTTTGTCTTAGACCACAAGATTTAGTTTATAAAGTTGATCTCGCAGGGATCAAAAAAGTTATGCCAATTCGTGATATTTAGACTAAACGTTCAAAGTTTGCCCCAATGACAAGTTGTGTCTATACTTTTCGGTTTAATTTCATTATTAAGTAATACAAAGACTTAGTCAAATGTATCGGGGATGTTACTCCCGATAGGCCTACCTCCAATAATTAAGAATGCATTTATCGAGCAATTAAAAATATCACTGTAGGGACTTAGTCGGACATAGCCGGGTATAGCATAGTTTAACAGTTGGTACTTGTGTCTAAATTGTAAATATTAAAAGTAGCATGTGTCTCACCCCCGTAAGTTAAATAAATTTTCTAGCAATAAAGAGTGGGGCTATGAATTTCACCTTAGTAAGTAGAGAGAGATTGTTATTCCTCAGAATAGAAGAGTTGGATGAACGTGAGTAGAAAGTCAATCTAATGACATTTTAAGAGTAGTTAAATGTTTTGCCTAAATTTTAAGTTTAAGTATGCAAGTGTTTAAATGTAGTTTGTTTTACTAAGTTTCCATTCTTAGTATATTTCCACTTTTAGTAAGTTTCTACTTTTAGTAAGTTAGTGTTAAACACTAGTGAGTTGTCCTTAGCAAGTTTACCACTTATTAAGTGTGAAAGTAACTAAGTGTATGATTACTATAGTCGGGTTGATATTGTGGACCATACCCAAACATCTATGCCACCGCCGAGTCACTAGAATGACCAATTGTTACCAGTTGACCCAGGATTTCTTGACCAAAATCTAAGTTTGGCATTCGTAATCCACAAGTGTCCCATAGTGGTACCAAGGATTACCCTAGGCCTTAAGCAACATCGATGTTCAAGTAATTTCACGCTATCGTGAATGACTATGGTAATCGTATAATATAAGTAGTAGTATATTATATGTGTTAGTAATAATATAAGTGTATAAGTGTTAGATAGTAGTATAATTAGTATTAGGGTTTTAGTAGTAGTAATAATTAATGATTAGGGTTTAGTAATAAATAAATGATTAGGGTTTTAATTAATGTTTTAGGGTTTAGGTAGTATTAGGGTTTATTAATTAGAGTTAGGTTTAGTTAGGGTTTTAATATTTAATATATATATATATATATATATATATATATATATATATATATATATATATATATATATATATATATATATATATATATATATATATATATATATATATATATATATATATATATATATATATATATATATATATATTTTTTACATATATGCATAGTGTATCTATTTATAGTATGTATATATCTTGTTACCTTTTTTAAATATTAACAAATTTTCTAACAATCTTCTAGGGTTTAAAGATCAAACAAAAATTCCTTTTTTTATATAAAAACCGTATATGTATGTATGTATATATTTATATATTTTTTTTAAACTAGTAGATATATATGTAATGTGCATATACCTTCCAATTATAACCACCTTAACACAATCTTTATTAGGTTTTAGGTTTTTAAAGATCAAACACTCTTGTCCCCCCTTTTTTTCGGTCGACTTCACATATACATACATATTTAATTCTTTTTACATGTATATATATATATATATATATATATATATATATATATATATATATATATATATATATATATATATATATATGCGTGTACATGTATATAATGTATATGTGAAGACCCGTCCTAATCCATCCGGACGAAGTCCATATCGATTATAAACGATTCACAACAGTTGATTACATCGCGAGGTACTTGACCTCTATATGATACATTTTACAAACATTGCATTCGTTTTTGAAAAGACAAACTTTCATTACATCGAAAGTTGACAGGCATGCATACCATTTCATAATATATCCAACTATAATTGACTTGATAATAATCTTGATGAACTCGACGACTCGAATGCAACGTCTTTTGAAATATGCCATGAATGACTCCATATAATATCTATAAAATGAGCAAATACACAGCGGAAGATTTCTTTCGTACCTGAGAATAAACATGCTTTAAAGTGTCAACCAAAAGGTTGGTGAGTTCATTAGTTTAACTTAAACAATCGTTTCCATCATTTTAATAGACCACAAGATTTTAGATTTCCATTTCTCATAAACATACGTCCCATGCATAGAGACAAAAATATCATTCATATGGATTGAACACCTGGTAACCGACATTAACAATATGCATATATAAGAATATCCCCATCATTCCGGGATCCTCCTTCGGACATGATATAAATTTCAAAGTACTAAAACATCCGGTACTTTGGATGGGGCTTATTGGGCCCGATAGATCTATCTTTAGGATTCGTGTCAATTAGGGTGTCTGTTCCCTAATTCTTAGATTACCAGACTTAATAAAAAGGGGCATATTCGACTTCGATAATCCAACCATAGAATGTAGTTTCACGTACTTGTGTCAATTTCGTAAAACAGTTATAAAAGTTGCGCATGTATTCTCAGCCCAAAAATATAAAGGGTAAAAAGGCAAATGAAACTCACGATACTGTATTTTGTAGTAAAAATACATATGACGTCATTGAACAATGCAGGGTTGGCCTCGGATTCACGAACCTATATCAATTGTGTATATATTAATACGTATAATGTAAGTTACAAAATTTCATTTATTAATATGTATTATTTATATATTATAGTTTTGTAGAATTTATTCTAACCTTTATTTTAAAACGTATACTTATATTATATTTTAAGCTATATTTTATATATATATCGATTTTATGTATATATATCTATAATGATTTACGTTTATATAAATAGTGACATTAATATATTTATATACATATATTTGTGGTTAGTATTGTATTTATGAAATTTTATTAGTTTGTTATATGAATTATTAATACAATCCTAGTATATACCATAAGTGTATATATATAGTGTACAAAAGATTTATTTGTTAAAATAATAATTTAGATAATAATAATTTACTAATAATAATAATAATTTTATTAATAATGATAATACTAATAGCAAAAAAATGAAAATGATAACTGTTAATGATACTAATAATAATAACTCTAAAATAATATTAATACTAATACCATACTTATGTTAATAATAAGGGTTCTAATATTTATAAAATGATAAATGATAATCATAATAATACTAGTAAATATTAATGATGATACTGATAAATATGATATTATTAATTGTAAATGTACTGATGATACTATTATTTATAAACCGGTACAAATTCTAATATTGATGATAATAATATATTTTTATTTCCTTCATAATAATAATAATGATAATCATAATCATAATCCTAATGATGATAAAATACTAAAATGATAAGTTTATTACTAATAATAATATTATTAATACCTATCATAATAATAATAGTAATGTCTATAATACTTTCAAATATGATAACAAGTATGATACTAATAATAACAATAACAATAACAATCAAAACAATCACAATAATAATAATAATACTAATAATAATTAATATATAATAACAATAATAAAATTAGAAAAGAAAACTACCTCACATGAAAAGAGTTTCAAAAAAAAAAAAGAAACTACCGTCCTCTGGACTCGATCTCGTGACCACATGCTCACACGCAAACACTCTCGACCATCCCACCAATTCTGATTCTCTGTACTAATATCGAATTTAAATTTTATATATAAACTATTTTTCTTCTATTCCTCTTCTTCTCCACAAGTCTCATGGATTCAACAAAACATCAATAACCCAAAAAAAAAAATAAAAAAAAAATCGGGGTTCCCTTTAAAGCTTCAAAACATTACAGAAAAAAAAATAATTTGGGTTCTAAAAAAAAAAAAATTACTAAAGGCCTACTGCAGCGTCGGTTCTTGGAACAAAACAAAAAAAATTGATTTCGTAATAGATAACATTATAGATAATGTTTATAACACGAAATAGTTTTCTAAACATGTATAAAAACTACTGGAATCGTCAATTTGATCAGAAACATATACACGAACGCGAATTTGTCTCAAGAACAATTGTTGACTTTTTTAAACTAAACTTTGACTTCAAAATTCAAGATCGATATAAAGATTTGAGAGTTGAGATTTTGCAGATAGATTCAAAGAAAGATTTCTAACCTTTCTGCATTTTTAGATTTTGAAACTTTATTCGAAATTGAATTAAGAGAAAAAAAAATTAGAGCGTGCAGAGAAGAAGAAAAAAAAATAATATCGCTGTGCTCTTTAATCCCATTGGATTTCCTTTTTATTTGATTTGCAATTATACATAATCATGTTGTAATAATAGAGATCGGTTGATAAAAAATGGAGAAAATGTCAACACAGGTTCACGAGTTGGGAGCAGGAAAGAAACAAAAAAAATAATAATAATAGAGATAAAGGATACAGAGGTCAAGCGTATAATATAGATCCCTACTGTTTTTTTTTAATTAATAATAATAATATATAATAACAATACTATTAATATCTAATAATATTAATAAAATTAATAATAATGATAAATATAATATTAATGATAATAATAATTGTAAAACTGATAATAATAATAATAATAATAATACCATACTAATTATGATAATATTAATATTTTATCGATAATAATAATATTAGTAATAATAATTTAATTTATACATCCAATTTCATCTTTATATGATATAAAGTGATATTATGAATACAAATATTGATATTTGACGATACAAATAACATTACTACAACAACTATATTTGTATTTAAATTTAATTTATTAATATCATCTATTATTATGTAATATTTAATAATTATGTAATATGTATTGTAACATATACTGAATATTATATATTTATGCATTTTAATATAAATATATTATAATATTTATTTACATACTAATTATATTATACTTATGTATGTAATTATGAAAAATATAAATGTTTTATATATGTAAGTATTATATATATTTATTAAAATAGTACATTATTTCATCATAGATATATTATAAATTTCTACATATACATAATATAATAATTATGTATAAAATCATATATATATAGTTATATTTATGTATATATGTATACTACCATATATATAAAATCATGTTTTAAATGTTGAGTAGATGATTAATTATGTATATTAAACAATTAACTACAAAGTATAACATTGTACATTTAATATTTTGATAACGTTGGTAAAATATGTTTGAATCATTTATATACAATATACTATATATATTCAAAATGAAAATCTTTAGTTATTAAATGTTATCTTTTATAATAACAAAATTACTTAATAGTTCATTAATACTAATATAATTAGTTTTATATATAATTATTTATATTTACATTCTTAGTTACAATTAAAGGTTCGTGAATCGTCGGAAATAGTTAAAGGTCAAATGTTATCATGAAATAGTTCAAACATAATGAGACTCGGTTTAATAGACTTTGCTTATCGAGTCGAATCATATAAGATTATGTTTAAATTTGGTCGGAAATTCCCGGGTCATCACAGTACCTACCCGTTAAAGAAATTTCGTCCCGAAATTTGAGTGAGGTCGTCATAGCTAACAATAAATATGTTTTCCTGACGAATATGAGTTGATAACTTGAGTTTTATCATCATTGAGTAATATGGATAAAAATAATTCGATTATTCGAAGAGTGCAAATGAAGCTATTCACAAAAGGATGAAATGAGAAACAAAGATTTGTTTTTAACTTTTGACGTAGTCAGGTTTGAATTTAGAAAATAAGGCGCGTCTTAACTTTTGACATTGCCTTGGTTGAATTCCGGAATTTAAGGGATTTAAAGAAAATCTTGAAGATCTATAAAATCTGATTCTTCGGGATTTATGGAAATTAAGATCTCTTTAATTAAATACGGTGATCTGCCCCGATTACTACGTCTGATATTTCCAGTATAAATTAAGCTCTTCCTTTCCATTATTCTCACCATTATTATACTTTCTTTCTTAGTTCATACATCCAAAAGATTCTGAAAATGATTAATCCAGTTCTGATTCTTGTCCTCATCCTTACTATCTTAACAATCATTCTCCTTTTCCAACTTCCACCAGAGGAATCTGCTTTCTTCTACTTCGCCCTCGGGATTATAATGTTTTTAATTCTCCCGTGTCTTTATGTTGCGATAAACATTGATATACACGGTTTGTAATTTATATGTTGTTATCGGACTTTATATTCTCCCTTATATTTCAAAGCTCTATGCTTTTGTTTTCTCATCCCGACTTCAAGTCAAGCGAATAATGGTCCAGAATTTATAGATATAGAGTTTCGAATGATTATAATGTTCTAAGCATGAAGGAACGTGATAGCACGATTTGATTTTCAAATTTATCAACATCACGGAAGATAGAACCATCAAGAATACATTTTCTTGATTTGTTACGGAGTTAAGTAGGATGAAAGAGTTATGTAACATGGCACATGATGACGTTATGATCTGTGAATCATCACGTTTCATTTAGAAACTCAGCATGACTTACTGTAATATAATCACGTTGATCAAGTGTCATTATATTATACTAACTCATGCATCAGTTCCCATCATTACTACAATAACATTCATATTTCAAGCTTGAAAATTTACAGAATATAGAAACTAACAGTTTCTATATGATGTAATACTGATAGCACGAAAAGATTAATGATTTCAGATAAGAATAGTTATAAAAATATCTCCAGAAATATGGAGGATATTTATAATGAAAGGTACGATAATATCTCAGAATATCTAAGATCAGAGGATGATAGAAACTATTGTCTGCAAGGGTTTAGAGTAAGGAGCAAGTTATTTACTATAGACTTTAGCAGACATTGAATTATTTGGATTCTTTGAAGTCAAACTTATTCTTTGTGATTTATCCACGGCTTTCTTCATAGTTTCGCATAATCTGCTTTTCGGTACTATATTTTCTATTGAATGTTTCCAATATATTGATACACAGGAAGCACGAAGAGGTATATAATTTCGGACGAGAATATTTATGAAAATATCCTCAGAAATATCAAAGATATTGATGATGATATTTTGGAATTTCTAAGTTCGACGGTTGATGGAGAAAGTTTTTCCGCAAGATTTTAACATGACTTCGGAGCAAGATATTCTCTAAAGATTTCAACGGATCCAGAATTACCTGAATCCTTTGAATATAGGATTTGGTCCTTGTATTTGTCCTTGGTCTCCTTCATGGGTAACTCAATCTGTTTTTCAATACCCAATTTTCTATCGAGCGTTCCTAACACTCCTTTCTTTATCATCAAACTTTTGTCCGTTTAGACCATCTACCATTTTTCTGTTTCCTCTGCATTTAATGCTATGATATCTGAATCATCGGTTATTAATCCGAGGTGGTTTCAGGAGAATTGTGTTTTTAGATGATTAAATGCTGATGGTAATATGATGGAATATGAAAGGTTACCTGGTAACAATAAAAGAGCACGCGTATATATAAACGTTATAATAAGGTTGTTTCGTACGAAAAGTCGAAGTTGACTTGTTGGAGCTGTGACAAAATTGGCTAATTTTGAAAAGGGATCACAAAGTTGTTTTTGTTAATAAATGCCAAAGGATCTGACGCGGCTACGTGTTGAACTTTTACTCAATTGCCGAGAGTTTCTCAGGTGCATAACTATATGCATAAATCTTTCCTTCCGTAGATGAAGTGCGGTTGATTCATCCTATCGATTGAGGTGTTTTCAAGAATCGTGAAAGGTTTGAACGCAGAATGTAATCGTGAAGATACAAATGAGGTTTAAGACGAAATCAAGTGGCAAACTTGAAGAATTGTTTAGTTTCATATGTTATATTCAATATTTTAATTCATTTTAATTGTCCAATGTTATTAGTCCACAGTCGATAGTCCACAGTTGACAGTGCAATCATTCATATATAGTTTAATATATAATATTTGAATTAATTAATACGTATCGTGACCCGTGTACATGTCCCAGACTCGATCACAACTCAAAGTATATATATTATTATAGAATCAACCTCAACCCTGTATAGAGAACTCGATCATTACTGCATATAGAGTGTCTATGGTGATTCCAAATAATATATATAGATGTGTCGATATGATATGTCAAAACCTTGTATACGTGTCCCGATATTTAAAGTGCATAAAATAAATAACAGAAATTAAATGACGATAAATAAAGTGCGTAAAGTAAATAACAGAAATTAAATGACAATAAATAAAATTGCGAGAATATAAATTGCGATAAAATAAATTGCGATAAATAAAATGTAATACGGAATTAACAGTTAGCTAGGAACAGTTAGCTAGGATTTTGTTAGCGTGGTTTCTTAATAAAATTTAATATTGTTAATTAGTCTATTTCTAATCAATTTTTATTGTGTCCATTATTTCTTCATTATGCCACTTGTTGGATTCTGATAGGTCAAAATTCAAATATGAAATTGAATTTGAATGAAAATAGTTATTCTTTGGTGAACGGATAAGTATCCCGGTGGTTGTAAATAGGATAGTGAATAACTGTTGAATCAGATTCGAAGAATATACAGTGTAACTTATTAATGTGAAATTTAAATATTCCTCGGGTATTACCTACCCGTTAAAATATTTTTATTATTAACAGTTTGTACAAAAGAATTTTTAATTACAATCTTTATGAAAACATATATACATATATATTTTCTTCAGATGTAATCATGAATTTAATGAGTTAACATGATATTAAACTCATTTAGTTTTCAGTTGGAACTAGAATAAATAATCTCTAAAACATTAGAGATTACATAATCACCATGTCGAACGAAGATAACTGATGTAGAATGTCATGTAGAATGATGATTATACTCGAGGTATAGATTGAGATGTTGAGGCATGTGATATTGAAATTTGGGTTGTTGGTGGTACTGTTGGTGCCGGTGATTTGGATGAAGCTGGTACGTTTTGCACCATATTTTCCAAGACTACAACTTATGCGCAAAGTTCGTTAACTTCTTCTATTACACCGGGATGATTGTCGGTTCGGACGAGCGGATGAATGAGGTTTAGAATCTGAGATAGTATATGATCGTGATGAGATACTTTGGAAATGAGAGAGAAAATGGTGTCTCGAACAGGTTCGCCGGTAAACGTTTTAGGTTCATTGTCAAGAGGTGAATTTGGTTAGTGGAAATGATCGCCTTCTTCGCGTTTCCATTGATTAAGTCGACTACGAACCCATCTCCAATTCATTCAGAATAGATGATGGCTAATTGATCGATTCATTCCGGTTACTCTGCTTTCGGAGCTCGAGTGGAAATCCATATCGAAATAGCTGTCGGAATAACTATCGAAATAGCTATCGAAATCTGATGGACTCGAACTGGTTGAGGGATTCATCTCGTACGATCAGATGAAGGATTTTCGATAAGAAATAGATTATAGGATGTAGATTAGTACCCTGCAATACATAATTTACATATGCATATATAATACTAAAATCCCATAAGCTACGGAGGAATCTACGGAAGCTGTCAGGCAAAGGTAACAATAACAGATACGCTAAGATATGAATTTCACTATACACTGTCTATGCAATAAAGGCAGTAAGACGTGTCTTAGACTTTAAGGATGATAAGCAAATAATTTTTCGACACTAAATGATAAGCAAAACTTTTGACATGCAAACACGGTCGAAGTCCAGACTCATTAATGCATTCTAACGACTATCAGTTAGACTCACTAATGCAAGACCTGGTTCGCCAAGACCACCGCTCTGATACCAACTGTGAAGACCCGTCCTAATCCATCCGGACGAAGTCCATATCGATTATAAACGATTCACAACAGTTGATTACATCGCGAGGTACTTGACCTCTATATGATACATTTTACAAACATTGCATTCGTTTTTGAAAAGACAAACTTTCATTACATCGAAAGTTGACAGGCATGCATACCATTTCATAATATATCCAACTATAATTGACTTGATAATAATCTTGATGAACTCGACGACTCGAATGCAACGTCTTTTGAAATATGCCATGAATGACTCCATATAATATCTATAAAATGAGCAAATACACAGCGGAAGATTTCTTTCGTACCTGAGAATAAACATGCTTTAAAGTGTCAACCAAAAGGTTGGTGAGTTCATTAGTTTAACTTAAACAATCGTTTCCATCATTTTAATAGACCACAAGATTTCAGATTTCCATTTCTCATAAACATACGTCCCATGCATAGAGACAAAAATATCATTCATATGGATTGAACACCTGGTAACCGACATTAACAATATGCATATATAAGAATATCCCCATCATTCCGGGATCCTCCTTCGGACATGATATAAATTTCGAAGTACTAAAACATCCGGTACTTTGGATGGGGCTTGTTGGGCCCGATAGATCTATCTTTAGGATTCGTGTCAATTAGGGTGTCTGTTCCCTAATTCTTAGATTACCAGACTTAATAAAAAGGGGCATATTCGACTTCGATAATCCAACCATAGAATGTAGTTTCACGTACTTGTGTCAATTTCGTAAAACAGTTATAAAAGTTGCGCATGTATTCTCAGCCCAAAAATATAAAGGGTAAAAAGGCAAATGAAACTCACGATACTGTATTTTGTAGTAAAAATACATATGACGTCATTGAACAATGCAGGGTTGGCCTCGGATTCACGAACCTATATCAATTGTGTATATATTAATACGTATAATGTAAGTTACAAAATTTCATTTATTAATATGTATTATTTATATATTATAGTTTTGTAGAATTTATTCTAACCTTTATTTTAAAACGTATACTTATATTATATTTTAAGTTATATTTTATATATATATCGATTTTATGTATATATATCTATAATGATTTACGTTTATATAAATAGTGACATTAATATATTTATATACATATATTTGTGGTTAGTATTGTATTTATGAAATTTTATTAGTTTGTTATGTGAATTATTAATACAATCCTAGTATATACCATAAGTGTATATATATAGTGTACAAAAGATTTATTTGTTAAAATAATAATTTAGATAATAATAATTTACTAATAATAATAATAATTTTATTAATAATGATAATACTAATAGCAAAAAAATGAAAATGATAACTGTTAATGATACTAATAATAATAACTCTAAAATAATATTAATACTAATACCATACTTATGTTAATAATAAGGGTTCTAATATTTATAAAATGATAAATGATAATCATAATAATACTAGTAAATATTAATGATGATACTGATAAATATGATATTATTAATTGTAAATGTACTGATGATACTATTATTTATAAACCGGTACAAATTCTAATATTGATGATAATAATATATTTTTATTTCCTTCATAATAATAATAATGATAATCATAATCATAATCCTAATGATGATAAAATACTAAAATGATAAGTTTATTACTAATAATAATATTATTAATACCTATCATAATAATAATAGTAATGTCTATAATACTTTCAAATATGATAACAAGTATGATACTAATAATAACAATAACAATAACAATCAAAACAATCACAATAATAATAATAATACTAATAATAATTAATATATAATAACAATAATAAAATTAGAAAAGAAAACTACCTCACATGAAAAGAGTTTCAAAAAAAAAAAAAAGAAACTACCGTCCTCTGGACTCGATCTCGTGACCACATGCTCACACGCAAACACTCTCGACCATCCCACCAATTCTGATTCTCTGTACTAATATCGAATTTAAATTTTATATATAAACTATTTTTCTTCTATTCCTCTTCTTCTCCACAAGTCTCATGGATTCAACAAAACATCAATAACCCAAAAAAAAAAAAAAAAAAAAAAAAATCGGGGTTCCCTTTAAAGCTTCAAAACATTACAGAAAAAAAAATAATTTGGGTTCTAAAAAAAAAAAAATTACTAAAGGCCTACTGCAGCGTCGGTTCTTGGAACAAAACAAAAAAAATTGATTTCGTAATAGATAACATTATAGATAATGTTTATAACACGAAATAGTTTTCTAAACATGTATAAAAACTACTGGAATCGTCAATTTGATCAGAAACATATACACGAACGCGAATTTGTCTCAAGAACAATTGTTGACTTTTTTAAATTAAACTTTGACTTCAAAATTCAAGATCGATATAAAGATTTGAGAGTTGAGATTTTGCAGATAGATTCAAAGAAAGATTTCTAACCTTTCTGCATTTTTAGATTTTGAAACTTTATTCAAAATTGAATTAAGAGAAAAAAAAATTGGAGCGTGCAGAGAAGAAGAAAAAAAAATAATATCGCTGTGCTCTTTAATCCCATTGGATTTCCTTTTTATTTGATTTGCAATTATACATAATCATGTTGTAATAATAGAGATCGGTTGATAAAAAATGGAGAAAATGTCAACATAGCTTCACGAGTTGGGAGCAGGAAAGAAACAAAAAAAATAATAATAATAGAGATAAAGGATACAGAGGTCAAGCGTATAATATAGATCCCTACTGTTTTTTTTTTAATTAATAATAATAATATATAATAACAATACTATTAATATCTAATAATATTAATAAAATTAATATTAATGATAAATATAATATTAATGATAATAATAATTGTAAAAATGTTAATAATAATAATAATAATAATACCATACTAATTATGATAATATTAATATTTTATCGATAATAATAATATTAGTAATAATAATCTAATTTATACATCCAATTTCATCTTTATATGATATAAAGTGATATTATGAATACAAATATTGATATTTGACGATACAAATAACATTACTACAACAACTATATTTGTATTTAAATTTAATTTATTAATATCATCTATTATTATGTAATATTTAATAATTATGTAATATGTATTGTAACATATACTGAATATTATATATTTATGCATTTTAATATAAATATATTATAATATTTATTTACATACTAATTATATTATACTTATGTATGTAATTATGAAAAATATAAATGTTTTATATATGTAAGTATTATATATATTTATTAAAATAGTACATTATTTCATCATAGATATATTATAAATTTCTACATATACATAATATAATAATTATGTATAAAATCATATATATATAGTTATATTTATGTATATATGTATACTACCATATATATAAAATCATGTTTTAAATGTTGAGTAGATGATTAATTATGTATATTAAACAATTAACTACAAAGTATAACATTGTACATTTAATATTTTGATAACGTTGGTAAAATATGTTTGAATCATTTATATACAATATACTATATATATTCAAAATGAAAATCTTTAGTTATTAAATGTTATCTTTTATAATAACAAAATTACTTAATAGTTCATTAATACTAATATAATTAGTTTTATATATAATTATTTATATTTACATTCTTAGTTACAATTAAAGGTTCGTGAATCGTCAGAAATAGTTAAAGGTCAAATGTTATCATGAAATAGTTCAAACATAATGAGACTCGGTTTAATAGACTTTGCTTATCGAGTCGAATCATATAAGATTATGTTTAAATTTGGTCGAAAATTCCCGGGTCATCACAGTATATGTGTTTATTTGTTTGAATTAACAAGATTGTAACATGAATATGCATTGAAGACATAGATCAAAGGTTATGTAAATAAGTTTAGGGTTTATGTTATACCTTGAAGATATGAATATAATTAACAAAAGAAAAGAAGAAACACTTGAAGATAAAGATCAAAGCACTCCAAAAATCAAGAACACCTTGAAGATCACAAAGAACGAGCTTGAAGATCACTTGAAAATCTTGAAGATGGTGGTGATGATTTCGATGGTGGTGGTGGCCATGAGCCTAGGAGAGGGAGAGAGAGAGATTTATCTTTGAGAGAGGATTAGGAGAATTGTTTTGGTGCATGGAAAGCTTTAGCCTAGGTCCCTATTTATACACACACATGGAGCATTCTAGAATTAGGGTTTACTTGGAGGAAAAGTTAGGGTTAGGGTTTAGTGATTGTCACGACCCCATTTCGATCCCGAAATGTGACGTGATAGGTGTCACAGTTATAGTTAACGATTTCTAAAGATGACAGCGGAAATGTTTTTATTTCAACACACAAGTACAAGTTTTGAGTTACATGTCGGGACTTAAAAGTAAAGTACAACACTTAAACATAGTGCATGATGATTTATTTTTAAAACGACGTCCCGACATCCTGACGACCTCCCAAAAGCTAACCTGAATGTATGCGGACTCCTGCTTAAGGACCTGAGAAAACATATGCTTAAAAACGTCAACAATAATGTTGGTGAGATCATAGGTTTAATGTATATAAATGTATGGACCATAAGATTTTCAAGTATAAACAGTTGTAAATATATTCTAAATAAACATGAGCTCCCGATATCGAACTTAACAATCAAGAACCCGAAATCATGTAGTCTCACTTAGCTAGAGCTACAAAGTTGAAGGTTATGCATCCGCTAGCCTGAAGACTATGTCGGATGTGAGGAGTCACCCTCAAATAGATCTATCCACATTATTCGCGTTTACCATAAACAAGTAATTAACGATATCAGAATCGGGGTTTAAGCTAATTCACAAACTCAACACAATAGAATATAGTTTTAAGCACTTATGTCTATAATGTAAAACATAAAAGAAGCATGTTTCTCATCCCAAAATAGTAAGTTTGCTAAAATCAAGTAAAATGGGACTATGATACTCACAGATGATGTTATGCGGTATAAAGCTTGGATTTGTGGTTTAAGTACTTTGATGTACTTCGAGCTCGGGACCTAAATACATAAGTTAAGGTCAGAGGTGTGTTATTACTAACATTAGTTATACTAATGATTTGATTTATGTTCAAATGTAACATAGTGTACTCGGCTTTTAAAAGACGGTTTCTCGGTTTACAAGTTAAGGTTTCTATGTGGACTGATTTTATAAGTAGTTTTAGAAGTTGATTTATTATTTAAAAAATAGTGATATAAGGTAATTATTATTTTATATGTGAAGGTATATGTGTTGGAGGTCTAAAAATATAAGATTTGTAATTTATATCATAAAAATGAATTTTATAGAATTAATTTACTACAAGTGGACTGTTTTGACTAGTTTAAAGTTTAATATCACTAAAAATAGTAAATTAATTTATTTAGACTTATCCTTTTGAAGCCTTACTCCAATATAGTTATATTTTAGTTCAAAAAATTCGTTTTGCTCAGAAAACATAAGTTGTGTACGTTTTCTTTATATTCTAAGTGGTGACAGTTTCAACAAGTTTAAAACCCATTATTTAAATGTACAAGACCATATCCTAATCATTTCTTAAGCTTTTTATATGATTCCAAAGCCTAACATGTTCTATTTTTTGTCTATTTTATAATGAAAATCTCCTAAGTTTTCATATCTAAACGTTGCTACCTCATTTTTGGTGATACATGTGTGTTGGACAGATTCTGTCCAAATCAGTACCCATAAAAAGTAAAAATACAAAAGAAATACTTAAACTACTTTATAAATCATGGGATTTTCATAGAAAGTCTAGGACTCATAAAAGTTTTAGAATCTAAAAAATTTCAGTAGCAAAAGTGAGTGTAATTATTATCTAAAAATTCCACCAAATGAAGACTGACTTGGTTCTTATGAAAGTTAAGGACTAACTAGTAATCTTAATACATTTTAGCTATATCCCTTTTCATTTTAAGTTTATTTTAGGTTGTTAAACATATGTAAAACATATTTTTAGTTACTTATGATCAAGATTAGAGTTATCCATGTAATCATCATTGAGTGTTTTTAACACTCTAGATTAAGCTTTTACACCCATTTCTCTTGAAAGTAACTTGGTAAGAAATAAAAGAAGTGTTCTTGGTAATTATACCTTGAGTAATGATGATGTATGAGTTGATGAAGATGAACAAAGAAGAAAGAAATGGCTGTAACTTAGAGAGGATTTAGTGAATGATTAATATTAGTAAGTGAGTTCAAGAGTTACCAATTTGATCTTATGGGAATGATGATTATGGCATGTAACGTGGAGAAGAAAAAGAGGTTAAATGACTAAGCACACTTACTAGCTAATCATGCATGGAAGTGACATGTGTATGTAATGTGACATAAGGAGAAGAAAAGAGAAGATGACTAATCAATCTTTACTTAGTTAATTATGCATGGAAATGACAAGTGTTTGTTATATTTGCATGTAATTAGTGCTAATTAAGTAATGTTAATTACATGTAGTCTTTTGGTTAATCTTAGATTAGTTTTAAGTTTAGATGTAAGTATATAATTAGGTGTTATAATCTTGAGTAAGACTTAGTTAATGACTAATGTTGTAGTATTTTACTAACTAGGTGGATTAAGGATGATTACTTAATCAATAATACTTGATCATGTTATATACTTAATTTCACAAGTATACAAGTGTGTAGTTTTTTTTTTTCAAGTCTTAAGATTTATGGTGGTAAACTAGGGTTTCTAGTAATTGTATATATGTATAACAATCCTCGATCAATCAAGACATAAATGTAAGACCAGGGTTATACAAACCCTAAAATAAATCAAGACGTATTTTATTAAATATACTAGTCAAGGAAAAAAAATTTAATTTTGAAAGGTTAGATTAAATAACCTAGTAGAAAAAGTTAGGGTTATGACAGTGATAGGGTGGTCGAATTTGGGAGGGCAAAAGGGTAATTTTACCCTTTAAAAACTCGGCTAGGGCATACATGGGATGGTTTAGAAGTTTTGCGTTTTAACCCTTGTACTTTAGATTAGCTTAAATGATTCCTTAAGTTTCCAAGTTTAATTATTTAAGTGTACAAGGTTTAAGGTTATTTATTTTGTTCACGAAAGTTTATTAGCTCATTATTTTATCTTTTATTAACTTGTCGTTTATTACACAAAGTTAATTATTATGTTTTATAATTCTTAACGCTTAACAATTATTGATTAAAGTTTAATCATTAAGTTTAACTATATTGTCGGGCATTTAATATTGAAAAAATATAGAATGGAAAAATGTCGTTATATTATCCATTGCCTCGGATTGAAGATTTGTTTGACCAACTTCAAGGTGCAACGTATTTCTCTAAGATTGACCTACGGTCCGACTATCACCAAATGCGGGTCCGTGAGGAAGATATTGAGAAAACGGCTTTTTGAACGCGTTACGGGCATTATGAGTTTATAGTTATGCCTTTCGGTCATACGAATGCACCAGCGGCATTCATGGATCTTATGAACCGAGTGTGCCAACCTATGTTGGACAAGTCGGTAATTGTGTTCATTGACGACATACTTGTCTATTCGAAGAGTATGAAAGAACATGAACATCATTTGCGTGGTGTGTTGAAGACGTTGCGGAAGGAGAAGTTGTATGCAAAGTTCTCCAAATGTGAATTTTGGCTAAGGGAAGTTCAATTCCTTGGCCATATTGTGAACAAAGATGGTATTCAAATAGATCCGAGAAAGATTGAGACGGTAAAGAGTTAGGGACGACCGACTACACCTATGAAAATCTGAAGTATTCTCGGATTGGCCGGTTATTATCGTCGGTTTATCCAAGATTTTTCTAAAATCGCTTCTCTATTAACAAAATTAACGAGAAAGAACGCGAGACTTAATTTGGAAAACGAGCAAGAAATTGCTTTCCAATTGTTAAAAGAGAAGTTATGTCAAGCTCCGGTGTTGGTGTTGCCGGAAGGGGTAGAAGACATGACTGTTTATTGTGATGCGTCTTTAATTGGGCTCGGGTGTGTTCTAATGCAAAGAGGTAAAGTCATCGCTTATGCCTTTCGACAATTAAAGGAGCACAAAACAAGATATCTGACTCATGCATTGAAAATTTGGCGCCATTACTTATATGGTGTCAAGTGTACAATTTATTCAGATCACAAGAGCTTAAAACATTTTTTTGATCAACGAGATTTGAATTATCGTCAACGTAGATGGATGGATGTGGTGAAAGACTATGACTGTGAAATACTTTATCATCCGGATAAGTTGAATGTGGTCGCGGATGCGTTAAATCGGAAGAGTCAACATCCGGCAATACGAGTAGGATCGTTACGCATGATTATTACTAACGATTTTCTTGTAAAGATCGGTGAGATTCAAATTGAAGCTTTTGTTAACAATAAGCACGAGGAACGAATCGTGGGACAAACAGAGTCTATTACCTTAGGCCCACATGGTTTGTTGTCCTTTCAAGGACAAGTGTGGGTGCCTAGAATGGGAGATTTCCGACGAGTACTACTTGATGAAGCACATAAGTCAAAGTATTCCATTCATCCGGGCGCGACGAAAATGTATCTTGATTTAAAGAAGGAGTATTGGTGGTCGGGCATGAAACGTGATGTTGTAAAGTATGTTGAACAATGCGTCACGTGTTTGTAAGTTAAAGCCGAACACCAAAAGCCGTACGGTATGTTAAAACTGTTAGAAATTCTGAAATAGAAATGGGAGCACATTACCATGGATTTCATCACAAAGTTACCAAAGACGGCGAGATCCCAATTTGACTCGATTTGGGTAATAGTTGATCGATTGACGAAAAGTGCCTTGTTTCTTCCCATTTGGGAAGCGATATCGTCGGAGACCTTGGCTAAGTTGTTTATCAAGGAGGTGATATCGAGGCACAAGGTTCCTATATCTATTATTTCGGATCGAGATACTCGTTTCACATCTCGGTTTTGGCAAAAGTTTCATGAAGATATGGGTACACAATTGAAATTGAGCACGGCGTACCATCCTCAAACGGATGGTCAAACCGAACGTACGAATCAAACATTGGAGGATATGTTACGGGCGTGTATTATTGATTTCGGCGGTAGTTGGGATGAGCACTTACCATTGGTGGAATTCTCGGACAATAATAGTTATCATACTAGTATCGGGATGCCACCTTATGAGATGCTTTATGGGCGTAGCTGTCGAACCCCGATTTGTTTGGGTGAAGTGGGTCAAAGAGAAATTGGGAGTACCGATTTGGTTTTAGAGACGAATAGCAAGATTGATATGATTCGGGCTCATTTGAAAAGGGCTCAAGATAGAAAAAAAGGCTTATGCCGACAAACGAAGGTAACCGATTGAGTTTCAAGAAGGTGACATGGTGATGCTTAAAGTTTCGCCGTGGAAAGGTGTCATTCGATTTTGAAAATGGAGAAAGTTAGATCCTCGGTTTATTGGGCCATTTAAAATTTTAGCTCATGTTGGTGAAGTTGCATATCGTTTGGAATTACTCGAAGAGCTTGCGGGGATCCATAATACATTTCATGTTTCCCATCTCCGTAAGTGTCTTGCGGATGATTCTTCATGGGTGCCATTAGACGAGATTGAGCTAAACAATAAGTTAGAGTATGTTGTGGAGCCGATTGCTATACTCGATGAGAAGGTCAAAATGTTGAGCAATAAAGAGGTGAGAAATTATAAAGTTCAATGGCGTCGTAGTATAGGTTCCGAGTTTACTTGGGAGCCCGAAGAGTTCGTGTTGGTTTATCTTCTCTCTTGTCATGCGGCTTGGATTGCGAGGACGCAATCCGGTTCAAGTGGGGGAGAGTTGTAAGATCTTGTTTTTCTCAGGTGTTTGGGACGCCATCCAAATCTATGGGATGCCGTCCAATTGTAAAGGCCTGGAAGCCGTCCAGAATCCTGGACGCCATCCAGTTGAACAGGCGGGCCAGCTGTGTTCTTTTAGATATTAATGGGGTAGTTTGGTCTTTTCACTTGTTGGACGAATCTAAGGCCACAAGATCAGTTCTAGGAGCCTCATTCACTCCACTTTCAACTACCTCCTCCTTCCACTTCAATTTTAGAGAGAGAGAGAGAGTGATTCTTGTGTGAGAAAGCTCAAATCGAGGAAGAAGAAGTTGATTTTGGGCCAAAGCGCGTGTGTTAAAGTTGTTCATCTAAACACTAGCTTCGTTTTGATTGTGGTGGTATGTTCTAGTTATTAATAAAATGGGTGTTAATTGGGTTGGTGGATGACCCGAAATGGGTGTGTGACTTTAAGATGGTCAAATGGGTAACAATTGACCTAGTTGGGAAAGATGTGTATGAAATACCCTAATTGTGTATTGGTTAGGGTTGTGGACCTTAGTCACTAGCTTTTAGTGATATGTGATGGTCTTAACCTTAAATGGACAGTTGGTGAAAATGGGGCATTTAATGCATTTAAGCCATTAAATGCACATGAGTGAATTGTTGGTGTTTAGTCCAACTAGTTTGTGTGTTGATTGAGTACTTATTGTAATAGGTGCGTTACGTTGAAGGTTGCGAGCTTGGTTTAACATTCACCGACGGCGTTAAGGTGAGTGGAATAATTATGCATGTATGTATATAGTGTATTTATTTGTGTGCTATGTTATGAACCACGGAGCTGGTAGTGCCATAGTATGTGCGAGTATGCTATGATGTGAACCACGGAGCCGGTAGCATCATGGTACGTGTGTTGTAGTGTGAACCACGGAGCCGGTAGCACTATAGCACGAGTCGTTAAAGTATGAACCACGGAGCCGGTAGCACTATAAAAGAGTATGACTCGAGTTGTGATGTGAACCACGAAGCCGGTAGCATCCAAGTGTGAACCATGGAGCCGGTAGCACTATAAAATGAGGTGTGAACCACGGAGCCGGTAGCACTATAAAAGGGTATGACTCAAATGCGTAGTGACGTGAACCACAGAGCCGGTAGCATCATAGCATTGTGTATGGTGTGAACCACGGAGCCGGTAGCACCATGACGCGTTTATGGTTAACCATATAGTTTGTGTATGTGTTGTAGTATAGCATATTATATTATTGCGGTGATTATGCTATTGATTATGCTAGTTGCGGTATTTGGAGGTTATTAGCTTATACTCGGAGTTGGTATGCTAATTGTTATTACTAGTGATTACACGGTGTGTGTAAGTGTATGCAAGTAGGTATATTATATATGTATATGTATAATTATTGCATTCAGTAAGCTTTAGCTTACCCTCTCGTTGTTTATCTTTTTATAAGCTCCGGCGTGGACAAGGGTAAGGGCGTTCATTTGGATTAGTGATCCCGCTTTGTTTTGATAGGGGAGCTTTTGGACATGTTTAGTTTTTGAAGTTTGGCCAATATGTGGGTAGTTTAACCCCAAAGACCATGCTCTAGGTGTCGTTTGGAATTTAAACTCTTATGGTCGAACTTGTATTTTTGTACGAAACTCGTAAAATGGCCGATGTGCGCTCGATGTTGTAAAACTTGGTTTTATGGTGGAAACTTCTTAGTTTTAATTATGTTAACATGTTGTGAAAATGGTTTCGTTTAAAAGTGTCGGGAAGCAGGTTTTCTGCTCAAGTAAGTTGGACATCCAAGTCAGAATCTGGCTGTTCATTTGGACATCGTCCAGATATTCTGGACGCCGTCCAAGCCTTCTTTGATGGACGCGGTCCAGATAACTGGACGCCGTCCAGATGTGTTGAATCAGAAAAGTTTTTTTTGGGCGTGTTTTGGAGATAACGAACGCGGGTCGTTACCCTGCAAGTGTCAAAGTGGAGAATAAGAATATTGAAAAAACCCGTTCATCAAACGCATCCTCAGAAGAACACTATACCGATGATGACGAGGAAGAGCAACATGAAGACATTCTGGATAATTCACACTCTCCAACCGAACCAGATCAAGGGGAACCGGACTCTTCTTCAGATCGGATTCTGGTCATATCTACACACGCAGACCTGATAACCTTCATCAATGATACCGATGAATTTGAATATATTCTCGAAGCCATCCGTAAATCAACAATTGATTTCACGCTATGCTTAACAGAACGAATTATGGCTATCCAAGAGGAATACAACCTCTACCTCCAAAGAGAAGACAATGATGTTGAAATCCTAGAAGAACGCATTCAAGACTTTATCAATACGCTTCACGATCATATCTACCAAGAAGAAAGGTAACGAGAGCATAATTTAGTGGTTCGCACTATTCTTGAGACAAGATTCTATCGAGATCAGAAGATCATTTTCTCTAAGGTTTACAATGCCTTAGCCGGATCTGCACTTCCGTTCTTAGAAAACCAACAAGCACTGCTGACTCTCATCTGGAAGCACATGGATCTTTCCACCAGACGCCGACTTATCACTCTGATTTGCAAATGATCGAGGATATTCAAAGCTTTTTCGCTCTCCTGTAAAGAGATAATTTTGAAAGCACACCAGACAGGCTAGTGATTTACGTAACAATTGATCACTATGCTGATCTAATTATCAAAGAGTTACGAGATGCAGTTACAGAGGAAGTAAGGCAAAACAATCCGTTCTCTCATCTTGAACCAGATCGTGTCAACATTGCCACATATGTTACGAAGCAGATATCACGTATCTTCCACGAATCCACAAATCCAAGTTTCACATTCAAAGCCGGATCGGGAGATATACTCAAAGACAGTGACATTAATGCTCGGGTTAGGATTGCTGTTCACTTCTTTTTAGCTTTGTCTTTTAACAAATATGTGCAAAGCTATAGACTCTTACTGTGGAGATCACCATTCCGAAGATTTCGAGATTCTAAAGATACAGTTTCTAACATTGTTTGAAGACCTCTGAAATAAGCATCCCATCAGAGAAACAATCACCACCAGCACTACCTCTATGATTGACATTCATGGGTCAACCAGCAGAGCCGTGGATCATATTTTCATCGGACTTCATGACTTATCACAAGCTGAAACTGTGCACTACTTATCTTTCAGAAGATCTTCAAGAGAAGTACCAGATCTTCTACCACTATTGGTCCGACACTTTCTCAGGATTTACCCACCAAGACTCACATTCTCTCGAGAAGACCAAGATTACAACCATCAGCGAGGAATATTTTCTTTCTAAGGCATCACTACAGTCGAGCCAACGACCTTAAACAAAAGCGCTTCTCGGGAGGCAACCTGTATAATAAAGTAGAGTAGAAGAATAAAGGATGACAAACGATCGATAAAAGATGCAAGGTTTGAAAGCCAGCCAGTATCATCACAAGCAACATCTACTAGGGGTACTTCTTCGTTCCCGCTACTAGCTCAAAATTTAAACTATGCCACATCCTAGCTTATCACTATGTGTGGGATCCCAACCCACTTAAACACTAGACAAATACTCCCAAATCTTCAACTAAAACTCCTAAGTGTGGGATACACTAGGAACATTGAGGACAATGTTCGTCTAAGTGTGGGATGTTGTTGGTATAATCTATTTACGCTATATTAAAATAACCCATTACGAAGATTCTAAGTTCTTAAGCCAAATTTCAAAATTTTTAACAAGAGAAAGCCTTTTCGAAAAAGTATTTTTGAAAACACAAAACATTTGTAAATAAAAGTAAGGCTTAAGAAGGGTGAAAATCTTGTTAGGTTGAACCAAATCTCTAATAGACCATTGCATGACTAAGGCATTCTCGACCTAAATTGATTATGGTGAGGCACCTCAAATAAGACCAGCATTCATCTTTAATGCTTCACTATTTTCAGTTGAGAGTGCCGATATCTGTGCTCAGAATCAGAACTTACTTAGATCTACATTTCCAAAGAAGCGAAACGTAATTCAGTTATAATCAGAAGAGCTAGCCATTTGTCAGAAAAATAAGCCTTTCGAACCTCCACTACTTCTACTCCACATTCACATCATCTTTACTATTACTCGAAAAATCCAGAAAATGAGATTCCTTCCGAAAAACCAATGTTATAAACCTCTCAAGTATCATGGCAAAGGTCTTGAAAAAAGTATACCGGCAAAAAGTTTCTCGAGATGAAATCTGAAAAAAAAAATTCAAAGTTCTGAAAAAGGGAGTAGAACTTATAAAGAGAAACGCCGAAGAAGAACTTGACCGGAAATTATTATCAAAAGTTCAAAAGTGCTTCTCAAACTTTTCAGCACTCCTATATATCCGAATAAAAATCTGCATAAAGACTACATTACCCTTTTTCTCACCCCTCAAAAATAACTTTACTACCACTCCAAAATTCCTTTCCATCATTGACAAATGACCTAGAAGCTAAGATTACGACCGTTCTCACATTAGTAGCAATGATTTGAGTCTTTATCAAGCCTATGACGATGGGTGTAGCATGACTGGCTATGAGTGAATTCATTTCTTAGATCTATAGGGAACCCTAAACACTTGTGTGATTTGATTGACCCGTAAAATCTAGCCTATGTCATGTAACCTCCTCGCATGCTTGCAGAGATAGTTTCAATCATAACATAGATGACTCACCTTATCTTTCACTCTTATAATAAAAAGCAAACCGCTTAGGCTATTAGAAAAGAAACTTCGAAAAGATTTCTTAAGCTAAAATGAGAGTTTGCTTGAGGACAAGCAAAGTCTAAGTGTGGGATATTTGATATCGGCTAAAAAGTCACATTTTCACCCCGATATTAAGGCCCAAAAACAAGAAAGATTCGAAGTTTGTCAGAAAAATACCCACTTCTTTGGTTAGAATTGAAGAACAAGTAATTACAAAGACGGTGCAAAAAGAATCAAGAGAATCAGAGCTAAAATGAAGATTCTAGAGCAAAAACGGTGAAAGACAAGAAATCAAGTTACAATCCAGGGAACCAGGTAAGCCAAACGGCCTGCCAAATGGCCTTCCTGGCTCAAAAACGGCCTGCCAAACGGCCCAGACAAATGGCCCCTACAAACGGCTTGCCCTGGCAAACGGCCCTTGCAAACGGCCTGCCAAACGGCTTGCTAGCCGTTTGCAGACAAAATCCTAGCTTATTTAAAGGGTCTTTGTCATTCATTCCAACACACACTTCAATTCACTTCTTTCTCTCTCTTGTACAATATTAGTCATACTTTCAAGGTCTTCGACTCCGTGCGGGAAACCTAGTACCCGGAGAAGAACGCCGTAGATTGTATTAGGAGCGGTATGGAGTTTGAAGTTGTCACTTTTGTATTCGGAACTCGTTTAATCTACTGGTACTTCTATCCTTTATCTTTATATAATGTCTTCTATCATTATGTTCTGTGATATTGTTGCCATGATTAGCGAGTAGTTATCTTTAGTGTATGCTATGATGTAAGCAGTTATAATGCCGAAATAAGACGTAGTTGAAATGCTTTCCGATTATGCTTTAAACTCAATCGCTTTTCCACATAATAGGACGTAGTTATTAGCTCTGTTATTGGGAAGTCGCGAACCCCGATTCAGAGTACACTATCTGTGTCACCCCTTGGTAAGAGAAGTCTTTCAGATACAACGTAAGACTGAGGCACACCGGTTGTAGTAAGTCTATCGAGCTTTGGATTCCGACTGAGGACTCTTTCATAGTGAAACATCTGACTAGACCCTTAGTACATTGTCAGTCCCAGACCATGCTAGTGTAGTCACCGATCATATAAACTTCGTACGTGCATGCTGAAGCACAACGGTTGTTGTAAGCTGTACCTCTGCTAAGTAAGGCCATGGAACCCGGTCAGTGTTGATTATTACACTGCACCATAACGCGGTCTCAAGCATTGCACCCCGCTTGAGGGATTCTTAGTTAATTAAGGAACTGTTTGTTTAGACACATAAAGGATTGGACTGTTAGGATCACCGAACGTGTTCATGGAAGTCAACTTGAGTTGGCCATGGTGTTCTTTATGTTTGAACTCTTTTTAAGGGCTTAACTATCTTTTAAAACCAATCATTAACGAAAGCATTGAAACACATCACGTCTCTCAGATATGGTAAACCATGTATTCTATTATGCTTAAGAAAGTTTAGACCTTTGTGGAATGTTAATACGTCACCCAACAGAGTCGCTCAATTGGATGAGCCTTCTGAACGTGTATGCCTGTAGTCAGACTGCACACGCGTCGGGGGTAAGGGACGTTGATGTCTATTCAGAATCTTCAAGCCTATTGCATTACCCAGTGACATATCTTACGACAGGGGCGTTTAGGACTAGTGTAATGAATACAAGGCCTCTGCCTATTCATGAGCCAGCACTCCATAATCTCGGCAGAATAACTGATGAAATCATAGTATGCACTTACTTTAACCTTATTTGAATTACAAATTTTATTGCATTTACTTTATCTGTCTTATAAATTAGAAAATCCCAAAATTAAGTAATACTCCTTCATAACTATCTTACGCTTTAATATAGGTTCGATTCTACTGATATCTCAAAAATACGACTCTAGATCATACTTCCCTTACTCATACTAAGGAGTAGTACGATTTAGGCCGCACAAAATATAAATTTAAAATAGTACCCCCCCCTCTTGGTGGTTGATTCTAACGTATTGCGACCCAACGACACCGCACAAATAAAGCTGTCCTTTTCGGCCATATCACTAACATTCTAGAACAACCACACATGTGTTAAGCAAATGTCCTGGCCGGTTTATTAAAAGCATTAGTAAACTTTGAATCGTATCAGCAAGTTAGTCCTTCAGAAAGAAAACAGCATCGCCTGCTGGTTGAACTATGTTTCGTGTACTAGTTGAACTAAAATTCTTCAGCTAGTTGAACTAGCTGGTTCGTCTAAGTATAACTTTGCTGGTTCACTTTGCTGGTCATCCGGCTGAGTAAATTAAAGCTTTACTAGCTGAAGTAAACCCATTTGCTGGTCCGGACACTGGTTCTTCTTCTGTGCTGGCTTGACTTCAACTATCAAAAACTTTATTCTTGAAAACTTTACTACTTTAGTTTAAGGATTGAAGTACTTGAACCAGCTCCAAAAAAACTTAGATGATAAGAAAGAGATCGAAACACGATCATTGCTTGACCTATCTCGGGTGTAACATCTTTAGAGCTTGTGCTGGTTGTGTTGCTGGTTACATTTCCCAGCTCACCCACATCATCCTCCCCCTCTAAAAAGGAACTTGACCTCAAGTTCTTGAGGTTATCATCTATCAAGCAGGGCATCAAATCACCAGCATTGAAAGTGCTAGAAACAACACTATCACCAGACAGCTTGACCTTGTAAGCATTATCACTAACGTTTCTAATACTCTAAATGGACCCTCGGCTCTTAGCATCAGTTTGTTCTTTCATTTTGCTGGGAACCTTTCCTTACGATGAATCTAAACAAGATCACCAGGTGTAAAAGTGGGCTGCTTTCGGTGCTGGTTAGCTTTAGCCTTATATTGATGATTGGTCTTCTCAATTTTTGCCTTCACTTGTTCATACAGCTTCTTCATTTCTTTGGCCTTTGTTTCTGCCTCAACACTTGCCTTAGGCTCAATTGCAAGAGGAACCAGATCAATGGGTGTGAGTAGATTTGCACCATATCAGATTTCAAATGGTGATTTTCCAGTGGAGTAATTAGGTGCTCTGTTAAAAGCAAATTCAGCATGAGCAAGCTTCAGATCTCACTCCTTCAAACTCTTCTTCACAAGTGTTCTAAGCAGCATTCCTACTATTCTATTAGTAACTTCAGTTTGACCATCATTTTGGGGATGTTGAGAGGTGCTGAACAAAAGCTTAGTACCAAGTAGCTTCCATAATGTCTTCCAAAAATAACTTAAGAACTTGGTATCTCGATCAGACACAATGGTTTTTGGCACTCCATGAAGATGAACAAACTCTTTAAAGAACAAGGCTCCAACAATGGTAGCATCATTGGTTTTGTTGCAGGCTATTAAATGAGCCATCTTTGAAAACCTGTCAACAACAACCATAATAGAATCTTTGCCTTTTTGAGCCCTTAGCAATGCAATAATGAAGTCCATGCTCAAATCTTCCCATGGCTTGTTGGGAACAGGAAGAGAAGTATACATACCCTTGTGAAAAACTGACTCAGCTTGAAACTATGTAGCACAACGATTAATCACAGATTTAACATGTTTATCCATACATGGCCAATAAAAGTGTTCATTTAGGATCTCCAATGTCTTGTTAATCCAAAAATGACCAGCTAAACCACCTCCATGTGCCTCTCTAATTAGCAACTCCCTGATTGAATCTTTTGGGATGCAAAATCTGCTTCCTTTGAATAAAAAACCATCTTGCTCAACATAATCTCTTTTGGACTCAGCAGGAGAACAATTCTAAATAGGAGCAAAGCTGGATCAGCTTTATATAACTCCTTAACAAATGGGAATCCAAGAACTCTAGCTTCCAGAATTGACAACAAAGAATATCTTCTTGATAGAGAATTAGCAACAATATTAGAAGTACCAACCTTGTGTTTAGACACAAAGGAGTACATCTGCAAGAATTCAACCCATTTTGCATGCCTTGGATTCAGTTTGTGCTGACCATTAATGTATTTCAATGCTTCATGATTAGAAAAGAGAACAAATTGCCTTAGCTTCAAATAATGAGACCAGTGATCAACAGCTCGAATGATGGCATAAAACTCTTTATCATAAGTGCTATAATTTATCTTAGACCTATTTAGCTTTTTCACTGAAATAAACTACTGGTCTTTTTCCTTGCACTAGCACGACTTCAATGCCAACACCACTTGCATCACATTCAAGTTCAAACAGCATATCAAAATTAGGCAGAGCAAGTATAGGTGCTGAACTTAGCTTTTATTTCAACGATTCAAATGTTGATTGGGCATAATTGGACCATTCATATACTTATTTCTTCAAATAATCAGTAATTGGAGCAACTAATTTGGAGAAGTCTTTGATAAATCTTCTATAAAATAAAGCTAAACCATGGAAACTTCTGACTTTAGTGATGGAAGAAGGACTAGGCCATGATTGCTTCCACCTTAGATGGATCCATTGAAATGCCTTCGTCAGAAACCACATATCCAAGAAACACTACTTTGCTGATAAACAATCACACTTCTCCAGATTTGCATATAATTAATACTGCCTTAACAGCTCAAATACTTTCCTCAAATGATCCAAGTGTTCTTCTTTAGTTTTTGAATACACTAGAATGTCATCAAAGTAACAAACACAAACTGACCAATAAGTAGTCTGAGCACTTCATTCATAAGTCTCATGAATGTGCTGGGTGCATTAGATAATCCAAAAGGTATAACCAGCCACTGAAACAATCCACCCTTGATCTTGAAAGATGTCTTCCATTCATCTCCTTCTTTCATTCGAATCTGATGATACCCACTTCTAAGATCAACTTTGGAGAATACACATGAACCATGCACATCATCCATCATATCATCTAATCTAGGTATGGGATACCTATAATTGATGGTGATGTTGTTAATAGCTCTGCTGTCTACACACATTCTCATGGAACCATCTTTCTTTGGAACCAGCAAAGCTGGCATTGAACAAGGACTGATGTTCGCTCTAACATAACCCTTTGCAACCAGCTCATTTACTTGCTTTTCTAATTATTTTGCTTCATGAGGAGAACATCGATAAGCTAATTTGTTAGGAAGAACAAACCTATGTACAAGATCAATTTGATGTTCAATACCACTGATTGGTGGTAAACCAGCAGGTAATTCACTTAGGAAACCATCAGAAAATTCGGATAACAATGGTTTTACCCGAGCTGGTACTTCATCATGCTGGTTCAACTCATCGATTTCGACCAGTAGTAACAAGTAAGCACCAGTAGTACCCTTTAAATTAGTATCAACTTCAGCTTGATTCATAAACAAAGTTTTATCATTCTTAGCAGTAGGGTCAGCTCTAGGTATTTCACTAGGCTTTAAAGAAGTAAGGGTGATCTTCTTACCATTCACATACAATGAATAAGTATTTTGATGTCCATTATGATAGACATACTTATCAAATAACCAAGGTCTTCCAAGCAACAAATGACAAGCATCCATAGGAATAACATCACAAGTAATCTCATCCTGATAAACGGTGCCAAAAGAAAATGGAATAGTAATTTGGCGAGTAACCTTTACCTCACTGCCTTGGTTAAGCCACTGAAGCTTGTATGGATGAGGATGCTTCTTTGTAACCAGATCAAGATTTTCCACCATGTGAGCGGATGCTGCATTTTCACAGCTGCCTCTATCAATAATCAGGCTGCACACTTTGCCCTGGACTGTGCACCTTGAATGAAAGATGTTTTCATGCTGGCTCTTATCTTTAATAATCTCAGCGGAGTGCATTACCCTTCGATTCATTAAAAACTCTCCAATATCAGCAGCAACAAACTCTTCACTATCAGACTCATCATATGCTAGTTCAGTTTCAAAACCCCCTTCCAAATCTTCAATCTACTTTATTGTAAGAGCACGCTGGTTAGGACATTGAGCTTAAAAATGCCCAAATCCATGGCACTTGAAGCATTTCCTCCTATCATCTTTGGGACCAGCTACAACTTGCTCTTTGCCTTTAATGGCTTTGGATGCTGCCATGTTATGCTTAGGCAACATCGACAATTGACCCTTCATAGGCAGCATTGCTGGTTTGGAATAAGACTTGAAATTATTTTTCTTTTTAGCTTTTTTCTCCACTTGAATAGCCAGCTTGCAAGCACTATCAAAAGTCCATAGAGGTTGCATTTTAACTTGATCAATAATAGAAGCATTTAAGCCTCCAATGAGTCTTGCTATAGTGTGTTCTTCAGCTTCTTTGACATTGGCACGAATTTTGAGCTGCTCAAACTCTCTAATGTAATCAACAACATTCATGCTGCCTAGCTTTAGTGTATTCATTTGGATATACAGATCTTGCTTGTAAGCTTGAGGAATAAACCTCTTCTGCATACACTCTTTTAACTTGGACCAGGTTTTGATGGTCTTCTTTCCTTCATATTGCCTTTCCTTTTTTAGATTATCATACCACATGGAAGCATACTTCTTTAATCTGATTACAGCAACTTTCAAGCCCTTTTTATCATCATAACCTTTAACCTCCATAATTCGATCCATGGTCGGAACCCATTCAAAATTATCTTTATGATTAGAGGACCCTTCAAAATCAGGTGGATCTATCTTGATATCTTTCAAATCATCAGCTCGTTTCCTATGCCTTCTTCTTCATTGTGAAGAAGCATGAGATCCATCAGTAGATCCATGAATACCATCTTCAGATTCAGTACTAGAAAACACAATGGTTGTATATCCATTTTCAGATCTGGTTCTATTTCTTCTTGGCACACCATCTTCTAACAAATTAAACATTTTTTCCATTTGATGTTGTAGAGCTTCAATAGCTCTATCTCTTCGAAGATTATGAGCTTCCTCAAGAGTCATGTTTCTAGGAATCTCAGCCATTTCAAATCAGATCTGGAAATAAGCTTTTCAGCTCAAAACATCGTATGAACTAAAACAACAATAAAATTGATAAGAAAGCTTTAGATTAGCAACCTAAGCTCTGATACCACTTTGATGCGTAATTATAACTTTAAAAATGCAATTTAGAACAAGCTTTCTTCACCCAACAGATCTGAACACAAAACCCCCAATTTGTAACAGCAACAACCCAAAACAGAGTATAAAAACTCCAAAATAAGAAAACAAAGGATAAAGAATCCAAACCTTAAATTGATAAAGACACCACCACAATCAGAGATCTTGAAACACTCTAAACCTTCAATTACAGCTGATAAAGATTCCATCACATCTATAATATCAGATATGAAGATTTGGATTTTACCACAATATTTGATAAAGTAACACCACAAACACTGATAAAGAAATCACTCTTAGCCACCGGAATCAAAGATTCGTAACAACATAGAGATTTTGTAAATAGATAAGCTCTATCAAACTTTCATTCATTCATCAACCAAGTTTTACAATTACAAGAGCTCTCTATTTATAGGAGAAGCATAACAACTACTTTCTAGATAAGACAAAACATAAAAAGGAAATGGAGACAAAAAGGACAAAAAATTACAAATTAGCCAATAAGAATTAAGGACACAAATTGCAAAAAACCTGCCATTTGGTAGTGCTCATCCCATGATAAAAAGCAGCCAATGATAGATGAGAATCTTCCTTAGACAGCTAACATTCTAGAACAGCCACGCACATGTTAAGCATATGACTTGGCCGGTTTATTGAAGGCATAAGTAAACTTTGAATCGTATCAGCAAGTTAGCCCTTCAGAAAGAAAACAGTGTCGCCTGCTAGTTGAACTATGTTTCGTGTGCTGGTTGAACTAAAATTCTTCAGCTAGTTGAACTAGCCGATTTGTCTAAGTATAGCTTTGCGGGTCATTCGGCTGAGTGAATTAAAGCTTTACTGGCTGAACTAAACTCATTTGCTGGTCCGGCTACTGGTTCTTCTTCTGTGCTGGCTTGCTTTCAACTATCAAAAACTTTATTCTTGAAAACTTAACTACTTTAGTTTAAGGACTGAAGTAGGGTAACCCCTGACCCTTTTGAACCAGCTACAAAAACACTTAGATGATAAGAAAGAGATGGCAACACGACCATTGCTTAACCTAACTCGGGTGTAAAATCTTTGGAGCTTGTGCTGGTTGTGTTACTGGTTACACTGCCCAGCTCACCTGCATCAATTATATACGTAGATTTTTAAATAAGATAAATTCAGTAAATAAATCTAGTAATTTAATAAATAATTAATAGTTTAATATGGTAAGAGTTAGAGTGGAAGATTAAATAAAATTGTAAGAATAGTTGAATCGTTGAGATAAGAGCAACTAATGAAATATTGACTAATAATCTAATTTAATGATTAAATTGACTTTCTAAATGATGATCTAACGTTTAAAATTAAATATGCTTTGCTAATATTGTTTTTGTTATAATATATAATAGAGATAGAGATAGAGATAGAGATAGAGATAGAGATAGAGATTATTATTATTATTATTATTATTATTATTATTATTATTATTATTATTATTGTTATTATTATTGTTATTATTATTATTATTGTTATTATTATTATTATTATTATTATTATTATTATTATTATTATTATTATTATTATTATTAATATAACTATTTTTATTAAACAACACTTTTAATAACATACATAAATACGGTTACAATTTTTTAAATAACCAATTAAACATTACATAAACTAACACGTTATATAAACTAAAAAAAAAAAACGTTATATAAAATACGAATTCGGTAATTTTTAATATCAATCGTGTCATTGCTAACCATCTTTCCTCATCATTACTCTCTATTTTCGGATGATAATCTTCATCAATGAAAACAAGATGCAAGTGTATAGGTTCCTGTCTGGTCACTGCTCCACGTTTTATTCCATCTCATTCCTTACGCGTGTTAAGAAAATCGAATTTTTTCTTAGTTTCTTCATAATACATCATGTCTTAGTGTTCGATCGGTACCTTTTCTTTGAGAAATACATACAGTTTTGAAATATCCATCTGAGTATCTGACTAACATCAATGTTTTCAAACAATTTTTTTCCACCCATTACGTACCACTGATATTTTGGCGAAAACTTACCGTTGTTATATACTTCGATCGAAACGGCAGTGGGTTCCATGAGTTATTTTCTTTGTAAAAATAAGGAGGTTATTTGGTAGTGTGGAGTAAAGAGTGAGTTTGAATGTGTGAAAAACTATAATTAGATAGTGTTGTTTAATAGTGTATTAATTGTATTTAAATAATAATAATATTAATAAAACTATCCATTGCATATTCAAAAGTTTGAATTTGGCTCATGCTCACATATGCTTGGGAGAAAAAAATAGCAGCACGAAGTGCCAGAACTGATTTGAGGGCGAGGCCAAGCACACCCAATGCTAACGGCGCCCTCGAGGCAGAGGCGAAGGGCATGCCCAACACGAGGCCGTTGACAATGGTCTAATAAATACAAGAATTTATTCAACTCATTTTAGACATGAAGATCATAACAAATACAATCAAATGTGTTAAGCATAGAATAATAAATGTTACCTTAAGTAGATCGAATCTTTCTTTCCATCCTCTCGTTCTAGGAGAATCTCCGTACGAATTTATTTAGTTACAAACAATCTAAAGTAGCTTTCAATAATATTTTCTGATTACGTAGACTAATATAAAGAGAATTATAAAACTACAAGTGAGTGTAGTTACTAGTTCTTCAAGTGAAACTGCACGTAACCTCCTTTTGCTTCAGTTGATTGCTATTTATAGTAATGATTAGACTTGGCTAGGAGGTTTAAATGGAATGTGCAAGGAAAGTCAACGAATGAGGGTATTAAATCAATTTGGGCATAGGTTGGGCTAGGAGAACTGAATTCGCGAAGGATGTAGGTGTGGTTTGGGGTTTTGATCTGAATTTCGTTTGGCATCAAGGTGAGGTTTATGGTTTTGATCCGAATTTGTGTAATGAAAGCTGTGGGTGTGTAGTTTTGATCAAAATTCCTATAATACATTGTGTGGGTATGTAAACTGATTTTATTTGGTAGGAGGGATTGTGTACAACCCGAATTAATAAGCTTGGATGGTTGGGGATGAATGTGAGTGTTGAATTTTTGATTGAAAGAAAGAGGGGAGATGAATTCGGTTTATACTAGGGTATAGTTATCGAGTTTATGCATCTTGCTAGGGTTTAAGTGTCGAACTTAAGCCTTGAGTGGTCTAGGATAGCTTAATGCATTTTAATCTTGCTTTCTTCAGTCCATGGATGTGTATTTAGGGTTTCCTGATGGTCTTACAAGTCCTTGTTGTTCATTTGTTGATCTCTAAGGTTTCCTGGTGATTCCTGGTACTTTTCGGGTTCGTATGAGTCTCCTTTGGTGAAATATTTGAAGTCCTAATACTTGTTGTTGATCTTACATACGTCCTTGGGTCGTTTCCCAAAGGTCCCGAGGCTTAAAATAGTGTTTAGGATGGATTAGGGTTGTGAATGTCTTTCTAGTATGCTTAAATCTTGATTTATCTTGATCTTCTTGCTCGGTTTGACTTTTCTCTCGAACTTTTGTTATTTCTTTCTTATGCCTCTTATTTGAGTGGTGGCTTTTTCAGTTTTTTCTTGTTGAGCTCTAGTTTGATCAATCAAGAGAATCCATGATTTTAGTGTTTCGGTGCAACCTTGATAATGATTCTTCATGATCTCTATGTATGTAGCTTGGTGGGCTCTTGGTTATAGATCATATATATGTCTTGTTTAAGTTTTTCCATGTCTGGTTGGTCTTCTAGTGCCTTGATTAGGTAGATCAAGGAGTTATATGATTCTAGGATTTAGAAAACCCTAGTTTTGTTACTTTGAGTTCCTGCTTCCTTAATTTTCTTTGTAGGTGTCTTGGATGGGTCTTGGGTTCATGTGGTCCTTTTTATAGATCTCATGTATTGGTTGTTAATTAGACTTCAATCCTGAGTTGATTCTTCACTTCTGTGTCTTGAAAACCCTAATTTATCTTTTCTTGGCTGAGCCTCTGGTTCTTTCTTTTCTTGTAGTGATTTCATCTTATCTTGGCCTTGATCCTAGGTTCTATAAGCTCATTTGGTTGTTAGTATGATAGAAAAAGGCAAGATGGTGACTCCTATGGTGATATCATCTCAAGGGTCGGAGCTTGTAAATAAAAAACTAGAGCTTGAAACTTTTAGAGAACTAAGAAAGTATAAAGATATTAGTGTGTTTTCATTCATATAATTCTCTAACTTGTATACAAACGACTATATGCTTATCTACAACTATTGTTATGCTACAAGCACAGCCAGTGATTGATATTGCATGAATTTTTACATAAATAAGCAATTATATCCCGAAACTAAATATATAATTGATTGAAATTACTGTCATGATATCCTTATTTAGAAACTTATTTCATTAACGAATATCTCAATAACTAAACGAGCATCATTATTCGAACTTGAATATACATTTCTATGTTGATATCGCCTATTTTATACATGTTTGATATATTAATTTAAGGCGATATTATTTCTATTTTAAGATAAATTGTGTCTATTCTATGAACAAATTAATGTTTTATGTGTTTGAAATAGTTAAAGTGATTTTGTAGGAAAAGTGGCAAAAAATGGTGTTAAAGGAGACTATAGTTGATAAAAGGACGAGAGTTGGATGAAGTACGGATGATGAATGAAGTAAAGTTAAAGAAAACAACCTCCATCTGTTCTACAACTGCCAGCTATTATATTGAATATCATAATTAAATTCCGAAAAAGAGAAAAGCAACTGACGGCTGAAAGAGAGCCCCCGGCTAAAACAGGGTCGGCAGCTAGAATGATGAATGTGTGAAGATCGAAAAATCTGAAGAAAATAATTCGAGCTACCGGCTATCAAAGAGCCTCCAGCTGGGCATCAAAGATTCTGGAAGAATTGATAAGGCCGGCCGACAATACACCCCAGCCACCAACTAAATTATAGAAGAATCGTCAACTATCTAAACAGTCACCGGCTGGAATGAAATTCAAATTTTTTAGGGTTTTGCTCCATAAATAGAGAGGCAACCTATAGAGTTTGTATGCAGTTTTCAGTTCATTTTTATTATGTTTTTAGTTAGTTTTCTCACAAGAATAGTTTGGTTTTACATTTAAGTCTTTAAGGATTCTGTTAGTCCCTTAAATAACAACATGGATATTGTAGAGGAGGGGTGAATACAATCCTTTTTGTTTAAACAAGTTATAAAACAGTTAAGCGTATTTAAACAGATAATTAAATAAGAGCCTTGGGTAATTTTCAACATTATTCTTTTATTGATATGAATCTCAAAGAATCATAACTATTTAATGGCGGAATAAACCAGTTGGTTGATACAGATTACACCTAAGTATAGCTAAAGAGGATATCTTAAAGCTATTATAAGTTTGGACTCTATTTAAATAAACTCACACCACTAAATATTACAATAGTGAAAACATTTATTTATAGGAGTCCTATTATCCACGTAATTGATCTATTATCCACTGGTAC
Organism: Rutidosis leptorrhynchoides; assembly: GCF_046630445.1. Lineage (NCBI taxonomy): Eukaryota > Viridiplantae > Streptophyta > Magnoliopsida > Asterales > Asteraceae > Rutidosis > Rutidosis leptorrhynchoides. The sequence continues at coordinate 268,729,878 of NC_092335.1, forward strand.
ATATGATGTATGTACTTGTGTAGACAACTGTATCAGAGAGCGTGCTCTCTTTCTTTCCTCTTTGGTAGCTATTTGCAGGAACACCCCAATTCGGTTTGGCACCACTATTTGAATAAACAAATAGAATGTTGGGTTCCCTAGGCGTTGACTTACAAATGTCTGCACATGCGTTAAACTTCTGCATTCCCACATGGTCTTGTAAGGTCACTTGTCAGCCGCCGATAGTTGTCCTTTTCTGTTCAACTTTGTCTTCGACTTCTGTTGAATAGTAAAATTTATGTAGACCACACAGAAAACTTGTATGCTTGTAATGGAGCATAAATCTTCTAAGTGTTGTATGATGCTACCAGCTATGTTGGTTCTTCTACTGGTTCACTTGATCTTCATAATTTGCTAGGCACACATCATGTGCTGGTTGAAGAATACTGTCTACCTTGTGCTGGTAGACCAGACAACATACTGGGACACTTGACACACCAACAAATGTTGTCTATACATAAATAAACCTATGCTGGCTACACATAACATTTTAGTGTACATAATTGCTGTTTTATCATAATTAAATCCTTAATCATTTTAGGGACTCTAAAGATTCTCCTAACGCATTATTCTGCAATTCTTTTGAGGTATTTCTTATTTACATTCAATGTTTACTTTTATTTTAATGTTTACTTTAAATCTTGCTCTATTTATTTGCTTGATTCTTGCTATTAATTGCATGATGAGCTAAGCTTGTTAGTATTCACTTGGGGCATTAAGATGAACCCTAGTTAGAATTAATGATTATTTTCAAGATGTTTTAATAACTTGTATGAATTAGAATTTTAATGTTTATGCAAAGAACCATTGATTATGAAACGTGTGACGACCCGGAAATTTCTGACCAAATTTAAACTTAATCTTGATATGATTTTGACACGATAAGCAAAGTCTGTAATGTTGAGTCTTAAAACTTTTGAACTGTTTACATTCATTCAATTACCCTTTGACTATTTCTGACGATTCACGAACAATTAATTGTAATAAGATACGTGTGTATGTATATATAAATAATAATTCAAAATACAATTTGAAGTATTATATGTTGTTGTTATTAAAAATTAATGAAATAAAAATAGGATATTATAATAATTATTATTTAAAATATATCTCTATATATAAATAAGTAAATTAAAAATAAATATTAAATGATTGTAATACTCGTTTAATGTTTCGATTGATATTAAGCAAGTTAAATTCAAACTTATGTAATTTTAAAATAAACGGTGATCCGAAAATAGGTTCTATAAATTTTAGGCTTATTAAAAATGTATTTAGGATCTAGTTATTTAATTTTAACATTTTTTATATTTTACCTAAAAATGAGAGGGACAGTTGATGTAACTTTTATTTAATAGTTAATGACCGAATTTTATACCAAAATCACTTAAATAAATAAAGATAATTACTGTAAAAATATAGAATTTTTCTGAAGACTTTTATCCGCCACTGATTTCAAATAGTGCACGATATAATAGTCCTTGAAAAACTGTCAGTATAACGATCCAAATTAAACAGCTGCTCACTGTTTTCTCATAACTTTTCAATTGAGATGGATGATATTTTAATTTTTATATTATTTTATTGTAACACGTTTGATTACCATAACATATCATATTACAGTGTTTTGTGTTTATTTTCAACTTTTCAATACAATAAAATAACTATATAAAACTCCCTCATGTCTTTAGGCAAGACCACACACCACTTATTTTTCCTTTCTTTCTCCAACAAACAAACAACAATAACAATTACAAATATAAATACTCCGAATAAAATTTGTAGATTAGGTAACCAATCCATCATCTCCTTCTTTATGTCTTAGAACCTCCATCATCACAACCGGTCACCACCATAGCCGAACACCATCAAAACCATCGCACCACCATTCAAAGAACCACCGCCACTATCATTTTACTACCTTTGTTGTTATTTTTATAATTTACAGTTAAGATCTATCACTTATCTACAAGTTTAGTCAATCTGTTTTGATTGTCCAAGAATCACCATTAAACACCACCACCGATCACCCTCACACTCAAAACCATAACCATCATCCATGATCAATCTGCAACGACAACAAAACCAAACCGAATCATTCACTAGTCGGTTGTTCCGTATTCAGTCTAAATCAAAACCATGTACTATTATTATATGATCGAACTACTATTGTTATGATGTTTCTACTTCGACTGCTAACTTTCCTTTCTGTTTGCTCCTGATCAGCTTGCAACAAAATGAAAGCCAACACAAAACAACCCATCAACCATCATCTCATTCTATATATACATGATGATATATATACGTACAGCACCCATTGATCACCATACACTTATGTACTGCTTCTTCCTATTTTCCTGCGTGAACCACAAACCTATGATTAACCATCTTCAACTAAACCCTACAAACCATTGTTCAATCATTGCTACTGTAGCTGCTATATTGTTGCTGTCACTGCAGCCTTCGAATAGACCCAACACCACGAACCAACAGCTTCAAACTATCATCAAGAACCTATAACACCTAGACCCATTTGCCATAACTGCTGCTATATTCTATTTCTAATTCCTATGATCATTCGACCACCATAATCATCATATTAGATCACCAATCCAACACCATTATCAAACCCGGTCAAGTGGGTTCTCTTTTACTTTTCCTGTTCCGATCACCCGAACCATCATCAACCGGTTAATTAGTCATTCTTATTTTAATCGTAAACCGAACCCCACACTAAACCAACAACATCGTTATCAAGCCATTACCAAACCTGCAACATCATATCATTTATTATTACTACTTCTAGTTCGGTTCATAACCATCACTATATATATATATATATATATATATATATATATATATATATATATATATATATATATATATATATATATATATATATATATATATATATATATATATTTGATGATGCGATGATGATGAGGATAATACAAAGAAGATAATGATACATGATAAATTTAATGGAGACGTGCGATGAAGATGATGACGGTCTGCGATGTTATTCTGTTTCCACTATTTTCATTCGTTACATGATGCTAACCCTCGACTGTTGCTATGCGTGATCCTCCTAATCAAAAACTATAAACCGTAACCCTTTTACTGAAAATATAATTTGGGCCAAATAAATGTTTTTGGATCGGGCTATTGTTGGGCTGAGATGATCCAAATTTCTGTTGGGCCGTAATTGTAGTTGGGCAAGGGATTGCATGTTACTGTGACGTGAATACAATGAAAATGATAAACTGTCTGGTACGCGTTAAATAAATAATTGTGTGTATTGTTACAAGAAATAAGAAACGGTTCAATGGTTTGGAGGATGTTTGTGTAATGAGAGGTCTTGGGTTCGAGTTCCGTCTGGAGCATTTCTTTTTAGAAGGGTATACACTATTATTCTCATTTCCATTATTATTATTATTATTATTATTATTATTATTATTATTATTATTATTATTATTATTATTATTATTATTATTATTATTATTATTATTATTATTATTATTATTATTATTATTATTATTATTATTGTTATTATTATTATTATTATTATTATTATTATCAAAAATATTAATTTTATTATCATTATTATTAAATTTTTCGTTATTATCATTATTATTATTATTATGAGTACTACTATTATTATTATTATTATTATTATTATTATTATCATTATCAAAGTAATGATTATTATTATCAATTTTATTAGATATGTCATTATAATTAAAAATTTTCAAAGTTAACATTTTAACAAAACTATCACTTTTATCAAAACTTAACATTATTAGTAAAGATATTACCTTATCCTTTATTAAAAATTAACATTTTATATGAATATTATCATTAATAAAATGATTAGTAATATCATTATTATTATTACAAATAAATACTACAAAATTATTAATATAAAGTTTTAATACATTATATGATATTTCTAAACATCATTATAGGGTATTTATAATAAATGATACATCATATACTTTAAATTTTGATATATACATAAATTGTTAAGTATCTAAAATATATAAATGAATATAGTAAATAAATTATTAATATAAGAAGTATATTAATAATATAAATATAAGAACTGGTTAATTATCATCATGAGTTTTAATAGAAATACAAATGATATAGGTTCGTGAATCCGAGGTCAACCCTACACTTGTTATATGACGTCATATGTATTTTTACTACAAAATACAGTATGGTGAGTTCATTTGCTCCCTTTTACTCTTTACATTTTTGAGACTGAGAATACATGCGCTGTTTTTACAACTGCTTTATCAAATACTTTTGAAATATATTTTTGAACTACGAATACATGAAATGCTTTTATAAATGTTTGACGAGATAGACACAAGCAAAACATTCCTCGAATGAATTATCATGCAGACAAAAGTTCTGTGGATTATTATTGAATTATGTGGACTTGATAATTGCCACTAATTGTTGTGAATATTTCCCCTGATTATTATTGCTTGGTAACCTAAGAATTAGGGAACATCACTAATTTTGAGAATTAGTTCACGCCTAATTCACGCGAATCCTAAAGGTAGCTATCGGGTTTAACACCCCAACCCAGAATGTTCACTAGACGGATGAGCTAGTGGGCGTGGTGTTTAGTACTTCGAAGTTTATATGATTATTATACAGACGAGATGTTTTGTTTAGGGGATGTTATTATGCGCATTATATGTTAAGGTCGGTTACCAAGCCAAGCTATGAAAGAAATGAAAAGTGAATGTTATGTATCGAGAGAATGATTTATTACACAGGTTATGTGTATGTTATTTTTGTGCACGAGATATGTGTACGGTTATTAAGATTTATGAAAGATGATTTCGTACACGAGAAAGGTGTATTGTATTTAAAAGATATCGCATGTACATTACAGGTGGGTATAGGATTCGGGCCCATTTGTACCATGCAGCATTTCAATCTTGTGGTCTATCAAAATGATGAATTTTATTGTTTTATGATAAACCTATGAACTCACCAACCTTTTGGTTGACACTTGAAAGCATGTTTATTCTCAGATATGAAAGAAATCATCCGCTGTACATTTTCTCATTTTAAAAGACATCATTTGGAGTCGATCATCGCAATGGGACCAGATGTTGGTTACTTCGTCCAGATGGATTAGGACGGGGTATGACATGTGGTATCAGAGCGGTGGTCTTAGCGAACCAGGTCTTGCATTAGTGTTTCTAACTGATAGTTGTTTAGATACATTAGTGAGTCTGGACTTCGACCGTGTCTGCATGTCAAAAGTTTTGCTTATCATTTAGTGTCAAAAATTATTTGCTTATCATCCTTAACGTCTAGACACGTCTTACTGCCTCTATTGCATAGACAGTGAATAGATAAAATTCATATCTTAGCGTATCTGATAATTCATATCTTAGTGTATCTGATAATTCATATCTTAGCGTATCTGATAATTCATATCTTAGTGTATCTGATAATTCAAATCTTAGCGTACATGCTACTGTAGACTTTGCTTGACAACTTCCGTAGATTCCTCCGTAACTTATGGAATTTTAGTATTATATATGCATATGTAAATTATGTATTGCAGGGTACTAATCTACATCCTATATTCTATTTCTTATCAAAAATCCTTCATCTGATCGTACGAGATGAATTCCTCAATCAGTTCGAGTCCTCATATTCCGATAGCTATTCTGATAGTTATTCCGACAGCTATTCCGACATGGATGTTCACCTAAGCTCCGGAAACAGCATCACTGGAATGAATCAACCAATCAGCCATCATCAATTCTGGATTAGTTGGGGCTGAGTTCGTAGTTGACTTAATCAATGAAGGCGAGAAAAAGGCGATACTTTCCATCAACCAAATTTCCCTCTTGGAGAAGAACCTGAAGCACTTACTGACGAACCTGTTTGTCATAACCCGTCCTTAACCATAAGAACGAGTTAGATAACTTATGATTTCATTGCGAGGTATTGACCTCTATATGCGACATTTTTAAAAGAACAACTGCATTTATTTTACATTACAAACCATAACTCTTATGTTAATACAAGCTTTAGACAATATAAAGATGATTATCGTTTAGCGATAATCTTAGACATACAAACTTTACATGTGATGATAACAATACGATTTCTAGCATATTTTACATTACAATTCCTCGGATATGCAGTTTTATTTTTGACACAAATATGCATACACAAGATCTTTCTTAAATTCAACATGTTGCAACGAAAGCTTTTAGTTATCACCTGAGAATAGACATGTTTAAAACGTCAACATAAAGTTGGTGAAATATAGGTTTAATGCCGGCAGCGGTATAAATATAGACCACAAGATTTCATATGTAAACATTTTAATAAAAATATTCTAAGTGGTTGAGCACTTGGTAACCATACTTAACATTTAATCACGTCGCATATTCCCTTTATTATGAAATCTTACTACACCGTACCAAGTGTAGTCACGAAACGAAGTACTGTGCAACCGTTGAATACTGGTCGTCCAGTCCGGTAGGGGTTGTCAGGCCCGATAGATCTATCAACATGATTCGCGTTTACAATACCGCTGTAAATAATAGTTACCAAGCTACAGGGAAGTATGCCAGTGGTACAACTCAACTTAGAATATATTTTTCAGTTACTTGTGTCCATAACGTAAAACATAAAATACATGTATTCTCATCCCGAAATACTTAGAGTTTAAAAGTGGGACTATATACTCACTTTGCCTTGAAGATATATATATTTTGACTTGGTCTCCGGTTGATATCACGAACCTATCCATATATAATATATCAATATATTTTCATTTTAAACAATCGTCACATATTTATACTTATAATACTTTTAATGTCTTCTTAGTCCGTAGTTAGCAATTCAATTTTAATGGTTCATATTTAGGTGTTTAGTAAATAAATAAAACCCCCATCGAAATAAATAAAACCCCATTGTATTCATATTGGTCGGGATTAATCTTGACCCACGGTACCGGTATTGTCAAATGACGTGTTGCGTACAATCATGGGATCTTATGATTAATCTTCTCGTATTGTTTACGGGTGATCCTGAAATATATAAAATTAAATTATGAGTACATATATATAAAATATCATGTTATTTTAAAAAGATGTGATTTATTAAATTTTTCTCCAATTATTTTCGTGGCTAAACTAGTTTTGGATATCCGATCTTGTTTTGGTCATAGTTTCTTCGTTACAACTCCGTTTTCGTTGGTTCAACTTGCCACTTCCTTGGATCGAGTCCTTCTTTAAGAATATGAACTGTAAATACCTTAGTTTGTATTCAAAATCACAGGTCATAGGTCAAACTTTAGTGAAACTCATGAAGTTGATCATTTTCCATCATGTAAACAACCTTAAATGATTATTTTTCTAAAAATACTTATACTTTGAGTTAAATCATGAAATTTTTATGTGTTAACATATTCATAGTAAATATCAATTTTACAGAAAATAAGCCTCCAATTCAAAGTTCAAAATAGTTTTTAATTATCCAACCCAAAACAGCCCTCGGTTGCACTCCGACGTCGTAAATTCAGTTTTTAAGGTGTTCTTTGAAAAACCAAGTTTTACCTTGTTAAGTTAGCATATATTTATGATATATTACAGGTCTTGAAGTATTTTAAAAGTTAAGTTAGAAGGATCTATTTAGTTTGCAAACAAGTTTGAAAACATTCAAACTATGTTCTTGTTGTTAAAATTTTATACCATAAAATAAGATAGCTATATATATATGAATCAAATAAGGTTATGAACAAAGTTACTACCTCAAGTTACTTGGACAAGATTTCTGTAAAAGAGGAGTAAAAATCTAGAACCAAAAGAGTGATGGAGTTGGATGAAAGATTGAAAGTAAACTTGTGTTCTTGGAAGGATTCTTGAAGTGTTTTTGTAAGGGTTTTCTTATGGTGATTAAGTGATGTTTTTGAAGCTAGATCTTCATGGTAACTTTGCTAAATTGATTAAGGGTTTAAGGCTTATAAGTGTGTGGGTGTTTAACTAAGAAATGAAGATAGAATTTGAATCAAATGATGATCCCCCCCCCCCCATGGTCTTAAAAACGTGAATCAAGGGAGACAAAGACAAGTTTTCATGTTGTATTTTTATGTAATTAGTCAATCAATCATACAAAAGTAATTACCTTATACATAAGGCATGAACAAGGGCTGGTTGGTGGTGATTTTATGTGTATGTACCAATATTAAATACGTATAGAAGCTAGGTATGATACGGGTACATATACTCTAGATATACGTATAGAAATCTTGTGAAAACGAAACGAGGATTCAAATATAGCTATCTTTTGTGAATATACTTATATTGTTTTATGTATTTAAATCCTTAAAAAGTGATTAAATACATTACTTATACGATATATGTATAAACATTATAGGTCATAAGTATTTATGTCAAATAACGTTACGTATGGTTATTGTTTTGAAAACTTAAGTTAGTAGTTTCAAAATATACTTATAACTTATTGTTATTAATACAAAATGAGATATTAAAACACTCATAAATCATGTTAAATATGTATATATACATATATATACACAAACGTATAATTATCATATGTTATATAGTTCGTGATATCATCGGTCAACTAGACGGTCAAACGTTGTGTAAAACTCTTTTCGAAAACATAAGTTTCAACAATTTGGATTGCTTATCATGTTGGTAAGGTTTAATTTATGTAAATATTAATCTTATAAGTATAAATTGATCGAAAAAGTCCGGGTCATTACAGTACCTACCCGTTAAATAAATTTTGTCCCGAAATTTTAAAATTGTACCTATTTTGCATCATCGGGAAACAAGTGTGGATACTTTTGTTTCATCTGATCCTATCGTTCCCAAGTAAACTCAGGACCTCTTCGAGCATTCCAACGAACCTTAACGATCGGTATGTTGCTCTGCTTGAGTTGTTTAACTTCACGATCCATGATTTCGACTGGTTCTTCTACGAATTGTAATTTCTCGTCAACTTAGATTTCTTCAAGAGGAATGGTGAGGTCTTCCTTTGCAAGACACTTCTTAAGGTTTGAGACGTGAAAGGTATTATGTACTCCGGCGAGTTGTTGCGGTAACTCGAGTCGATAAGCTACCGGTCCAATGCGTTCGATGATCTTGAACGGGCCTACATATCTTGGGTTCAGTTTACCTCTTTTACCGAAACGTATTACACCTTTCCAAGGTGACACCTTTAGCATAACCATGTCACCGATCTGAAACTCTAATGGTTTCCTTCGGACATCGGCGTAGCTCTTTTGGCGACTACGGGCTGTTTTCAACCTCTCCTTGATTTGTACTATCTTCTCAGTCGTTTCGTGTATGATCTCGGGGCCAGTTAATTGTCGATCTCCTACTTCATTCCAACAAATAGGAGATCTACACTTCCTTCCGTACAATGCTTCGAATGGCGCAGCTTTAATGCTCGCATGATAACTATTATTATACGAGAATTCTGCTAATGGTAGATATTTATCCCATCCGTTTCCAAAATCGATCACACATGCCCTGAGCATGTCTTCAAGAGTCTGAATCGTTCTTTCACTTTGCCCGTCGGTTTGCGGATGATATGCGGTGCTCATATCCAAACGAGTTCCTAGTGCCTCCTGTAGTGATTGCCAGAACTTTGAGGTAAATCTACTATCACGATCAGATATAATGGAAATAGGTATTCCATGCCTTGAAACAATTTCCTTTATATATAATCGTAATAGTTTCTCCATTCTATCCGTTTCCTTTATAGGCAAGAAATGTGCAGATTTGGTAAGACGATCAACAATTACCCAAATGGTATCGTATCCCCAGGCAGTCTTTGGTAACTTCGTGATGAAATCCATGGTAATACCATCCCATTTCCATTCTGGGATTTCTGGTTGTTGAAGTAACCCTGACAGCTTCTGGTGTTCTGCTTTGACGTTGGAACAAATTAAACACTCCCCAACATATGTTGCAACGTCTGTCTTTAAATTAGGCCACCAATAATGTGTCTTAAGATCTTGATACATCTTTCCAACTCCAGGATGTATCGAGTATCTTGTCTTATGTGCCTCATTCAATATCAACTTCCTTAATCCTCCCAACTTTGGTACCCAAATACGATTTGCAAAATATCGAATTCCATCTTCCCGTATAACGAGTTGCTTCTCATACTTCTTCATTATTTCATTTCCTATATTTTCTTTAGTAAGTGCTTCTCGTTGAACTTCTTTGATTTGTGAGTTTTGATTCATGCGAATTTTTATGTTCATCGCTCGTACTCGAATTGGTTCTCGTTCCTTTCTGCTTAGTGCGTCAGCCACCACATTCGCTTTCCCGGGATGATAACGAATTTCACAATCATAGTCGTTTATTAACTCGACCCACCTACGTTGCCTCATGTTCAGCTGTTTCTGATCAAAAATATGTTGAAGGCTTTTATGATCAGTAAACACAGTGCATTTAACCCCATACAAGTAGTGTCTCCATATCTTCAATGCAAACACGACTGCTCCTAGTTCTAGATCATGCGTCGTATAATTCCGCTCGTGAATCTTCAATTGTCGGGATGCGTATGCAATAACTTTCTTCCGTTGCATAAGAACGCAACCAAAACCTTGTCGCGAAGCGTCACAATATATTTCAAAATCATCGTTCCCTTCTGGTAACGATAAAATAGGCGCCGTAGTCAACTTCTTTTTCAGTAATTGAAATGCACTCTCCTGCTCAGAAGTCCATTCATATTTCTTCCCTTTTTGCGTTAACGCTGTCAACGGCTTAGCTATTCGGGAAAAATCTTGAATAAACCTTCTATAATAACCGGCTAAACCCAAAAATTGGCGTATCTGCATTGGTGTCTTAGGAGTCTCCCATTTTTCAATGGCTTCAATTTTTGCTGGATCAACCTGAATTCCTTTGCTACTAACAACGTGGCCAAGAAATTGCACTTCTTTCAACCAAAAAGCACACTTAGAAAATTTAGCATATAGCTGTTCTTTTCTCAACAACTCTAATATCAACCTTAAATGCTGCTCATGCTCTTGCTCACTCTTGGAATAGATAAGAATGTCATCAATGAAAACAATAACAAACTTATCTAAATATGGACTACAAACTCGATTCATGAGGTCCATGAATACAGCTGGCGCATTCGTCAATCCAAACGGCATGACCAAAAATTCGTAATGACCGTAACGTGTCCGAAAAGCAGTTTTCGGTATATCTTCTTCTTTGACACGTAATTGATGATAGCCCGATCTTAGGTTGATTTTCGAATAAACACATGATCCTTGCAGTTGATCAAATAAGTCATCAATTCTCGGTAGTGGATACCGATTCTTGATAGTTAACTTATTTAATTCACGATAATCTATACACATCCTAAAAGATCCATCTTTCTTCTTAACAAACAAAATTGGAGCTCCCCACGGTGAAGTACTTGGTCGTATGAATCCACGATCCAGTAATTCTTTTAACTGACTCTGAAGTTCTTTTAACTCGGACAGTGAAAGTCTATATGGAGCACGGGCAACTGGTGCAGCTCCTGGTACTAAATCTATTTGAAATTCTACAGATCTAAATGGAGGTAATCCCGGCAACTCTTCCGGAAAAACTTCAGGAAAATCTCTTGCCACAGGCACGTCGTTGATGCACTTCTCTTTTTCTTTCTTTTCGACTTTATTAACATGTGCTAGAATAGCATAACATCCCTTTTCTAAACACTTCTTGGCTTTCAAATAGTTAATGAGTTTTAGCTTTGAGTTACCCTTCTCTCCGTAAATCATCACCGGCATTTTATCCTTACAAGGAATGCGAATTGCCTTCTTGGCACACACAACTTCAGCTCCTACTTTGGACATCCAGTCCATGCCGACTATTACATCAAAACTTCCTAATTCTACGGGTATCAAATCAATCTTAAATGTTTCTCCGGCTAAATTTATTTTACAATCACGGCAAATTTTATCGGCTTTAATTAGTTTACCATTAGCTAACTCAATCATGTACTTAGCATCTAGAGGTAATGATGAACAATTCAATTTAGCGTGAAAGTCTCTACACACGTAACTTCTATCAGCACCAGTATCAAATATAATAGATGCGGATAAGTTATTAATGGTAAACGTACCCGTAACAAGCTCCGGGTCTTCACACGCCTCTCTAGCATTAATAACAAATGCTCTCCCACGTGTAGGTCCGATATTCTTCTCTGGATTCGGGCACTGGCTCTTATAATGACCCTGTTTCCCACATCCATAACAAGTAACAGTAGCCAAAGCAATTCTATTTGCATTAGTGGCAGGAGTCTTGGTACCATTTGTATTTGTAACGAGAGCCCTACAATCTTCAGCAAGATGACCCTTTCGATTACATTTGTTGCATACCACATTACAGTAACCAGAGTGATGTTTGTGGCATCGGTTGCATAAAGGATTTTGTCCTTTATAACCAAAGCTTAAACCACTACCCGCACCTTGCGTGATTTCTTGTTTCTTAAAAGATTGTTGTTGGTTACCTCGATCATAATTTCCATTCCACTTTCTTTTGTTACCTGATACCTTCACATCAGTATTGGATACTTTCTTATCCATGATGACCCAATCCATTAGCTCGTTTGCCATGGTTATAGCTTCATGAATTGTCTTAGGTTTCGATGCTGTAACATTTGCCTTGACCTTTTTGGGCAAACCATCTTTGTACATTTCAATCTTCCGTTCTTCGGTTGGAACCAATTCAGGACATAGCAAAACTAATTCCATGAATCGCTGATTGTAGTTGGTGATTTCAGTACCAACTGAAGGTTTTTCCTATGCCCAAGAGACATATTCAAATTAATGTGGCTAATATGTTATGATCCAAGTCGGGTCATACCCAATAACAAGCTTACCAACACTTTAAACGTATTTAATCTTAATGAATGGATCATTAAATAAATACACGACACTTGGACTTTAGAAAATCGGTTTTCTAAAGTATTATTACTTGAGATCAATTACTTGGATAATTTAAATGATAAGGATTTGATTATTTACAAGTTTTAAATAATTAAGTTGTGTCATTTTATAAAATGATTTATAAAACAAAAGTAACTAAGCAAATTAACAAGTTTTATAAAAATAACACATATTTTATAAAACCCTTCAAGGGTGGCGGTTTTGAGGGGATCAAAAGGATGTCTCCCATGCTTAGTTGCAACTCCAAGATGACACAACTTCAAAGGTGCATGCTCTACATGTTTACCTAGGTTTGACTCAAGTAATAAAAAAGACTAACATGCATTCAAAGATCAAGATACAAGGAAAAACACTCTCATTCTTTTCTTGCTGCAGCCTGGCCGAAAGTTTGGGGGTGAAGGGAGTGTTCTTGAGCTTGTTTGAATGCTTATTTTCAAGTGTCAATAAATCCTAACCATTGTATTAGGTGTTGGGAAAAGTTTGGGGTATTATCCCTTGAGGTTCTATACTTTTAGAACTTGCATTATCCATCCTTTTAAGGCAGCAGCTGGTCGAATTTTCCAGCAGCTACAGGAGGGTTTCAAGCTTGTGTTTAAGGTGTTTAAGGGTCTTAAACATTAGCAAGCTCAAGGGTGTTGTTGGTGAATCAAAGGCTAGGGTTTTGCTTACTTGAAAGTTCAAGTTAGGAGCCTATTTCTTCATCATCTTCATCCATTTTCTGCTCCATCCAAACAGCCCTCAAAATCCATTTTTAGGAGGTATAAACTCTCTCCTTCTCTTTAATTTGAGAGTATATTTAACAACTTGATCCTTGTGGGAATTAACTTCAAATTGGTTTAAAGATAACAAGTGAAATTTGATAATTACACGCTTCCGTTTATAATGATTCTTAAAAGGTTTTAAGACATATGAACTTGTTAAATCCCAACAATGGTATCTAGAGCCGAAGTTGTTGAAATATGCTTCGAATTGCTGTCTAAAACCCACTATATTTGCAATCTACTAATATGCATGAATGTAGATTGCAAAAACAAATGGGTTTGGGTGGGTTTGTAAGCTTGGCCGAATTTGTAAGAGGTTCCAAGAGGGTTTGGAACTTGCAAATTGGTCATATTTTGTTGTATGTAAAGTTCTCAATCCTAGCCTTGACCTTGTGTTGATTGCATGCTATATTTGGTTGATTTGTTATATTCATTTGGTATGTAATATTATTCATTCAATTGGCATGTAATAATTATTATTTTGGCTATGTAATTTGTTCTACATTTGGTATGTAAAATAGAATAGGTTGTATTTCATTTTCTAGATAAAATGTATTAGGATACATATTTTGTAAAATGAAGATACAAGATGATGAAGACTTGAAGAACACAAGGAGCATATGGATGCAAGATTAAGTGGGAGATTTGAAATCTCCTACTTTGTATGATTAACCCTTACCCGGTGACATTTGTTTTCGGCAAAACAAATGTCCACCAAAATGGCTAGATTGTGAACATACTAATTTTGCATGTGTGGTTGTTTGTATGATTATTATTTTGTAGGTTTGGTTGATACAATTAATCACAAGATTACAACAAACAAAACGACAATTTAATGGGTTAAATTAGACGTACTAAACACATGCAAAACGACAATTTAATTGGTTAAATTGAAAGCAACTAAAAACCTTAATAAATGGTTATTAAGAACAAGAAAAGGATAACGTATATAAAATGGTTTATATCTAGTAATTGGCTAAATTACAAGACATGAAATTGGTTTTTCATAAGTACCATACACTAAATGCATGTTAGTGAATGGCATAAAAGTTTTCTCAAAATAGAATTAACGAAAACTTAAAATCCCTTTTACAAACAAGGTAAACAAGTTTAACGCCATCCTATTGTGTGACACTTAAAAGTATTAGGGAACTCATGATGGGATAAAGGTCACCTAACCGTTATGAGCAAACTAATATGATTAAGGTAAATTTCGCATGCTTGTGGGATAAAGGTCACCTAACCACTTGTATGTTAAATTTACAAGTCTATACAAATAGGACGACTTGATTTGGGAATCATGAACTTAGGGTCACCGAAGCATGATGAACAAATAGGCGTTGATGGGATAATATGCCATGCAAAAGGATTGCATGATCCCATAACTTAGAAGTTGCAAAGGATTGCAATTGTCATATAATGACTACCTAGCTAAATCAAATAACGGGATAAAGGTCACCTAACCGAAATTTGGTTTAACGTTGGATTCTAAAATTTAATAAAATTAAAAGGGTATTGTTTATTAAATCTAAAATCGATACTTAAAATGAACTTTGTTGAATTTTGTAGATGGCCGCTAATAACAACAACAACATGCAAAACGCACCACTTAACATGAACAACCTATCATTACGGTCTCTCCTCGAGAAAGACAAACTTAACCATACCAACTTTATGGATTGGTTCCGCAATCTTCGGATTGTCCTCAAACAAGAGGATAAAGCGTATGTACTTGAGGACCCCATTCCCGATCAACCAGATGAGAATGATGTGGAAGCAATGGCCTCTTATGATAAGTATTGCCACGACTCCCTTCAAGTCTCATGCTTAATGCTTGGGACTATGATACCCGAACTCCAAAAGGATTTCGAGCATCATAGTGCATACGACATGATAACGCAATTGAAGGAGATGTTCCTCTAACAAGCGCGTGTCGAGGGTTTCGAAACTGTTCGGGCGCTACATGCTTGTCGTATGGACGATACCCAATCGGTTTCATCTTATGTACTTAAGATGAAAAGCCTTATCGATCGTGCTAACCGTCTTAACCTAAACATATCAAATGAGTTAGCCACCGATCTTATCCTTAACTCCCTATCAAAAAGGTTTGATCAATTTGTAATTAATTACAATATGAATGGGATGGATAAGAGCATAGGTGAGCTTCACGGTATGCTTAGAACGGCGGAAACTAGCATGGGTAAAAGGGCTTTACCCGTGTTAGCAATCGATCAAGGTGGGTCAAAAGGTAACACCTCTAAGCCAAAGGTGGCCAAGAGAAAAGGACCCGCCCATCAAGGCAAAGGGAAAGGGAAGATGGTTACCCCAACCATCAACAAGGCTAAGAAGCAAAAGGTAGCCGAGAAGGCAAACCCCAAAGAAGACCCATGTTTCGGTTGCGGTGAGATGGGTCATTGGAAACGAAACTGTCCGGTCTATCTTAAGGAGTTGAAGGACAAGAGGGATGCAGGGCAAACCTCAGGTAATATGTATATGGTATATATAGAGCTTAGTATTACTTCTTCTAATACATGGGTATTAGACACGGGATGTGGAACTCATATTTGCAATTCTTTGCAGGGGTTCAAAAGAAGTGATCATAAGGCGGGAACATCAAGTCTCTATATGGGCAATGGTGCAAAGGTGCATGTTAAAGCTCAAGGAGATTTTATTTTGAAGCTTCCAAGCGGATTGGAACTTATTTTAGAAAATGTTTTGTATGCTCCGGATTTGTGTAGAAACATTATTTCTATTTCTCGCTTAAAACAATGTGGTTACGTTGTTAATTTTATTGATGATGATATTCATGTTTCTAAAGATAATGTATTCTATTTCAAGGCTTCGCCTTCAAATGGAATTTATGAATTGGTTCATGATGACACATCATCGAGCTCTATATACCATACTAGCACCAAGAAACTCAAAAGGGATTTGAGTGATTCCTACTTATGGCATTGTCGCCTTGGTCACATAAACAAGAACCGAATGCATACACTTCAAAAGAATGGACTCTTGAAATCAAATGAGATGGACTCGTTTGATGTGTGTGAATCTTGTTTACAAGGCAAAATGACTAAAGCACCTTTCAAAGGGACCTATGAAAGGGCTAAGGACTTATTGGGATTAATACATTCGGATGTATGTGGACCCTTTAAGCCCATAGCTAGGAATGGTGAAAGATACTTCGTTACTTTCATTGATGACTTCAGTCGTTTTGGGTATGTCTACTTGTTAAGACATAAGGACGAAACTTTTGAAGCATTCAAAGAATATCAAAGCGAAGTACAAAATCAACTCAATAAGACAATCAAGGTACTTCGTACCGATAGAGGAGGTGAATACCTAAGCGATGCTTTCCAAGATCATCTTAGGAGTTGTGGGATTATCTCACAACTTACTCCACCTGGAACACCCCAACTTAATGGAGTTTCCGAAAGGAGGAACCGAACCCTAATGGATATGGTTTGATCTATGATGGCTAGAAGCACGTTACCTCTATCATTTTGGGGTTATTGTCTATGCTCCGCGGCTCGTATTTTAAATATGGCCCCAACCAAGAAAGTGGAACGAACACCTCATGAGATGTGGTTTGGAAAACCTCCATCCCTATCATACTTAAAGGTATGGGGATGTGAAGCTTATCCTAAGCGTTACATCCCTAATAAGTTGAATGCTCGATCCACGAAGTGTATCTTCATAGGATATCCCAAGGATAATATGGGATATTATTTCTATGATCCATCCGAGCAGAATGTATTTGTTGCTCGGAAGGCGGAATTCCTTAAAACTAAGTTCCTAATGGAAGGAAGTAATGAAAGGAAGATAGATATTGAAGAGGTTCAAGATCAAATAGATGATACACAATTGGTTGACACTAGCACTCAACATGAAAATGTTGATAGTGATCAAATGGATGATCAAAATACACAAGACATTCGTAGATCTGGTAGGATTAGCAATCCTCCTGAGAGATATGGTTTTCTCATAGATGGTTGCTATACGGTTGATTTGGATGAACCAACAAACTACCAAGATGCTTTATCAAGGATTGATAAAGATAAATGGCAGGAAGCCATGAAATCTGAGATGCAATCCATGTATGACAACCAAGTTTGGGAACTTGTTACGCAACCTCCTGGCTCTAGGCTAGTTGATTGTAAATGGCTTTTCAAAATGAAAACCGACATACATGGAAACTTGGATACATACAAAGCTAGACTTGTAGCAAAAGGTTTCACTCAAACTCAAGGGATTGATTATGATGAAACTTTCTCGCCAGTGGCAATGCTAAAGTCTATTAGGATATTATTTGCCATTGCTGCTCACTATGACTATGAAATATGGCAAATGGATGTCAAAACCGCTTTCCTAAATGGATATCTTGAGGAAGATGTTTATATGGTACAGCCCGAAGGTTTTGTTGATCCGAAAAATCCTAAAAAGGTATGCAAGTTAAAGAAATCAATCTACGGATTGAAACAAGCATCTAGAATGTGGAATCATCGTTTTAATGAAGAGGCAAAGATATTTGGCTTCATTAAAAATGGTGATGAAGCTTGTGTATACAAAAAGGCTAGTGGGAGCTCTATAATGTTCCTTGTGCTATATGTGGATGATATATTATTGTTTGGGAATGATATAACCACAATGCAAGAGGTCAAAACTTGGCTAAAAGGTTGCTTCTCCATTAAGGATCTTAGAGAAGCACAATACATATTGGGGATTGGGATCTATAGGAATAGATCCAAGAGATTGATAGGTTTAAGTCAAAGTACATACATTGACAAAATCTTGAAAAGGTTCAAGATGGAAAACTCTAAGAAAGGTTTGGTACCTATTCAAAGAGGAACCGTTCTCAGTTCATCTCAGTGTCCTACCACGAAAAATGAACAAGAGAGAATGAAGAAAGTCCCATACGGATCTGCTATTGGGTCTATCATGTATGCAATGATATGTACTAGACCGGATGTGTCATGCGCTCTAAGCTTGACAAGTAGATACCAGAATAACCCAGGAAACAGTCATTGGATTGCTGTTAAAAGTATATTGAAATACCTTAGGAGGACTAAGGATATGTTTCTAATATATGGGTCTGGTGAGGAGGAACTCGCTGTAAAAGGTTACGTGGACGCGAGTTTCCAAACTGATCGAGATGACTCTCGATCACAATCCGGCTATGTCTTCACATTAAATGGAGGTGCGGTCTCTTGGAAGAGTTCAAAACAGGATGTTGTTGCTCTATCCACTACAGAGTCGGAGTACATCGCCGCATCATTGGCAGCTCAGGAAGCTGCATGGATGAAGAAATTCATCGACGACTTAGGAGTAGTCCCTTCCATTCAGGACCCTCTTGAGATCTTTTGTGACAACGAGGGTGCGATTGCTCAAATCAAGGAACCTCGTGCTCATCAAAAGACCCGTCACATTGAGCGGAGATTCAACTACATAAGGGATGAAGTTGAAAAGGGGAAGATATGTATTCGCAAAGTTCACACAGATCTTAATATGGCGGATCCTCTCACGAAGCTCTTACATGGACCAAAACATGCAGGACATGTTTGTGCATTAGGGCTTCGATATTCTAGTGATTGGTCATGATCTATTTTAAGTATTGTAACGGAACGAAATTGTTCAAACTCATTAATATAATTATGGTATTAATTTATTTTGAGTTATGTTCCTATTTTGCATATTTTATCCAAGAATAAGTAATTATTCTGAATTCCGTAGTCGATCACATTTGTGGGAGCAAATGTGAGGTTTAGACTATTATGAACTTGGATTGGTATACATTCACGGGATGAATGTGGGGCAAGGTTGCAACCAAGGTTCATAGATATTTGTAGGATACAAATATTGGAAGACCCGCTCTCAAGATTTACTAAATGGAGCCTTTGTGGTTGATCACATGTAATCTTGAGTAAAGGAGAATATCATTGTATCCTCTGACCTAAGATACATATTGGGTTCAGATATTCACTGAATATCGTACCTTGATTCTTTCCTTCGCTATTCTGAAACATGGTAGCACATAAGGAAGAACTCGGGTATATTACAAAGTGTATATCTAGGACATATGTAGTCAAGATGGAATTTGTCCCTCTTATTCGTTGAGAGTCAGATGTCTAAGGCCTGAAAAGTTAAATCTATAAGAGAGTGATCACTCTGTATCTCTTGGATTTAACATGACATCTAGGATAAAAGGATATAATGAAAGATTCACCTACATATATCAGTTCGAGTAGGGAGCTCGAAAGGGATGATGTTATTGAATGGCACAAAATCATAACATATTAGGGGTGATGGACGGTGTGTTAGGCTGTATCCATCACTTGCATTAATTTCTTATGTTTCTCGTGCAAGTGGGAGATTGAAGGTTTTTCCTATGCCCAAGAGACATATTCAAATTAATGTGGCTAATATGTTATGATCCAAGTCGGGTCATACCCAATAACAAGCTTACCAACACTTTAAACGTATTTAATCTTAATGAATGGATCATTAAATAAATACACGACACTTGGACTTTAGAAAATCGGTTTTCTAAAGTATTATTACTTGAGATCAATTACTTGGATAATTTAAATGATAAGGATTTGATTATTTACAAGTTTTAAATAATTAAGTTGTGTCATTTTATAAAATGATTTATAAAACAAAAGTAACTAAGCAAATTAACAAGTTTTATAAAAATAACACATATTTTATAAAACCCTTCAAGGGTGGCGGTTTTGAGGGGATCAAAAGGATGTCTCCCATGCTTAGTTACAACTCCAAGATGACACAACTTCAAAGGTGCATGCTCTACATGTTTACCTAGGTTTGACTCAAGTAATAAAAAAGACTAACATGCATTCAAAGATCAAGATACAAGGAAAAACACTCTCATTCTTTTCTTGCTGCAGCCTGGCCGAAAGTTTGGGGGTGAAGGGAGTGTTCTTGAGCTTGTTTGAATGCTTATTTTCAAGTGTCAATAAATCCTAACCATTGTATTAGGTGTTGGGAAAAGTTTGGGGTATTATCCCTTGAGGTTCTATACTTTTAGAACTTGCATTCTCCATCCTTTTAAGGCAGCAGCTGGTCGAATTTTCCAGCAGGTACAGGAGGGTTTCAAGCTTGTGTTTAAGGTGTTTAAGGGTCTTAAACATTAGCAAGCTCAAGGGTGTTGTTGGTGAATCAAAGGCTAGGGTTTTGCTTACTTGAAAGTTCAAGTTAGGAGCCTATTTCTTCATCATCTTCATCCATTTTCTGCTCCATCCAAACAGCCCTCAAAATCCATTTTTAGGAGGTATAAACTCTCTCCTTCTCTTTAATTTGAGAGTATATTTAACAACTTGATCCTTGTGGGAATTAACTTCAAATTGGTTTAAAGATAACAAGTGAAATTTGATAATTACACGCTTCCGTTTATAATGATTCTTAAAAGGTTTTAAGACATATGAACTTGTTAAATCCCAACACCAACAACCTTCAGGCTTCGTAATTCATCTTCCAACTTCCTAACCTCGTTCCTTGGACAATACTCGTTGATTAACATTATTTTAAATTCTTCCCATGGAGTATCATAAGCTACATCTCCTCCTACAGCCTTCACATAATTTTTCCACCACGTGAGTGCACTATCTTGTAAAGTGCACGATGCATACTTGGTCATGTCCTTTTCAACACAACCACTGATTTTAAACACAGTCTCCATCTTTTCTATCCACCGGGTTAAACCGATCGGTCCTTCTGTTCCACTGAATGATGAGGGCTTGCAAGCTTGAAAAGTTTTGTAGGTGCATCCTACACGAGGATTTGGGTTAACTGCAGCAGCTCTTGCAGCCTCGACCCATAACATTCTGTCGTTCACTCGCTGGTTGATGAATTCCTCGACTTCTTGTTCCGTCATTCGATTCAATCGTGCCATATTCTTCTATAAGAATGAAAAGAAAATAATTATTCACATGGAATATTATAGATGTAGTGTATATTTACAGTACATTATAGCTTATTAATAATATGAACCAGGTATTATTATAAAAGCCTTTTCTTCTTATTAGCGTTTTATAATTATATCTAGGGTAGTACCTACCCGTTAATGTCCATACTTAATAGCTTAGTACAGAACCAATTACTACCATCTAAATAATACTTAACCATGGAAAATTATTGCATTTCATACTTCACTATTTTACATATGCTTATCTTACATCGAACATTAAGCAAACCACACTAATAATATTATACAAAATATTATATGATCCCATGGTTTAATACGGCAGCGCATCGTTTGGTCTATTTTCTAGGACGTTTAGGTTCAATGAATCGCCTAACGCTTATCCTAGCTGTCTGCCTATATTTTGGCTGTGGGACTGAAGAACTGGATGCCGGGATAGAATGAATAGGAATAGCTGGAATAGGGGTGGTAGTGTCTAGTGGAGTTGGTGCCACATCATCCTTACTAAACTCGGGATTTGAATTTTCTAATTCATTAGCCTTTCGTTTCTTTCCTAGTTCGAACTTGTCTTTTGTAATTTCCTGTATTTCTTCCTCGGGTTCACTTTCCTCCTCGGGTTCACTTTCCTCCTCGGGTTCACTTTCTGGGTTCTCTATAGTCGGTTCATCCGGAATTTGTGAGTCTTCCCCAAAGATATTATTTTCGTCATCGGATAGGTTAATAACTGGAACACCATCTGAAGATTCTGGTTCGGAGTCGCTGAATGTGATAACAAGTTTTGAGCCCGACATCTATCACACAACAACTAACCCATTAGTACTACATAATATTTACATATAAATTTTAACCAACAATGATAAGCAATGGTTTTTAAATCAGACCCGGTCAAAGTCCAGACTTACTAATGTATCCTAACGACTTATCAGTTAGACACACTAATGCAAACCTGGTTCGCTAAGACCACCGCTCTGATACCACATGTCATAACCCGTCCTTAACCATAAGAACGAGTTAGATAACGTATGATTTCATTGCGAGGTATTGACCTCTATATGCGACATTTTTAAAAGAACAACTGCATTTATTTTACATTACAAATCATAACTCTTATGTTAATACAAGCTTTAGACAATATAAAGATGATTATCATTTAGCGGTAATCTTAGACTTACAAACTTTACATGTGATGATAACAATACGATTTCTAGCATATTTTACATTACAATTCCTCGGATATGCAGTTTTATTTTTGACACAAATATGCATACTCAAGATCTTGCTTAAATTCAACATGTTGCAGCGGAAGCTTTTAGTTATCACCTGAGAATAGACATGTTTAAAATGTCAACATAAAGTTGGTGAGATATAGGTTTAATGCCGGCAGCGGTATAAATATAGACCACAAGATTTCATATGTAAACATTTTAATAAAAATATTCTAAGTGGTTGAGCACTTGGTAACCATACTTAACATTTAATCACGTCGCATATTCCCTTTATTATGAAATCTTACTACACCGTACCAAGTGTAGTCACGAAACGAAGTACTGTGCAACCGTTGAATACTGGTCGTCCAGTCCGGTTGGGGTTGTCAGGCCCGATAGATCTATCAACAGGATTCGCGTTTACAATACCGCTGTAAATAATAGTTACCAAGCTACAGGGAAGTATGCCAGTGGTACAACTCAACGTAGAATATATTTTTCAGTTACTTGTGTCCATAACGTAAAACATAAAATACATGTATTCTCATCCCGAAATACTTAGAATTTAAAAGTGGGACTATATACTCACTTTGCCTTGAAGATATATATATTTTGACTTGGTCTCCGGTTGATATCACGAACCTATCCATATATAATATATCAATATATTTTCATTTTAAACAATCGTCACATATATATACTTATAATACTTTTAATGTCTTCTTAGTCCGTAGTTAGCAATTCAATTTTAATGGTTCATATTTAGGTGTTTAGTAAATAAATAAAACCCCCATCGAAATAAATAAAACCCCATTGTATTCATATTGGTCGGGATTAATCTTGACCCACGGTACCGGTGTTGTCAAATGACGTGTTGCGTACAATCATGGGATCTTATGATTAATCTTCTCGTATTGTTTACGGGTGATCCTGAAATATATAAAATTAAATTATGAGTACATATATATAAAATATCATGTTATTTTAAAAAGATGTGATTTATTAAATTTTTCTCCAATTATTTTCGTGGCTAAACTAGTTTTGGATATCCGATCTTGTTTTGGTCATAGTTTCTTCGTTACAACTCCGTTTTCGTTGGTTCAACTTGCCACTTCCTTGGATCGAGTCCTTCTTTAAGAATATGAACTGTAAATACCTTAGTTTGTATTTGAAATCATAGGTCATAGGTCAAACTTTAGTGAAACTCATGAAGTTGATCATTTTCCATCATGTAAACAACCTTAAATGATTATTTTTCTAAAAATACTTATACTTTGAGTTAAATCATGAAATTTTTATGTGTTAACATATTCATAGTAAATATCAATTTTCCAGAAAATAAGCCTCCAATTCAAAGTTCAAAATAGTTTTTAATTATCCAACCCAAAACAGCCCCCGGTTGCACTCCGACGTCGTAAATTCAGTTTTTTAAGGTGTTCTTTGAAAAACCAAGTTTTACCTTGTTAAGTTAGCATATATTTATGATATATTACAGGTCTTGAAGTATTTTAAAAGTTAAGTTAGAAGGATCTATTTAGTTTGCAAACAAGTTTGAAAACATTCAAACTATGTTCTTGTTGTTAAAATTTTATACCATAAAATAAGATAGCTATATATATATGAATCGAATAAGGTTATGAACAAAGTTACTACCTCAAGTTACTTGGACAAGATTGCTGTAAAAGAGGAGTAAAAATCTAGAACCAAAAGAGTGATGGAGTTGGATGAAAGATTGAAAGTAAACTTGTGTTCTTGGAAGGATTCTTGAAGTGTTTTTGTAAGGGTTTTCTTATGGTGATTAAGTGATGTTTTTGAAGCTAGATCTTCATGGTAACTTTGCTGAATTGATTAAGGGTTTAAGGCTTATAAGTGTGTGGGTGTTTAACTAAGAAATGAAGATAGAATTTGAATCAAATGATGATCCCCCCCCCATGGTCTTAAAAACGTGAATCAAGGGAGACAAAGACAAGTTTTCATGTTGTATTTTTATGTAATTAGTCAAGCAATCATACAAAAGTAATTACCTTATACATAAGGCATGAACAAGGGCTGGTTGGTGGTGATTTGATGTGTATGTACCAATAGTAAATACGTATAGAAGCTAGGTATGATACGGGTACATATACTCTAGATATACGTATAGAAATCTTGTGAAAACGGAACGAGGATTCAAATATTGCTATCTTTTGTGAATATACTTATATTGTTTTATGTATTTAAATCCTTAAAAAGTGATTAAATACATTACTTATACGATATATGTATAAACATTATAGGTCATAAGTATTTATGTCAAATAACGTTACGTATGGTTATTGTTTTGAAAACTTAAGTTAGTAGTTTCAAAATATACTTATAACTTATTGTTATTAATACAAAATGAGATATTAAAACATCCATAAATCATGTTAAATATGTATATATACATATATATACACAAACGTATAATTATCATATGTTATATAGTTCGTGATATCATCGGTCAACTAGACGGTCAAACGTTGTGTAAAACTCTTTTCGAAAACATAAGTTTCAACAATTTTGATTGCTTATCATGTTGGTAAGGTTTAATTTATGTAAATATTAATCTTCTAAGTATAAATTGATCGAAAAAGTCCGGGTCATTACACTGTTCGTAATAGCATTTTCTCTCTCATTTCCAGAGTATCTCGCCACGAATATATCATAACTCAAATTCTAAATCTTATTCATTCGCTCGTTCCTACCGATAATTATTCCGAAGTAATAAGTCAATGAGCTTCGCGACCGAGTTGTAGCCTTGGAAAATATGGTGCAAAACATACCAGCTTCAGCAATATCATCGGCACCAACAGTATCATCAATAACAGCACCAGTACCATCAACAATCCATGCCTCAACATCTCATTCTGTACATCAAGTATAATCATCGTTCTACGTATCGTTCTACATCATTTATCTTCATTCGACATGACAATTGTGTAATCTCTAATGTTTTAGAGATTATATATTCTTATTCTAACGGTAAACCAAATGAGTTTAATACTATATTAACTCATTAAATCCATGATTACATCTGAAGAAAATATATATGTAAGTATATTTTCATAAAGATTGTAATTAAAAATTCTGTTGTACAAACTATTAATGGTGAAAATATTTTAACGGGTAGGTAATACGCGAGGAATATTCAGATTTCACATTACTAAGTTACACTGTACATTCTTTGAAGCTGATTCAATAGTCGTTTACTATCCTACTTACATTCACCGATATACAAATCCGTTCACCACAGAATAACCATTTTCATCCAATTTCATATTTGGATTTTGATTTATCAGAATCCAACAAGTGGCATAATGAAAAAAAAATTTGACAAAATAAAATTTGTTAGAAACAAACAAATTAACTATGAGAAATTTTGTTAAGAATCCACGCTAACTGTTCCTAGCTAATTGTTCCTAGCTAACTGATTACATTTTATTTATCGTAATTTAGTTATCGCAATTTACATTCTCGCAATTTTATTTATCGTCATTTAATTTCTGTTATTTACTTTACGCACTTTATTTATCGTCATTTAATTTCTGTTATTTATTTTTACGCACTTTAAATATCGGGACACGTATACAAGGTTTTGACATATCATATCGACACATCTATATATTATTTGGAATAACCATAGACACTCTATATGCAGTAATGCTGGAGTTAGCTATACAGGGTTGAGGTTGATTCTACAATAATATAAATAGTTTGAGTTGTGATCGAGTCTGAGACATGTACACGGGTCACGATACATATTAATTAATTCGAATATTATATATTAAACTATATATGAATGATTGGATTGTTAACTGTGGACTATCGACTGTGGACGAATAGTATTGGACAATTAAAATGAATTAAAATACTGATTATAACATATGAAACTAAATAGTTCTTCAAGTTTGCCACTTGATTTCATCTTAAACCTCATTTGTATCTTGACGGTTCCAATCTGCGTTCAAACATTTCATAATTCTTGAAAACACTTCAATCGAGAGGATGAACCAACCACATTTCATCTACGGAAGGAAAGATTTATGCATATAGTTATGCACCTGAAAAACTTTCGGAAACTGAGTAAACGTTTAGCACATAGCTGTGCTAATTCCTTTAGTGTTATTATTACCCAAAATAACTTTGCAGTTCTTTTTCAAAATAGCCAATTTTTCACAGCTCCAGCAAGACAGCTTCGACTTTTTGTTCGAAACAACCTTATTATAACTTTGATATATATATGCATGCTCTTTTATTGTTACCAGAAAATCTTTTATATTCCACCATATTACCATCAGTGTTTAATCATCTAAAAACACAATTCTCCTAAAAACACCTCTGATTGATAACCGACGATTCATATACAGCTACATTAAATGCAGACAAAACAGTAAAATTGTAGATGGCCTAAATGGCTAAGAGTTTGATGATAAAGAATGGAGTGTTGGGAACGCTCGATAAAAAATTTTGTACTGAAAAATGGATTGAGCTAACCATGAAGGAGACCAAGGACAAATACAAGGACCAAACCTTATATTCAAAGAATCCAGGTAATTCTGGATCCGCCGAAATCTTTAGAGAATATCTTGTTCCGAAGTCATGTTAAAATCTTGAGGAAAATCTTTCTTCATCAACCTTCGAACTTAGAAATTCCAAAATATCATCATAAATATCTTCGATATTTCTGAGAAAATTTTCATAAATATTCTTATCCGAAATTATCTACCTCATCGTGCTTTCTGTATTCCATTATATTGGAAATTTCTGTAAAATCTAAGTATAAATTATGAATGAATTGTAGAGAAGTGTTGGGAATTGAAGCATGGGTTAGTATAATTTAATGACACTTGGCCAACGTGATTATATTACAATAAGTCATGCTGAGTTTCCAATGAAATGTGATGATGGTTCACAGTAGATCATACCATCATCAGGTGTCATGTTATATAACTCTTTCATTCTACTTAACCTCCGAACATATCAAGAATATATATTCTTGATAGTTTTATCTTCCGTGATTCTGGTAATTTGGCAAATTAAGTCGTGCTAATACATTCCTTTCTGATTAAGAATACTATAATCATTCGAAACTCTATATCTACAAATTTTGAACTATTATTCACTTGATCTAAAGTCGGGAAGAGAAAACAAAAGCATGAAGCTTCAAACCATAAGGGAAAATATAAGCACGACAACAACACAGAATTACAAACCGTGTATATCAATGCGTATAGCCATATAAAGACACGGGAGAATTAGAAATACTATAACCCCAAGGTAATAGTAGAAGTGAATAGATTCCTCTGGTGGTAGTTGAAAAAGAAGAGTGATTGATACGATAATCAAGAAAATATCAAGAATCAGAACTGGGTGGAGCATTTCCACCATATTTTGGAAGTAGGAATAGAGGAAGAAAGTATAGGAATGGTGAAAATAATGGAACGGAAGAGTTTAATTTATAGTGAAAATATCAGACAAAGCAATCGAGGCAAATAACCGCATTTAATTAAAGAGATCCTAATTTCCTTATTCACCGAAGAATCAAATCTTATAGATTTCGAAGATTTTCTTTTAAATCCCTTGAATTCCAGAATTCAATTGAGATAACGTCAAAAGTTAAGACGCGCCTTATTTTCTAAATCCAACAGTGAATAGTCAAAAGTTATGATGAAACTTGTCTTTCTCACTTCACTATTTTGTGACAGCTTCACTCGTACGCTTCACAAAAATCAAATCATTTTATATATATTACTCAATAATGATAAAACTCCATTTAACAACTCATATTCGTCATGAAAACATTTTTATTGTTAGCCATGACCACCTCACTCAAATTTCGGGACGAAATTTCTTTAACGGGTAGGTACTGTGACGACCCGGAAATTTCTGACCAAATTTAAACTTAATCTTGATATGATTTTGACACGATAAGCAAAGTCTGTAATGTTGAGTCTTAAAACTTTTGAACTGTTTACATTCATTCAATTACCCTTTGACTATTTCTGACGATTCACGAACAATTAATTGTAATAAGATACGTGTGTATGTATATATAAATAATAATTCAAAATATAATTTGAAATATTATATGTTGTTGTTATTAAAAATTAATGAAATAAAAATAGGATATTATAATAATTATTATTTAAAATATATCTCTATATATAAATAAGTATACTAAAAATAAATATTAAATGATTGTAATACTCGTTTAATGTTCCGATTGATATTAAGCAAGTTAAATTCAAATTTATGTAATTTTAAAATAAACGGTGATCCAAAAATAGGTTCTATAAATTTTAGGCTTACTAAAAATGTATATAGGATCTAGTTATTTAATTTTAACACTTTTTATATTTTACCCAAAAATGAGAGGGACAGTTGATGTAACTTTTATTTAATAGTTAATGACCGAATTTTATACCAAAATGACTGAAATAAATAAAGATAATTACTGTAAAAATTTAGAATTTTTCCGAATACTTTTATCCGCCACTGATTTTAAATAGTGCACGATATAATAGTCCTTGAAAAACTGTCGGTATAACGATACAAATTAAACGGTTGCTCACTGTTTTCTCATAACTTTTCAATTGAGATGGATGATATTTTAATTTTTATATTATTTTATTGTAACACGTTTGATTACCATAACATATCATATTACAGTGTTTTGTGTTTATTTTCAACTTTTCAATACATTAAAATAACTATATAAAACTCCCTCATGTCTTTAGGCAAGACCACACACCACCTATTTTTCCTTTCTTTCTCCAACAAACAAACAACAATAACAATTACAAAAATAAATACTCCGAATAAAATTTGTAGATTAGGTAACCAATCCATCATCTCCTTCTTTATGTCTTAGAACCTCCATCATCACAACCGGTCACCACCATAGCCGAACACCATCAAAACCATCGCACCACCATTCAAAGAACCACCGCCACTATCATTTTGCTACCTTTGTGTTATTTTTATAATTTACAGTTAAGATCTATCACTTATCTACAAGTTTAGTCAATCTGTTTTGATTGTCCAAGAATCACCATTAAACACCACCACCGATCACCCTCACACTTATAAACCATAACCATCATCCATGATCAATCTGCAATGACAACCAAACCAAATCGAATCATTCACTAGCCGGTTGTTCTGTATTCAGTCTAAATCAAAACCATGTACTATTATTATATGATCGAACTACTATTGTTATGATGTTTCTACTTCGACTGCTAACTTTCCTTTCTGTTTGCTCCTGATCAGCTTGCAACAAAACGAAGGCCAACACAAAACAACCCATCAACCATCATCTGATTCTATATATACATGATGATATATATACGTACAACACCCATTGATCACATTACACTTATGTACTGCTTCTTCCTATTTTCCTGCGTGAACCACAGACCAATGATTAACCATCTTCAACCAAACCCTACAAACCATTGTTCAATCACTGCTACTGTAGCTGCTATATTGTTGCTGTCACTGCAGCCTTCGAATAGCCCAACACCATGAACCAACATCTTCAAACCATCATCAAGCACCTATAACACCTAGACCCATTTGCCATAACTGCTGCTATATTCTGTTTCTAATTCCTATGATTATTCGACCACCATAATCATCATATTAGATCACCAATCCAACACCATTATCAAACCCGATCAAGTGGGTTCTCTTTTACTTATCCTGTCCTGATCACCCGAACCATCATCAACCGGTTAATTAGTCATTCTTATTTTAATCGTAAACCGAACCCCACACTAAACCAACACCATCGTTATCAAGCCATCACCAAACCTGCAACATTATATCATTTATTATTACTACTTCTGTTTCAGTTCATAACCATCACTATATATATATATATATATATATATATATATATATATATATATATATATATATATATATATATATATATATATATATATATATATATATATATATATATATATTTTGATGATGCGATGATGATGAGGATAATACAACGAAGATAATGATACATGATAAATTTAATGGAGACTTGCGACGAAGATGATGACGGTCTGCGATGTTATTCTGTTTCTACTATTTTCATTCGGTACATGATGCTAACACTCGACTATTGCTATGCGTGATCCTCCTGATCAAAAACTATAAACCGTAACCCTTTTACTGAAAATACAATTTGGGCCAAACAAATGTTTTTGGATCGAGCTATTGTTAGGCTGAGATGATCCAAATTTCTGTTGGGCCATAATTGTAGGTGGGCAAGGGGTTGCTTGTTACTGTGACGTGAATACAATGAAAATGATAAACTGTCTGGTACACGTTAAATAAATAATTGTGTGTATTGTTACAAGAAATAAGAAATGGTTCAATGGTTTGGAGGATGTTTATGTAATGAGAGGTCTTGGGTTCGAGTTCCGTCTCGAGCATTTATTTTTAGAAGGGTATACATTATTATTCTCATTTCCATTATTATTATTATTATTATTATTATTATTATTATTATTATTATTATTATTATTATTATTATTATTATTATTATTATTATTATTATTATTATTATTATTATTATTATTATTATCAAAATATTAATTTTATTATCATTATTATTAAATTTTTTGTTATTATCATTATTATTATTATTATTATTATTATTATTATTATGAGTACTACTATTATTAATATTATTATTATTATCGTTATCAAAGTAATGATTATTATTATCAATTCTATTAGATATGTCATTATAATTAAAAATTTTCAAAGTTAACATTTTAACAAAACTATCACTTTTATCAAAACTTAACATTATTAGTAAAGATATTACCATATCCTTTATTAAAAATTAACATTTTATATGAATATTATCATTAATAAAATGATTAGTAATATCATTATTATTATTACAAATAAATATTACAAATTTATTAATATAAAGTTTTAATACATAATATGATATTTCTAAACATCATTATAGGGTATTTATAATAAATGATACATCATATACTTTAAATTTTGATATATACATAAATTGTTAAGTATCTAAAATATATAAATGAATATAGTAAATAAATTATTAATATAAGAAGTATATTAATAATATAAATATAAGAACTGTTTAATTGTCATCATGAGTTTTAATAGAAATACAAATGATATAGGTTCGTGAATCCGAGGTCAACCCTACACTTGTTATATGACGTCATATGTATTTTTACTACAAAATACAGTATGGTGAGTTCATTTGCTCCCTTTTACTCTTTACATTTTTGGGACTGAGAATACATGCGCTGTTTTTACAACTGCTTTATTAAATGCTTTTGAAATATATTTTTGAACTACGAATACATGAAATATTTTTATAAATATTTGACGAGATAGACACAAGCAAAACATTCCTCGAATGAATTATTATGCAGACAGAAGTTCTGTGGATTATTATTGAATTATGTGGACTTGATAATTGCCACTAATTGTTATGAATATTTCCCCTAATTATTATTGTTTGGTAACCTAAGAATTAGGGAACATCACTAATTTTGAGAATTAGTGCACGCCTAATTCACGCGAATCCTAAAGGTAGCTATCGGGTTTAACACCCCCACTCAGAATGTTCACTAGACGAATGAGCTAGTGGGCGTGGTGTTTAGTACTTCGAAGTTTATATGATTATTATACAGACGAGATATTCTGTTTTGGGGATATTATTATGCGCATTATATGTTAAGGTCGGTTACCAAGCCAAGCTATGAAAGAAATGAAAAGTGAATGTTATGTATCGAGAGAATGATTTATTACACAGGTTATGTGTATGTTATTTTTGTGCACGAGATATGTGTACGGTTACTAAGATTTATGAAAGATGATTTCGTACACGAGAAAGGTGTATTGTATTTAAAATATATCGCATGTACATTACAGGTGGGTATAGGATTCAGGCCCATTTGTACCATGCAGCATTTAAATCTTGTGGTCTATCAAAATGATGAATTTTATTGTTTTATGATAAACCTATGAACTCACCAACCTTTTGGTTGACACTTGAAAGCATGTTTATTCTCAGGTATGAAAGAAATCATCCGCTGTGCATTTGCTCATTTTAAAAGACATCATTTGGAGTCGATCATCGCAATGGGACCAGATGTTGGTGACTTCATCCAGATGGATTAGGATGGGGTGTGACAAAACGCCTAAGAATCAAGTAAATTTGTTTTATATATACTACGCGGTGATATGAACAAAATGGACAGGTTTAATTTATGCGGTGTTGTTAGGTCACAAAACGTCAGAATTAGTTACCAGAAGGGAGCAGTGGTTTTACTATTTAGATTTAGCTTGGTTTTTCCTAGCTATATTTCACCTACTTGTCTTCCTTTAAACTAGTAAGTGGTAAGTATAATTTAGGTTCATATTTTTGTATGTTTGCTCAGTAATGTGGGATAAAAGTGCCTTTAAAGTCAACCCTAATGACAAGTGGTGATAGAATAAACTTTAATAAGGTAGTACGAATTTATAAGGATAAAGGGGTAGGTATGTAGAATATGATTCTGATGGAGAGTTGTTCAAAGATTTTAACTTCGTAGAATGAACACTAAAGCTTAATCAATCGGGTTAAGAACCTAATCAATTTGTCACTAAGAGTTTAGGCTTTAAAGATTCTGGCTAAGACGGATATCCCTACTCCCAACGTTAACCTTAAGGGTTTAAACGACCTTGAGGATTTAATCCTAGGTGCATGAATAAAGTGGTATATCCTTAAAGGAAAGTCTCAGCTTTTCTTAATCCTAGTTCATTTAACTACAGTAACACTTCTCCACTTAATACTAAGCTATGCCTTACCATTAACAGATGTGCAATCTTAGATATCCTAAGGTACTGCTAATTGGGTTTAAGGTCTCTCCTTTGCGATCACTTACTCAACTCTGGATCATCTTACAATATCTCTAGAACATTGCTTCTGAAGTAAACCATGCTTTTAAGTAAGTCAGTGTTCACTTAACTCTATGTTACCTACTCTATTCACAACCTAAGTGGGCAGCTCTTCTTTGACGGATAAGTGACTACCAATACGTAGGTACTATTTCCTTATTGTGACGTTAAGCACATATTACTACTTACCTCGTATCCTAGGATTGATTAGGTCCTAACACTAGGTTATTGCCACGTGAGTAAATGGAAAGGGTGGTCCGTAAATTAGACTTCTAAACCTGACAAGGTTTCAGCATAACAATAGTACAAGTTTCAGATAAGATATTCAACATATAATAAACATTTGTAATAGATAGTCAAGCATGCAAGTTGAAAGCAACTTAAAGTAACAAAGTAACTTTATCAAATTAAGGACGGCGTTCACCGTTTACAGACGAGATCTGGACCATTACAAGTGCTGATATCCTCTAGACCACTCCTATTACAATCTTCAGCGTTCACCTCCGGGTACTTAATTTCCCGCTCGGAGGTGAGAAGGCCTTGAAAGCTTCTAGTGAGAGAAAGTGTATTGTAGTGAGAGAGTGTGAAGAGGTGTGTTAAAATGGGATGCCAAATGGTCTTTAAATAGTGACTTTTTGGCTAGGAAACGACTGGGAAGCCTGCGCCACAGGCCGACGTGGGTGACCGGTGCCAGGCAAGCCGGCTACCTAGCCTGTTGTGTATGCCCGGTGTGGGGGTGATTTAGCAAGCCGGTGCCACACTGCAAGCTGGCGTGGGAAGCCGGTGTGGAAGGCCAGTGTCTGCTTGGTTTGCTATTTTACTGGGATCGTCTTGCTCGTTTCTGGGATCGTAACTTGGTTTTCGGCGTCGTAACTTGTCTTTCACCATCTTCGCTCTAGAATCTTCGTTTTAGCTCCGTTTCACTTGATTCTTTTTGCATCGCCTTTGTAATTACTAAATCTACAATATTAATCGACAAAGCGATTATTTTGGCAATAAAGTTTGGAACTTTATTATTTTTGGGCCTTAATATCAAGGTAAAAACGTAACTTTTTAGCCGATATCACGTGGCGCACCACTATCTGTGCGGCGCGCACCAACACTGAATTACTATTGTTCTAGAATTCATCTATAGTGCGCGATGCCCCATCAAACTGCGTGGCGCGCAATAAAGCTGTTCAGCCCTATAGCTGCATTTTTACAAAATTTGACCCAAAACAACACACTAACCAATTTCGACAACTCAATTTTGACCTGCAACAAAGACCCGTACATTTATATCACAAAATACACTATTATAATCCAAATCTCGTCCAAGTGCATTTATACACTAGAACCTGGGTTTTTCAACAATCGTAACAAAGTTTACATACTTATCAAATGACCATACATATTTAAAACAATATGTTAATAGGCACCCACATCTTTGAATAAATTTACATCTACCAAAAGACTTTATATTGACATTTTTCCAAAAAGTGGCTATCAACTCGCGGGGTCGGGATAGTAACATCCACTTACCAAAAGTACGTCTTCTGTTAGCCCTTCTATTCTCTCTCTTTTCCTTTTGTACTAACACCACAAGATCTTACAAAAGATAAACACTACAAAAGTAAGCTTACGCTTAGTGAGCACGATATAAGTAAACCAGCAACAACTACCACAATTAAAACATACAAACAAAATTAATTCTACTGCATAACTAACGGATCCATCGTCAACTCTGAATAGTGACGTTTGTGCAAGACAAATAGCCACTTAAACCCACCCCACCCTTGACTATGAAATAGTCTAGGCATGTTCTACGGCAATGGGGACTCGTCCCCGTTATCATATGCCATTTTTTTACACGAATGTAATGTATCGCATATGACCCAATTACTTATAAAGTTACTCACCTCCAAATGATGCTTCCAAGCTTTAATCACCGAAACACAATTATAAATCTAGCAACCTACAAGCACATAGTAATTCTTTTTAACACAAAACTCTACTAATTCTATTCCAATAAAGAAATGCATTTAAGAACACTTCTTTTTTTAAATCTCCTATGACCTATAACTAATACCTAAATTGACACCCTTCAATCTTATGTTACAAAAACCATAATATAGTGTAACCATTCCTACTTAAATCCAATTTAAACTCAATCACAACCAATAATCAAAACTCCAACTTCAATTCTTTAATAATTCACTTCAGTCAAAGATTCATCTTTCACTTTAGAAAAACATCATCATCTACATTTCTTAACATCATGGCTTTTACAAGCACATGACATAGTACTTCAAAGTTAAGGTTTGAAACTACCATATTTTATTTTTCACGTAATAAGACAGAATAACATACATACATACTCCCAAAACACAACCCACTATAAAAAAACAAATTAAATTCAAAGAGATTAACATAAAACCCCAATTTAAAGGATATAAAAAAGTTAGAGTTTCATACCACTTCAAGAAATAAGGACGATAATGATAATATGTTGCTGGAACAAGCTTTGGTCACCAAGAAAAGCTTCAATTTTGAGTGAATTCTCCAAGAACAACCCAAAATTACTAGACCCTAGCTTCCAAATCAAAACATGTTCTTCTTTTGATTTTTAGAGTGAGAGAGTGGAGAAGAGAAGCGAATTCTCTGAAACCCTCTCAATCAAGATATTATATGCAAGTTCCACAAAACCCCTCAACATTACAATACATTACAATAGAGACACTCCAGTTGGTTGGCTTACTTCACGACGCGTAGATTAGGATGTCCGGCATGCAGCTATGCTGCAGGTTCTAGACTATTATAACACTCCTCTAGTTGAGTTGTTCGTGTCCTCACAGGACAATAGACCATCAGCCACTCTTCTGGTTCCCAAGTAAATTATGATCCTTTCCTATATCTCAATGAAATGCCCTTATTTTTTAATTTTGTCGAGTGACTCCATACCCCCTTATACTATGTGGCACGCCCAGAAACTGTGTGGCGTGCAGTATAACTGAAACCAAACTCAGAAATGATTTCAGCTATTGTTTCCAAATCCCTTTATGTTGCGCGGCGGGCCACCAAACTATGCGGTGTGCAATAAACCACGCACAGACCTACAGTTTGAGACTCAGCTTGTCCCATTCCCAAAACACTACGATTTTTATACTTAGACAAAACAATTTAGCCATAACCAAGTTAAATACTGAGTTTAAATCTAAAAATATGTTTTAAAACCAAAAAAATACAAGGTCGGTTACCCATCGAGTCAAGATTGACCCGTTTTACATCAAGTACACATAGATCCATTGTGCATCAACCAAATACAATTTAAGGAGTTTCTCAAAACGACATTACAAAAGACACAACATTGTACCGTTGGCATTCAAGCGATTTAATCTTCATGATGGTAAGAGTAGATAAATCCACTTACCACCACAAGTACACAAGCTACTCCATGGTAGGTTGTTTGCCCTCCCTATGTACCTTTGTCCTGCTTGAACCTAAACCCACAATAAAATACAAGTGTAAGCTATAAAGCTTAATACAAGTTAGGCACAATGTACACAATTTATAATAATTAAGTAAATAGCATCACACAACTTACAACATGCTCAATTATGGATATCCGGATTCTGAGATGGTTTCACTTAAACCCGAACCCATTCGTGGCAAACCATTTGTGATAGCTGACCCTACACTTATCATCCTTTATTCTTCTACTCTACTTTACTGCACGGGTTGCCTCACGAGAAGCACTTTTGTTTAAGGTCGTTGGCTCGACTAATGATTCCTAAAAAGCAGACATTCCCCTTTGGTAGTTGTAATCGTGGTCTTCTCGAGGGAATGTGAGTCTTGGTGGATAGATTCGAAGAAAGTGCCGGACCAAAAGTGGTAGCAGGTCTTGTACTTCTCTTGAAGATCTTCTAAAGGAGAGATAATGTGCGGTTTTAGCTCGTGACAAATCTTGAAGTCCGATGAGCACATGGTCCACGGCTCTGCTTATTGATCTATGAGTGTCAATCATCAAGGCAGTGCTCGTAGTGATTGTTTATCTGACGGGATGTTCATTTCGGAGGTCTTCAAATAGTGTCAAAAATTATATCTTCAGTATCTCAAAATCTTCTGAATGGTGATCTCTACAGTAGGAGTCTGTAGCTTTGCACAGATTTGTCAAGAGGCGAAGTTGAAAAGAAGTGAAAAGCAATCCTGACCCAAGCATTAATGTCACTGTCTTGGAGTATATCTCCCGACATCCAGCTTTGAATATGAAACTAGGATCCGTGGATTCATGGAAGATAAATGTTATCTGTTTCGTAACATAGGTGGCAATGTTGACTCGGTCCGGTTCTATATGTGAAAATGGATTGTTGCGTCTTCTTTCTTCTGCAAATGCGTCTCGTAACTCCTTGATAATCAGATCAGTGTGTTGATCAATTGTTGCGTAAATCACTAGCCTATTTGGTGTGCTTTCAAAATTATCTCTTTCCAAGAGAGCGAAGAGGCCGTGAATGTAGCGACCCGACAAAATCGTCATTGACGGCGCCGTCTACTTAGGTCCCGTTACGTGGTCATAAGTCTTTAAAATAAAGTTTGACCAAAATATATCGCATTCATTTCAAATGTAAGGATGTTTAAAGGATTACAAGTGTAGTTTGACAACTAGTTATGTTACAACGTTTTAAGTACAAATGAAACCTATGCGACACAATTTTAAGTAAAGTTAAAAGATGCTCCATGTATGCAAGTATACTCGACATCCAAGCAAGTATCAAAAGAGAGTGCGGAAGCATGTATCACTTAGCATTCAAGGACCTGAGAAAAACATAGAAAATCTGTCAACGAAAAAGTTGGTGAAATCATAGGTTTAGTTAGTATATTGTATTGAACCACAAGATTTAGTATAAAGTGATTATCCAAATCATTTACATTCTAAAAGTTGTTGTTTGTATCACGAGTACCCAATTACCAAGGCTTAACTGAATAGTACCTCTGCATCATAGTGTTAGAACCTACACTATATCCCGAAAATACGTTTCATTCATCCGAATGAGGGTTCGTCAAACCCGTATGGCCACACAACATAAGTTCTCGCTTACACCCTACAAGTGTAACTAATGATAATTGGACTTGAGGATTTTTGTTCTAACTTGCACGTGGAATGTTTGTTTTCGTACTTGTGTTCACTTTGTATAACGAAACGTTTATGTTTTTCTCATCCCAAGTATAAGTATAAAAGAGTAAAAGTGGGACTATGATCTCACCTTGAGTGCATGAATATAAAAGTACTTCACAAGTAAACGTGTGCAAGAAACAAATGCTAGTCTTGACCTAAAAAATAGGTTGTATCAATAACGGTAAACACGGTCGGTCAAAGTTGTTCAATTAGTCTTATGGCTCGTTACGACTCGATTAATATAGCATGTGAGACAAATTGTCAGGTTTCATGCAAGATACAAGTATAAAAGCACGCTAGAACGATTGCATAAGTATTCGGTTACGTTTGAATAAAAGTCAACTTTGGTCAAGTCAAAGTCAATGAAAAAGTCAACACGTTCGGGTCGGGTCTCGGACAATTTTTCTAAGTTATATAATCATATATGAGCATGTTAGAACAAGTTACATGTTAATCAGAGGTGCGTAGCATAGTTATAATTATACGGTGAACGACCAAGTAAAACATAAATCTGCAGTTCATTTGGACGGCGTCCAAATGGGCTGGACGGCGTTCTGTAATGAAGGACTGGACGGCGTCCAAAATGGTGTACAGATCCTGCTTGCTGAAAACTCATAAGTGCACGAACCAAACTTCAAACAATCACAGTTTATGATCCGTAAACAATCAAAACATGTATCTTATATCGTCGGAAAGGTATTTTGACGAGAAAAACAACTAAGCACATTTCATCAATCAATCCATCATTTACAACAACCAAATCCACATTAAATGTTCATCATAAATGCTTCAAGTTCATAAATGCACATTGATGATTCGGGAATTAAATGCACACATATAATACGCCATTTCGTAGATAATTACGCATACAATACAACTAAACACTTTCCAATAACATTTCATAGGATTCAACTAACCAAAATCACAAAATTAATAATCATGTTAATGAAGTTTTCTTAATCAACCTACACATCAAAATGAAGCTAGTGATGCTAGTAACACATTTAATGCATGAACTTTAACATAACAACAACATTTAATCATCCAAAACTCAAGATTTAATACACACTTTTCAAGTTCAAGCTAGTTACACAAAAACAACAAGATCGAGCATACGAATCATATATTCATGTTAGACGCGAGCCATAGACACTAACTAACACTTTTATAAGTCAAAATCATCAAGAACATAAAATCTAGTATTTTTAGAAAGTTACCCAAATGAGATGAAGTATGGTATGGATTCGAAGAGGAAGATGTAAGGATTCCAAATATACAATTTGTTTTGAAGAACGTTTGCTAGATCGAAAATAGATGATGAATCTTTGAATTGGGTGTTGAGAGCATAAAGTGGAAGTATCAAGTTTGAGGAGGATAAAATGAATGGAGGAGGAAGAAGTTTGACTAGTTGACCTAGTCATGTCTTTATCCACTTGACAATATTGGTCCCTCAAGTTAAAATACGGGCACGTGAATTAACCAAACGAATTATTTTAAATACGCATGAGTAACGAGGGATGTTATAATTAAATAACGGACTTTAAAATATTTAAACGGAAAGTAAACGGAAAAAGGCGGGTCATTACATTACCTACTCCTTAAAAGAAATTTCGTCCTGAAATTTAAGTAGGCGTAGTGGTCGTTGTTTCTTCCTCGGGATCTTGCGTTGCCAATTCTACGAATAAGTGCGAATACTTTCTTTGTATTTGATCTTGTCTTTCCCAAGTAAACTTGGGTTCTCTTTTGGTGTTCCATCAGACCTTGACAATCGGGATTTTACTTTGTTTTAGCGTCTTGACGGAATGGTCCACAATTTCAACCGGTTCTTCCACGAAATGAAGTTTGTCATCAATAGTAAGCTCCTCGAGAGGGATGACGAGTTCGGGCTCGGCAAAACACTTCTTCAAATTTGATACATGGAAAGTAGGATGCACGGAGCTCAATTGAGCCGGAAGATCTAGACGGTAAGCAACGGTTCCAACACGCTACAAGATTTCAAAAGGACCGATATATCGCGGATTTAACTTTCCATGATTCCCGAAACGGATTACACCTTTCCAAGGCGCGACTTTTAACATTACACGATCACCCACTTGGAAC
The DNA here is from genome assembly GCF_046630445.1 of Rutidosis leptorrhynchoides. NCBI lineage: Eukaryota > Viridiplantae > Streptophyta > Magnoliopsida > Asterales > Asteraceae > Rutidosis > Rutidosis leptorrhynchoides. The sequence goes on from NC_092335.1 coordinate 268,771,000, forward strand.
TCGAGATCCTTGGGTCTAATGTCGGTATAACTCTTTTGACGACTACGGGCGTCCTAAGCCTATCTCGAATTTGAACGATCTTCTCGGTTGTTTCATGAATGAGTTCGGGTCCGGAGATTTATTTGTCACCTACTTCGCCCAACAAAGAGGTAAATGACATTTGCGACCATATAAATCTTCGAAAGGTGCGGCGTTGATACTGACGTGGTAACTATTGTTGTAAGAGAATTCAGCGAGAGGCAAGTGCTTTTCCCAAGCTTTTCCAAAATCGATAACGCAAGCTCGTAACATATCTTCTAAAGTTTGAATCGTGCGTTCACTTTTTCCGTCGGTTTGTAGATGATATGCGGTGCTCATGTCTAAACGTGTTCCCAACGCTTCTTGTAAGGTAACCCAAAATCTAGAAACAAAACGGCCATCTCGGTCAGAAATAATCAATAATGGTACACCGTGACGGGCTACGATCTCCTTAATGTAAAGTTGTGCAAGTTTTTCCATTTTGTCAGTTTCCTTCATGGCTAGGAAGTGGGCGGATTTGGTGAGACAGCCAACAATAACCCAAATGGTATCATAACCGCCTATTGTCTTGGGTAGTTTTGTGATAAAATCCATCGTTATTCTTTACCACTTCCATTGTGGGATTTCGGGTTGTTGAAGTAACCCGAATGGTCTTTGGTGTTCGGCTTTGACTTTGGAGCAAGTTAGACACTCTCCAACATAAGTAGCAACGTCCCTTTTAATGTTCGGCCACCAATATTGTTCCTTGAGATCGTGGTACATCTTACCGGCACCAGGATGAATCGGGTACCTTAACTTATGGGCTTCGTCTAGAATAAGGCTTCGTAAGTCCCCATAACTAGGCACCCAAATTCTTCCGGTGAAATATCGGAGTCCGGTCTCCTTAACTTCGAATCGAGAGGTGAGGATGTTCAAGCGTTCGAGAGAAATGTTTTCATCTTTGAGAGATTCATCTTGCGCTACACGAATTTTATAGTTGAGATTGGTGTGGATGGTGATGTTTAAAGCTCGGACACGAAGATGCACCATTCTTTCCTTTTGACTTAAGGCATCGGCTACAACATTTGCCTTCCCGGGATGGTAACGAAGCTCACAATCGTAATCATTCAAAGTTTCAATCCACCGTCGTTGTCTCATGTTAAGTTACTTTTGGTCGAAGATGTGTTGGAGGCTTTTATGATCGGTGAAGATGGTACTTTTGGTCCCATAAAGATAGTGTCTCCACATTTTGAGTGCAAAGACCACGACTCCGAGTTCGAGATCATGTGTCGTGTAGTTCCGTTCATGAATTTTCAATTGTCGGGAGGCATAAGAAATAACTTTCTTTCGTTGCATTAATACACACCTAAAACCATGTTTCGAGGCATCGCAATATACAACAAAATCATCATTGCCTTCGGGGAGAGATAAGTAGGAGTGGTAGTTAAATTTTTCTTCAAGATTTGAAACGCAGACTCTTGTTCAGTTGCCCAAACGAATTTCCTTCCCTTGTGAGTTAACGCGGTTAGAGGACTTGCAAACAAAGAGAAATTCTCGATGAACCTATGATAATACCCGGCGAGGCCTAAGAATTAATGAATATGAGTAGGAGTAGTAGGGGTTTCCCATTTGCTAATGTCTTCAAATTTTGCGGGATCGACCTTAATACCTTGATCGCTTACAACATGACCAAGAAATTGAACTTCCTTCAACAAAAATTCGCACTTGGAGAATTTTGCATAGAGTCGTTCTTGTCTCAAGAGTTCGAACACAAGTCGGAGGTGTTGTTCGTGTTCTTCTTCGCTTTTAGAATAGACCAAGATATCATCTATGAACACAATAACGAATTTGTCGAGATATGTAGCGACCCGACAAAATCGTCATTGACGGCGCCGTCTACCTAGGTCCCGTTACGTGGTCATAAGTCTTTAAAACAACGTTTGACCAAAAGATATGTCGCATTCATTTCAAATGTAAAGATTGTTCAAAGTTTACAAGAATAGTTCCACCACAAGTTACGTTACAAAGTTATAAGTAGAAATGAAACTTATGCGACACAATTTAAAAGTAGCCAAAAGACGCTCCATGTATACATATATACTCGACATCCAATGCAAGTATCAAAATAATGAGCGGAAGCATGTATCATGTATCGTTCAAGGACCTGAGAGAAACATAGAAATCTGTCAACGAAAACGTTGGTGAAATCATAGGTTTAAGTAAGTAAGTACAAGTGAACCACAAGATTTGCAACAATGAGATAATAGTAATACATTCCAAAAGTTTGTTTCACGAGCACCCAATTATCAATGCTTAACATTCCTTCCATAGAACCCCATCACAATAGTGTTAGAACGTACACTGTTTCTCGAAAATATATTTCATTCGTAAACGGTAGCGAACCGTTTGAATGAGGGTTTGTCAAACCCATATGGCCATATAACATAAGTTCTCGCTTACACCCGGCAAGTGTAACTAATGATAATCGAATTGAGGATTTTTGTTCAAACTCGTATGTAGAATTTTTGTTTTCCTGTACTTGTGTTCACTTAGTAAAAAGAAACGTTTATGTTTTCTCATCCCAAATGTAAGTGCAAAAGAGTAAAAGTGGGACTATGATCTCACCTTGAGCGGAAGAGTAAATAAGTACTTCGACAAGTAACGTGTGCAAAGAACAATGCTGGTCTTGACCCAATCGAGATGAAATTAGTATCAAAACATAGAGAATGAAGAGAGGATTCCAAATATGTAATTTGTTTTGATGTTAGCCTCCAGAATCGGATTTAGATGATGAATTAAGGATTGAATGTTGAGAGGATTTGGAAGTAGTAAAAGATGAGGATGAGAATGAATGGGTGAAAGGGGTTTGACCCTTTGACCTAGTCAAGGGTTTGATCCCTTGTCAAGTTTAGTCCCTCAACTTTCGTTCGGGTGCGTGAATTACCTAAACGAGATAATTTAAAACGCGTATTAACGGGAGATGTTATAAACATATAACGGAGTTTAAATTAGTATAACGGAAAAGTAAATGAAAAAAGGAGGGATGTTACATTACCTACTCCTTAAAAGAAATTTTGTCCCGAAATTTAAGTAGGCGTAGTAGTCGTTGTTTCTTCCTCGAGATCTTGCGTTTCCGAATTCACGAATAGATGAGGATACTTCCTTTGCATTTGATCTTGTCTTTCCCAAGTAAACTCGGGTCCCCTTTTGGTGTTCCAACGGACTTTAACAATCGGGATTCGGCTTTGTTTCAATGTCTTGACGGAGGTGTCCACGATTTCAACCGGTTCCTCCATAAAATGAAGTTTGTCATCAATAGTAAGTTCCTCGAGAGGGATGATGATATCGGGTTCGGCAAGACACTTTTTCAAGTTAGATACATGGAAGGTAGGATGAACGGAGTTCAATTGAGGCGGAAGATCTAAACGATAAGCAACGGTTCCAATACGCTCCAAGATTTCGAAAGGACCAATATACCGCGGATTTAGCTTCCCGCGTTTCCCAAAACGGATTACACCTTTCCAAGGTGTGGTTTTCAATATTACACGGTTACTGACTTTAAATTTGAGAGATTTTCATCTAACATTGGTATAACTCCTTTGGCGACCACGGGCCGTCTTGAGCCCTTCTCGGACTTGAACTATCTCAAAGGTTATTTCTTGAATGATTTCGGATCTGATGATTTGCTTGTCACCTGCTTCGGTCCAACGAATAGGAGAACAACATTTGTGGTTATATAAAGTTTCGAAAAGTGCGCGTTAACACGCGAGTGGTAACTATTGTTGTAAGAGGGATCAACTAAAGGCGACAATACAAGTTTGTAACACGTCTTTCCAAGATGTAATTTGTTCGTTTGCTTAGCTCGTTTGTTTGTGGAAGATACGCAGTACTCACGTCTAAACGTGTTCCGAAGGCTTCTTGTAAACAAGATGTGTAACGAGTATTTTTGATCCGGGATAATTGACAATGATATACCGTGTTGGAAATATGATTTCTTAAGATATGCTTGGACAAGTTAGTTAGGGTTCGAAAGCGTTTGTTGGAACAGGTTTCTTGTCGGCTACTGAAAAATGTTCGTAAGGGCTAGTCACCCTCGTGGCGAATACTAGTAACACATGAAGAGTCTCTCTCTCCATTGAGAAATTATATAAAAAGGTTTCTGTATACGGAAGTACGAGCGAAAAGAAAGGAATGAAATGAGAACTTAGAATAGGATGAGTTCACATTTTGAGGTAGCCATATCGCGCATCTAGTGGCCAAATGTTGAAACTTGGTGGGAAACGAGATAGTACACGTAGTTCTATAGCTCGGGGTTGAGTAGTAGTTGGCTGTATAACAGAAGCACAAGGACGTTAAGTCAAAGAAGAAAGGGGTATCCTTGGATTGTGTGTTATCTTTGGTCTCAGTAATATCAGACGGTAATAGTGAAATAGCAGAGCTATGTATCGTGGTACGCGATGATGAGAAGATTGATCGGATCCATAAACAAGTATTCAAATTCTCCGTGTAAAATAACAAATTTCAGCTTCCTTGATTTCGAGTCGAGAGGGGTTGCCTTTCAGGCGTTCATGTAGAAGTATTTCTATATTTGAGTTCCATTTTGTGCCACACGAATTTATCTAGTAAGGTTGGTGTGAAAAATCACGTTCAAAGTCCGGACACGGAAAGTGTTTAATTCTTTCCCTTAGTACGTTAACGAGGTTAAAGGACGAGCAACCAAAGAAAAATCCTTGATGAATCTACGGTAGTATCCGGCGAGACCCAAGAATTGACGGATGTGAGTAGGAGTAGTAGGAGTCTCCCATTTACTAATGGCTTCAATTTTCGTTGGATCGACTTTAATACCTTAGTCACTTACAACATGACCCAGAAATTGAACTTCCTTTAACCAAAATTCACACTTGGAGAATTTGGCATAGAGTTGTTCTTGTCTTAAAAGTTCAAGCACAAGTTGGAGGTGTTCCTCGTGTTCTTCTTCGCTTTTTGAATAGACTAAAATATCATCGATGAACACGATAACGAATTTGTCAAGAAACGGTTTGCACACGCGGTTCATAAGATCCATGAACACTGCCGGTGCGTTAGTGAGACCAAATGGCATTCCAAGAAATTTATAACTACCATAACGAGTTCGGAAAGCGGTTTTGGAGACATCTTCCCCCTTAACACTCAATTGATGATAACCCGAGCGGAGATCGATTTTTGAATATACACAAGACCCTTGTAATTGATCAAAGAGGTCATCGATGCGAGGAAGAGGATATCGGTTCTTAACCGTCAATTTGTTTAGTTCATGATAGTCAATGCACATTCGTAGGGATCCGTCTTTCTTTTTAACAAACAAAATCGGAGCGCCCCAAGGTGAATGGCTAGGTTGAATAAAACCACGATCAAGTAGTTCTTGGATTTGACTTTGCAATTCTTGCATTTTGGATGGAGCGAGTCTATATGGTGCACGTGCTACGGGTGCGGCTCCCGGAATAAGATCGATTTGGAATTCAACCGGTCGATGAGGTGGAAGACCCGGCAATTCGTCGGGAAATACATCGGAATAGTCACTAACAATTAGCACATCATCGATGTGCTTCTCATCGGACTCGACTTTCTTAACGTGAGCAAGGATTGCAAAACAACCCTTACGGAGTAGCTTTCTAACTTTAATGCACGAAACGAGGTTGAGTCCGGTGCAACTCTTATCGCCATAGACGATCAAAGGTTCACCATTCTCGATAGGGATTCGGATTGCGTTAAGATCACAAAGAATGTGAGATTTCGTTTTGGCTAGCCAATTCATACCGATTATTACATCGAAGCTACCTAGTTCCATGGGTATCAAGTCAATTTCAAACTCATTACCCAAAATGTTTAACGTACACCCCCGGTAATATGTGTCGGCACTCAATAGTTTTCCGTTGGCCACTTAAATGGTATAAGTGGTATCTAGTGGACGTGGTGGAGTATTAAAAGAATGAGTCAAAGTCTTGGATACAAAACTCTTATCGGCACCCGAATCGAATAAACAAGTAACATAAGTGTTGTTGAGAAGAAACGTACCCGTGACTAATTCATTATCATCTCGGGCTTCCTCGGTGTTGATGTTGAAAGCTCGGCCGCGTGTATTGGGGTTATCTTTCCTCTTCGGGCATGCATTTCTATAATGGCCCGTTTGGCCACATTCATAACAAGTGCCCGTTTTTGGTGCATTGGGCCCCTTTCGAGCGATGGGGGCAACACTTTTACACTCATTGGCCTTATGACCAACTCCTTGGCACCGGTGGCAAATTAACTTGCCACATTCACCAAAGTGATGTTTGTTGCATTTGTTGCAAAGAGGTAGGTTCCTGGCATAACCCTTCTTTCCGTCGGAGGTGTAAGGCTTCTTAGCAAAGTTGTTGTTGCTTGATTGGGAGGGTTCCCACTTTCTTTTGTTTCCGCCCGATTTATCTTCGGCCTTAGGTGCCGGAACTACGATTTCGTCAACCGTTTCTATCAATTTGCGGGCCATGTTCAAATCTTCTTGATGATTAGTGGGTTTGGATGACATTACTCCGTGTTTGATACTCTTTGGAAGACCATCCATGTAAAGTTCATCCCTTAAAGCTTCGGGGTTCACAAGATTTGGGCACATCAAGGCTAGTTTGGAAAATCGTTGATTATAAGCCTTGAGATCATTTCTGATCGCCTTTAAAGTTCTTAGCTCTTGTTCGAGCCTTCGGGTTTTTTCACGAGGGAAATATTCGACAATCATCTTTTCCCTCAAGTCGGCCCAAGAGAGGGCGTGAGCTTCATCGATACCCACCGATTGTACATAAGTATTCCACCATGTAAGAGCGACACCGGCGAAGGTGTGAGTGGAGTATTTGACCTTGTCTTGGTCCCGACAACCGCTTATGCTAAAGACGGCTTCCGTTTGCTCAAACCATCGGGTGAGCACGACCGGTCCCCCGGTTCCATCGAAAGTGTGAGGTTTGCTCCCCATGAAGGATTTGTAGGAGCACCCTTCGTTTTAGTTACCGGCTCCATTGTTGTTGTTGTTGTGATTGTTTTTATTGTTATTGTTGTTGGAAGAGTGACCGGCCATGGCCGCATCCACGGCGGTGGCTATCATTCGTTGTAGAGCTTGTTCGGGAGTTTCGGGAGGAGCGCGTCAACGAGCCATTATTCCTTCAAGACACAAGAATATCGTTGGTTAGTATTCTCAATACTACCAACCGTGATATGGAATGAGGACAAAGAGGAAATTTCCTTAACCCGCCTTAAATTCTTTATGTCATAATGTCGGAACGTCCATGTGAACCACCGTAATATAATCCCGGAAATTATATTACCCTGATTCACATGTGCATTTAACATTACTTCATAAAGTCAAGGTGGCGTGTCAACCAAATTTAACAACGTGATATCAAGATCGAATAAGAGTTAGATATGATTGGAGAGTTCGAGTATAATGCACAAATAGTCAAGTAGTTCCTACTTCAGTCTATATGCCGGTTGTAGTCTAGATTCACTAATGTACCCTATGACTCGGGGTCGACACCAATGAACTCTAAATCCCTACAACCAACGCTCTGATACCATCTGTAGCGACAGATGGGGTAGAAACCCACCCAGTGCCTTTCCAGCTAACCGCTTGGTGACCACTGAGTGTACCTCAGACACTGATTTTACGGCCCGCATTTCTGCCAAACTGCCAACCCTCAAATTCCAAGGGATCGCAAGGGGTAAGAGCCAATGCTTCGTCACTGGTAACACTGTGAGAACCCCCTCTACGATTAACCCACCAAAAAGCATAGTCCGTATGAGTGCCCGGCCTGACAGGCGGCGCGCGTGACTACCTTTACGGCTAAGGTTAAACCAGCTCTGATACCATCTGTAGCGACCCGACAAAATCGTCATTGACGGCGCCGTCTACTTAGGTCCCGTTACGTGGTCATAAGTCTTTAAAACAACGTTTGACCAAAAGATATGTCGCATTCATTTCAAATGTAAAGATTGTTCAAAGTTTACAAGAATAGTTCCACCACAAGTTACGTTACAAAGTTATAAGTACAAATGAAACTTATGCGACACAATTTAAAAGTAGCCAAAAGACGCTCCATGTATGCATATATACTCGACATCCAATGCAAGTATCAAAATAATGAGCGGAAGCATGTATCATGTATCGTTCAAGGACCTGAGAAAAACATAGAAATCTGTCAACGAAAACGTTGGTGAAATCACAGGTTTAAGTAAGTAAGTACAAGTGAACCACAAGATTTGCAACAATGAGATAATAGTAATACATTCCAAAAGTTTGTTTCACGAGCACCCAATTATCAATGCTTAACATTCCTTCCATAGAACCCCATCACAATAGTGTTAGAACGTACACTGTTTCTCGAAAATACATTTCATTCGTAAACGGTAGCGAACCGTTTGAATGAGGGTTTGTCAAACCCATATGGCCATATAACATAAGTTCTCGCTTACACCCGGCAAGTGTAACTAATGATAATCGAATTGAGGATTTTTGTTCAAACTCGTATGTAGAATGTTTGTTTTCCTGTATTTGTGTTCACTTAGTAAAAAGAAACGTTTATGTTTTCTCATCCCAAATGTAAGTGCAAAAGAGTAAAAGTGGGACTATGATCTCACCTTGAGCGGAAGAGTAAATAAGTACTTCGACAAGTAACGTGTGCAAAGAACAATGCTAGTCTTGACCCAATTGAGATGAAATTAGTATCAAAACGTAGAGAATGAAGAGAGGATTCTAAATATGTAATTTGTTTTGATGTTAGCCTCCAAAATCGGATTTAGATGATGAGTTAAGGATTGAATGTTGAGAGGATTTGGAAGTAGTAAAAGATGAGGATGAGAATGAATGGGTGAAAGGGGTTTGACCCTTTGACCTAGTCAAGGGTTTGATCCCTTGTCAAGTTTAGTCCCTCAACTTTCGTTCGGGTGCGTGAATTACCTAAACGAGATAATTTAAAACGCGTATTAACGGGAGATGTTATAAACATATAACGGAGTTTAAATTAGTATAACGAAAAAGTAAATGGAAAAAGGCGGGATGTTACAAGATACGGTTTGCTCACACGGTTCATAAGGTCCATGAACACCACCGGTGCATTAGTTAGACCAAATGGCATTACAAGGAATTCGTAACTACCATAACGAGTCTGGAATGTGGTTTTAGAGACATCTTCCCCCTTAACCCTTAGTTGATGATAACCCGAGCGGAGATAGATTTTTGAATATACACAAGATCCTTGTAGTTGATCAAAGAGGTCATCTATGCGTGGAAGAGGTTACCGGTTTTTAACCGTCAATTTATTTAGTTCACGATAATCGATGCACATTCGTAGGGATCCATCTTTCTTTTTGACAAATAAAATTGGAGCGCCCCATGGTGAATGGCTAGGTTGGATAAAACCACGGTCAAGTAGTTCTTGAATTTGACTTTGCAATTCTTGTATTTCGGATGGAGCAATTCTATACGGTGCACGTGCTATAGGTGCGACTCCCGGAATAAGATTGATTTGGAATTCAACCAGACGATGAGGTGGAAGACCCGGCAATTCATCGGGGAATACATCGGAAAAGTCACCAACAATTGGCACATCATCGATATGCTTCTCATCGGTCATGACTTTCTTAACGTGGGCTAGGATCGCGAAATAACTTTTACGAAGTAATTTTTCAACTTTAAGGCACGAGACAAGGTTGAGTCCAGTGCAACTCTTATCGCCATAAACAATCAAGGGTTCACCATTCTCGATAGGAATTTGATTTTCCTTAAGATCACAAAGGATGTGAGATTTCATTTTGGCTAACCAATCCAAACCAATTATTACATCGAAACTCCCTAGTTCTATAGGTATCAAGTTAATTTCAAACTCTTTACCCATTAAGTTTAACGTACACCCCTGATAAAATTTGTCGGCACTCAATAGTTTCCCGTTGGCCACTTCAATGGTGTAAGCAGTATCTAGTAGAAGTGGTGAAGTGCAAAAAGATTGAGTCAAGGCCTTGGATACAAAACTCTTATCGGCACCCGAATCGAATAAGCAAGAGACATATGAGTTGTTGAGAAGAAACGTACCCATGACTAATTCATTGTCATCTCGGGCTTCGTCGGTGTTAATGTTGAAAGCTCGGCCGCGTGCATTGGGGTTAGCTTTCTTGTTTGGGCATGCATTCTTATAATGACCCGGTTGGCCACATTCATAACAAACACTCATTTTGGTGCATTGGGCCCCTTTTGAGTGATGTGAGCGGTGTTTCTACAATCGTGGGCCACATGGCCACTCCTTTGACACTTAATGCAAATTGGCTTACCACATTCACCCAAATGATGTTTTCAGCACTTGTTGCAATAAGGTAGATTTCCAGCATAACCTTTCTTACCGTCCGAGGTGAAGGGTTTCTTGGTGAAGTTGTTGTTGTTGTAGTTGCTTGATTGAGAGGCTTCTAATTTTCTTTTGTTGCCACCCGATTTATCCTCGGCCTTTGGTGCCGGCACATCAAATTCATCCACCGTTTCTATCAATTGGCGGGCCATCTTTAAAGCTTCTTGGAGGTTAGTGGGTTTGGATGACATTACCCAGTGTTTAATGCTCTTAGGGAGACCATCCATGTAAAGTTCAACCCTTAGGGACTCGGGAGTCACGAGGGCCGGACACATTAGGGCTAGCTCGACAAACCGTTGATTATAAGCTTTGAGGTCATTTCCGACCGCTTTTAAACTTCTTAGCTCGCTTTTGAGCTTTCGAGTCTCTTCACGCGGGAAGTATTCGGTGATCATCTTTTCCCTTAAGTCGGCCCAAGAGAGAGCGTGGGCTTCATCGGTACCCACCGATTGTACATACATATTCCACCATGTGAGGCCGATACCGGCGAAAGTGTGAATGGAGTACTTGAATTTGTCTTGGTCCCGGCAACCGCTTATGCTAAAATCGGCTTCCGTTTGTTCGAACTATCGAGTGAGAGCAACCGGTCCCCCGGTTCCATCGAAAGTGTGAGGTTTGCATCCCATGAAGTTCTTGTAGGAGCACCCCTCATTTGAATTACCGGCTCCATGGTTGTTGTTGTTATTGTTGTTAGAGGAGTGGCCGGCCATGGCCGCATCTACAGCGGTGGCTATCATTCGTTGAAGAGCTTGTTCGGAAGTTTTATTGTGTTAAACTCAGAGAAGAGGCATTGTTCCTTTAAGACACAAGAATATCGTTGATTAGTATTCTCAATAATACTAATCGTGATATGGAATAAAGATAGAGAGAAAAATTTTCCTTGACCCGCCCTCAATTCCTTATGTTATAATGTCGGAACGTCCACATGAGTCACTGTAATATAATCCCAGCAATTATATTACCCTAATTCATATGTGCATTCGACATTACCTCATTAGGTCAAGATGGCGTGTCAATCAAATTAAATAACATGAGATTAAGTGTAGCGACCCCGACAAATCGTCAAGTGACGGCGTCGGCTACGTGGGTCCCATTACCTGATTATAAGTCTTTAAGATAACGTTTGACTAAAATATGTCGCCTTCATTTCAAAATAAAGATTGTTTCAAAGTTTACATGAATTGTTCAACCAAAAGTTAAGTTACAACGTTATAGATACGATTGAAATCTAGGCGACACGGTTTAAAGTAAAGTCAAAAGACGCTCCATGAAATGCATGTATACTCGACATCGGATGCAAGTATCAAATAGTAAGCGGAAGCATGTTTCACATATCGTGCAAGACCTGAGAAAAACATAGAAATCTGTCAACGAAAACGTTGGTGAAATCATAGGTTTAAGTAAGTAAGTACAAGTGAACCACAAGATTTGCATCAATGAAATAATAGTAATACATTCCAAAAGTTTGTTTCACGAGCACCCAATTATCAAAGCTTAACATTCCTTTCATTGTATACCCCATCACTTAGTGCTAGAACAAACACTGTTTCTCGAAAATATATTTCATTCGTAAACGGTAGCGAACCGTTTGAATGAGGGTTTGTCAAACCCATATGGATCCATACAACATAAGTTCTCGCTTACACCCGGCAAGTGTAACTAATGATAATCGAATTGAGGATTTTGTTCTAAACTCGTATGTAGAATGTTTGTTTTCCCGTTCTTGTGTTCACTTAGTTCAAAAGAATCATTTATGTTTTCTCATCCCAAATATAAGTTCAAAAAGAGTAAAAGTGGGACTATGATCTCACCTTGAGTGCAAGAGTTAATAAAGTACTTCAACAAGTAGACGCGTGCAAAGACAAAGCTAGTCTTGACCTAAACATATAGGTTGTATCAATAACGGTAAACACAAACGGTCAAAGATGTTCAATTAGTCCTATGGCTCAGTACGACTCGATTATGTAGCATGTGAAGCAAATTGTCAAGTTTCATGCAAGATACAAGTATAGAATCATGTTAGAAAGATTACATAATTAATTGGTTAAGTTTGACAAAAAGTCAAACTTGGTCGGGTCAAAGTCAACAAAAGTCAACACGTTCGGGTCGGGTCTCGGACAAATTTTCTATGCTAGTTATTCATATATAAGCATGTTAAAACAAGTTGCAAGTGAATTGGAGGTCTAGAACATCCCAAACATTTTTGGTAAAATGGACAAGTGGGACAGAAGCTGGACACGGCCTATGCCGCGCCGCGGCCAGGGGTGTCGCGCCGCGACCTAACACGTGGTCTGGCACCTGGTCAGTTTCAAGGTTCAAGTCTTGGTCAAAACTTCAAACAACCACAAAACGCAAACCGTAAACCACTAGAAGACGTATCTTATACCGTTGGAAAGCTCTTTTGATAAGGAACACAACTAAGCACTTATCATCAAACGACAACATCATTTACAATAGCCGAAAACTCGTCAATTGATCAAGAAAGGTTTATTTTCAAAGTTTCAAGTTCGTAAAACGTATTTTATGATTCGGGAATCCAATTTACACATACGATATGCCGTTTCGAAGGTAATTAAGCATACATTACAACTAATCACTAACAATTAACATTCCATGGCATTCAAGCATCAAAAGTTCATGTCAAGAACTATCAAACCCTAGTCAAACATCACAAAATCAATATTCATGTTTTTGAAGTTTTCTTAATCAACCTACGCATCAAAACGAAGCTAGTGATACTAGTAACACAATTAAAACATGCACTTTAACAATCTAACAACATTAACTCATCCAAAATCAAGGATTAAGCACACCCATTTCAAGTTCATGCTAGTTACTCCAAAAACAACAAATCGAGCAAACCAAACATATATTCATGTTAGACTCGAGCCATAGACACTAACTAACACCATTTCAAATCAAAAACACGAATTTAGAGAAATCTAGAGTTTTAGAAATGTTACCCAAACGAGATGAAGTTGGTATCAAATTGTAGAGGATGAAGAGAGGATTCCAAATATGTAATCGGATTTGTTGTGAGCTTCCAAGATTGAATTTAGATGATGAATGAATGGAATGGGTTTGTGTGTGTGTTCTTGAGATGGAGAGAAAAGGGATGAGGGAGATGATGGAATGGATGAAATGGGTTGACTAGTTGACCTAGTCAACTAGTTTGCCCATTTTGCAACTCCGGTCCCTCGAGTTTCAAAGCGGGTGCGGGATTTAACCGATCGAATATTTTTAAAACGCAAGTTAACGAGAGATGTTATAATTAAATGACGGAATTATTATGAACGTTAGTCAACGGAAACTACGAATTTAAATAACGAAAGGTATTATTTAAAAGAAAAAGACGGTGTTAAAAATAAATTTAACGGAAAAACGCGGGATGTTACATTATCCACAACTCAAAAGAAATTTCGTCCCGAAATTTAGTTGGAAGTAGTAGTCGATATCTCTTACTCGAGACTTTACGTTGTCAATGCTATGAATAAGTGAAAGTACGTTCTTGAGGGTTCTCATGAATTTGGATAGTCAGGGTTTTACGTTGCATTAAGGTTCGGTTTTTACGATCCCCAGTTTCAACTGGTTTTCCTATGAAGAGAAGTTTGTCATCGATAGTTGATGTATCCAGCAGGATTGCACGTTCCTGTTCCGCAGGACACGTTTCTAAGTTTGTTACACGAAATGTAGGGTAAACGGAAACTTAATTGAGTCGGAAGTTCTAAACAGTAGGGAGCGGTTCCAATAAGCCCCAAGGTTTCAAAAGGGTTAACATGTCGCGGGTTTAACTTTCACTGATTCCCGAAACGGATTACACCCTTCCAAGGTGCGGGTTCTCAATATTACGCGGTTACACACTGGGATTTGTGGGGTTCTCCTCTAAGTTTGGTATAACTCTTCTGGCGACAATGGGTTGTCTCGAGCCCTTCTCGGACTTGAACGATCTCAATTGTTGTTTCTTGATGGAGTTCAGATTTCGGTGGTTGATGCTTTGGTTAAATGAACAGGGGTATGACATTAGCGGTCATATAAGGTTTCGAAAAGTGCGCGTGAACACACGAGTGGTAACTACTGTTGTAAGAGTGATCTACTAAAGGTGACAATACGAGTTTGTGAGATGTCTTTCCAAGACGTAAATCGTTCGTTTGCTCGGTTCGTCAGTTTGTGGGTGGTACGCGGTACTCATGTCTAAGCAGGTTCCCAAGGTTTCTTGTAAAACTAGAAGTGAAACGAGTATTTCGATACAGAATAATTGACAAAGATACACCGTGTTGGAAAAGAATCTCTTAAGATACGTTTGAACAAGTTAGTTAGGGTTCGAAAAATGTTCGTTAGGACTATTCACCCTCGTGGCGAATACTTATGTAATATGAGGAGTTTCTCTATCCATGGAGAAATGTTACAAGGAGTTTCTTTAAACGGAAATGCGAACGGTAAAGATAGTAGTGAAATGAGGACTTAGAATAGGATGAGTTTACATCTCGAGGTTGCTATAACGTGCCTCTAGTTGTCAAAAGTTGAAGTCTGAAAGAGAAACGAGGTAGTACACGTAGTTGTATAGTTCGGGGTTGAATAACAGTTGACCGATTATCAGAAACACAAGGGCGTTAAGTCAAAGAAGAGTGAAGTATCGTTGGATTGTGTGTTATCTTAATTTCCAGTAATATCAGACGGTAACGGTGAAATAACAGAGGTATGTAGTGTGGTACGTGATGACAAGAATATTGATCGGATCCACAATTTAGTATTCGAATTCTTCGTGCAAAATAACGAATTTCCGTCCCGTTGATTTCGAGTCGAGGGAGTATGCCTTTCGGCGTCCAAGTAGAAATATTTCCATATTTGAGTCCCATCTGGTGTTGTACGAATTTAGCTAGAAATGTTGGTGTGAAGAATCACGCTCAAGGTTCGATCGCGGAGAGATTAAAGTCGTGTAATACGAGAAAAGTCAGAAATGAATCTTCGGTAACAACTGGTGAGATCTAAGATTTTTACGAATACAAGTCTGAGTTGGGAGAGTTTCCTGATTACATGTGGCTTGATTTCGAGATTGATTGTAATTCCTTGACCATTAACTTCATGGTCTAGAAAATTGGACTTCGTTCAACAGAAATTCTCACTCGGAGAATTTGGTATAAAGTTGCTCTTTTTTCAAAAGTTCGAGCTTAAGATGGTGATGTTGTTCGTTTTCCTTCTTTACTTAAATAAGTTAAGATGTCATCTATAAATACGATAACAGATTAGTCTATATGAATTTGCATGCGCGGTTCAAGAGGTTTATGGATACGGGCGAGCCCTAAATAAATCAAGCGGTACTAAGAGAGATTTACAACTAACGTTGTGAGTTCGGAAAATGGCTTAGGAGACATCGTCTCACTTAACCCCCAATTGATGATAACCGGAACGGAGGTCGATTTGGAACATACGGGATTCGTGCAAATAATCATGAGGTCATGGATGCGAGGGAGAGGGTATCGGTTTCCAACCGAAAATTACTCAGTTCACAATAATCTATACAAGATGATGGGGAAACATTTTTTTTTTTTTTTTTTTTTTTTTTTTTTTTACGAATAGGTTCCGAGCTCCCTAGTTCTATAGGTGTCAAGTCAAAAGTCTTAACGTATTTCCTCCAATAAAATTTATAGGCACACAATATTTTTCCGTTGGTCGCTTAAATTGCCTAAGTAGTGTCTAGGTAAAAAAAAAAAATAGAGTGCAAAGAGCACGAGTCAAAGACTTGGTTATAAAACGTCTAACGGTAATGAAATCGAATAAGTATGAAGTATACGGTTTGTTGTGAAGAAACGTACCCGTTACTAGTCCATCGTCGTTCCGGGCATCCTTGGTGTCGATGTTGAAGGTTCAACGGCGTGCGTTGGGGTTGATTTTCTTATTTGGGCACACATTCCTAAAATGACCCTGTTGGCCACATTCGAAGCAAGCACCCGTTCTGTGTGCGTTGGGCATCTTTCGAGCGACGGGTCCTTGGCGCCGGTGGCGAAACCTGCCACATCCTTCAAAGTGATGCTTGTGGCATTCGTCACAAAAAGGCAGCTTTCCGGCATAGCCTTTCTTGTCGTTGGAGGTAAAAGGCTTCTTGGCGGGGTTGTTGTTATTGTTGTGGTTGCTTGATTGAGAGGCTTCCCATGTTCTTTTGTTGTTACTCGGGTGGTTCTCGACCATTGGTGCCGGTGCTTCCATTTCATTCACCGTTTCTAAGGCTTGGCGGGCCATTGTTAAAGCCTCTTGTAGGTTAGTGGGTTGAGATGTCATTACCTTGTGTTGAATGCTCTTAGGGAGGCCATCCATGTAAAGTTCAACTCTTAGGGATTCGAGAGTCATGAGAATTGGACACATCGAGACTAGTTCGGTAAACCATTGATTATAAGCCTTGAGGTCATTTCCGGCCGTTTTTAAATTCCTTAGACCCTGTTTGAGCCTTCGAGTCTCGTCGCGCGGGAAGTATTCGGTGATCATTCTTTCTCTTAATTCGGTCCAAGAGAGTGTGTGGGCTTCATCGCTTCCCACTAATTGTACATACGTGTTCCACCATGAGAGAGCAATACCGGTGAAAGTGAGGGTGGAAAACTTGACCTTATCTTGGTCTCGACAACCGCTTGTGTTAAAAACGGTCTCCATTTGTTCAAACCATCGGGTGAGAGTAACCGGTCCCCCGGTTCCATCGAAAGTGGGAGGATTGTACTTCATGAAGTTCTTGTAGGAGCAACCTTCGATTGAATTACCGGCTCCATGATTGTTGTTGTTAGAAAAGTGATCGGCCACGGCCGTACCCACGGCGGTGGTTATCATTCGTTGAAGAGCTTGTTCTAGAGTTTCGAGAGGAGTATTGTGTTGACCTTGGTGAGCCATTGTTCCTTCATGAGACAAGAATATCGTTGGTTAGTATTTTCAACAATACTAACCGTGGCATGGAATAAGGATAGAGAGAAAATTTTTCCTTGACTCGCCTTAAATTCTCTATGTCATAATGTCGGAACGTCCATGTGAATCACCGTAATATAATCCCGGAAATTATATTACCCTGATTCTCATGTGCATTTAACATTACTTCATAAAGTCAAGGTGGCGCACCAACAAAATTTATCAACGTAAGATCAAGATCGAATACGAGTTAGATATGATAGAAGAGTTCGAGTATAAATGCACAATTAGTCAAATAATTCCTACTTCAGTCTATATGCCGGTTGTAGTCTAGATTCACCTATGTACCCTATGACTCGGGGTGAACACAAATGAACTCTAAATCCCTACAACCAAGGCTCTGATACCACCTGTAGCGACCCCGACAAATCGTCAAGTGACGGCGTCGGCTACGTGGGTCCCATTACCTGATTATAAGTCTTTAAGATAACGTTTGACTAAAATATGTCGCCTTCATTTCAAAATAAAGATTGTTTCAAAGTTTACATGAATTGTTCAACCAAAAGTTAAGTTACAACGTTATAGATACGATTGAAATCTAGTCGACACGGTTTAAAGTAAAGTCAAAAGACGCTCCATGAAATGCATGTATACTCGACATCGGATGCAAGTATCAAATAGTAAGCGGAAGCATGTTTCACATATCGTACAAGACCTGAGAAAAACATAGAAATCTGTCAACGAAAACGTTGGTGAAATCATAGGTTTAAGTAAGTAAGTACAAGTGAACCACAAGATTTGCATCAATGAAATAATAGTAATACATTCCAAAAGTTTGTTTCACGAGCACCCAATTATCAAAGCTTAACATTCCTTCCATTGTATACCCCATCACTTAGTGCTAGAACAAACACTGTTTCTCGAAAATATATTTCATTCGTAAACGGTAGCGAACCGTTTGAATGAGGGTTTGTCAAACCCATATGGATCCATACAACATAAGCTCTCGCTTACACCCGGCAAGTGTAACTAATGATAATCGAATTGAGGATTTTGTTCTAAACTCGTATGTAGAATGTTTGTTTTCCCGTTCTTGTGTTCACTTAGTTCAAAAGAATCGTTTATGTTTTCTCATCCCAAATATAAGTTCAAAAAGAGTAAAAGTTGGACTATGATCTCACCTTGAGTGCAAGAGTTAATAAAGTACTTCAACAAGTAGACGCGTGCAAAGACAAAGCTAGTCTTGACCTAAACATATAGGTTGTATCAATAACGGTAAACACAAACGGTCAAAGATGTTCAATTAGTCCTATGGCTCAGTACGACTCGATTATGTAGCATGTGAAGCAAATTGTCAAGTTTCATGCAAGATACAAGTATAGAATCATGTTAGAAAGATTGCATAATTAATTGGTTAAGTTTGACAAAAAGTCAAACTTGGTCGGGTCAAAGTCAACAAAAGTCAACACGTTCGGGTCGGGTCTCGGACAAATTTTCTATGCTAGTTATTCATATATAAGCATGTTAAAACAAGTTGCAAGTGAATTGGAGGTCTAGAACATCCCAAACATTTTTGGTAAAATGGACAAGTGGGACAGAAGCTGGACACGGCCTATGCCGCGCCGCGGCCAGGGGTGTCGCGCCGCGACCTAACACGTGGTCTGGCACCTGGTCAGTTTCAAGGTTCAAGTCTTGGTCAAAACTTCAAACAACCACAAAACGCAAACCGTAAACCACTAGAAGACGTATCTTATACCGTTGGAAAGCTCTTTTGATAAGGAACACAACTAAGCACTTATCATCAAACGACAACATCATTTACAATAGCCGAAAACTCGTCAATTGATCAAGAAAGGTTTATTTTTAAAGTTTCAAGTTCGTAAAACGTATTTTATGATTCGGGAATCCAATTTACACATACGATATGCCGTTTCGAAGGTAATTAAGCATACATTACAACTAATCACTAACAATTAACATTCCATGGCATTCAAGCATCAAAAGTTCATGTCAAGAACTATCAAACCCTAGTCAAACATCACAAAATCAATATTCATGTTTTTGAAGTTTTCTTAATCAACCTACGCATCAAAATGAAGCTAGTGATACTAGTAACACAATTAAAACATGCACTTTAACAATCTAACAACATTAACTCATCCAAAATCAAGGATTAAGCACACCCATTTCAAGTTCATGCTAGTTACTCCAAAAACAACAAATCGAGCAAACCAAACATATATTCATGTTAGACTCGAGCCATAGACACTAACTAACACCATTTCAAATCAAAAACACGAATTTAGAGAAATCTAGAGTTTTAGAAATGTTACCCAAACGAGATGAAGTTGGTATCAAATTGTAGAGGATGAAGAGAGGATTCCAAATATGTAATCGGATTTGTGTGAGCTTCCAAAATTGAATTTAGATGATGAATGAATGGAATGGGTTTGTGTGTGTGTTCTTGAGATGGAGAGAAAAGGGATGAGGGAGATGATGGAATGGATGAAATGGGTTGACTAGTTGACCTAGTCAACTAGTTTGCCCATTTGGCAACTCCGGTCCCTCGAGTTTCAAAGCGGGTGCGGGATTTAACCGATCGAATATTTTTAAAACGCAAGTTAACGAGAGATGTTATAATTAAATGACGGAATTATTATGAACGTTAGTCAACGGAAACTACGAATTTAAATAACGAAAGGTATTATTTAAAAGAAAAAGACGGTGTTAAAAATAAATTTAACGGAAAAACGCGGGATGTTACATTAAGATTAAATAGGAGTTAGATACGAATAGAAGAGTTCGAGTATAAATGCACAAGTAGTCAAGCAAGTCCTACTTCACGTCTATATGTCGGTCGTAGTCTAGATTCACTACTGTACCCTATGACTCGGGGTTGACACCAATGAACTCTAAATCCCTACAACCAACGCTCTGATACCATCTGTAGCGACCCGACAAAATCGTCATTGATGGCGCCGTCTACTTAGGTCCCGTTACGTGGTCATAAGTCTTTAAAATAAAGTTTGACCAAAATATGTCGCATTCATTTCAAATGTAAGGATGTTTAAAGGATTACAAGTGTAGTTTGACAACTAGTTATGTTACAACATTTTAAGTACAAATGAAACCTATGCGACACAATTTTAAGTAAAGTTAAAAGACGCTCCATGTATGCATGTATACTCGACATCCAAGTAAGTATCAAAAGAGAGTGCGAAAGCATGTATCACTTAGCATTCAAAGACCTGAGAAAAACATAGAAAATCTGTCAACGAAAATATTGGTGAAATCATAGGTTTAATAAGTATATTGTATTGAACCACAAGATTTAGTATAAAGTGATTATCCAAATCGTTTACATTCTTGTTGTTTGTATCATGAGCACCCAATTACCAAGGCTTAACTGAATAGTACCTCTGCATCATAGTGTTAGAACCTACACTATATCCCAAAAATACATTTCATTCATCCAAATGAGGGTTCGTTAAACCCGTATGGCCACACAACATAAGTTCTCGCTTACACACTACAAGTGAAACTAATGATAATTGGACTTGAGGATTTTTGTTCTCACTCGCACGTGGAATGTTTGTTTTCGTACTTGTGTTCACTTTGTATAACTAAACGTTTATGTTTTTCTCATCCCAAGTATAAGTATAAAAGAGTAAAAGTGTAACTATGATCTCACCTTGAGTGCACGAATATAAAAGTACTTCACAAGTAAACGTGTGCAAGAAACGAATGCTAGTCTTAACCTAAACAAATAGGTTGTATCAATATCGATAAACAAGGTCGGTCAAAGTTGTTCAATTAGTCCTATGGCTCATTACGACTCGATTAATATAGCATGTGAGTCAAATTGTCAAGTTTCATGCAAGATACAAGTATAAAAGCACGCTAGAACGATTGTATAAATATTCGGTTACGTTTGAATAAAAGTCAACTTTGGTAAAGTCAAAGTCAACGAAAAATTCAACACGTTCGGGTCGGGTCTCGGACAATTTTTCTGAGTTATATAATCATATATGAGCATGTTAGAACAAATTACATATTAATCAGAGGTGCGTAGCATAGTTAGAATTAAACGGTGAACGACGAAGTAAAACAGAAATCTGCAGTTCATTTGGACGGCGTCCTGTAATGAAGGACTAGACGGCGTCCAATGATTGGGACGGCGTCCAAAATGGTGTACAGATCCTGCTTGCTGAAAAACTCATAAGTGCACGAACCAAACTTCAAACAATCATAGTTTATGATCCGTAAATAATCAAAACATGTATCATATATCGTCGGAAAGGCATTTTGACAAGGAAACAACTAAGCACATTTCATCAATCAATCCATCATTTACAACAACCAAATCCATATTAAATGTTCATCATAAATGCTTCAAGTTCATAAATGCACATTGATGATTCGGGAATTAATAGCACACATATAATACGCTGTTTCTTAGATAATTACGCATATAATACAACTAAACACTTACCAATAACATTTCATAGCATTCAATACATCAAAAGTTCATATTTAAGTCTATCAAACCCTAACAAAAATCACAAAATCAATTATCATGTTAGTGAAGTTTTCTTAATCAACCTACACATCAAAATGAAGCTAGTGATGCTAGTAACACTTTTAATGTAGTGACCCGAACTTTTCCATGTTTATATATATTAATTGAGATTGATATTTACATGATTAAATGTTTCCAACATGTTAAGCAATCAAACTTGTTAAGACTTGATTAATTGAAATATGTTTCATATAGACAATTGACCACCCAAGTTGACCGGTGATTCACGAACGTTAAAACTTGTAAAAACTATATGATGACATATATATGGTTATATATATAGTTAACATGATATTATGATAAGTAAACATATCATTAAGTATATTAACAATGAACTACATATGTAAAAACAAGACTACTAACTTAATGATTTTGAAACGAGACATATATGTAACGATTATCGTTGTAACGACATTTAATGTATATATATCATATTAAGAGATATTCGTACATCATAATATCATGATAATATAATAATTTAAAATCTCTTTTGATATTATAAACATTGGGTTAACAACATTTAACAAGATCGTTAACCTAAAGGTTTCAAAACAACATTTACATGTAACGACTAACGATGACTTAACGACTCAGTTAAAATGTATATACATGTAGTGTTTTAATATGTATTCATACACTTTTGAAAGACTTCAAGACACTTATCAAAATACTTCTACTTAACAAAAATGCTTACAATTACATCCTCGTTCAGTTTCATCAACAATTCTACTCGTATGCACCCGTATTCGTACTCGTACAATACACAGCTTTTAGATGTATGTACTATTGGTATATACACTCCAATGATCAGCTCTTAGCAGCCCATGTGAGTCACCTAACACATGTGGGAACCATCATTTGGCAACTAGCATGAAATATCTCATAAAATTACAAAAATATGAGTAATCATTCATGACTTATTTACATGAAAACAAAATTACATATCCTTTATATCTAATCCATACACCACTTTCATTCTTCAATTTTCTTCATCTAATTGATCTCTCTCAAGTTCTATCTTCAAGTTCTAAGTGTTCTTCATAAATTCCAAAAGTTCTAGTTTCATAAAATCAAGAATACTTTCAAGTTTGCTAGCTCACTTCCAATCTTGTAAGGTGATCATCCAACCTCAAGAAATCTTTGTTTCTTACAGTAGGTTATCATTCTAATACAATGTAATAATCATATTCAAACTTTGGTTTAATTTCTATAACTATAACAATCTTATTTCAAGTGATGATCTTACTCGAACTTGTTTTCGTGTCATGATTCTGCTTCAAGAACTTCGAGCCATCCAAGGATCCATTGAAGCTAGATCCATTTTTCCCTTTTCCAGTAGGTTTATCCAAGGAACTTAAGGTAGTAATGATGTTCATAACATCATTCGATTCATACATATAAAGCTATCTTATTCGAAGGTTTAAACTTGTAATCACTAGAACATAGTTTAGTTAATTCTAAACTTGTTCGCAAATAAAAGTTAATCCTTCTAACTTGACTTTTAAAATCAACTAAACACATGTTCTATATCTATATGATATGCTAAATTAATGATTTAAAACCTGGAAACACGAAAAACACCGTAAAACCGGATTTACGCCGTCGTAGTAACACCGCGGGCTGTTTTGGGTTAGTTAATTAAAAACTATGATAAACTTTGATTTAAAAGTTGTTATTCTGAGAAAATGATTTTTATTATGAACATGAAACTATATCCAAAAATTATGGTTAAACTCAAAGTGGAAGTATGTTTTCTAAAATGGTCATCTAGACGTCGTTCTTTCGACTGAAATGACTACCTTTACAAAAACGACTTGTAACTTATTTTTCCGACTATAAAACTATACTTTTTCTGTTTAGATTCATAAAATAGAGTTCAATATGAAACCATAGCAATTTGATTCACTCAAAACGGATTTAAAATGAAGAAGTTATGGGTAAAACAAGATTGGATAATTTTTCTCATTTTAGCTACGTGAAAATTGGTAACAAATCTATTCCAACCATAACTTAATCAACTTGTATTGTATATTATGTAATCTTGAGATACCATAGACACGTATACAATGTTTCGACCTATCATGTCGACACATCTATATATATTTCGGAACAACCATAGACACTCTATATGTGAATGTTGGAGTTAGCTATACAGGGTTCAGGTTGATTCCAAAATATATATAGTTTGAGTTGTGATCAATACTGAGATACGTATACACTGGGTCGTGGATTGATTCAAGATAATATTTATCGATTTATTTCTGTACATCTAACTGTGGACAACTAGTTGTAGGTTACGAACGAGGACAGCTGACTTAATAAACTTAAAACATCAAAATATATTAAAAGTATTGTAAATATATTTTGTACATACTTTGATATATATGTATATATTATTATAGGTTCGTGAATCAACCAGTGGCCAAGTCTTACTTCCCGACGAAATAAAAAATCTGTGAAAGTGAGTTATAGTCCCACTTTTAAAAATCTAATATTTTTGGGATGAGAATACATGAAGGATTTATAAATGATTTACAAAATAGACACAAGTACGTGAAACTACATTCTATGGTTGAATTATCGAAATCGAAAATGCCCCTTTTTATTAAGTCTGGTAATCTAAGAATTAGGGAACAGACACCCTAATTGACGCGAATCCTAAAGATAGATCTATCGGGCCCAACAAGCCCCATCCAAAGTACCGGATGCTTTAGTACTTCGAAATTTATATCATATCCGAAGGGTGTCCCAGAATGATGGGGATATTCTTATATATGCATCTTGTTAATGTCGGTTACCAGTTGTTCACCATATGAATGATTTTTATCTCTATGTATGGGATGTGTATTGAAATATGAAATCTTGTGGTCTATTGTTACGATTTGATATATATAGGTTAAACCTATAACTCACCAACATTTTTGTTGACGTTTAAAGCATGTTTATTCTCAGGTGAATACTAAGAGCTTCCGCTGTTGCATACTAAAATAAGGACAAGATTTGGAGTCCATGTTTGAATGATATTGTGTAAAAACTGCATTCAAGAAACTGATTTCGATGTAACATATTTGTATTGTAAACCATTATGTAATGGTCGTGTGTAAACAGGATATTTTAGATTATCATTATTTGATAATCTACGTAAAGCTTTTTAAACCTTTATTTATGAAATAAAGGTTATGGTTTGTTTTAAAATGAATGCAGTCTTTGAAAAACGTCTCATATAGAGGTCAAAACCTCGCAACGAAATCAATTAATATGGAACGTTTTTAATAAATAAGAACGGGACATTTCAGTTGGTATCAGAGCGTTGGTCTTAGAGAACCAGAATTTTGCATTAGTGTGTCTTATCGAGTTTGTTAGGATGCATTAGTGAGTCTGGACTTCGACCGTGTTTACTTGAAAAATGATTGCTTAACAAATTTTGTTGGAAACTATATATTTTTAACATGTGAATATTATGTGATATATTAATCTCTTAACGCGTTTGATATTATGTGATAGATGTCTACCTCTAGAACAAGTCCCATTGACTCACCTAATAGTAATGAAGAGTCAAATGTAAATTGGAATGATTCGTGGACTGATTCACAAGTTCCCGAAGAGGAACCGGAAGAAGAGTCGGAACCGGAAGAAGAATCGGAACCGGAAGAAGAATCGGAACCGGATGAAGAAATAGAACCGGTGGGGGAAATAATAAAACGGTTAAGTAAAAGAAAATCCTCAACCAACCGACCAAGGTTAATTATGGTCAATGGTGTTTCCGCCAAGGAAGCTAAATATTGGGAGGATTACCAATTCTCCGATGAATCGGATTCCGACGAGAATTCCGATGATGTTATAGAAATTACCCCAACTGAATTTAAAAAGGCAAAAGAAAATAATAAGGGAAAGGGCATAAAAATAGAGAAATATAATTCCAACCTCGATGAACTTTATATGTATCATCAACCCCCGAAGTCCTTAAGTTGTAACAATGACCCGGGAACCTCTAAACCACCAGGTTTTTCTAAACCAATGTGGAAAACGACGGCTCGTATTAGGGGAACATCATATATCCCTAGAAACTTGGCAAAATGAACCAAAACCGAAGAAGAAGAAACAAGCGAGTCGGAATAAGATAGTTGTATTCGTGTGGTGTAATATATGTAATATAGTATGCTTATGCTTTATGATATATGTAAAAATTGCTTGTATTAATAAGTATTTTTTTTATGAATCTAACTCTTGTCTATTTTACAGTATAAAAACACAAAATGGATAGACAACCCAATATTTTAAGAGACCTACCCGGAGACATGATTGATGAAATCTTGTCTAGAGTCGGTCAGAATTCTTCGGCACAACTATTTAAGGCGAGATCAGTTTGTAAGACATTCGAAGAACGTTCCAAGAATGTCTTGGTTTATAAGAGACTTTCATTTGAAAGATGGGGGATATCACATTGGGAAACCAATAAGTTACGATGTGTTTACTTTGACGCATATATTGCGGGGAACCCAAATGCTATTTTACGCAATGGGTTAAGAAATTATTTTGACTCAATATATCCGAATATTGGACTTCGTGATTTAGTAAAAGCGGCTAACATGAAACATAAAGAAGCATGTTATGCTTACGGATTAGTAATGTTCGCTTCTCACCAAAGTGAGAACAAGAACATCGGACTACAACTATTAAACAAAACGTTCCCACAAGTGACGGAGTCTGTAATTGGGGTAAGAAATGAGGTTTTTAGATTGTTACGGGACTGTTGGACATTACGTAACCCTCATCCCTTTGACGACGTTACAACACGCTGTCTTATCAACGGCCATAACGGTTATGTTCCACAAGACCAAGGATGGGAAGTAATCCTAGTAAAACCAGAATGCATGACTTGTTTCTGGACGTATGAATTACGTGTCTTTATTGCCTTTGTTGAACGACTTGTGTACTAGCTAGAATTATCTTCACAACCATCTTGTATCAAATTTATTGTGTGCTATATTTCATGCTATATGTAAAATAAGCGGTATTGTAAGTTTGTAAAATATTGTGTAAAAGTTTGAACGCGAAATATTATTATAATCAGTTTTTCATATAGAATTGTAGTAGTTGAATTGTATATTAGCTACTAAGTATGAACTTAACGGGTAGGTACTACCCGAATTTAAACTTATAAAACGCTAATATGAAGAAAAAGCTTTTATAAATGAGTTCATATTATGCTACGAAATACTATTAACTACTCTTAATATTCTGTATGATTAACTTGTTCCATTTGACTATTTTGAAGGAAATGGCACCGACTACTCGACACACCGTGAATATGAATGAAGAGGAATTCCGTACTTTTCTAGCTTCAAACATAGCCGCAGTACAGGCTGCGCTACATGCCAATAATAACCTTGGATCTAGCAGTACAGGAAATCGTGTAGGATGCACCTACAAAGAATTCACTGCCTGCAAACCTTTGGAATTTGATGGAACCGAAGGACCGATCGGATTGAAACGGTGGACCGAGAAGTTCGAATCGGTGTTTGCCATAAGTAAGTGTACTGAAGAGGACAAAGTGAAGTACGCTACGCATACCTTCACAGGTTCTGCGTTAACATGGTGGAATACCTATCTAGAGCAAGTGGGACAAGATGATGCGTACGCACTACCGTGGTCAGCATTCAAGCACTTGATGAACGAGAAGTACCGTCCCAAAACCGAGGTCAATAAGCTCAAGACAGAACTTAGAGGGTTACGAACCCAAGGATTTGATATTACCACGTACGAAAGACGATTCACAGAATTGTGCCTATTGTGTCCGGGAGCATTCGAAGATGAGGAAGAGAAGATCGACGCATTTGTGAAAGGATTACCGGAAAGAATTCAAGAAGATATAAGTTCACACGAGCCCGCCTCTATACAACAGGCATGTAGAATGGCTCACAAACTAGTGAACCAGATTGAAGAAAGAATTAAAGAACAGACTGCTGAAGAGGCCAATGTGAAGCAAGTCAAAAGAAAGTGGGAGGATAACGGTGATAAGAATCACCAATACAACAACAACAGCAATTACAACAATAATCGCAACAATTATCCCAACAATCGCAACATCAATCGCAACTACAACAAACGGCCCAACAACAACAACAACAACAACAGCAACAGCAACTACAACAATCATCCCAACAACAATAATAACCGCAACAACAACAACAATTAGAAGCAGCTATGCCAAAGGTGTGAAAAGTATCACTCGGGGTTCTGCACCAAATTTTGCAACAAGTGTAAAAGAAATGGTCATAGCGCGGCGAAGTGTGAGGTTTACGGACCAGGGGTTAATAGAACGAAAGGAACAAATGGTGTCGGAAGGAGTAATGGCGGAGCAAGTAGTGTCGGAGCAAGTTACGCCAATGTAGTTTGTTATAAATGTGGAAAACCGGGCCACATTATTAGAAATTGCCCGAACCAGGAGAACACGAATGGACAAGGCCGCGGAAGAGTTTTCAATATTAATGCGGCAGAGGCACAGGAAGACCCGGAGCTTGTTACGGGTACGTTTCTTATTGACAATAAATCTGCTTACGTTTTATTTGATTCGGGTGCGGATAGAAGCTATATGAGTAGAGATTTTTGTGCTAAATTAAGTTGTCCATTGACGCCTTTGGATAGTAAATTTTTACTCGAATTAGCAAATGGTAAATTAATTTCAGCAGATAATATATGTCGGAATCGAGAAATTAAACTGGTTAGCGAAACATTTAAGATTGATTTGATACCAGTAGAGTTAGGGAGTTTTGATGTGATAATCGGTATGGACTGGTTGAAAGAAGTGAAAGCAGAGATCGTTTGTTACAAAAATGCAATTCGCATTATACGAGAAAAAGGAAAACCCTTAATGGTGTACGGAGAAAAGGGCAACACGAAGCTACATCTTATTAGTAATTTGAAGGCACAAAAACTAATAAGAAAAGGTTGCTATGCTGTTCTAGCACACGTCGAGAAAGTACAAACTGAAGAAAAGAGCATCAATGATGTTCCCATTGCAAAAGAATTTCCCGATGTATTTCCGAAAGAATTACCGGGATTACCCCCACATCGATCCGTTGAATTTCAAATAGATCTTGTACCAGGAGCTGCACCAATAGCTCGTGCTCCTTACAGACTTGCACCCAGCGAGATGAAAGAACTGCAAAGCCAATTACAAGAACTTTTAGAGCGTGGTTTCATTCGACCAAGCACATCACCGTGGGGAGCTCCTCTTTTGTTTGTCAAGAAGAAAGATGGTACATTCAGGTTGTGTATCGACTACCGAGAGTTGAACAAACTTACCATCAAGAACCGCTACCCACTACCGAGAATCGACGACTTATTTGATCAACTACAAGGCTTGTCTATTTATTCAAAGATTGACTTACGTTCCGGGTATCATCAAATGCGGGTGAAAGAAGATGATATTCCAAAGACTGCTTTCAGAACACGTTACGGTCATTACGAGTTTATGGTCATGCCGTTTGGTTTAACTAATGCACCAGCTGTGTTCATGGACCTTATGAACCGAGTGTGTGGACCATACCTTGACAAGTTTGTCATTGTTTTCATTGATGACATACTTATTTACTCAAAGAATGACCAAGAACACGGTGAACATTTGAGAAAGGTGTTAGAAGTATTGAGGAAGGAAGAATTGTACGCTAAGTTTTCAAAGTGTGCATTTTGGTTGGAAGAAGTTCAATTCCTCGGTCACATAGTGAACAAAGAAGGTATTAAGGTGGATCCAACAAAGATAGAAACTGTTGAAAAGTGGGAAACCCCGAAAACTCCGAAACACGTACGCCAGTTTTTAGGACTAGCTGGTTACTACAGAAGGTTCATCCAAGACTTTTCCAGAATAGCAAAACCCTTGACTGCATTAACGCATAAAGGGAAGAAATTTGAATGGAATGATGAACAAGAGAAAGCGTTTCAGTTATTGAAGAAAAAGCTAACTACGGCACCTATATTGTCATTGCCTGAAGGGAATGATGATTTTGTGATTTATTGTGACGCATCAAAGCAAGGTCTCGGTTGTGTATTAATGCAACGAACGAAGGTGATTGCTTATGCGTCTAGACAATTGAAGATTCACGAACAAAATTATACGACGCATGATTTGGAATTAGGCGCGGTTGTTTTTGCATTAAAGACTTGGAGGCACTACTTATATGGGGTCAAAAGTATTATATATACCGACCACAAAAGTCTTCAACACATATTTAATCAGAAACAACTGAATATGAGGCAGCGTAGGTGGATTGAATTATTGAATGATTACGACTTTGAGATTCGATACCACCTGGGGAAGGCAAATGTGGTAGCCGATGCCTTGAGCAGGAAGGACAGAGAACCCATTCGAGTAAAATCTATGAATATAATGATTCATAATAACCTTACTACTCAAATAAAGGAGGCGCAACAAGGAGTTTTAAAAGAGGGAAATTTAAAGGATGAAATACCCAAAGGATCGGAGAAGCATCTTAATATTCGGGAAGACGGAACCCGGTATAGGGCTGAAAGGATTTGGGTACCAAAATTTGGAGATATGAGAGAAATGGTACTTAGAGAAGCTCATAAAACCAGATACTCAATACATCCTGGAACGGGGAAGATGTAGAAGGATCTCAAGAAACATTTTTGGTGGCCGGGTATGAAAGCCGATGTTGCTAAATATGTAGGAGAATGTTTGACGTGTTCTAAGGTCAAAGCTGAGCATCAGAAACCATCAGGTCTACTTCAACAACCCGAAATCCCGGAATGGAAATGGGAAAACATTACCATGGATTTCATCACTAAATTGCCAAGGACTGCAAGTGGTTTTGATACTATTTGGGTAATAGTTGATCGTCTCACCAAATCAGCACACTTCCTGCCAATAAGAGAAGATGACAAGATGGAGAAGTTAGCACGACTGTATTTGAAGGAAGTCGTCTCCAGACATGGAATACCAATCTCTATTATCTCTGATAGGGATGGCAGATTTATTTCAAGATTCTGGCAGACATTACAGCAAGCATTAGGAACTCGTCTAGACATGAGTACTGCCTATCATCCACAAACCGATGGGCAGAGCGAAAGGACGATACAAACGCTTGAAGACATGCTACGAGCATGTGTTATTGATTTCGAAAACAGTTGGGATCGACATCTACCGTTAGCAGAATTTTTCTACAACAACAGCTACCATTCAAGCATTGAGATGGCGCCGTTTGAAGCACTTTATGGTAGAAAGTGCAGGTCTCCGATTTGTTGGAGTGAAGTGGGGGATAGACAGATTACGGGTCCGGAGATTATACAAGAAACTACCGAGAAGATCATCCAAATTCAACAACGGTTGAAAACTGCCCAAAGTCGACAAAAGAGCTACGCTGACATTAAAAGAAAAGATATAGAATTTGAAATTGGAGAGATGGTCATGCTTAAAGTTGCACCTTGGAAAGGCGTTGTTCGATTTGGTAAATGAGGGAAATTAAATCCAAGGTATATTGGACCATTCAAGATTATTGATCGTGTCGGACCAGTAGCTTACCGACTTGAGTTACCTCAACAACTCGCGGCTGTACATAACACTTTCCACGTCTCGAATTTGAAGAAATGTTTTGCTAAAGAAGATCTCACTATTCCGTTAGATGAAATCCAAATCAACGAAAAACTTCAATTCATCGAAGAACCCGTCGAAATAATGGATCGTGAGGTTAAAAGACTTAAGCAAAACAAGATACCAATTGTTAAGGTTCGATGGAATGCTCGTAGAGGACCCGAGTTCACCTGGGAGCGTGAAGATCAGATGAAGAAGAAATACCCGCATCTATTTCCAGAAGATTCGTCAACACCTTCAACAGCTTAAAATTTCGGGACGAAATTTATTTAACGGGTAGGTACTGTAGTGACCCGAACTTTTCCATGTTTATATATATTAATTGAGATTGATATTTACATGATTAAATGTTTCCAACATGTTAAGCAATCAAACTTGTTAAGACTTGATTAATTGAAATATGTTTCATATAGACAATTGACCACCCAAGTTAACCGGTGATTCACGAACGTTAAAACTTGTAAAAACTATATGATGACATATATATGGTTATATATATAGTTAACATGATATTATGATAAGTAAACATATCATTAAGTATATTAACAATGAACTACATATGTAAAAACAAGACTACTAACTTAATGATTTTGAAACGAGACATATATGTAACGATTATCGTTGTAACGACATTTAATGTATATATATCATATTAAGAGATATTCGTACATCATAATATCATGATAATATAATAATTTAAAATCTCTTTTGATATTATAAACATTGGGTTAACAACATTTAACAAGATCGTTAACCTAAAGGTTTCAAAACAACATTTACATGTAACGACTAACGATGACTTAACGACTCAGTTAAAATGTATATACATGTAGTGTTTTAATATGTATTCATACACTTTTGAAAGACTTCAAGACACTTATCAAAATACTTCTACTTAACAAAAATTCTTACAATTACATCCTCGTTCAGTTTCATCAACAATTCTACTCGTATGCACCCGTATTCGTACTCGTACAATACACAGCTTTTAGATGTATGTACTATTGGTATATACACTCCAATGATCAGCTCTTAGCAGCCCATGTGAGTCACCTAACACATGTGGGAACCATCATTTGGCAACTAGCATGAAATATCTCATAAAATTACAAAAATATGAGTAATCATTCATGACTTATTTACATGAAAACAAAATTACATATCCTTTATATCTAATCCATACACCAACGACCAAAAACACCTGCAAACACTTTCATTCTTCAATTTTCTTCATCTAATTGATCTCTCTCAAGTTCTATCTTCAAGTTCTAAGTGTTCTTCATAAATTCCAAAAGTTCTAGTTTCATAAAATCAAGAATACTTTCAAGTTTGCTAGCTCACTTCCAATCTTGTAAGGTGATCATCCAACCTCAAGAAATCTTTGTTTCTTACAGTAGGTTATCATTCTAATACAAGGTAATAATCATATTCAAACTTTGGTTTAATTTCTATAACTATAACAATCTTATTTCAAGTGATGATCTTACTTGAACTTGTTTTCGTGTCATGATTCTGCTTCAAGAACTTCGAGCCATCCAAGGATCCATTGAAGCTAGATCCATTTTTCTCTTTTCCAGTAGGTTTATCCAAGGAACTTAAGGTAGTAATGATGTTCATAACATCATTCGATTCATACATATAAAGCTATCTTATTCGAAGGTTTAAACTTGTAATCACTAGAACATAGTTTAGTTAATTCTAAACTTGTTCGCAAATAAAAGTTAATCCTTCTAACTTGACTTTTAAAATCAACTAAACACATGTTCTATATCTATATGATATGCTAAATTAATGATTTAAAACCTGGAAACACGAAAAACACCGTAAAACCGGATTTACGCCGTCGTAGTAACACCGCGGGCTGTTTTGGGTTAGTTAATTAAAAACTATGATAAACTTTGATTTAAAAGTTGTTATTCTGAGAAAATGATTTTTATTATGAACGTGAAACTATATCCAAAAGTTATGGTTAAACTCAAAGTGGAAGTATGTTTTCTAAAATGGTCATCTAGACGTCGTTCTTTCGACTGAAATGACTACCTTTACAAAAACGACTTGTAACTTATTTTTCCGACTATAAAACTATACTTTTTCTGTTTAGATTCATAAAATAGAGTTCAATATGAAACCATAGCAATTTGATTCACTCAAAACGGATTTAAAATGAAGAAGTTATGGGTAAAACAAGATTGGATAATTTTTCTCATTTTAGCTACGTGAAAATTGGTAACAAATCTATTCCAACCATAACTTAATCAACTTGTATTGTATATTATGTAATCTTGAGATACCATAGACACGTATACAATGTTTCGACCTATCATGTCGACACATCTATATATATTTCGGAACAACCATAGACACTCTATATGTGAATGTTGGAGTTAGCTATACAGGGTTGAGGTTGATTCCAAAATATATATAGTTTGAGTTGTGATCAATACTGAGATACGTATACACTGGGTCGTGGATTGATTCAAGATAATATTTATCGATTTATTTCTGTACATCTAACTGTGGACAACTAGTTGTAGGTTACTAACGAGGACAGCTGACTTAATAAACTTAAAACATCAAAATATATTAAAAGTATTGTAAATATATTTTGAACATACTTTGATATATATGTATATATTATTATAGGTTCGTGAATCAACCAGTGGCCAAGTCTTACTTCCCGACGAAATAAAAAATCTGTGAAAGTGAGTTATAGTCCCACTTTTAAAAATCTAATATTTTTGGGATGAGAATACATGCAGGATTTATAAATGATTTACAAAATAGACACAAGTACGTGAAACTACATTCTATGGTTGAATTATCGAAATCGAATATGCCCCTTTTTATTAATTCTGGTAATCTAAGAATTAGGGAACAGACACCCTAATTGACGCGAATCCTAAAGATAGATCTATCGGGCCCAACAAGCCCCATCCAAAGTACCGGATGCTTTAGTACTTCGAAATTTATATCATATCCGAAGGGTGTCCCGGAATGATGGGGATATTCTTATATATGCATCTTGTTAATGTCGGTTACCAGGTGTTCACCATATGAATGATTTTTATCTCTATGTATGGGATGTGTATTGAAATATGAAATCTTGTGGTCTATTGTTACGATTTGATATATATAGGTTAAACCTATAACTCACCAACATTTTTGTTGACGTTTAAAGCATGTTTATTCTCAGGTGAATACTAAGAGCTTCCGCTGTTGCATACTAAAATAAGGACAAGATTTGGAGTCCATGTTTGAATGATATTGTGTAAAAACTGCATTCAAGAAACTGATTTTGATGTAACATATTTGTATTGTAAACCATTATGTAATGGTCGTGTGTAAACAGGATATTTTAGATTATCATTATTTGATAATCTACGTAAAGCTTTTTAAACCTTTATTTATGAAATAAAGGTTATGGTTTGTTTTAAAATGAATGCAGTCTTTGAAAAACGTCTCATATAGAGGTCAAAACCTCGCAACGAAATCAATTAATATGGAACGTTTTTAATAAATAAGAACGGGACATTTCATTTAATACATGAACTTTAACATAACAATAACATTTAATCATCCAAAACTCAAGATTTAATACACACTTTTCAAGTTCAAGCTAGTTACACCAAAACAACAAGATCGAGCATACAAATCATATATTCATGATAGACTCGAGCCATAGACACTAACTAACACTTTTATAAGTCAAAATCATCAAGAACATAAAATCTAGTGTTTTTAGAAAGTTACCCAAATGAGATGAAGTTGGTATGGATTCGAAGAGGAAGATGCAAGGATTCCAAATATGCAATTTGTTTTGAAGAACGCTTGCTAGATCGAAAATAGATGATGAATCTTTGAATTGGGTATTGAGAGCATAAAGTGGAACTATCAATTTTAAGGAGGATGAAATGAATGGAGGAGGAAGAAGTTTGACTACTTGACCTAGTCATGTCTTTGCCCACTTGACAACATTGGTCCCTCAAGTTTAAATACGGGTGCGTGAATTAACCAAACGAATTATTTTAAATACCCATGAGTAACGAGGGATGTTATAATTAAATAACAGACTTTAAAATAATTAAATGGAAAGTAAATGGAAAAAGGCGGGTCATTACAGTGGATATCTTCGATCATTTGCGAATCAGAGTGAAAAGTCGGGCGACCAGTGGAAAGATCCATGTGCTTTCGGATGAGAGTCAGTAGTGCTCGTTGGTTTTCTGAGAATGGAAGTGCAGATCTGGCTAAGGTGTTGTAAACCTTAGAGTAAATAATCTTCTGATCTCGACAAAACCTTGTCTCTGGAATTGTGCGAACCACTAAATTGTGCTCTCGTTGCCTTTCTTCATGGTAGATATGGTCGAGAAGATTATTGATAAAGTCTTGAATGTGCCCTTCAAAGATTTCAACATCATCATCTTCTCTCTGTAGATAGAGGTTGTATTCATCTTCGATAGCCTTGATCCATTCCATTAAGCTTGGTGTAAAATCAATTATTCGTTTTCTTCTTGAAACGAATAATTAAACTGTGATCCTCCGTCTCTAGCCTCATTAATTCTTCGTGACAATTTTGATTGGCTCCCAAGCTTAGAGAGGGTTTTATCACAGTTTCTTTTACGTCTCTCATTTCCTCTTCCTCCTCAGATTCTTCTTCTTCCTCTATTTCTTCACTGGGATCCTATTCTTCCATTTCTGGGTTGTCAACAGATTGTGATTCGACACCCATTTCTATATCATCGGTTGGTGGTGGGGACTCATCATCGAAAGTGATCTGTCTGGTGGAAATAGTAAACATCTCTGCGTGCCTAGAAAGATCGGTAGGTCGGTCAATTTGGAAGGTAACGCTCTCCCCATGTGATTGCAAGATCAAGGTTTCATTGTACACATCAATGACAGTCCTAGCCATGATCATGAAAGGTCTTCCTAGTACTATTGGTGTATGTAGGTCTTACTTGATGTCCATCACTACGAAATCTGTAGGATACAAGAATTTGTCGACTTTCACCAAGACCTTCTCTAGTATGCCCTTAGGATATCGAATTGTGTGATCGGCAAATTGGATTGTCATTTTAGTTGGTGACAAGTCTCCTAACTCTAATCTCTTATAGAGAGAGTAGGGGACTAAGTTAATACTTGCTCCTAAATCTGCTAGCGCATGAATGGTTCCAGATTGGTAGATTAAACACGGGAAAATGAATCGGCCCGTATCTCCTGGTTTCTTTGGTAGAGAGTTTCTGAGTAATGCCGAGCATTCTTCACTCAGTGTAATTTTGTTGGAATCTGGTGCCCTTTCCTTTGTAGAGAGAATCCTTCGGATGTATCTCTTCTGGTTGGGAATTTTGGACATGGTGTCCAGGAATCTTCCGTCAAGTTTGTAGGTATATGTAGTGACCCGAACTTTTCCATGATTATATATTAAATGAAAACTATATTTGCATGATTAAATGTTTCCAACATGTTAAGCAATCAAACTTGTTAAGACTTGATTATTTGAAATGAGTTTCATGTAGACAATTGACCACCCAAGTTGACCGACGATTCACGAACGTTAAAAACTTGTAAAAAGTATATAATGATATATATGGATTTATATATATGGTTAACATGAGATTATGATAAGTAAGTATCTCACTAAGTATATTAACAATGAGTTATATACATAAAAATGAGACTACTAAGTTAAGAAACTCGAAACGATATATATAACGATTATCGTTATAACAACGTCTTACTAAATACATATGTATCATATTAAGATATTGTTACACTATATTTAACATGATAAAATGATAATTATATATATCATTAAGTATGTTAACAATGAACTACATATGTAAAACAAGCCTACTAACTTAAGAATTTCAAAACGAGGCATATATGTAACGATTATCGTCGTAATGACATTTTAATGTATATATATCATATTAAAATATATTCATATATCATAATATCATGATAATATAATAATTTAACATCTCATTAGATATAATAAATAATGGGTTAACAACATTAAATGAGATCGTTAACTTGAAGGTTTCAAAACAACACTTACATGTAACGACTAACGATGACTTAACGACTCAGTTAAAATGTATATACATGTAGTATATTAAGATGTATTAGTACACTTTTTGAAGACTTCATGACACATATCAAAGTACTTCTACGTAACAAAAATGCCTACAATTACATTCTCATTCATTTTCATCAACAATTCTACTCGTATACGTAAAGTAGATGTACTCATATTGTACGCAGCTTTTAGATGTATTTACTATTGATCTATACCAATAAAAATCAGCTCTTAGTAGTCCTCATTTAGTCAACAAACATGTGGAACCATCATTTGGTAACTAGCATGAATTATTACACTAAAATCAAATTACAATTTGCATATAATGACACCATGGTTCACGAAATTTAGCACTCACACATACACTTTCATTTTTCAATTTTCTTTCATCCATTTGATCTCTCTCTTGTTCCATGATGATGTTCTAAGTGTTCTTCATCTTCTTCATCAAAATCTACATCAATCTAGTTCAAAAATCCTAACATAAAACAACTTACAGAACAACTACTCAAGAAAACTTCAAGAACACTTTCAAGTTTACAAGTCTACTTCCAAGCTTTCTATTCCATTCCAAGTAATCATCTAAGATCAAGAAACCTCTATTATTTACAGTAAGTTATCATTCTAATTCAAGTTATAATTCATATTCAAACTTTGATTCGATTTCTATAACTATAAACTACCTTAATTCTAGTAAAAATCTTAATTGAACTTGTTTTCGTGTCATGATTCTACTTCAAGAACTTTCAAGCCATCCAAGATCCTTTGAAGCTAGATCATTTCTTGTCACTTCCAGTAGGTTTACCTACTAAACTTGAGGTAGTAATGATGTTCATAACATCATTCGATTCATATATATATATATAACTATCTTATTCGAAGATTTAAACTTGTAATAACTAGAACATAGTTTAGTTAATTCTAAACTTGTTCGCAAACAAAGTTAATTCTTCTAACTTCACTTTTAAAATTAACTAAACACATGTTCTATATCTATATGATATGCTAACTTAATGATTTAAAACCTGGAAACACGAAGAACACCGTAAAACCGGACATACGCCGTCGTAGTGAAATTGGGGGCTGTTTTGGGAAAATGATATTTCTTATGAACATGAAACTATATCCAAAAATAATGGTTAAACTCAAAGTGGAAGTATGTTTTGAAAAATGGTCATCAAGATGTCGTTCTTTCGACTGAAATGACTACCTCTAACAAAAACGACTTGTAACCTGTATTTTCGACTATAAACTTATAATTTTTCTCATAAATTTCAGTTCATTATGAAACCATAGCAACTTTATTCACTCAAAACGGATTTAAAACGAAGAAGTTATGGGTAAAACAAAATTGGATAAATTTTCTTGTTGTAGCTACGTGAAATTTGTAACAAATCTATACTAACCATAACTTAACTAACTTATATTGTATTATACATGTATTCTAACATATATTATCTAATCTTGATAGACCATAGACACGTATATAATGTTTTGACATATCATATCGACGTCATATAAATATATTATTTGGATCAACCATAGACACTCTATATGCGGTAATGTTCGAGTTAGCTATACAGGGTTGAGGTTGATTCCAAAATAATATATATACTTTGAGTTGTGATCGAGTCTGAGACTTATATACACTGGGTCGTGGATTGATTGGAGATAATATATATTGATTTATTTCTGTACTACTAACTTTGGGCAACTAATTGTGGACTACAAACGTTGGACTGTTAACTTAACAAACTTAAATCGTGAAAACATAATAAAACATATTGTTAATATAATTCGATCATACTTTGATATATATGTATATATTTGTTATAGGTTCGTGAATCGACCAGTGGCCAAGTGTTATTTTTCGACGAAGGGATAATCTGCGAAAGTGAGTTATAGTCCCACTTTTAAAAATCTAATATTTTTGGGATGAGAATACATGGAGCTTTATAAATGTTTTACAAAATAGACACAAGTACGCGAAACTACATTCTATGGTTGGATTATTAAACTGAATATTGCCCCTTCAAGTCTGGTAACCTAAGAATTAGGGAAATGGTCCCTAATTGACGCGAATCCTAAAGATAGATCTATGGGTCTAACAAACCCCATTCTGGAATTTGGAATGCTTTAGTACTTCGATTTAAATGGTGATTGCGATTGCCAATATTTATGAAATACTTGAGAGTATGCGGGGAATATTCTATATGCATTAAAGTTAATGTCGGTTACCAGGTCTTCATCATATGAATGATTTTTATACACTTGCGAGTGTTAGATTATTGAATAAATGAAATCTTGTGGTCTATTATTACGATTTGATAAATATATAGGTTAAACCTATAACTCGCCAATATTTTGGTTGACATTTAAAGCATGTTTATTCTCGGGTGATTATTAAGTGCTTCGGCTGCTGCATGCTAAATAAAGAATGGATTGGAGTCTGCATGCTTGTACAATATTGTTTAAAAACTGCATTCGAAGACTTAAGTTGTTGTGTAATATTATTGTAAACTATTATGTAATGGTCGTGTGAAAACGCTACATTTTAGATTATCATTATTTGAAAATTTTCGTAATATTTTAAACCTTTATCGCAAATATAAAGGTTATGGTTTGTTTCAAAAATCGAATGCAGTCTTTGAAAAACGTCTCATATAGAGGTCAAAACCTCGCAACGAAATCAATTAATATGAAAAGTTTATAATTATTATGAACGGGAAATTTCAGTTGGTATCCGAGCATTGGTCTTAGAGAACCAGAAAATTGCATTAGTGTGTCTTATCGAGTTTGTTAGGATGCATTATTGAGTCTGGACTTCGACCGTGTGTTCTTTAAAAACGATTGCTTAACATTTTTGTTGGAAACTATATATTGTTAACATTTAAATATGTGACATACTAATCTTTTAACGTGTTTGATATTGTGTGATAGATGTCTACCTCTAGTACAAATCCTATCGACTCACCTAATAATAATGAAGAGTCAGATATATATTGGGAAGATTCACAAATTCCCAAAGAGGAACCGGAAGAAGAAAAACCGGAAGAAGAGGAACCGGAAGAAGAAGAAGAGGTTCCGGAGGAGGAAATATTAGGAACTACAGAAAATCAGATAAATAAAAGAAAATCCTCAACCAATGGACCAAAGTTAAATTGGTCAATGGTGTTTTCGCCGAGGAAGCAAAATATTGGGAAAATTACCAATTTTTTGATGAATCGGATCCCGATGATGTTATAGAAATTACCCCGACTCAATTTGAAAAAGTAAAAGAAAACAATAAGTGTAATGACCCGGAATTTTCCGACCAAATTATACTTATGAGATTAATATTTACATAAATTAAACCATACCAACATGATAAGCAATCCAAATTGTTGAGACTTGTGTTTTTGAAAAGAGTTTTACACAACGTTTGACCGTCCAATATGACCGATGATATCACGAACTATATAACATACGATAATTATACGTTTGTGTATATATATGTATTTATATATATTTAACATGATCTAAGGATGGTTTAACATCTCATTGTATACTAATGACAATGAGTTATAAGTATATTTTGAAACTACTAACTTAAGTTTTCAAAACGATAACTATACGTAACATTCTTTGATATATATACTTATAATCTATAATGCTTATACATGTATCGTATATATAATGTATTTAATCACTTTTTAAGGACTTAAATACATAAAACAATATAAGTATATTCACAAAAGATAGCTATATTTGAATTCTCGTTCCGTTTCCTCAAGATTTCTATACGTATATCTAGGGTATATGTACCTGTATCATACCCAGCTTCTATATGTATTTACTATTGGTATATACACATCAAATCAACATCCTAATCAATATTATTATTGCCCTAGATATGAGGTAATTAGAATTTGTCAAGTAGTATGAATTATTAGTAAGAAAACAAAATTAGGAATCCTTTTCTTTCTTTATAAACTAAAAACGTTTTTATAAATGAACACCATTTCTTCACTCCATTTTCTCATACCTACACCCTCATTTCTCTCTCAAAATACTCCTAACTTCATACTTGATCATCCCCAAGCATTTTCCCCATCATTTAGCTTCAATTACAAGCCTTACACACCATAAGAAAACTCTTTCAAGAACATATCAAAATAACCACCCATTTGAAGAAGTTTACTTCCAACCTTTTGATCTAACTCCACCACTCTTTGATTCCAAGAATATTTCTTATCTTTTGCAGTAACTTTGTCCAAGTAACTTGAGGTAGTAACCTTGTTCATAATCTTATTCAATTCAGATTCATATAGCTATCTTATTTTGTGGTATAAAATTTTAACAACAAGAACATAGTTTGAATGATTTCAAACTTGTTCGCAAACTAAATAGATCCTTCTAACTTGACTTTTAAAACACTTCAAGACCTGTAATATATCATAATGATATGCTAACCTAACAAGATTAACTTGGTTTTACAAAGAACATCTTAAAAACTGAATCTACGTCGTCGGAGTGCAACCGGTGGCTGTTTTGGGTTGGAGAATTAAAAACCATCTTGAACTTTGAATTGGAAGTTCATGTTCTGGAAAATGATATTTCTTATGAATATGTTAACACATAAAAATTTCATGGTTTAACTCAAAGTGTAAGTATTTTTAGAAAAATGATCATTAAATGTTGTTTTTATGATGGAAAATGATCACTTTCATAAGTTTCACCAAAGTTTGACCTATAACCTATGATTTCGAATACAAACTAAGGTATTTTCAGTTCATATTCTTAAAATTTGACTCGATCCAAGGAAGTGGCAAGTTGAACCAACAAAAACGGAGTTGTAATGAAGAAACTACGACTAAAACAAGATTGGGTATCCGAAGCTAGTTTTGCTACGAAAATATTTGGAGAAAAAGTAAATTAATCATATATTTTCTAATTAATATGATATTTTATATATAATTACTTATGATTTGATTTTATATATTTCAGGACCACCCGTAAACAACACGAGAAGATTAATCATAAGACCTCATGATTGTACGCAACACGTCATTTGACAACACGGTACTTTATGTACGCAACACGTCATTTGACAACATGGTACCATGGGTCGAGATTAATTCTGATCAATACGAATATGATGGGGTCTTTATTTATTTTATTTAAGCAACTAATTGTGGACCACTAACATCGGACTGCTAACTACGGACTAAGAAAATATTAAAAGTATTAAAAGTATATATATATATGTAACGATTACTTAAAAAGAAAATATGTTGATATATTATATATATGGTTAGGTTCGTGATATCTATCGGAGACCAAGTCGAATTAAATACCTTCAAGGCAAAAGTGAGTTTCATTTGCTCCCTTTTATATATATTTTTGGGACTGAGAATACATGCGTTGTTTTTATAAATGTTTTACGAAATAGGCACAAGTACTAAAACTAATTCTACGTGGGTTTAAACCAAACATATACCCTTAGCTTGGTAACATTAAACTACTTGTCTATGTACGGTAGGCGCGAATCCTAAAGATAGATCTATTGGGCCTGACAAACCCCATCCTGACTATGGGATGCTTTAGTACTTCGAGGTTATTTTAAACACACCTGATCTGGTGTACTTCAGAGGGTAAAACATGAATGTTAAGGCTTGTTACCGGGTGCCTACAACTTATAGAATACTTTTATACACTTGCGAGTGTACATATATTTATAAACGGAAATCTTGTGGTCTATTAACATATTGAAATGATTGTTATGATAAACCTATGAACTCACCAACCTTTTGGTTGACACTTTAAAGCATGTTTATTCTCAGGTACGAATTAAGTCTTCCGCTGTGCATTTGCTCAATATAAGGACATTACTTGGAGCCGATCATCGCAATGGGACCAAATGTTGATGACTTAGTCCAGGTGGATTAGGACGGGTCGTTTCAGTTGGTATCAGAGCGGTGGTCGTAGCGAACCAGGTCTTGCATTAGTGTGTCTAACTAGTAGTTGTTAGGATGCATTAATGAGTCTGGACTTCGGCCGTGTCTACATGTCAAAAGTTTTGCTTATCATTTCTAGTCGAAAATCATCTGCTTATCATCCTTAGGAAATTACCTGCTTATCATTCATAAGTCTAGACATATTTTACTGCATTTACTGCATTGATAGTGTATAGACGAATTCTTATCTTAGCATATCTGTTATTGCGAACTTTGACTGATATCTTTTCAAAGATTCTCCGTAATTTACGGGATTTTGTTATTATATATACATATGTAAATTATGTATTGAAG
The DNA here is from genome assembly GCF_046630445.1 of Rutidosis leptorrhynchoides. Taxonomy (NCBI): domain Eukaryota; kingdom Viridiplantae; phylum Streptophyta; class Magnoliopsida; order Asterales; family Asteraceae; genus Rutidosis; species Rutidosis leptorrhynchoides. Next base: position 268,814,828 of record NC_092335.1, read on the forward strand.
AGTACCAAATCTAACTCCTATAATCTATTCCATACCAAAAATTCATTTTCCCCATTATACAAGATGGATTCCGCATCTAGTTCGAATTCTTCAGATTCCGACAGTTATGCCGATATGGATTTCCATTCGGGCTCCGAAAGCAGCATCACCGGAATGGATCAACCAATTTCCCATCATCTATTCTGGATGAATTGGGGATGGGTTCATAATATACTAAATCACTGGAGACAAGAAGAAGGTGATCCATTCCATCCACCAAATTGCCCTCTTGGCGATGAACCTGAAGCACTTACCGGCGAACCTATTCGAAACACCATTTTCTCTCTCATTTCTAGAGTATCTCGTCACGATTATATACTATCCCATATTACAAATCTTGTTCATTCGCTCGCTCCAACCGCCAATCATCCCGGTGTACTAGCAGAAGTTAACGAACTTCGCGCTCGCGTGACGGCTTTGGAGAACATGGTGCGAAGGTTGCAAACACCAGCAGCATAATCAGCACCACCATCAATAACATCAACAATACCATCATCACCACTAACAAACAACATCCGCATCATACGTCTCGACATCATAATCTGTCCCACAAACATCAACATCATATGCACCATAGATACCAAGGAGTACCAACAATAATGAACGATGAAGTATTGATCCATAACTTCATTGATATTCTGCAAAGAATATGTGGTTTTAAAAAGTTTTAGAAATTTCTTATTCTAGCTCAAACCGAAAAGCAAATGAGATTAATATCATATTAACTCATTAAATTCATGATTTCACCTGAAGAAAATATATATGTATATATGTTTTCATAAAGATTGTAATTAAAAGTTCTTTTGTACAAAATATTAATGGTGAAATTTTTTTTTAACGGGTAGGTAATACCCGAGGAATAATTAGATTTCATCTTAATAAGTTACAATGTACATTCGTCGAAGCTGATTCAATAGTCATTTACTATCCTACTTACAACCACCGATATACATATCTGTTCACTGCAGAATAACCATTTTCATTCAATTTCATATTTGGATTTTGACTTCCCAGAATCCAACAAGTGGCATATGAAGAAAACATATGGCAAAAAAAAAAAAAAATCTGTTAGAGACATACAAATTAACTATGAAAAATTTTATTAAGAATCCACGCTAACTGTTCCAGCTAACTGTTCCTAGCTAACTGATTACATTTTATTTATCGCAGTTTATTTATCACAATTTAATTATCGCACTTTTATTTATCGTCATTTAATTTCTGTAATTATTTTACGCACTTTAAATATCGGGACACGTATACAATGTTTTGACATATCATATCAACGCATCTATATATATTATTTGGAATCACCATAGACACTCTATATGCAGTAATGATCGAGTTCTCTATACAGGGTTGAGGTTGATTCTACAATAATATATATAGTTTGAGTTGTGGTCGAGTCTGAGACGTATACGGGTCACGACACGTATTAATTAATTCGTATATTATATATTAAACTATATATGAATTATTGGACTGTTACTGTGGACTATCGACTGTGGACTAATGACATTGGACAATTAAAATGAATTAAAATATTTATTATAACATATGAAACTAAACATTTCTTCAAGATTGCCACTTGATTTCATCTTAAACCTCATTGTATCTCGACGATTACAATCAGCGTTCAAATCTATCATGATTCTTAAAAACACCTCAATCGAGAGGATAAACCAACCGCACTTCATCTACGGAAGAAAAGATTGATGCATATAGTTATGCACCTGAAAAACCACCGGAAACTGAGTAAACGTTTGACACGTATCTGTTCTACTTCCTTTGACATTGTTATTACCGAAGATCGTTTTGCAATCCCTTTCCAAAGTAGCTAATTTTGTCACAGCTCCAGCAAGTCAACTCCGACTTTTCATCCGAAACAACTTTATTATAACCGCGATATATATGCGTACTCTTTATTGTTACTGGGGAACCTTTTATATTCCACAATATTACCATCAGCGATTAATCATTCTAAAAATACAATTCTCCTGAAACTACCTCGGTTTGATAACAGATGACCCAGATCAGTTAACTTTGAAAATGCTGACGAAGCCGCATGTTGTAGATGATCTTAATGGCCAAAAGTTTGATGATAAAGAAAGGAGTGTTAGGAACGCTCGATAGAAAATTTAGTACTGAAAAGCGGATTATGCGAAATTATGAAGAAAGCCGTGGACAAATCACAAAGAATAAGTTTGCCTTCAAAGAATCCAAATGATTCTGTGCCTGCTGAAATCGTTAGCAAACATCTTATTTCTCATTCTAAACCTTCACAGACAAATCTTCTTCATCATCCATTGATATTAGAAATTCTAAGATATTCTCGTATGTTCTATTATAAATATCCTCCATATTTCTGGCGATATTTTCACAACTATTCTTATCTGAGATCATTTATCTCTCCGTAATATCTGCAACATAAAAGAAACTGTGTTAGTTTCTAAATTCTGAAACCTTCGAGTTTAAAATATGAATGTTTTGAAGTAGTTTGGGAACTGAAGCATGGATTAGTATAATATAATGACACTTGATCAACGTCATTATATTACAGTAAGTCATGCTGAGTTTCTAGTGAAGCATGATGATTCACAGTACCGTCATCATGTGCCATTTACACGACTCTTACATTCTATCTAATCTCTAAACATATCAAGAGAATATTTTTCTGGATGACTCGGTCTTCTCCAGGGTATTCTGGTAATTTAACAAATCAAAATCGTTCTATTACTATTTTCTTCTTAGAGCATTAGCTATGTTCATTCTGAATTTCATATCTAAGAATTCCGGACCATTACTCGCTTGACTCGAAGTCGGGAAGAGAAAACGAAAGCATGAAGCTCCGAAAAATAATGAAGAATATAAACTCCGATAATAACCCCAAAATTACAAACCGTGTATATCGATGCAGATAGCAATATAGAGACACGGGAGAATTAGAAACACTATAAACACATGAGTATAGTAGAAGTAAATAGATTCTTCTGGTAGTAGATGAAAAAGAAGAATGACAGATATAAAAGTTAGGAGTATATCAAGAATCAGGACTGGATGGAGCATGTTGATGAATGCTTTAAAGTAAGAATCAAGGGAGAAAGAATAGAAGGTGTGAGTCTTGGAAAATAAGGAAACGAAGGGGTTAATTTATAGTGAAATATCCGACAGAGCAATCGAAACAGATTATTGCATATAATCAAAGAAGATCCTGATTTCCTTAATCACCAAAGAACCAAATCTTATTACGTAAGATTCTCTTTAAATTCCTTAAATCCCGGAAATCAATCATAACTACGTCATCGGTTAAGAGGAATATATTTTACTCATCTCACTCTTTTACGATAGTCTCATTTATATTCTTCGCATAATCGAATCGTTTTATCTACATTACTCAATGATGATAAAACTCCATTATCACCTTATATTTGTCATGAAAACCTTTTTATTGTTATCCATAACAACCTCTATCAAATTTCGGGGACGAAATTTTTTTAACGGGTAGGTACTGTAATGACCCGGAATTTTCCGACCAAATTATACTTATGAGATTAATATTTACATAAATTAAACCATGCCAACATGATAAGCAATCCAAATTGTTGAGACTTGTGTTTTTGAAAAGAGTTTTACACAACGTTTGACCGTCCAATATGACCGATGATATCACGAACTATATAACATACGATAATTATACGTTTGTGTATATATATGTATTTATATATATTTAACATGATCTAAGGATGGTTTAACATCTCATTGTATACTAATGACAATGAGTTATAAGTATATTTTGAAACTACTAACTTAAGTTTTCAAAACGATAACTATACGTAACATTCTTTGATATATATACTTATAATCTATAATGCTTATACATGTATCGTATATATAATGTATTTAATCACTTTTTAAGGACTTAAATACATAAAACAATATAAGTATATTCACAAAAGATAGCTATATTTGAATTCTCGTTCCGTTTCCTCAAGATTTCTATACGTATATCTAGGGTATATGTACCTGTATCATACCCAGCTTCTATATGTATTTACTATTGGTATATACACATCAAATCAACATCCTAATCAATATTATTACTGCCCTAGATATGAGGTAATTAGAATTTGTCAAGTAGTATGAATTATTAGTAAGAAAACAAAATTAGGAATCCTTTTCTTTCTTTATAAACTAAAAACGTTTTTATAAATGAACACCATTTCTTCACTCCATTTTCTCATACCTACACCCTCATTTCTCTCTCAAAATACTCCTAACTTCATACTTGATCATCCCCAAGCATTTTCCCCATCATTTATCTTCAATTACAAACCTTACACACCATAAGAAAACTCTTTCAAGAACATATCAAAATAACCACCCATTTGAAGAAGTTTACTTCCAACCTTTTGATCTAACTCCACCACTCTTTGATTCCAAGAATATTTCTTATCTTTTGCAGTAACTTTGTCCAAGTAACTTGAGGTAGTAACCTTGTTCATAATCTTATTCAATTCATATTCATATAGCTATCTTATTTTGTGGTGTAAAATTTTAACAACAAGAACATAGTTTGAATGATTTCAAACTTGTTCGCAAACTAAATAGATCCTTCTAACTTGACTTTTAAAACACTTCAAGACCTGTAATATATCATAATGATATGCTAACCTAACAAGATATAACTTGATTTTACAAAGAACATCTTAAAAACTGAATCTACGTCGTCGGAGTGCAACCGGGGGCTGTTTTGGGTTGGAGAATTAAAAACCATCTTGAACTTTGAATTGGAAGTTCATGTTCTGGAAAAATGATATTTCTTATGAATATGTTAACACATAAAAATTTCATGGTTTAACTCAAAGTGTAAGTATTTTTAGAAAAATGATCATTAAATGTTGTTTTTATGATGGAAAATGATCACTTTCATAAGTTTCACCAAAGTTTGACCTATAACCTATGATTTCGAATACAAACTAAGGTATTTTCAGTTCATATTCTTAAAATTTGACTCGATCCAAGGAAGTGGCAAGTTGAACCAACAAAAACGGAGTTGTAATGAAGAAACTACGACTAAAACAAGATTGGGTATCCGAAGCTAGTTTAGCTACGAAAATATTTGGAGAAAAAGTAAATTAATCATATCTTTTCTAATTAATATGATATTTTATATATAATTACTTATGATTTGATTTTATATATTTCAGGACCACCCGTAAACAACACGAGAAGATTAATCATAAGACCTCATGATTGTACGCAACACGTCATTTGACAACACGGTACTTTATGTACACAACACGTCATTTGAAAACATGGTACCATGGGTCGAGATTAATTCTGATCAATACGAATACGATGGGGTCTTTATTTATTTTATTTAAGCAACTAATTGTGGACCACTAACATCGGACTGCTAACTACGGACTAAGAAAATATTAAAAGTATTAAAAGTATATATATATGTAACGATTACTTAAAAAGAAAATATGTTGATATATTATATATATGGTTAGGTTCGTGATATCTATCGGAGACCAAGTCGAATTAAATACCTTCAAGGCAAAAGTGAGTTTCATTTGCTCCCTTTTATATATATTTTTGGGACTGAGAATACATGCGTTGTTTTTATAAATGTTTTACGAAATAGGCACAAGTACTAAAACTAATTCTACGTGGGTTTAAACCAAACATATACCCTTAGCTTGGTAACATTAAACTACTTGTCTATGTACGGTAGGCGCGAATCCTAAAGATAGATCTATTGGGCCTGACAAACCCCATCCTGACTATGGGATGCTTTAGTACTTCGAGGTTATTTTAAACACACCTGATCTGGTGTACTTCAGAGGGTAAAACATGAACGTTAAGGCTTGTTACCGGGTGCCTACAACTTATAGAATACTTTTATACACTTGCGAGTGTACATATATTTATAAACGGAAATCTTGTGGTTTATTAACATATTGAAATGATTGTTATGATAAACCTGTGAACTCACCAACCTTTTGGTTGACACTTTAAAGCATGTTTATTCTCAGGTACGAATTAAGTCTTCCGCTGTGCATTTGCTCAATATAAGGACATTACTTGGAGCCGATCATCGCAATGGGACCAAATGTTGATGACTTCGTCCAGGTGGATTAGGACGGGTCGTTTCAATAAGTGAAAGGGCATCAAAATAGAGAAACCTAATTCCAACCCCGATGACCTTTATGTTAACATGAAATATCCCGATGGGAAATACCGTCAACACCCGTATTTCTTAAGTTTCAACTATAACCCGGGGACATCTAAGCTACTAGGTTTTTCTAAACCATTTGTGAAAATAACGGCTCGTATTAGAGGAGCACCATATATCCCTAGGAAGTTTGCAAAACGAACCAAGTCCGAGGAGGAAGAAACGAGTGAGTCAGAATAAAGAGTTGTAATCATGTTGTGTAATATATGTATTGTAGCGTGCTTGTACTTTTATGTTATATGTAAAAATTGCTTGTATTGTTTGTTAATTATCTTTTATGAATCTAATCCTTGACTATTTTACAGTATAAAAACACACAATGGACGTTAAGGATAGACAACCAAATATTTTAGAAGACTTATCAGGGGATATGATTGATGAAATCTTGTCTAAAGTCGGTCAGAATTCATCGGCACAATTATTTATGGTGAAATTAGTTTGTAGGACATTTGAAAGACATTTCAGGCATGCCTTGGTTTATAAAAGGCTTTCCTTTAATAGATGGTGTATATCACATTGGGGAGAACCTAAGTTACGCCGTGTTTTCTTTAAGGTATTAAGTGCGGGAAACCCTACTGCAACTTTCCACTACGGGTTGAGAGCCTATTTTGACTCCACATATCCCAACATAGGACTCCGTTCTTTAGAAAGAGCTTCAAACATGCAACATAAAGAAGCATGTTATGTTTACAGGTTAGTGATGTTCGCTTCTCACCAAATTGAGAAAAAGAACATCGGGTTGAAACTTTTAAATAAAACATTCCCACAAATGACGGATTCAGTAGTTGGAGTGAGAAATAAAGTTTTTAGATTGTTACAGGGCTATTGGGCATTACGTAACCCCCATCCTTTTGATGACATTACAGCATGCTGCCTAGTCAACGGTTACAACGGTTACTTTTCGAATGCATGACTTGTTTCTGGACTTACGAATTATGTATCTTTATTGCCTTTGCTGAACGACTTGCGTTAAACTAGAAATTGTCTTCGCAACTGCTTTGTATCAAAGTTATTGTGTGCTATATTTTATGCTATATGTAAAATAGAGGTATTGTAAGCTTGTAAAATATTGTATAAAAGTTTGAACGCGAAATTATTGGGATTTAACAAGTTCCATAATGTTTAAAACATTTTAAGAATCAAATTAAAGTGGAAGCATGTAATTACCATTTTAGAACATTGTATATCTTTAACCAATTAAAGTTAAATCCTAATTAGGATCAAGTTATGAAATATACTTAAAAACTACAAGCAAAAAAAGAGATTATAACTACTCCAAGCTTGTTGATAAGTGATGAAGATGATGATGATGATAAATGGAGCTCCAAAAGTATGAAACCTCAAGTAGTTATACCCCAAACTTGTGCACCAACACCCTAGCTTTGGTTAGGATTTAATTACACTTGAATATTATCTTGCAAAATCAATTCAAGAACCCTTTTCTTGCTTCAAAACTCACGGCCAGAATCAGCTCAAATGGGAGCAGAAATTTTTCAATTTTTGATGTGTTTTTATGTGTACTTGCATGTCTTTTTAGTCTCCAACATCCCTTGGTACTTATGCCCCATGAGTCTTGAAGAAACCATAAACATGCCTAGTCAAAGTGCATGCTCCAATGCCACTTACATGTTAGTTTTTAAAATAAGTTTTATAAAAGTTAAATTTTGTAAAACTATTTTTTAAAACTTCCATTTTTATTTATATATACATTTTATTATATAAAACCAATTTATATAAAATGTAACATAAATTAATTAATTATTTAACCTATAAATAATTAAATCCATATTATATAAATTATTCCATAATTTATATATATATATATGTACACATCAAGTAATATTTCAGAAAACCATTTTTCTTAAAGTTCAAGTGTCGCGTATTTAATCAATGATCCAATCGTTAAGATTAAATACGTATAAGGTGTCAGTAAGCTTGTTATTGGGTATGACTCGACTTGGATCATAACACATTAACCACATTAATTTAATATGTCTCTCGGGCATACGAAATACCTTCAATCTCCCACTTACACGAGAAACATACGAAATTAATGCAAGTGATGGATACCACCTAACGACCGTCCATCACGCCCAATATGTTATGACTTAGTGCCATCAATAACATCATCCCTTTCGAGTTCCCTCTCGAATGTGAATAGGTGAATCTTTTCATTATATCCTTTCATCCTAGATGTCATGTTAAATCCAAGAGATACAGAGTGATCACTCTCTTCTAGATTTAACTTTATCGGGCCTTAGACATCTAACTCTCAACGAATAAGAGAGACGAATTCCATCTTGACTACATACGTCCTAGATATATACTTTGTATTACACATGAGCTCTTCTTTATGAACTACCATATTTCAGAATAGCGAAGGAAAGAATCAAGGCATAATACTTAGTGAACATCCGAACCCAATATGTGTCTCAGGTCAGAGGATACAATGATATTTGCCTTTACTCAAAATTACATGTGATCAACCACAAAGGCTCTATTTAGTAAGTCTTGAGGGCGGGTCTTCCAATATTTGTATCCCACAAATATCTATGAACCATGGTTGCAACCTTTCCCCACATTCATCCCGTGAATGTATACCAATCCACGTTCATAATAGTTTAAACCTCACACTTGCTCCCACAAATGTGATCAACTACGAAATTTAGAATAATTACTTATTCATGGATAAAATATGCAAAATAGGAACCTGACTCAAGATTAATAAATTAACACCATAATTATATTAATGAGTTTGAACAACTCCTTCCATTACAATACATAAAATAGATCACAACCAATCACTAGAATATCGAAGCCCTAATGCACTAACATGCCCTTGATGTTTTGCACCACGTAAGAGCTTCGTGAGTGGATCCGCTATATTAAGATCAGTGTGAACTTTGTGAATACATATCTTTTCCTTTTCAACTTCATCCCTTATGTAGTTAAATCTCCTCTCAATGTGACGGGTCTTTTGGTGAGCACGAGGTTCCTTGATTTGAGCAATCGCACCCTCGTTGTCACAAAAGATCTCAAGAGGGTCCTGAATGGAAGGGGCCACTCCTGAGTCATCAATGAATTTCTTGCTCTATGCAGCTTCCTGAGCTGCCAATGAGGCAGCAATGTACTCTGACTCTGTAGTGGATAATGCAACAACATCCTGTTTTGAACTCTTCCAAGAGACCGCACCTCCATTTAACGTGAAGACATAACCGGACTGTGATCGAGAATCATCTCGATCAGTTTGGAAACTCGCGTCCACGTAACCTTTTACTGCGAGTTCTTCCTCACCAGACCCGTATAAAAGAAACATATCCTTAGTCCTCCTAAGGTACTTCAATATACTTTTAACTGCAATCCAATGACTGTTTCCTGGGTTATTCTGGTATCTACTTGTCAAGCTGAGAGCGCATGACACATCCGGTCTAGTGCATATCATTGCATACATGATTGACCCAATAGCAGATGCGTATGGGACTTTCTTCATTCTCTCTTGTTCATCTTTCATGGTAGGACACTGAGATGAACTGAGAAGCGTTCCTCTTTGAATAGGTACCAAACCTTTCTTAGAGTTGTCCATCTTGAACCTTTTCAAGATCTTTTCAATGTATGCACTTTGATTCAAACCTATCAGTTTCTTGGATCTCCCCCGTAGATCCCAATCCCCAAAACGTATTGTGCTTCTCCAAGATCCTTAATGGAGAAGCATTTATTTAACCAAGTTTTAACACCTTGCATTGCCGGAATATCGTTCCCAAATAATAATATATCATCCACATATAATACAAGGAACATGATAGTGCTCCCACTAGCTTTCTTGTATACACAAGCTTCATCAGTATTTTTAATGAAGCCAAATTTCTTGGCCTCCTCATTAAAACGATGATTCCACATTCTAGATGCTTGTTTCAATCCGTAGATTGACTTCTTTAACTTGCATACCTTTTTAGGATATTTCGGATCAACAAAACCTTCAGGCTGAACCATATAGACATCTTCTTCAAGATTTCCATTTAGGAAAGCGGTCTTGGCATCCATTTGCCATATTTCATAATCATAATGAGCAGCAATAGCAAGTAATATACTAATAGACTTTAGCATTGCCACAGGCGAAAAAGTTTCATCATAGTCAACCCCTTGAGTTTGAGTGAAACCTTTTGCTACAAGTCTAGCTTTATATGTATCCAAGTTTCCATGTATGTCGGTTTTCATCTTGAAAAGCCATTTACATTCAACTAGCCTTGAGCCAGTAGGTTGTGCAACAAGTTCCCAAACTTGATTGTCATACATGGATTGCATCTCAGCGTTCATGGCTTCCTGCCATTTATCTTTATCAATCCTTGATAAAGTATCTTGGTAGTTTGTTGGTTCATCCAAATCAACCACATAGCAACCATCCATGAGAAACCCATATCTCTCAGGAGGATTACTAATCCTACCAGATCTGCTAACGTCTTGTATACTTCGATCATCCATTTGATTATTTTCAACATTTTCATGTTGAGTGCTAGTGTCAACCAATTGTGTATCATCTACTTGATCTTGAACCTCTTCAAGATCTATTTTCCTTTCACTATTACCTTCCATTAGGAACTTAGTTTCAAGGAATTCCGCCTTCTGAGCAACAAATACATTTTGCTCGGATGGATCATAGAAATAGTATCCCATATCATCCTTGGGATATCCTATGAAGATACACTTCGTGGATCGAGCATTCAACTTATTAGGGACGTAACGCTTAGGATAAGCTTCACATCCCCATACCTTTAAGTATGAAAGAGATGGAGGTTTTCCAAACCACATCTCATGAGGAGTTCTTTCCACTTTCTTGGTTGGGGCCATATTTAAAATACGAGCCATGGAGCATAGACAATAACCCTAAAATGATAGAGGTAACGAGCTTCTAGCCATCATTGATCGAACCATATCCATTAGGGTTCAGTTCCTCCTTTCCAAAACTCCATTAAGTTGAGGTGTTCCAGGAGGAGTGAGTTGCGAGATAATCCCACAACTTTTAAGATGATCTTGGAAAGCATCGCTTAGGTATTCACCTCCTCTATCAGTACGAAGTACCTTGATTGTCTTATTGAGTTGATTTTGTACTTTGTTTTGATCCTCTTTGAATGCCTCAAAAGTTTCGTCCTTATGTCTTAACAAGTAGACATATCCGAAACGACTGAAGTCATCAATGAAAGTAACGAAGTATCTTTCACCATTCCTAGTTATGGGCTTGAAGGGTCTACATATATCTGAATGTATTAATCCCAATAAGTCCTTAGCCCTTTCATAGGTCCCTTTGAAAGGTGCTTTAGTCATTTTACCTTGTAAACAAGATTCACATACATCAAACGAGCCTAGTTCATTTGATTTCAAAAGTCCGTTCTTTTGAAGTGTATGCATTCGATTCTTGTTTATGTGACCAAGGCGACAATGCCATAAGTAGGAATCACTCAAATCCCTTTTGAGTTTCTTGGTGTTTGCATGGAACATTGAGCTATTGTATGATGTGTCGTCATGAACCAATTCATAAATACCATTCAAAGGCGAAGCTTTAAAATAGAACACATTATTTAAAAAAACATGGATATCATCATTAATGAAATTAAGATTAAAACCACATTGTTTCAAACGAGATACATAATTAATGTTTCGAGATCAATCGGGTGCATACAAAACATTTTTTAAAATAAGCTCCAAACCACTTGGAAGCTTCAAAATAAAGTCTCCTTGAGCTACTACGTGCACCTTAGCTCCATTTCCCATGAAGAGACTTGATGTTCCCGCTTCTTGTTTACTTCTTTTGAACCTCTGCATAGAATTGCAAATGTGAGTTCCACATGCTGTGTCTAATACCCATGTATTAGAAGAAATAATACTAAGCTCAATGTATAACATATATACATTACCTGAGGTTTGCCCTGCATCCCTCTTTTCTTTTAACTCCTTCAGGTAGATCAGGCAGTTGTGTTTCCAGTGACCCATTTCACCGCAACCAAAGCACAGATCTTCCTTGGGGTTAGCTTGACCGGCAACCTTTTGCTTTTTGTTGTTGTTGGTTGGGGCAACCATCTTCTCCTTTCCCTTGCCCTTGCCTTGGTAGGCGGGTCCTTTCCTCTTAGCCACCTTTGGCTTAGAAGTGTTATTTTTTTTAGACCCGCCTTCAATGATCATAAACATGGGTGAAGCCCTTTTACCCATGCTTGCTTCGGCCATCTTAAGCATGGCATGTAATTCGCCAATGCTCTTATCCCAGCCATTCATATTGTAATTCAATACAAATGTGTCAAACCTTTTTGACAAAGAATTAAGGATAAGGTCCATGGCTAATTCATTAGACACGTTGCAATTTAGACGGTTTGCTCGATCAATTAGGCTTTTCATCTTAAGGACATAAGATGAAATGGATTGGGAGTTATCCATTAGACATGCATGAAGCGCTCGAACAGTTTCGAAGCACTCGACATGAGCTTGTTGAAGGAACATCTCCTTCAACTGTGTGATCATGTCATATGCACTATGATGCTCGAAGTCCTTTTGGAGTTCGGGTATCATAGTCCCAAGCATGAGGCAAGTGACTTGCATCGAATCGGTGCTATACTTATCCCAATAAGCCATACCTTCCGTATCATCCTCTTTGGGTTGATCAGGAATGGGGTCTTCCAACACATACGCCCTATCCTTAAGTTTGAGGACAATTCTTAGATTGCGAAACCAATCCATGAAATTCGTATGGTTGAGTTTTTCTTTTTTGAGGATTGACCTCAACGATAGGTTGTTAAAGTTGATAGGTGCGTTTGGAATGTTGTTGTTGTTATTGGCGGCCATCTACAAAATTTAACAAAGTTGTTTAAGTATCAATTTTAATTTAACAATCAATACCCTTTAAATCCAATTGATATTTATTAAATTTTAGAATCCAATGGTAAATCAAATTTCGGTTAGGTGACCTTTATCCCGTCATTTGATTTAGCTAGGTAGTCATTATATGACAATTGCAATCCTTTTGCAACTTCTAAGTTATGGGATCATGCAATCCTTTTGCATGGTATATTTATCCCATCAACGCCTATTTGTTCCTCATGCTTCGGTGACCCTAAGTTCATGATTCCTAAATCAAGTCGTCATACTTGCGTAAACGTGTAAATTTAACATACAAGTGGTTAGGTGACATTTATCCCACAAGTGTGCGAAATTCACCTTAATCATATTAGTTTGCTCATAACGGTTAGGTGTCCTTTATCCCATTATGAGTTCCCTAATATTTTTGAAGTGTCACACAAAAGGATGGCGTTTAACTTGTTTGCCTTGTTGATTAAGGGATTTTGAGTTTTCATAATTTCTAGTTTAAGAAAACTATTGTACCATACACCAACATGCATTTAGTGTATGGTTTGTTTGAAAATCCATTTTTCATGTTATGTAATAAAGCCAATTTCATTGCATTGATATAAACCATTTTATATGTGTTATCCTTTTCATGTTCTTAATAACCGTTTATCAATGTCCTTTTGCCACTTTTAATTTAACCAATTAAATTGTCGTTTCGCATGTCATTAATAATGTCTAATTTAATCAATTAAATTGTCATTTTTCTTGTTGTTAACTTGTGATTTACTTGTAGCAACCAAACATACAAACACAATAAACAACCATGCATGCAAAACAAATATGTTCACAATCAAGCCAATTTGGTAGACATTTGTTTAGCCAAAAACAAATGTCACCGGTTAAGGGGTTATAACACAAAGTAGGAGATTTTAAATCTCCCACTTAATCTTGCATCCAAATGCTTCTTCTTGTGTTCTTCCAAGTCTTCATCTTGTATCTTCATTTTTACAAAAAAATATATCCTAATACATTTTTCTCTAAAAAATGAAATACAACCTAATCTATTTTACATGCCAAATATAAAATAAATTACATAACCAAATGAATAAATATTACAAACCAATTGAATAAATATTATTACAAACAAAATGAAAGAATAATAAATTAACCAAGCATTCAACCAAACACAAGGTCAAGGCTTAGATTGTGAACATTTACATACAACCAAAATATGAAAAAATGGAAGCACCCAAAACCCATTTTGGGTCTCCAAAATTTCGGCCAAACTAAGAAGCCTCCCAAACCCGAAAATTTTTGCATTCTACTATCATGCATGTTCATAAAATGCAAAAATATAGTGGGTTTAATAGATCATCTAGAAGCATATTTCAACAACTTCGGCTCTAGATACCATTGTTGCGATTTAACAAGTTCCATAATGTTTAAAACATTTTAAGAATCAAATTAAAGTGGAAGCATGTAATTACCATTTTAGAACATTGTATATCTTTAACCAATTAAAGTTAAATCCCAATTATGATCAAGTTATGAAATATACTTACAAACTACAAGCAAGAAAAGAGATTATACCTACTCCAAGCTTGTTGATAAGTGATGAAGATGATGATGATGAATGGAGCTCCAAAAGTATGAAACCTCAAGTAGTTATACCCCAAACTTGTGCACCAACACCCTAGCTTTGGTTAGGATTTAATTACACTTGAATATTAGCTTGCAAAATCAATTCAAGAACCCTTTTCTTGCTTCAAAACTCAAGGCCAGAATCAGCTCAAATGGGAGCAGAAATTTTGCAATTTTTGATGTGTTTTTATGTGCACTTGCATGTCTTTTTAGTCTCCAACATCCCTTGGTACTTATGCCCCATGAGTCTTGAAGAAACCATACACATGCCTAGTCAAAGTGCATGCTCCAATGCCACTTACATGTTAGTTTTTAAAATAAGTTTTATAAAAGTTAAATTTTATAAAACTATTTTATAAAACTTCCATTTTTATTTATATATACATTTTATTATATAAAACCAATTTAAATAAAATGTAACATAAATTAATTAATTATTTAATCTATAAATAATTAAATCCATATTATATAAATTATTCCATAATTTATTTATATATATATATATATGTATATATATATATATATATATATATATATATATATATATATATATACACATCAAGTAATATTTCAGAAAACCATTTTTCTTAAAGTTCAAATGTCGCGTATTTAATCAATGATCCAATCGTTAAGATTAAATACGTATAAGGTGCCGGTAAGCTTGTTATTGGGTATGACCCGACTTGGATCATAACACATTAGCCACATTAATTTAATATGTCTCTCGGGCATACGAAATACCTTCAGAAATATTATTGTAATCAGTTTTTCATATAGAATTGTAGTAGTTGAATTGTATATTAGCTACTAAGTATGAACTTAACGGGTAGGTACTACCCGAATAAAAAAATTATAAAACGCTAATATGAAGAAAAAGCTTTTATAAATAAGTTCATATTATGCTACGAAATACTATTGACTACTCTTAATATTCTATATGATTAACTTAATTCTTTTGGCTATTTTTGAAGGAAATGGCACCGACTACTCGTCAGAACTTGAACATGAGCGAGGAAGACTTCCGTGTTTTCCTTGCAGCAAACATAGCCGCAGTATAAGCTGCAACGGAAAATAACAATAACTCTGAATCCAGCAATAGAACTAATGCCACAAGAACTCGTGTAGGATGCTCCTACAAAGAATTCACTGCCTGTAAACCTCTAGAATTCGATAGAATCGAAGGACCAATCGGATTAAAGTGGTGGACCGAGAAGGTCGAATCGGTGTTTGCCATAAGTAAGTGCACTGAAGAAGACAAAGTAAAGTACGCTACGCATACCTTCACAGGTACTGCATTAACATGGTGGAACACCTATCTCGAGCAGGTGGGACAAGATGCTGCTTATGCACTACCGTGGTCAGCATTCAAACACTTAATGAACTAGCAGTACCGTCCCAGAAACGAGGTCAATAAGCTCAAGGTAGAGCTTAGAGGGTTACGAACACAAGGGTTTGATATTACCACGTACGAACGACGATTCACAGAGTTTTGCCTATTGTGTCCGGGAGCGTTCGAAGATGAAGAAGAGAAGATCGACGTATTTGTAAAAGGGTTACCAGAAAGAATTCAAGAAGATGTGAGTTCACACGAACCCGCCTCCATACAAAATGCAAGTCGAATGGCTCATAAAATCATAAATCAGATTGAGGGAAGAATTAAAGAACAGGTGGCCGAAGAAGCCAACACGAAACAAGTCAAGAGGAAGTGGGAAGAAAACAGTGACAAGAGTCACCAATACAACAACAACAACAACAACAACAACAATCGCAATTACAAATGCAATAACTACCACCACAACCGTAACTTTAACCGCAACAAAAATAACAATCCCAACAACAACTACAACAACTACAACAATCGTTCTAACAACAATAACAACCGCAACAACAACAATCCCAACAATAACAACCAGAGGCAGAAACCATGCCAGAGTGTGAAGGATACCATCCGACTGGGCTTTGTACGACATCGTGTACTAAGTGTAATAGAAAGGGTCATGGTATGACGAAGTGTGAAGTTTACGGACCAATGGCTAACAAGAATAAAGGAACAAATAATGTCAGAACAAATAATACCGCCATTATTTGTTAAGGATATGGGAAGCCGGGTCATATCAGAAATTAATGCCCAAATCAGGGGAATACTAATGGACAAGGCCACGGAAGAGTTTTCAATATTAATACGGAAGAAGCGCAGGAAGACCCGGAGCTTGTTACGGGTACGTTTCTTATTGACAATAAATGTGCTTATGTTTTATTTGATTCAGGTGCGGATATTAGCTATATGAGTAAAGATTTTTGTGCTAAATTAAGTTGTCCATTGATGCCTTTGGATAATAAATTTTTACTCGAATTAGCAAACGGTAAATTAATTACAGCAGATAATATATGTTGGAATCGAGAAATTAAACTGGTTAGCGAAACATTTAAGATTGATTTGATACCAGTAGAGTTAAGGAGTTTTGATGTGATAACTGGTATGGACTGGTTGAAAGAGGTGAAATCAGAAATCGTTTGTTACAAAAATGCGATTCGCATTATGGGAGAAAAAGGAAAACTCTTAATGGTGTACGGAGAAAAGAGCAACGCAAAGCTAAATTTTATTAGTAATTTGAAGGCACAAAAACTAATAAGAAAAAGTTGCTATGCTGTTCTATCACATGTCGAGAAAGTACAAATAAAAGAAAAGAACATAAATGATGTTCCCGTCGCAAAAGAATTTCCCGATGTATTTCCGAAAGAATTACCGGGACTACCTCCACACCGATCCATTGAATTTCAAATAGATCTTGTACCGGGAGCTGCACCAATAGCTCGTGCTCCATACAGACTCACACCCAGCGAAATGAAGGAACTCCAGAGTCAATTACAAGAACTTTTAGAGCGTAGTTTCATTCGACCAAGCACATCACCGTGGGGAGCTCCTGTTTTGTTTGTCAAGAAGAAAAATGGTACATTCAGGTTGTGTATAGACTACCGAGAATTGAACAAACTTACCATCAAGAACCGTTATCCACTACCAAGAATCGACAACTTATTTGATCAACTACAAGGCTCGTCAGTTTATTCGAAGAAAGATTTACATTCTGGGTATCATCAAATGCGGGTGAAGGAGGATGATATTCCAAAAACTACTTTCAGAATGCGTTACGGTCATTACGAGTTTATGGTTATGCCGTTTGGGTTGACTAGCGCACCAGCTGTGTTCATGTACCTCATGGACCGGGTGTGTGGACCATACCTTGACAAGTTTGTCATTGTTTTCATCGATGACATACTTATTTACTCAAAGAATGATCAAGAGCATGAAAAACATTTGAGAAAAGTGCTAGAATTGTTGAGGAAGAAAAAATTGTACGCTAAATTTTTGAAGTATGCATTTTGGTTGAAAGAAGTTCAATTCCTCGGTCATATAGTGAGCAAAGAAGGTATTTAAGTTGATCCGGCAAAGATTGAAACCGTTGAGAAGTGGGAAACACCGATCCTACGCAGATACGCCAATTTTTATGATTGGCTGGTTACTACAGAAGATTCATTCAAGATTTTTCCAAAATAGCAAAACCCTTGACTGCATTAACGCATAAAGGAAAGAAATTTGAATGGAAGGATGAGCAGGAGAAAGCGTTTCAATTGTTGAAGAAAAAGTTAACTACTGCACCTATATTGTCATTGCCTGAAGGAAATGATGATTTTGTGATATACTGTGACGCCTCAAAGCAAGGCCGCGGTTGTGTATTAATGCAACGAACGAAGGTAATTGCTTATGCGTCTAGACAATTGAAGATTCACGAGCAGAATTATACGACACATGATTTGCAATTAGGCGCGGTTGTTTTTGCATTAAAGACTTAGAGACACTACTTATATGGGGTCAAAAGTATCATATATACCGACTACAAAAGTCTCCAACATATATTTGATCAGAAACTGCTGAACATGAGGCAGCGAAGATGGATTGAACTGTTGAACGATTACGACTTTGAGATTTGATACCACCCGGGGAAGGCGAATGTGGTAGCTGATGTTTTGAGTAGAAAGGACAGAGAACCTATGCGGGTAAAAGCTATGAATATAATTATTCGTACTAATCTTACTACTCAAATAAAGGAGGCGTAACAGAGAGTTTTAAAAGAAGGAAATTTGAAGAATAAAATACCCAAAGGATCGGAAAAACATCTTAATATTCAGGAAGACGGAACCTGATATAGGGATGAAAGAATTTGGGTACCAAAGTTTGGAGATATGAGAGAAATGTTACTTAAGAAAGCACATAAAACCAGATATTTAATACATCCCGGAGCAGGGAAGATGTACAAAGACCTCAAGAAACACTTTTGGTGGCTGGGTATGAAAGCCGATATTGCTAAATACGTAGGAGAATGTTTGACGTGTTCTAAGGTCAAAGCTGAACATCAGAAACCATCAGGTCTACTTCAACAACCTGAAATCTCGGAATGGAAATGGGAAAACATTACCATGGATTTCATTACTAAATTGCCAAGGACTGCAAATGGTTATGATACTATTTGGGTAGTAGTCGATCGTCTCACCAAATCAGCACACTTTTTGCCAATGAGAGAAGATGATAAAATGGAGAAGTTGGCACATTTATACTTGAAGGAAGTCGTCTCTAGACATGGAATACCTGTCTCTATTATCTCTGATAGGGATGAAAGATTTTTTTCAAGATTCTGGCAGACGTTGCAATAAGCATTGGGGACTCGTCTAGACATGAGTACTGCCTATCACCCACAAACTGATGGGCAAAGTGAAAGGATGATACAGACCCTTAAAGACATGCTACGAGCATGTGTCATTGATTTCGGAAATAGTTGGGATCGACATCTACCGTTAGCATAATTTTCCTACAACAACAGTTAATATTCGAGTATTGAGATGACGCCGTTTGAGGCAATTTATGGTAGAAATTGCTGGTCTCCGATTTTTTGCAGTGAAGTGGGGGATAGACAGATTACGGGTCCAGAAATTCTCCAAGAAACTACAGAGAAAATCATTCAATTTCAACAACGGTTGAAAACCGCCCAAAGTCGACAAAAGAGCTACGCGGACATTAAGAGAAAAGATATAGATTTTGAGATTGGAGAGATGGTCATGCTTAAGGTTTCACCTTGGAAAGACGTTGTTCGATTTGGTAAACGGGGGAAACTAAATCCAAGGTACATTGGGCCATTCAAGATTATAGATCGTGTCGGACCAGTAGCTTACCGACTTGACTTACCTCAACAACTCGCCGGCTTACATAATACTTTTCATGTCTCGAATCTGAAGAAATGTTTTGCTAAAGAAGATCTCACTATTCCATTAGACGAAATCCAAATCAGTGAAAAACTTCAATTCATCGAAGAATCCGTCGAAATAATGGATCGTGAGGTTAAAAGACTTAAGCAAAAAAAAATCTCAATTGTTAAGGTTCGATGGAATGTTCATAGAGGACCTGAGTTCATCTGAGAATGTGAAGATCAGATGAAGAAGAAATACCCGCACCTATTTTCAGAAGATGCGTCAACACCTCCAACAGCTTAAAATTTCGGGACGAAATTTATTTAACGGGTAGGTACTGTAGTGACCCGAACTTTCCATGATTATATAATAAATGAAAACTATATTTGCATGATTAAATTTTTCCAACATGTTAAGCAATCAAACTTGTTAAGACTTGATTATTTGAAATGAGTTTCATGTAGACAATTGGCCACCCAAGTTGACCGGCGATTCACGAACGTTAAAAACTTGTAAAAACTATATGATATATATATATATATATATATATATATATATATATATATATATATATATATATATATATATATATATATATATATATATATATATATATATATATATATATATATATATATATATATATATGGTTAACATGAGATTATGATAAGTAAGTATCTCACTAAGTATATTAACAATGAGTTATATACATAAAAATGAGACTACTAAGTTAAGAAACTCGAAACGATATATATAACGATTATCGTTATAACAACGTCTTATTAAATACATATGTATCATATTAAGATATTGTTACACTATATTTAACATGATAAAATGATAATTATATATATCATTAAGTATGTTAACAATGAACTACATATGTAAAACAAGACTACTAACTTAAGAATTTCGAAACGAGGCATATATGTAACGATTATCGTCGTAACGACATTTTAATGTATATATATCATATTAAAATATATTCATACATCATAATATCATGATAATATAATAATTTAACATTTCATTAGATATAATAAACAATGGGTTAACAACATTAAATGAGATCGTTAACTTGAAGGTTTCAAGACAACACTTACATGTAACGACTAACGATGACTTAACGACTCAGTTAAAATGTATATACATGTAGTATATTAAGATGTATTAGTACACTTTTGGAAGACTTCATGACACATTCAAAGTACTTCTACTTAAGAAAAATGCTTACAATTACATTCTCATTCATTTTCATCAACAATTCTACTCGTATACGTACAGTAGATGTACTCGTATTGTACGCAGCTTTTAGACGAATTTACTATTGATCTATACCAATACAAATCAGCTCTTAGCAGCCCTCATTTAGTCAAGAAACATGTGGAACCATGATTTGGCAACTAGCATGAATTATTACACTAAAAATCAAATTACAATTTGCATATAATGACACCATGGTTCACGAAATTTAGCACTCACACATATACTTTCATTTTTCAATTTTCTTTCATCCATTTGATCTCTCTCTTGTTCCATGATGATGTTCTAAGTGTTCTTCATCATCTTCATTAAAATCTACATCAATCTAGTTCAAAAATCTTAACATAAAACAACTTACAGAACAACTACTCAAGAAAACTTCAAGAACACTTTCAAGTTTACAAGTCTACTTTCAAGCTTTCTATTCCATTCCAAGTAATCATCTAAGATCAAGAAACCCCTGTTATTTACAGTAAGTTATCATTCTAATTCAAGGTATAATTCATATTCAAACTTTGATTCGATTTCTATAACTATAAACTATCTTAATTCGAGTAAAAATCTTACTTGAACTTGTTTTTGTGTCATGATTCTACTTCCAGAACTTTCAAGCCATCCAAGATCCTTTGAAGCTAGATCATTTCATGTCACTTCCAGTAGGTTTACCTACTAAACTTGAGGTAGTAATGATGTTCATAACATCATTCGATTCATATATATATATATATATATATATATATATATATATATATATATATATATATATATATATATATATATATATATATATATATATATATATATATATATAACTATCTTATCCGAAGATTTAAACTTGTAATAACTAGAACATAGTTTAGTTAATTCTAAACTTGTTCGCAAACAAAGTTAATCCTTCTAACTTGACTTTTAAAATCAACTAAACACATGTTCTATATCTGCATGATATGCTAACTTAATGATTTAAAACCTGGAAACACGAAGAACACCGTAAAACCGGACATACGCCGTTGTAGTGAAACCGGGGGCTGTTTTAGGAAAATAATATTTCTTATGAACATGAAACTATATCTAAAAATCATTGTTAAAATCAAAGTGGAAGTATGTTTTGAAAAATGATCATCAAGATGTCGTTCTTTCGACTGAAATGACTACCTCTTACAAAAATGACTTGTAACCTGTATTTTTTACTATAAACTTAATACTTTTTCTGTTTAGTTTCATAAATTTCAGTTCATTATGAAATAATAGCAACTTGATTCACTCAAAACGAATTTAAAACGAAGAAGTTATAGGTAAAACAAAATTGGATAAATTTGCTTGTTGTAGCTACGTGAAATTTGTAACAAATCTATACCAACCAAAACTTAACTAACTTATATTTTATTATACATGTATTCTAACATATATTATCTAATCTTGATAGACCATAGACACGTATATAATGTTTTGACATATCATATCGACGTCATCTACATATATTATTTGGAACAACCATAGACACTCTATATGCGGTAATGTTCGAGTTAGCTATACAGGGTTGAGGTTGATTCCAAAATAATATATATACTTTGAGTTGTGATCGAGTCTGAGACTTGTATACAATGGGTCGTGTATTGATTGGAGATAATATATATTGATTTATTTATGTACTAACAACTTTGGACAACTAATTGTGGACTACGAACGTTGGACTGTTAACTTAACAAACTTAAATTGTGAAAACATAATAAAACATATTGTGAATATAATTCGATCATACTTTGATATATATGTATATATTTGTTATAGGTTCGTGAATCGACCAGTGGCCAAGTGTTATTTTCCGACGAAGGGATAATCTGTGAAAGTGAGTTATAGTCCCACTTTTAAAAATCTAATATTTTTGGGATGAGAATACATGCAGCTTTATAAATGTTTTACAAAATAGACACAAGTACGCAAAACTACATTCTATGGTTGGATTATTAAACCAAATATTGCCCCTTCAAGTCTGGTAACCAAAGAATTAGGGAAATGGTCCCTAATTGATGCGAATCCTAAAGATAGATCTATAGGCCTAACATACCCCATTCTGGAATTTGGAATGCTTTAGTAATTCGATTTAAATGGTGATTGTGATTGCCAATATTTATGACATACTTGAGATTATGCGGGGAATATTCTATATGCATTAAAGTTAATGTCGGTTACCAGGTGTTCATCATATGAATGATTTTTATACACTTGCGAGTGTAAGATTATTGAATAAATGAAATCTTATGGTCTATTATTACGATTTGATAAATATATAGGTTAAACCTATAACTCACCAATATTTTTGTTGACGTTTAAAGCATGTTTATTCTCAGGTGATTATTAAGAGCTTCAGCTGCTGCATGCTAAATAAACACAGGATTGGAGTCTGCATGCTTGTACAATATTGTTTAAAAACTGCATTCGAAGACTTAAGTTGTTGTGTAATATTATTGTAAACTATTATGTAATGGTCGTGTGAAAACGCTACATTTTAGATTATCATTATTTGATAATCTTCGTAATATTTTAAACCTTTATCGCAAATATAAAGGTTATGGTTTGTTTCAAAAATCGAATGCAGTCTTTGAAAAACGTCTCATATAGAGGTCAAAACCTCGCAACGAAATCAATTAATATGAAACGTTTATAATTATTATGAACGGGAAATTTCAGTTGGTATCCGAGCATTGGTCTTAGAGAACTAGAAAATTGCATTAGTGTGTCTTATCGAGTTTGTTAGGATGCATTAGTGAGTCTGGACTTCGACCGTGTGTTCTTTAAAAACGACTGCTTAACATTTTTGTTAGAAACTATATATTGTTAACATTTAAATATTATGTGACATACTAATCTTTTAACGTGTTTGATATTGTGTGATAGATGTCTACCTCTAGTACAAATTCCATTGACTCACCTAATTATAATGAAGAGTCAGATATATATTGGGAAGATTCACAAATTTCCAAAGAGGAACCGGAAGAAGAAGAACCGGAAGAAGAGGAACCGGAAGAAGATGAACCAGAAGAAGAAGAGGTTCCGGAGGAGGAAATATTAGGAACCACATAAAATTAGATAAATAAAAGAAAATCCACAACCAATGGACCAAAGTTAAATTGGTCAATGGTGTTTCCGCCGAGGAAGCAAAATATTGGGAAAATTACCAATTTTTTTATGAATCGGATCCCGGTGATGTTCTAAATGTTCTTCATCATCTTCATCAAAATCTACATCAATCTAGTTCAAAAATCCTAACATAAAACAACTTACAAAACAACTACTCAAGAAAACTTCAAGAACACTTCAAGTTTACAAGTCTACTTCCAAGCTTTCTAATCCATTCCAAGTAATCATCTAAGATCAAGAAACCTCTGTTATTTACAGTAATTTATCATTCTAATTCAAGGTATAATTCGTATTCAAACTTTGATTCGATTTCTATAACTATAAACTATCTTAATTCGAGTAAAAATCTTACTTGAACTTGTTTTCATGTCATGATTCTACTTCAAGAACTTTCAAGCAATCCAAGATCCTTTGAAGCTATATCATTTCTTGTCACTTCCAGTAGGTTTACCTACTAAACTTTAGGTAGTAATGATGTTCATAACATCATTCGATTCATATATATATAACTATCTTATTCGAAGATTTAAACTTGTAATAACTAGAACATAGTTTAGTTAATTCTAAACTTGTTCGCAAACAAAGTTAATCCTTCTAACTTGACTTTTAAAATCAATTAAACACATGTTATATATCTATATGATATGCTAACTTAATTATTTAAAACCTGGAAACACGAAGAACACCGTAAAACCGGACATACGTCGTCGTAGTGAAACCGGGGGCTGTTTTGGGTTAGATAATTAAAAACTATGATAAACTTTGATTTAAAAGTTTTTCTTCTGGGAAAATGATATTTCTTATGAACATGAAACTATATCCAAAAAACATGGTTAAACTCAAAGTGGAAGTATGTTTTGCAAAATGGTCATCAAGATGTTGTTCTTTCGACGGAAATGACTACCTCTTACAAAAATGACTTGTAACCTATATTTTCAACAATAAACTTATACTTTTTCTGTTTAGTTTCATAAATTTCAGTTCATTATGAAACCATAGCAACTTGATTCACTCAAAATGGATTTAAAACGAAGAAATTATTGGTAAAATAAAATTGGATAAATTTGCTTGTTGTAGTTACGTGAAATTTGTAACAAATCTATACCAACCATAACTTAACTAACTTATATTGTATTATACATGTATTCTAACATATATTATGTAATCTTGATATACCATAGACACGTATACAATGTTTTGACATATCATATCGACGTCATCTATATATATTATTTGGAACAACCATAGACACTCTATATGCGGTAATGTTCGAGTTAGCTATACAGGGTTGAGGTTGATTCCAAAATAATATATATACTTTGAGTTGTGATCGAGTCTGAGACTTGTATACACTGGGTCGTGGATTGATTCGAGATAATATATATTGATTTATTTCTGTACTACTAACTGTGGACAACTAATTGTGGACTACGAACGTTGGACTATTAACTTAACAAACTTAAATCGTGAAAACATAATAAAACATATTGTGAATATAATTCGATCATACTTTGATATATATGTATATATTTATTATAGGTTCATGAATCGACCAGTTGCCAAGTGTTATTTTCTGACGAAGGGATAATCTGTGAAAGTGAGTTATAGTCCCACTTTTAAAAATCTAATATTTTTGGGATGAAAATACATGCAGCTTTATAAATGTTTTATAAAATAGACACAAGTACGCAAAACTACATTCTATAGTTGGATTATTAAACCGAATATTGCCCCTTCAAGTCTGGTAACCTAAGAATTAGGGAAATAGCCCCTAATTGACGTGAATCCTATAGATAGATCTATGGGCCTAACAAACCCCATTCTAGAATTTGGAATGCTTTAGTACTTCGAGTATGCGGGGAATATTCTATATGCATTAAAGTTAATGTCGGTTACCAGGTGTTCATCATATGAATGATTTTTATACACTTGCGAGTGTAAGATTATTGAATAAATGAAATCTTGTGGTCTATTATTACGATTTGATAAATATATAGGTTAAACCTATAACTCACCAACATTTTTGTTGACGTTTAAAGCATGTTTATTCTCAGGTGATTATTAAGAGCTTCCGCTGTTGCATGCTAAATAAAGACTTGATTGGAGTCTGCATGCTTGTACAATATTGTTTAAAAACTGCATTCGAAGACTTAAGTTGTTGTGTAATATTATTGTAAACTATAATGTAATGGTCGTGTGAAAACGCTACATTTTAGATTATCATTATTTGATAATCTTCGTAATATTTTAAACCTTTATCGCAAATATAAAGGTTATGGTTTGTTTCAAAAATCGAATGCAGTCTTTGAAAAACGTCCCATATAGAGGTCAAAACCTCGCAACGAAATCAATTAATATGAAACGTTTATAATTATTATGAACAGGACATTTCAGTATCAAGCTTGGACGGTTCTTCTAGTAGCCTTCCAGGATAAGGTACGCGAACTAGAGTTTGAGTGGGCAGCTTCTGATTATATGTCGATTTGTTCTTGAGCCTAGCTGACCTTCTCTGTGGTTCTTCCTTTGAGATTATGGAGTCCTTTTGCTTAGCTTCCTCTATGTAGGGATTTTGGATAGTATTACTAGGTAATCTTCTTTGAGGTCGGGTTTCAAGGCGTTGTGATAACTGTCCGAGCTGCGTTTCTAGACTTTTGAGCAGAGCCAATTGGTTTCGCATGAGTATCTCTGTCTGGTCTTATCTAGATGCAGTTCTCTGATTTAGATGTTGTTGTCCTTGAATGAACTGAGTCAATTGATCATTAGTCCCGAGAGCAGGGTTTGTTACTTTTGTAATTTAGGTGGTTGGGTAATTTTCCTCAGCTGGTGGACCAGTGAGTGGAAGTGGTTGATCGTAGGTCAATTGAGATTGTTGGGGTGGCTAAGGTGGTTAACGATAGCGAAAATGCTGGTTGTTTCTTTGAAATTGGATAACCCTATGTGTTTGATTGAATCTGGGATTTGATTGACGAGATGGGTATTGAACGTAACAGACTGAACCGTCAGGATTCTCGTACTCAACTTGATATTCTTCAGTGGGTTGCAGATTGGTACAATTAACACATGCCTGAACCTGGTTAACCTGCTGCAGTTGCATCTTCAATTCTCTGAGTTGTTTGGCAAGAGACTCCATCTTGTCCGTGAGGGATTTGATGGCCTCCGTTTGATTATTTAATGTGGATAGTGGAGCGGATGATGAAGTTGTTTCACCACTGTTCCAATCATGATGATTGCCATGTTCTCGAGTGAAATGTCCCGTTCATATTGATTATAAACGTTCCATATTAATTGATTTTGTCGCGAGGTTTTGACCTCTATATGAGACGTTTTTCAAAGACTGCATTCATTTTTAAAACAACCATAACCTTTATTTTATCTATAAAGGTTTAAAAAGCATTACGTAGATTATCAAATAATGATAATCTAAAATATACCGTTTACACACGACCAATACATAATGGTTTACAATAAGAATATATTACATCAAAAATAAGTTTCTTGAATGCAGTTTTTACATAATATCATACAAGCATGGACTCCAAATCTTGTCCTTATTTTAGTATGCAACAGCGGAAGCTCTTAATAATCACCTGAGAATAAACATGCTTAAAACGTCAACAAAAATGTTGGTGAGTTATAGGTTTAACCTATATATTATCAAATCATAATAATAGACCATAAGATTTCATATTTCAATATACATCCCATACATAGAGATAAAAATCATTCATATAGTGAACACCTGGTAACCGACATTAACAAGATGCATATAAGAATATCCCCTATCATTCCGGGAAATCCTTCGAACATGATAAAAACGAATTCGAAGTACTAAAGCATCCGGTACTTTGGATGGGGTTCGTTAGGCCCAATAGATCTATCTTTAGGATTCACGTCAATTAGTAGATCGGTTTATTAATTCTTAGGTTACCAAGCAAAATGGGCATATTCGGCTTCGATCATTCACCCATATAATGTAGTTTCAATTACTTGTGTCTATTTCGTAAAACATTTTTAAAACTGCATGTATTCTCATCCCAAAATATTAGATTTTAAAAGTGGGACTATAACTCACTTTCACATATTTTTACTTCGTCGGGAAGTAAGACTTGGTCACTGGTTGATTCACGAACCTATAACAAATATGTACATATATATCAAAGTATGTTCAAAATATATTTACAACATTTTTAATACGTTTTAATGTTTTAAGTTTATTAAGTAAGCTGTCCTCGTTAGTAACCTACAACTAGTTGTCCACAATTAGATGTACAGAAATAAATCGATATATATATATATATTATCTTGAATCAATCCACGACCCAGTGTATACACGTCTCAGGCTAGATCACAACTCAAAGTATATATATTTTTGGAATCAACCTCAACCCTTTATAGCTAACTCCAACATTACTGCATATAGAGTGTCTATGGTTGTTCCAAATAATATATATACATGGGTCGATATGATATGTCAAAACATTTGCATACGTGTCTATGGTATCCCAAGATTACATAATATATTAGAATACATGTATAATATAATATAAGTTAGCTAGGATATGATTTGTATAGAATAGTTACAATATTTCCCGTAGCTACAACAATCAAAAAATATCCAATCTTGTTTTACCCATAACTTCTTCGTTTTAAATCCATATTGAGTGAATTAAATTGCTATGGTTTCATATTGAACTCTATTTTATGAATCTAAATAGAAAAAGTATAGGTTTATAGTCAGAAATATAATTTACAAGTCGTTTTTGTAAGAGGTAGTCATTTCAGTCGAAAGAACGACGTCTTGATGACCATTTTGAAAAATATACTTCCACTTTGAGTTTAATCATGATTTTTGGATATAGTTTCATGTTCATAAGAAAAATCATTTTCCCAGAAGAACAACTTTTAAATCAAAGTTTATCATAGTTTTTAATTATTAAAACCAAAACAGCCCGCGGTGTTACTACGACGACGTATGTCCGGTTTTACGGTGTTTTTTGTGTTTCCTGGTTTTAAATCATTAAGTTAGCATATAATATAGATATAGTAAATCTGTTTAGTTGATTTTAAAAGTCAAGTTAGAAGGATTAACTTTTGTTTGCGAACAAGTTTAGAATTAACTAAACTATGTTCTAGTGATTTCAAGTTTAAACCTTCGAATAAGATAGCTTTATATGTATGAATCGAATGATGTTATGAACATCATTACTACCTCAAGTTTTATGGATAAACCTACTAGAAAAGTGACAAATGGATCTAGCTTCAAAGGATCCTTGGATGGCTTGAAAGTTCTTGAAGCAGAATCATGACACGAAAACAAGTTCAAGTAAGATTTCCACTCGAAATAAGATTATTATAGTTATAGAAATTGAATCAAAGTTTGAATATGAGTATTACCTTGTATTATAAAGATATCTTACTGTAACTAAGAAAAATTTCTTGAGGTTGGATGATCACTTTACAAGATTGGAAGTAACCTAGCAAACTTGGAAGTATTCTTGATTTTATGAAACTAGAACTTATAGAATTTATGAAGAACACTTAGAACTTGAAGATAGAACTTGAGAGAGATCAATTAGATGAAGAAAATTGAAGAATGAAAGTGTTTGTAGGTGTTTTTGGTCATTGGTATATGGATTAGATATAAAGGATGTGTAATTTTGTTTACATGTAAATAAGTCATGAATGATTACTAATATTTTTGTAATTTTGTGAGATATTTCATGCTAGTTGCCAAATGATGGTTCCCACATGTGTTAGGTAACTTATATATATATATATATATATATATATATATATATATATATATATATATATATATATATGGGCTGTTAAGAGCTGATCAATGGAGTGTATATACCAATAGTACATACATCTAAAAGCTGTGTATTGTACGAGTACGAATACGGGTGCATACGAGTAGAATTGTTGATGAAACTGAATGAGGATGTAATTGTAAGCATTTTTGTTAAGTAGAAGTATTTTGATAAGTGTCTTGAAGTCTTTCAAAAGTGTATGAATACATATTAAAAAACTACATGTATATACATTTTAACTGAGCCGTTAAGTCATCGTTAGTCGTTACATGTAAATGTTGATTTGAAACCTTTAAGTTAACGATCATGTTAAATTTTGTTAACCCAATGTTTATTATATCTAAAGAGATGTTAAATTGTTACATTATCATGATATTATGATATATAATATATCTTAGTATGATATATATACAGTTAAATGTCGTTACAACGATAATCGTTACATATATGTCTCGTTTCGAAATCATTAAGTTAGTAGTCTTATTTTTACATATGTAGTTCATTGTTAATACGCTTAATGATATATTTACTTATCATTTAACATAATTAACCAAGTGTATCAATATCTTAATATGATTCATATGTACTTAGTAAGACGTTGATATAAAGATAATCGTTATATATATCGTTTTCGAGTTTCTTAAATTCAATAGTCTCATTTTTATGTATATAACTCATTGTTAAAATACCTAATGAGATACTTACTTATCATAATATCATGTTAACTATATATATAATCATATATATGTCATCATATAGTTTTTACAAGTTTTAACGTTCGTGAATCACCGGTCAACTTGGGTGGTCAATTGTCTATATGAAACCTATTTAAATTAATCAAGTCTTAACAAGTTTTATTGCTTAACATGTTCGAAACACTTAATCATGTAAATAACAATTTCATTAATATATATAAACATGGAAAAGTTCAGGTCACTACATCGAGCAACTCCCATGCTTCCTCTGCGGTTTGGTTCATCAGATTTTCTTGATTGTCGTCCTATGATTTACCGTAAGACCATTGTAGAACGTACAAATTTGGGCTGCCCGTTCTAGCTTGTAACATCCCGCCTTTTTCCGTTATACTATTTTAAACTCCGTTATATGCTTATAACATCTCTCGTTAATACGCGTTTTAAATTATCTCGTTTAGGTAATTCACGCACCCGAATAAAAGTTGAGGGACTAAACTTGACAAGAGATCAACCCTTGACTAGGTCAAAGGGTCAAACCCCTTTCATCCATTAATTTTCATCCTCATCTTTTACTACTTCCAAATCCTCTCAACATTTAATCCTTAATTCATCATCTAAATCCAATTTTGGAGGCTAACATCAAAACAAATTACATATTTGGAATCCTCTCTTCATTCTCTACGTTTTGATACTAATTTCATCTCGATTGGGTAACTTTTTAAAAACTCTAAATTTCATAATCTTAGTGTTCTTGACTTAAAGGTGTGTTAATTAGTGTCTATGGCTCATTGTGATGTCGTATATGTAATTTGTATGCTCGATCTTGTGAATTGACATAACTAGCATGAACTTGAAAAAGAGCTTGTTAAATCTTTAATTTTGGATGATGAAATATGTTTAGATGTTAATGGTTATGTGTTCAAAGTGTTAGTTACTTCATTAGCTTCGTTTTGGTGTGTTGATTGACATGAAAACCTTACATTAACATGATTATTGGTTTTGAGATTTTGGTTAGGGTTTGATAAGCTTTATATGAACTTTTGATGTATCAAATGCTATGAAATATTGTTTATAAGTGTTTTATTGCAATGTGTGTTTGATTACCTTCGAAACGGCATATCATACATGTAAATTGGTTGCCCGAATCATGAAATGCGTTTTTAGAACTTGAACCTTTGATTATGAATGTTTAATGCGGTTTTGGGTTGTTGTAAGTGTTGAATTACTTGTTGAAATGTGTTTAGATGTTTTCCTCGTCAAAATACCTTTCCGATGATATAAGATACATGTTTTAGTTGTTTGCGGATCATAAAATGTGTTAGTTTGGTTTTTGGTTCGTGTACTTAGAAGTTTTCTGCATCAGACTTGAATACCAATCTGGACGCCGTCCAGATCCTTGGACGCCATCCCAGATTTCAAAGCTGGACGCCATCCAGATATTTGGACACCGTCCCAGCCTTCAAAGCTGGACGCCGTCCAGACAATCTGGACGGCGTCCAGATACACTGGCAAGCTTCTGTCTTCGTTGGTCATTTTACGGAAAATGTTTGCTATGCTATGGACCTCCGATTCACATGTAACTTGTTCTAACATGCTCATATACGATTAGAAACCTCAGAAAAATAGTTCACGACCCGACCCGAACGTGTTGACTTTTTCGTTGACTTTGACCCGACCTAAGTTGACTTTTAATCAAACTTAACCAAATATTTGTGCAATCGTTCTAACATGCTTTTATACTTGTACCTTGCATGAAACATGACAATTTGATTCACATGCTATTATGATCGAGTCTTAACGAGCCATATGACTAATTGAACATCTTTGACCAATCGTGACTATCGTTATTGATACAACCTATTTGTTTAGGTCAAGACTAGCATTGTTCTTTGCACACGTTACTTGTCGAATTACTTATTTGCTCTTGCGTTCAAGGTGAGATCATAGTCCCACTTTTACTCTTTTGCACTTACATTTGGGATGAGAAAACATAAACGTTTCTTTTTACTAAGTGAACACAAGTACAAGAAAACAAACATTCGACATACGAGTTTGAACAAAAATCCTCAATTTGATTATCATTAGTTACACTTGCCGGGTGTAAGCGAGAACTTATGTTATATGGCCATATGGGTTTGACAAACCCTCATTCAAACGGTTCGCTACCGTTTACGAATGAAATATATTTTCGAGAAATAGTGTATGTTCTAACACTATTGTGATGGGGTTCTATGGAAGGAATGTTAAGCATTGATAATTGGGTGCTCGTGAAACAAACTTTTGGAATGTATTACTATTATATCATTGTTCCAAATCTTGTGGTTCACTTGTACTTAATTACTCAAACCTATGATTTCACCAACGTTTTCGTTGACAGATTTCTATGTTTTTCTTAGGTCCTTGAACATTTGTGTGATACATGCTTCCCCTCATTACTTTTGATACTTGCTTGGATGTCGAGTATACATGCATACGTGGAGCGTCTTTTGGCTACTTTTAAATTGTGTCGCATATGTTTCATTTGTACTTTAAACTTTGTAACGTAACTAGTTATCGAACTACTTTGTAAACCTTGGAACATCTTTACTTTTGAAATGAATGCGACATACTTTTGGTCAAACATTGTTTTAAAGACTTATGACCACGTAACGGGACCTAAGTAGACGGCACCGTCAATGACGATTTTGTCGGGTCACTACAGATGGTATCAGAGTGTTGGTTGTAGGGATTTAGAGTTCATTGGTGTCAACCCCGAGTCATAGGGTACATTAGTGAGTCTAGACTACAACCGGCATATAGACTTGAAGTAGGAATTACTTGACTACTTGTGCATTATACTCGAACGTTTCTACTCATATCTACTTTTATTTCATCTTAATCTCACGTTGTTTAATTTGATTGACGCGCCACCTTGACTTAGTGAAGTAATGTCGAATGCACATATGAATTAGGGTAATATAATTTACGGGATTATATTACGGTGACTCATATGAACGTTCCGACATTATGACACAAAGAATTTAAGGCGAGTCAAGAAATTTTTTTTTTCTCTCTATCCTATTTCCATATCATGATTAGTATTATTGAAAATACTAATCAACGGTATTCTTGTGTTTTGAAGGAACAATGCCTCCTCGTCGTGTGCCACGCCATGAGACTCCCGAACAAGCTCTACAACGAATGATAGCCACCACCGTGGAAGTGGCCATGGCCAATCACTCCTCCAACAATAACAACAACCACAACAACAATCAAGGGGCCGGTAACTCAAGCGAGGGATGCTCATATAAAGCTTTCATGGGGTGCAAACCTCATACTTTTGATGGGACCGGGGGACCGGTTACTCTCACTCGATGGTTCGAACAAGCGGTTACTCCACTCACACTTTCGCCGGTGTCGCCCTCACATGGTGGAACACCTATGTACAATCGGTGGGTACCGATGAAGCTCACGCCCTCTCTTGGGCCGACTTAAGGGAAAAGATGATCGTCGAATATTTCCCTCGTGAAGAAACCCGAAGGCTCGAACAAGAGCTAAGAACTTTGAAAGCGGTCGAAGATGATCTCAAGGCTTATAATCAACGATTTTCCGAACTAGCTTTGATGTGCCCAAATCTTGTGAACCCCGAAGCTTTAAGGGTTGAACTTTACATGGATGGTCTTCCAAAGAGCATCAAACACGAAGTAATGTCATCCAAACCCACTAATCATCAAGAAGCTTTGAACATGGCCCGCAAATTGATAGAAACGGTGGACGAAATTGTAGTGCCGGCACCTAAAGCCGATGATAAGTCGGGTAACAACAAAAGAAAGTGGGAAGCCCCCCAAACAAGCAACAACAACTTTTCTAAGAAGCCTTACACCTCCGACGGCAAGAAGGGTTATGCCGGGAACCTACCTCTTTGCAACAAATGCAACAAACATCACTTTGGTGAATGTGGCAAGTTAATTTGCCACCGGTGTCAAGGAGTTGGTCATAAGGCCAATGAGTGTAAAAGTGTTACCCCCATCGCTCGAAAGGGGCCCAATGCACCAAAAACGGGCACTTGTTATGAATGTGGCCAAATGGGCCATTATAGAAATGCATGCCCGAAGAGGAAAGATAACCCCAATACGCGCGGCCGAGCTTTCAACATCAACACCGAGGAAGCCCGAGATGACAATGACTTGGTCACAGGTATGTTCTTCTCAACAACTCTTATGTTACTTGTTTATTCGATTCGGGTGCCGATAAATGCTTTGTATCCAAGACTTTGATTCATTCTTTTAGCACTTCACCACTCCCACTAGATACCACTTATACTATTGAAGTGGCCAACGGGAAACTATTGAGTGCCGACACATATTACCGGGGGTGTACGTTAAACATTTTGGGTAAAGAGTTTGAAATTGACTTGATACCCATGGAACTAGGAAGCTTCGATGTAATAATCGGTATGAATTGGTTAGCCAAAACGAAATATCACATCCTTTGTGATCTTAACGCAATACGGATTCCTATCAAGAATGGTGAACCCTTGATTGTTTATGGCGATAAGAGTTGCACCGGACTCAAACTCGTTTCATGCATTAAAGTTAGAAAACTACTCCGTAAGGGTTGTTTTACGATCCTTGCTCATGTTAAGAAAGTCGAGTCCGATGAGAAGCACATCGATGATGTGCCAATTGTTAGTGACTATTTCGATGTATTTCCCGACGAATTTCCGGGTCTTCCACCTCATCGACCGGTTGAATTCCAAATCGATCTAATTCCGGGAGCCGCACCCGTAGCACGTGCACCATATAGACTTGCTCCATCCGAAATGCAAGAATTGCAAAGTCAAATCCAAGAACTACTTGATCGTGGTTTTATCCAACCTAGCCATTCACCTTGGGGTGCTCCGATTTTGTTTGTTAAAAAGAAAGAAGGATCCCTACAAATGTGCATTGATTATCGTGAACTAAACAAATTGACGGTTAAGAACCGATATCCTCTTCCTCACATCGATGACCTCTTTGATCAACTACAAGGGTCTTATGTATATTCAAAAATCAATCTCCGCTCGGGTTATCATCAATTAAGGGTTAAGGGGGAAGATATCTCCAAAACCGCTTTCCGAACTCGTTATGGTAGTTATGAATTCCTTGTCATGCCATTTGGTCTCACTAACGCACCGGCGGTGTTCATGGATCTCATGAACCGCGTGTGCAAACCGTATCTTGATAAATTCGTTATTGTGTTCATCGATGACATCTTGGTCTATTCTAAAAGTGAAGAAGAGCACGAACAACATCTCCGACTTGTGCTCGAACTTTTAAGACAAGAACGACTCTATGCCAAATTCTCTAAGTGTGAATTTTGGTTGAAGGAAGTTCAATTTCTTGGTCATGTTGTAAGTGACCAAGGTATTAAAGTCGATCCATAGAAAATCGAAGCCATTAGTAAATGGGAGACTCCTACTACACCTACTCACATTCGTCAATTCTTGGGTCTCACCAGATACTACCTTAGATTCATCAAAGATTTCTCTTTGGTTGCTCGTCCTCTAACCGCATTAACTCACAAGGTAAAGAAATTCATTTGGGCGACCGAACAAGAATCCGCATTTCAAATCTTGAAAACGAAGCTAACCACCGCTCCTATCTTGTCACTTCCCAAAGGCAACGATGATTTTGTTGTGTATTGCGACACCTTGAAACATGGTTTTGGGTATGTGTTGATGCAACGAACGAAAGTCATTGCTTACGCTTCTCGACAACTCAAAATTCATGAACGAAACTATAGGACACATGATCTCGAACTCGGAGCCGTTGTCTTCGCACTTAAAATGTGGAGACACTATCTTTATAGAACCAAAAGTACCATCTTCACCGATCACAAAAGCCTTCAACACATCTTCGATCAAAAACAACTAAACATGAGACAACGACGGTGGATTGAAACTTTAAACGATTATGATTGTGAGCTTCGTTACCATCCCGGAAAGGCAAATGTAGTAGCTTATGCCTTAAGTCGAAAAGAAAGAGCGGTGCCTCTTCGTGTCCGAGCTTTAAACATCACCATCCACACCAACCTTAATAACCAAATTCGAGTAGCCCAATACAAGGCTCTCAAGGATGAAAACATCTCTTTCGAACACTTGAACATCCTCACCTCTCGATTCGAAGTTAAAGAAACCGGACTCCGATATTTCGTTGGGAGGATTTGGGTGCCTAGTTATGGGGACCTACGAAGCCTTATTTTAGATGAAGCACATAACTCACGATACTTGATTCATCCCGGTGCCAATAAGATGTACCACGACCTTAAACAACAGTATTGGTGGCCGAACATCAAAAGGGACGTAGCTACTTATGTTGCCAAGTGTTTGACATGTTCCAAAGTCAAAGCCGAACATTAAAGACCATCCGGACTACTTCAACAACCCGAGATCCCGCAATGGAAGTGGGAAAGGATAACGATGGATTTTATCACTAAGCTACCAAAAATGACGGTGGTTATGATACCATTTGGGTTATTGTTGACCGTCTCACCAAATCCGCACACTTCCTTGCCATGAAAGAAACGGACAAAATGGAGAAACTTGCACAACTTTACATTAAGGAGATCGTAGCCCGACACGGTGTACCTTTATCGATTATCTCCAACCGAGATGGTCGTTTCGTTTCTAGATTTTGGCGTACTTTACAAGAAGCGTTGGGAACGCGTTTAGACATGAGCACAGCATATCATCCTCAAACCGATGGACAAAGCGAACGTACAATTCAAACCTTAGAGGACATGTTACGAGCTTGCGTGGTTGATTTCGGAAAAGCTTGGGACAAGCACTTACCTCTTGCCGAATTCTCCTACAACAATAGTTATCATGCGAGTATTAACGCCGCACCATTCGAAGCTTTATATGGTCGAAAATGTCGTTCACCTCTTTGTTGGGCCGAAGTAGGCGACACACAAATCACCGGACCCGAACTCATTCATGAAATAACCGAGAAAATCGTTCAAATCAGAGATAGGCTTAGGACGGCCCGAAGTCGTCAAAAGAGCTATACCGAAAAACGATGCAATGATCTTGAATTTCAAGTCGGTGATCGCGTAATGTTAAAAGTCGCACCTTGGAAAGGTGTAATCCGTTTCGGGAAACGTGGGAAGCTAAATCCGCGGTATATCGGTCCTTTCGAAATCT
Source organism: Rutidosis leptorrhynchoides (assembly GCF_046630445.1). Lineage (NCBI taxonomy): Eukaryota > Viridiplantae > Streptophyta > Magnoliopsida > Asterales > Asteraceae > Rutidosis > Rutidosis leptorrhynchoides. The sequence continues at coordinate 268,852,895 of NC_092335.1, forward strand.
TGGAGCGTGTTGGAACCGTTGCTTATCGTTTAGATCTTCCGCCTCAATTGAGCTCCGTTCATCCTACTTTCCATGTATCTAACTTGAAAAAGTGCCTTGCCTGTAGTGACCCGAACTTTTCCATGTTTATATATATTAATTGAGATTGATGTTTACATGATTAAATGTTTCCAACATGTTAAGCAATCAAACTTGTTAAGACTTGATTAATTGAAATAGGTTTCATATAGACAATTGACCACCCAAGTTGACCGGTGATTCACGAACGTTAAAACTTGTAAAAAAACTATATGATGACATATATATGGTTATATATATAGTTAACATGATATTATGATAAGTAAACATATCATTAATTATATTAACAATGAACTACATATGTAAAAACAAGACTACTAACTTAATGATTTTGAAACGAGACATATATGTAACGTTTATCGTTGTAACGACATTTAATGTATATATATCATATTAAGAGATATTCGTACATCATAATATCATGATAATATAATAATTTAAATCTCTTTTGATATTACAAACATTAGGTTAACAACATTTAACAAGATCGTTAACCTAAAGGTTTCAAAACAACACTTACATGTAACGACTAACGATGACTTAACGACTCAGTTAAAATGTATATACATGTAGTGTTTTAATATATATTTATACACTTTTGAAAGACTTCAATACACTTATCAAAATACTTCTACTTAACAAAAATGCTTACAATTACATTCTCGTTCAGTTTCATCAACAATTCTACTCGTATGCACCCGTATTCGTACTCGTACAATACACAGCTTTTAGATGTATGTACTATTGGTATATACACTCCAATGATCAGCTCTTAGCAGCCCATGTGATTCACCTAACACATGTGGGAACCATCATTTGGCAACTAGCATGAAATATCTCATAAGATTACAAAAATATGAGTAATCATTCATGACTTATTTACATGAAAACAAAATTACATATCCTTTATATCTAATCCATACACCAACGACCAAAAACACCTACAAACACTTTCATTCTTCAATTTTCTTCATCTAATTGAACTCTCTCAAGTTCTATCTTCAAGTTCTAAGTGTTCTTCATAAATTCCAAAAGTTCTAGTTTCATAAAATCAAGAATACTTTCAAGTTTGCTAGCTCACTTCCAATCTTGTAAGGTGATCATCCAACCTCAAGAAATCTTTGTTTCTTACAGTAGGTTATCATTCTAATACAAGGTAATAATTATATTCAAACTTTGGTTCAATTTCTATAACTATAACAATCTTATTTCAAGTGATGATCTTACTTGAACTTGTTTTCGTGTCATGATTTTGCTTCAAGAACTTTGAGCCATCCAAGGATCCATTGAAGCTAGATCCATTTTTCTCTTTTCCAGTAGGTTCATCCAAGGAACTTAAGGTAGTAATGATGTTCATAACATCATTCGATTCATACATATAAAGCTATCTTATTCGAAGGTTTAAACTTGTAATCACTAGAACATAGTTTAGTTAATTCTAAACTTGTTCGCAAACAAAAGTTAATCCTTCTAACTTGACTTTTAAAATCAACTAAACACATGTTCTATATCTATATGATATGCTAACTTAATGATTTAAAACCTGGAAACACGAAAAACACCGTAAAACCGGATTTACGCCGTCGTAGTAACACCGCGGGCTGTTTTGGGTTAGTTAATTAAAAACTATGATAAACTTTGATTTAAAAGTTGTTATTCTGAGAAAATGATTTTTATTATGAACATGAAACTATATCCAAAAATTATGGTTAAACTCAAAGTGGAAGTATGTTTTCTAAAATGGTCATCTAGACGTCGTTCTTTCGACTGAAATGACTACCTTTACAAAAACGACTTGTAACTTATTTTTCCGACTATAAACCTATACTTTTTCTGTTTAGATTCATAAAATAGAGTTCAATATGAAACCATAGCAATTTGATTCACTCAAAACGGATTTAAAATGAAGAAGTTATGGGTAAAACAAGATTGGATAATTTTTCTCATTTTAGCTACGTGAAAATTGGTAACAAATCTATTCCAACCATAACTTAATCAACTTGTATTATATATTATGTAATCTTGAGATACCATAGACACGTATACAACGTTTCGACCTATCATGTCGACACATCTATATATATTTCGGAACAACCATAGACACTCTATATGTGAATGTTGGAGTTAGCTATACAGGGTTGAGGTTGATTCCAAAATATATATAGTTTGAGTTGTGATCAATACTGAGATACGTATACACTGGGTCGTGGATTGATTCAAGATAATATTTATCGATTTATTTCTGTACATCTAACTGTGGACAACTAGTTGTAGGTTACTAACGAGGACAGCTGACTTAATAAACTTAAAACATCAAAATATATTAAAAAGTGTTGTAAATATATTTTGAACATACTTTGATATATATGTATATATTGTTATAGGTTCGTGAATCAACCAGTGGCCAAGTCTTACTTCCCGACGAAGTAAAAATCTGTGAAAGTGAGTTATAGTCCCACTTTTAAAATCTAATATTTTTGGGATGAGAATACATGCAGGTTTTATAAATGATTTACAAAATAGACACAAGTACGTGAAACTACATTCTATGGTTGAATTATCGAAATCGAATATGCCCCTTTTTATTAAGTCTGGTAATCTAAGAATTAGGGAACAGACACCCTAATTGACGCGAATCCTAAAGATAGATCTATTGGGCCTAACAAACCCCATCCAAAGTACCGGATGCTTTAGTAATTCGAAATTTATATCATATCCGAAGGGTGTCCCGGAATGATGGGGATATTCTTATATATGCATCTTGTTATTGTCGGTTACCAGGTGTTCACCATATGAATGATTTTTATCTCTATGTATGGGATGTGTATTGAAATATGAAATCTTGTGGTCTATTGTTACGATTTGATATATATAGGTTAAACCTATAACTCACCAACATTTTTGTTGACGTTTAAAGCATGTTTATTCTCAGGTGAATATTAAGAGCTTCCGCTGTTGCATACTAAAATAAGGACAAGATTTGGAGTCCATGTTTGTATGATATTGTGTAAAAACTGCATTCAAGAAACTGATTTCGATGTAACATATTTGTATTGTAAACCATTATGTAATGGTCGTGTGTAAACAGGATATTTTAGATTATCATTATTTGATAATCTACGTAAAGCTTTTTAAACCTTTATTTATGAAATAAAGGTTATGGTTTGTTTTAAAAATGAATGCAGTCTTTGAAAAACGTCTCATATAGAGGTCAAAACCTCGCAACGAAATCAATTAATATGGAACGTTTTTAATCAATAAGAACGGGACATTTCATTGCCGAACCCGATATCGTCATTCCTCTCGAGGAACTTACTATTGATGACAAACTTCATTTTGTGGAGGAACCGGTTGAAATTGTGGACACCTCCGTCAAGACATTGAAATAAAGCCGAATTCCGATTGTTAAAGTCCGTTGGAACGCCAAAAGGGGACCCGAGTTTACATGGGAAAGGCAAGATCAAATGCAAAAGAAATACCTTCACTTATTCCCGATTCCGGAAACGCAAGATTTCGAGGAAGAAACAACGACTACTATGCCTACTTAAATTTCGGGACAAAATTTCTTTTAAGGAGTAGGTAATGTAACATCCCGCCTTTTTCCGTTTACTTTTCCGTTATACTATTTTAAACTCCGTTATATGCTTATAACATCTCCCGTTAATACGCGTTTTAAATTATCTTGTTTAGGTAATTCACGCACCCGAACGAAAGCTGAGGGACTACACTTGACAAGGGATCAACCCTTGACTAGGTCAAAGGGTCAAACCCCTTTCATCGATTCATTTTCATCCTCATCTTTTACAACTTCCAAATCCTCTCAACATTTAATCCTTAATTCATCATCTAAATCCGATTTTGGAGGCTAACATCAAAACAAATTACATATTTGGAATCCTCTCTTCATTCTCTACATTTTGATACTAATTTCATCTCGATTGGGTAACTTTTTAAAAACTCTAAATTTCATAATCTTAGTGTTCTTGACTTAAAGGTGTGTTAATTAGTGTCTATGGCTCATTGTGATGTCGTATATGTAATTTGTATGCTCGATCTTGTGAATTGACATAACTAGCATGAACTTGAAAAAGAGCTTGTTAAATCTTTGATTTTGGATGATGAAATGTGTTTAGATGTTAATGGTTGTGTGTTCAAAGTGTTAGTTACTTCATTAGCTTCGTTTTAGTGTGTTGATTGACATGAAAACCTTACATTAACATGATTATTGGTTTTGAGATTTTGGTTAGGGTTTGATAAGCTTTATATGAACTTTTGATGTATCAAATGCTATGAAATATTGTTGATAAGTGTTTTGTTGCAATGTGTGTTTGATTACCTTCGAAACGGCATATCATACATGTAAATTGGTTGCCCGAATCATGAAATGCGTTTTTAGAACTTGAACCTTTGATTATGAACGTTTAATACGGTTTTGGGTTGTTGTAAGTATTGAATTACTTGTTGAAATATGTTTAGATGTTTTCCTCTTCAAAATACCTTTTCGATGATATAAGATACATGTTTTGGTTGTTTGCGGATCATAAAATGTGTTAGTTTGGTTTTTGGTTCGTGCACTTAGAAGTTTTCTGCATCAGACTTGAATAACAATCTGGACGCCGTCCAGATCCTTGGACGCCGTCCCAGATTTCAAAGTTGGACGCCGTCCAGATATTTGGACGCCGTCCCAGCCTTCAAAGCTGGACGCCGTCCAAACAATCTGGACGCCGTCCAGATACACTAGCAGGCTTCTGTCTTCGTTGGTCAATTTACGGAAAATGTTTGCTATGCTATGGACCTCCGATTCACATGTAACTTGTTCTAACATGCTCATATATGATTAAAAACCTCAGAAAAATAGTTCGGGACCCGACCCGAACGTGTTGACTTTTTCGTTGACTTTGACCCGACCTAAGTTGACTTTTAATCAAACTTAACCAAATGTTTGTGCAATCATTCTAACATGCTTTTATACTTGTACCTTGCATGAAACATGACAATTTTATTCACATGCTATTATGATCGAGTCTTAACGAGCCATAGGACTAATTGAACATCTTTGACCAATCGTGACTATCGTTATTGATACAACCTATTTGTTTAGGTTAAGACTAGCATTGTTCTTTGCACACGTTACTTGTCGAAGTACTTATTTGCTCTTGCGCTCAAGGTGAGATCATAGTCCCACTTTTACTCTTTTGCACTTACATTTGGGATGAGAAAACATAAACATTTCTTTTTACTAAGTGAACACAAGTACAAGAAAACAAACATTCTACATACGAGTTTGAACAAAAATCCTCAATTTGATTATCATTAGTTACACTTGCCGGGTGTAAGCGAGAACTTATGTTATATGGACATATGGGTTTGACAAACCCTCATTCAAACGGTTCGCTACCGTTTACGAATGAAATATATTTTCGAGAAAAAGTGTATGTTCTAACACTATTGTGATGGGGTTCTATGCAAGGAATGTTAAGCATTGATAATTGGGTGCTCGTGAAACAAACTTTTTGAATGTATTACTATTATATCATTGTTGCAAATCTTGTGGTTCACTTGTACTTACTTACTCAAACCTATGATTTCACCAATGTTTTCGTTGACAGATTTCTATGTTTTTCTCAGGTCCTTGAACCTTTGTGTGATACATGCTTCCGCTCATTACTTTTGATACTTGCTTGGATGTCGAGTATACATGCATATGTGGAGCGTCTTTTGGCTACTTTTAAATTGTGTCGCATATGTTTCATTTGTACTTTAAACTTTGTAACGTAACTAGTTATCGAACTACTTTGTAAACCTTGGAACATCTTTACTTTTGAAATGAATGCGACATACTTTTGGTCAAATATTGTTTTAAAGACTCATGACCACGTAACGGGACCTAAGTAGACGTCACCGTCAATGACGATTTTGTCGGGTCGCTACTTAGCTGGTGATTAGGGCATTTCTTCAGCAAGGTTTTGAATCGCTCCCATGTAGTGTAAAGAGATTCATCATAACTTTGTTTAAAGTTAATGATGTCATTCTTAAGCTTGGTTTGTTTAAAAAGAGGGAAATATTTAGTTAGGAATTTAGTAGCCATCTTCGTCCATGACGTGATGGAATCTTTTTCCAATCCTTCATACCATGTTTATGCATGATGAGTGAGAGAATAGGGGAACAAGTATAGCCGGACTATATCTTATCCTATCCATGGCTATTTGTAGGAGTTCGAAAGAGATATGAATTTATCAAGGTGAGAGTTATGATCATCATTCGGTAGTCCATGATATTGGCAGCTACTTTGGATGAGCTGTATAATGTGATGCTTTAACTCGAATGATTGCCCTTTCATTTTTGGGAATCTGATTGGTCCTCCTCGACCTTTAATCGAGGGTTTGGTGTTTTCTACTAAAGTAACGCGTAACGACATTCGATGTTTGATTCCTTCTTCTTTGTGTGCTTTAGAGATTATTGTGTCTGGATTAGGTACTTATAACAACGGCCCTGATCTAGATCGGGTTTGGGTCATAAACTGAGTATGCCCTCTTGTTTTAAATTTTAGGTAGATAAGCTAAGTTCCTAATTTAATCTAAAGTAATCTAAAGCAATCTTAATCTAAGGTAATCTAAAGTAATCTAAGGTAATTATCCTAAGTTTAAATATGTTTTTGGTTCTTGCTACTGATCCCCTGGTATTTTGATAACAGAGCTTCGCACGAACTATTCGAAAAACCAAGTGGCCAGGCCGACTACAGAGAGACAGGATCCTTTTGATTCCAATATAATTGGAGACTGTTCGGAAAATCCAACAACCAAGTCCGTGTATAATTGTCTTTCTTAGACACAACTAAATGCTTGCGAATAGGTTTGATAAAATCAATATTGTCTGATACCAGTTCCCCGGCAACGTCGCCAAAAACTCGTTACTCTCTTGGTATGGCCAAAACGGATGGTTTTATTTATGCGGTGTCGTTAGGTCGCAAGGCGTCAGAATCAGCTATCAGGAGAGAGAACAATAGTTTTAATATTTATATTTACCGGGGCCTAAATCGTACTACTCCTTATTATTTTGAGTAAGGGAAGTATGACCTAGGGTCATATTTTTAGATATCAGTAGAATCGAACCTATAATTAAAGCTTAAGATAATCCTAAATTAAAGGAGTAGTGTTTTATACCTAATTTTGGGTTTTCTAGTTTATAAGAGAAAATAAAGTAAATGCGATAAAATTTGTAATTCGAATAAGGTTAAAACAAGTGCATAGTATGGTTTCTTTAGTTACTTTGTCGAGATTATGGAATGTTGGCTCATGAATAGCTAGTGACCTTGTATTTATTACACTGGTCCTAAATGCCTCTGACATATGACATGTTACTGGTTAATGCATTAGGCTTGAAGATTCTAAATATACAGCAATGTCCCTTACCCCCGACGCCCGTACAGTCTGACTACAGGCATACACGTTCAGACGACTCATCCAATTGAGCGACTCGGTTGGGTGACGTATTAACATTCAGAAAGGTCTAAACTTTCTTAAGTATAATAGAATACAAAGTATACCATATCCGAGAGACGTGATGTGTTTTGATGCTTTGGTTAATGATTGGGTTTAAAAAGATATTTAGGCCCTTGAATAGAGTTCAACCATAAAGAACACCATTACCAAGTCAAGTTTGACTTCCATGAACACGTTCGGTTATCCTAAAGGTCCAATCCTTTACGTGTTTAAACAAACAGTTCCTTAATTAACTAAGAATCCCTCACGCAGGGTGCAATGCTTGACCGGGTTCCATGGCCTTACAACAACCGTTGTGCTTCAACGTGCACGTACGAAGTTTATATGCTTGGTGACTACACTAGCATGGTCTAGGACCGACAATGTACTATGGGTCTAGTTATATGATTCACTACAAAAGAGTCCTCAGTCGGAATCCAAGGCTCGGTGGACTTACTACAACCGGTGTGCCTGATATGGCCGAAACGGACGGTTTTATTTGTGCGGTGTCGTTAGGTCGCAACACGTCAGAATCAACCACCAAGAGGGGGTACTGTTTTAAATTTATTTTTAGCGGGGCCTAAATCTTACTACTCCTTATTATTAGTAAGGGAAGTATGACCGAGTCGTATTTTTGAGATATCAGTAGAATCGAAACTATATTTAAGCCTAAGATAGTTATGAAGGAGTAGTGGTTACTTAATTTTGGGATTTTCTAATTTATAAGACAGATAAAGTAAATGCGACAAAATTTGTAATTCATATAAGGTTAAAGTTAGTGAATACTATGATTTCATCAGTTATTCTGCCGAGATTATGGAATGTTGTCTCATGAATAGGCAGAGGCCTTGTATTCATTACATTGGTCCTAAACGCCCCTGTCGTAAGACATGTCACTGGGTAATGCGATAGGCTTGAAGATTCTGAATAGAAAGCAACGTCCCTTACCCCCAACGCCCGTGTAGTCTGACTACAGGCATACACGTTCAGACGGTTCATCCAATTGAGGGACTCTGTTGGGTGATGTATTAACATTCCACAAAGGTCTAAAATTTCTTAAGCATAATGGAATACATGGTTTACCATATCCGAGAGACGCGATGTGTTTCAATGCTTTCGTTAATGATTGGTTTTAAAAGATAGTTAGGCCCTTAAAAAGAGTTCAACCATAAAGAACACCATGGCCAAGTCAAGCTGACTTCCATGAAGACGTTCGGTTATCCTAACGGTCCAATCCTTTATGTGTCTAAATAAACAGTTCCTTAATTAACTAACAACACTGACCGCGTTATGGTGCAGTGTACTAATCAACACTGACCGGGTTCCATGGCCTTACTTAGCAGAGGTACAGCTTACAACAACCGATGTGCTTTAGCATGCACGTACGAAGTTTATATGCTTGATGACTACACTAGCATGGTCTGGGACTGACAATGTACTAAGGGTCTAGTCAGATGTTTCACTACGAAAGATTCCTCAGTCAAAATCCAAAGCTCGATAGGCTTACTACAACCGGTGTGCCTCAGTCGATCTTACGTTGTATCCGATAGACTTCTCTTACCAAGGGGTGACACAGATAGTTTACTCTGAATCGGGGTTCGTGACTTCCCAATAATAGAGCCAATAACTACGTTCTATTAGTTGGAAAAGCGATTAAGTTTAAAGCATAATCGGGAAGCATTTTAACGGCATACACAAACCATAACGTTATTTCAGCATTATAACTGCTTACATCATAGCATACACTAAAGATAACTACTCGCTAATCATGGAAACAACATCATAGAACATAATGATAGAAGACATTATATAAAGATAAAGGATAGAAGTACCAATAGATTGAATGAGTTTCGAATACAAAAGTGACAACTTTAAGACTCCAGACCGCTCCTAATACAATCTTCGGCGTTCTTCTCCGGGTAATAGGTTTCCCGCACGGAGTCGAAGACCTTGAAAGTATCACTAATATTGTACAAAAGAGGGAAAGAAGTGAATTGAAGTGTCTATTGGAATGAATGACAAAGAACCTTTAAATAAGCCAAATTTTTCCCTACAAACGGCTGGCAGGCCGTTTGGCAGGCCGTTTGCAGGGGCCGTTTGCCAAGCGAAGCCGTTTGCAAGGGCCATTTGCCCGAGCCTTTGGCAGGCCGTATGTGAGCCATGCAAGCCATTTGATAGGCCGTTTGGCTTGCCTGGTCAGCTGGATTTCCTGGATCGTAATTTGATTTTTGTCTTTAACCGTTTTCGCTCTAGAATCTTCGTTTTAGCTCCGATTCTCTTGATTCTTTTTGCACCATCTTCGTAATTACTTGTTCTTCAATTCTAACTAATGAAGTGGGTATTTTGCCGACAAAGTTCGAATCTTTCTTGTTTTTGGGCCTTAATACCGGTGTGAAAACGTAACTTTTTAGCCGATATCAAATATCCCACATTTAGACTTTGCTTGTCCTCCAGCAAACTCTCATTTTACCTTAAGAAATCTTTTCGGAGTTTCTTTTCTAATAGCCTAAGCGGTTTGATTTTTATTATAAGAGTGAAAAGATATGGTGAGTCATCTATGTTATGATTGAAACTATCTCTGCAAGCATGTGAGGAGGTTACATGACATAGGCTAGCTTTCACGGGTCACTCAAATCACACAAGTGTTTAGGGTTTCCTATAGATCTAAGAAATAAATTCATTCATAGCCAGTCATACTGTACTCATCATCATAGGCTTGATAAAGACTCAAATCCTTGATGCTAATGTGAGAACGGTAGTAATCTTAGCTTCTAGGTCATTTGTCAATGATGGAAAAGGAAATTTAAAGTGGTAGTGATGTTGTTTTTGAGGGGTGAGAAAGGGGTAATATAGTCTTTATGTAAACTTTTATTCAGATAGATAGGAGTGCTGAAGTGTTTGAGAAGCACTTTTGAACTTTTCTTCATTTGATAATCATTTTCGTTCAAGTTCTTCTTCGGCGTTTCTCTTTAAATTTTTTTTTTTTGGAGATTTTATCTCGAGAAACTTTTTACCGGTAAAGTTTTTTTCAAGACCTTTGCCATGATACTTGAGAGGTTTATAACATCGGGTTTTTGGAACGAATCTCATTTTCTGGATTTTTCGAGTAATAGTAAAGATGGTGTGGATGTGGTGGTGGAGTAGAAGTGGTGGAAGTGCGGAAGGCTTATTTTTGACAAATGGCTAGCTCTTCTTGATTATAACTGAATCACGTTTCGCTGCTTTGGAAATGTAGATCTAAGGTAAGTTCTGATTCTGAGTACAGACATCGGCACTCTCAACGGAAAATAGTGAAGCATTAAAGATGAATGCTAGTCTTATTTGGGGTGCCTCACCATAATCAATTTAGGTCGATAATGCCTTAGTCATGCAATGCTCTATTAGAGATTTGGTTCATCCTAACAAGATTTCCACCCTACTTAAGCCTTACTTTTATTTACAAACATTTCAGGTTTTCAAAAATACTTTTTCGAAAAGGCTTTCTTTTGTTAAAAATTTTGAAATTTGGCTTAAGAACTTGGAATCTTCATAATGGGTTATTTTAATACAGCATAAAAAGATTATACCAAGATCCCACAATTAGACGAACATTGTCCTCAATGTTCCTAGTATATCCCACACTTAGGAGTTTTAGTTGAAGATTTAGGAGTATTTGTCTAGTGTTTTAATTGGGTTGTAATCCCACACTTAGTGATGAACTAGGATGTGGCATAGTTTAAATTTTGAGCTAGCAGCGGGAAGAAGGAATTACCAATAGCAGATGTAGCTATCTTTCAATCCTTGCATCTTTTATTGATTGGCTCATTTGTCATCCTTTATTCTTCTACTCTACTTTATTGCACGGGTTGCCTCCCGAGAAGCGCTTTTGTTTAAGGTCTTTGGCTCGACCGGAGTGATACCTTAAAAAGCAAACATTCCTCGCTGATGGTTGTAATCTTGGTCTTCTCGAGGGAATGTGAGTCTTGGCGGGTAAATCCTGAGAAAGTGTCGGACCAATAGTGGTAGAAGATCTGGTACTTCTCTTGAAGGTCTTCTGAAAGATAAGTAGTGCCCAGTTTCAGCTCGTGATAAGTCTTGAAGTTCGATGAGAATATGATCTATGGCTCTGCTGGTTGACCCATGAATGTCAATCATAGAAGCAGTGCTGGTAGTGATTGTTTCTTTGATGGGATGCTCATTTCAGAGGTCTTCGAATAATGTTAGAAGCTGTATCTTTAGAATCTCGAAGTCTTCGGAATGGTGATCTCCACAGTAAGAGTCTGTAGCTTTGCACAGATTTGTTAGAAGATGAAGCTGAAAAGAAGTGAACAACAATCCTGACCAGAGCATTAATGTCACCGTCTTTGAGTATATCTCCCGGCATCCGGCTTTGAATGTGAAACTTGGATCTGTGGATTCGTGGAAGATACGTGATATCTGCTTCGTAACATAGGTGGCAATGTTGACTCGATCTGGTTCTAGGTGAGAGAACGGATTGTTGCGCCTTACTTCCTCCGTAACAGCATCTCGTAACTCTTTGATAATCAGATCAGCATGGTGATCAATTGTTACGTAAATCACTAGTCTGTCTGGTGTGCTTTCGAAATTATCTCTTTCCAAGAGAGCGAACAAGATGTGAATATCCTCGATCATTTTCAAATCAGAGTGATAAGTCGGGCGTCCGGTGGAAAGATCCATGTGCTTCCGGATGAGAGTCAGTAGTGCTCGTTGGTTTGCTGAGAACGGAAGTGCAGATCCGGCTAAGGCGTTATAGACCTTAGAGCAAATGATCTTCTGATCTCGGTAGAATCTTGTTTTAAGAATAGTAAGAACCACTGAATTGTGCTCTCATTGCCTTTCTTCTTGGTAGATATGATCGTGAAGAGTATTGATAAAGTCTTGAATGCGCTCTTCTAGGATTCCAACATCATTGTCTTTTCTTTGGAGATAAAGGTTGTATTCTCCTTGAATAGCCATAATTTGTTCTGTTAAGTGTAGCGTAAAATCAATTTTTGATTTACGGATGGCTTCGAGATTATCTTCAAATTCATAGGTATCATTGATGAAGGTTATCATGTCTGTGTGTGTAGATATAACCAGAATCCGATCTGAAGAAGAGTCCGACTCCCCTTGATCTGGTTCGGTTGGAGAGTGTGAGTTTTTTCAGAATGTCTTCATGTTGCTCTTCCTCGTCATCATCGATATAGTTGTAACAACCCTGCTTTTTCCGTCACTTCCGTTAACTTTATGTTAATTAATTTAACGGCGATTACTTAACTTTTGTGTGTTTATGTGTAATAAATACATACTTGATCTTTGGAGGGTTACAATAATTAATATGGGTTGATATTAATTCGAATTAATATTTCATATAAAGAAATACGATAAAAACGATACGGTTTTGATAACTGCTTTTTGAGCAACGAAACGCTCGGGTTTATTTTAATAATTATTAACTTTTTAAAAATATTTAATTTATTGGGTTTTTAATAAATTAGACGGTTGGTTGTGTTTTAACGATCGGTTTAGCGTTCTGGGCCTTCGGTATGTCTAAACGGCACTTGAAACGAGCTACGGGTACAAAGAATTGCAAAAGACGAGCTCCGGGTACCATGGTGGGTCCCATTCGGCAGAAACCCCATCCCTACCCCTTTTATATTTTTAATTTTTGCAACTTGAGGGGCTTATGTGCTAAATTGTAATATTAGGGCTTAATATAAATACTAAGTAAAACCCTAAGCTACTTGTAAACCCTCACACCCAAAAATCAGTCGACATCTTCCCTCATCTGCCTCCTACTCGTCGACTTTCATCCTCAACACAACACCCATCAATTTTGATTTTTAGCTTTAACCTTGAACACGAATAGTGCAATTCACATCGTCCTCTACGCGTTGGTGTATTTAATTTGTTGATCAAAGGTATAATCACATGAACCCTAATCTCTAAAAATTCTTATTTTTATAAAGGTTTCATGAATTAGGTTGTCTATTGCTCAAGTCTTGTTGATTAATGATTGTTAGATGCGATAAATCACTCGTTTTGATTGTTTGTTGCGAAAACCGAATTTGATTATGTGCGTACAGTGATTTTTATTTTTTCAAATGTATGATATTATGTTATATTCAGAATCCTTGCGAAAAACTATTAATTTTATGTGATGACCCGGGAATTTCCGACCAAATTTAAACTTAACCTTTATATGTTTCCGACACGATAAGCAGAGTCTGTATTGTTGAGTTTCAAAATTTTGGAACTGTTATGTGAATTCAGTTAACCTTTGACTATTTTCGACGATTCACGAACAATTGTTTGTAAATAAATATAGTTATATAAATAAATGTAAGTATATATAATAATCATAATTGGAACTAATAAAATATAATTTAAACATTAAAATTAAATAAGTGAATTAAGATATAAAATAGTCAAAATGAATTTATATATAAATATATGTTTCCTATATGTAATTATTATATGTATATTGTAAAATATGTTAAAATGTATAAAAATTTTAATATTCAATATTAGTTATATAATATATATTATATAATTATATTACATAATCAATAATATGTAATACTAATATGCTAAATTAATTATTGTTATAATAATGTTGTTATTTCTTTAAAAAAAATAAATAAAAAATAATTGTCAATACTATTATTATAAATATTATTATTATCTATAGATAAGAAATTTAATTTAATATAAAGTGATTGATTATTATTACTAGCCTCATTATTATCATTAATAATAATATTATTATTATCATTGTTATTATTATTATCATTTCCACTAATATTATTATTGTGACTTATTATAATTATTTTATTACTTTTATTATTATTATTAATATTATTATTATTATTTTAATTATTATTAATATAATTAAAAATTATTAATTATTAATAATAATCATATAAAATCTATACGTATGATTTTGGAATCCTTTTCAGTTGCACATCACGATCCTACTGTAACTACAATTTGTTTCTGTCTCTAACCTGAATCACAAATCGAATCATATCACAAGTCACAACAAAACCCGTTAGCAATCCCTTTCTATTTAATTTTTTTTATTTATTTTCTTATTCCTTGATTGAAACTGTTGATCACTACATTCACTACAAAACAACTGCAATTGATTCCAATCTGTTAACCATCGTGATCAAGCTTTATATTAATTTCTTTGATCGAATTAATCCCGTACTTCCTGTCCGCAAATGATTAATCGTCGGCCTCAAATTTCAATACCAAACAAATCAATCTTATCATATGTACCACCTCAATTATTCGATTATCCTTTATATATACTGCCATTCACTACTGCATTTCGATTGAACAGAAAAATTAAAACAGAAAATTTAAAAAGAAAATAGGTACGTAACTCTGTTCTTGTTTCTCTTGCCAACGTCCATCACTTGCCACCTTAAAAACGTTATCACTTATCACCTACTGCATCCCACTTCCCGTTTCTAATTTAGATGATCACAAAACCACAACCTTTCTAACAAGACCCATATCATCCCTTCACCGAACCTTCATCTTTCTTCAAATGAATCTGCCACCTTCATTACCTCTTTAAATCATCACTATAAACCATAACCACCGATTGATTGCTTACATTGAACACGCCAAATATCATTGCCACTCCTCAATCAACCACCATCATACGAACCACCATTCAACCGTCACCTTTTCATATATATGTATATTTTTTTTCTTTCTTTCCTCCATCGGTCACCAACACCAAGTCACCTTATAACACCATCGATAACTACCCCCACACCCCTCATCATCTTCTATCAAAATCGACACAAACATTAATCTATTTCTTTTATCGCTGTACGCATCTGTTTCCACAATCAACCGTGCCACCTCAAACCCTTGCCATAATCACTAAAAAAACCCACCACACCTGACTGATGCAACTCGTTTTTTTTTCTTTCTCTTCCTATTATACATTGATACTTGAGTTCCCACACAAATTAATATATAAAGTAGACAGATAATTTCTTTGTCACTTTATTATTACTAATGATTTGCATGTGGGACGTTTCTTTAGCAATGGCCGACCAAAGTTACAAGTTGAATAAATAACATATCAAAAGAACCGAACCACTATCTTTGGTTTCCCTTTATTTTCGTTATTTTATTTCCTCCAACAGACAATTTCCTCAATTAACAATTGTCAACTTATTTTATGGGATCACACCATTAAACAATTAAATCAAAACAGGCGGTTGGAGTAAAAATAAATAAATAAATAAAACCCTGGCGCAGCTAAAGCTATACCGATACATTTTTTTTTGTTTGTGTTGGGCCAACAATTATTTTTACACAAGTGGGCTGCTATGTTTATGCTAGCTGGGCCGTATCTCTTTTCCTATTGGGCTGAAAGGATACCAATGAAGAACAATAAATGATGTTGGTTAACGGTGACGAGAATGATGAACATTTGATGATAATTAGTTAATGAGGGTATTGATAAAATGAAAACTAATGATGATGATAAAGATCGAAAAAGAGGAATACAGTAAATGGTAACGGATTATACGAGTTATATATTTATTAAAGTGTGTTAAATTAGAAAAGAAAGGGATGGAGGGATGGTTTGAGATGTTTGCGTGTGAGCGAGAAGTTGTGGGTTCGAGATTGGCCAAGGACATATTTTTTTTAGAAGCTGCTTTCTTCAAAGGTTGTGCTCTAAAATTATTTCTATTATTATTAGTATTAACTATCAATAATTATTATTATTATAATTATAGTTACAATTATAATTATTACTATTATTGATTAAGTTAATTGTTACTAGTACTAAATTAATGCAATTGATATTACTATCATTAGTAGTAAAGTTATTATTATTTATTAGAAACATTATTATTTCTAAAACTATCATTATTAGCATTATTATGAAAAGTATCATTTTAATAAAAGTATAATTTTTTTTAAAAACCATTATTATCAATATTATTAAAAATTACATTTTTAGTAAAATTATCATTTTTACTACTAATAGGGGTATTATTATTATTATTATCATTATTAGTATTATTTTTAGAGATATCATTATTAATTTTTTTTACTATTATTACTATTATTACTATAATCAATATTATTATCAGTATTATTATTATTATTATTACCATCATAATCAAATACAACCTACGTTGCTATTATTGATATAAAAATATACTTATAAGTAATATTATATATAAGTATATATTAATCATATTAACATTTTTAGCAAGTTAAGTATTTTTATATAAATATATGTGTATATATATATGTATATAGTGATATAACTATATAAATATTAATCATTTTAAATAAATACACAAGTTAAATAGATATAATACATAATTTAAGATATAAATCTGTTCAATTATGAATATATGTGTTAATATATATACATGATATAGGTTCGTGAATCTGAGGCCAACCTTACACTTGTCCAATGTCGTCATATGTATTTTTACTACAAAAAACAGTATGTGAGTTTCATTTCTCCCTTTTTATATATATTTTTGGGACTGAGAATACATGCGCTGCTTTTATAAATGTTTTACGATATAGACATAAGTAATCAAAATTACATTTTATGGTTGAATTATCGAAATCGAATATGCCCCTTTTTATTAAGTCTGGTAATCTAAGAATTAGGGAACAGACACCCTAATTGACGCGAACTCTAAAGATAGATCTATCGGGCCTAACAAGCCCCATCCAAAGTACCGGATGCTTTAGTACTTCGAAATTTATATCATGTCCGAAGGAGGATCCCGGAATGATGGGGATATTCTTATATGCATATTGTGAATGTCGGTTACCAGGTGTTCAATCCATATGAATGATATTTTTGTCTCTATGCATGGGACGTTTATTTATGAGAAATGAAAATCTTGTGGTCTATTAAAATGTTGGAAATAATTATTTATGTTAAACTAATGAACTCACCAACCTTTTGGTTGACACTTGAAAGCATGTTTATTCTCAGGTACGAAAGAAATCTTCCACTGTGCATTTGCTCATTTTAGGGATATTACTTGGAGTCATTCATGTCATATTTCAAAAGACGTTGCATTCGAGTCATCAAGTTCATCAGAATTATTATTAAGTCAATTATAGTTAGATATAGTATGAAATGGTATTCATGCCGTCAACTTTCTATGTAATGAAAGATTGTATTTTCAAAAATGAATGCAATGTTGTAAAATGTATCATATAGAGGTCAAGTACCTCGCGATGTAATCAACTGTTGTGAATCGTTTATAATCGATATGGACTTCGTCCGGATGGATTAGGACGGGTCTTCACAGTTGGTATCAGAGCGGTGGTCGTAGCGAACCAGGTCTTATATTAGTGTGTCTAACTGATAGTCGTTAGGATGCATTAGTGAGTCTGGACTTCGACCGTGTCTGCATGTCAAAAGTTTTTCTTATCAATTTGTGTCGAAAATCATCTGCTTATCATCCTTAGAAAATTACCTGCTTATTATTCTTAGTCTAGACACATCTTACTGCAATGATTGCATGAATAGTGTATAGACAAAATTCATATCTTAGCGTATCTGCTACTTCATATTTTAGCGTATCTGTTACTGTAACTTTGCCTGACAACTTCCGTAGATTCCTCCGTAACTTATGGGATTTTAGTATTATATATGCATATGTAAATTATGTATTGTAGGGTACTAATCTACATCCTATAATCTATTTCTTATCAAAAATACTTCATCTAATCGTACAAGATGAATCCCTCAACCAGTTTGAGTCCCCCGAATTCCGACAGCTATTCCGATAGTTATCCCGATAGTTATTCCGAATGGATAGTCATCTAAACTCCGAAAGCAACGTCACCAGAATGAATTAACCAATCATCCATCCCCAATTCATCTGATGGATTCATAGTCGACTTAATCAATGGAGACACGCAGAAGGCGATCCCTTCCACTAATCGAATTCACCTTTTGGCGAAGAACCTGAGGCACTTACCGGCGAACCTGTTCATAACATCACTTTCACCCTCATTTCCCGAATATCTCGCCACGACTATATCATAACTCAGATTCTAAACCTTATTCATCCACTCGTTCCGACCGACAATCACCCCGGAGTAATCGAAGAAGTCAACGAACTTCGCGCTCAAGTAATCAATTTGGAGAACATGGTGCAAAACTTATCAGCTTCAACAACATCACCGAAACCAACAGTACCATCAGTAACAACACCAGTACTATCAACAATCCATGCCTCAACATCTCATTCTGTACCCCGAGTATAATTATCGTTCCACGAATCGTTCTACATCATTTATCTTCGTTCGGCATGGCGATTATATAATCTCTAATGTTTTAGAGATTAGTTATTCTTATTCTAACGGTAAATCAAATGAGTCTAATATCATACTGACTCATTAAATCCATGACTACATCTGAAGAAAATATATATGTATATATGTTTTCATAAAGATAGTAATTAAAAAAATCTTTTTGTACAAACTGTTAACGATGAAAATATTTTAACGGGTAGGTAATACCCGAGGAATATTTAAGATTCACATTAATAAGTTGCATTGTACACTCTTCGAATCTGATTCAACGGTCATTTAATATCCTACTTACATCCAATGATATACAAATCCGTTCACCACAGAATAACCCTTTTCATTCAATTTTCATATTTGAATTTTTGATCTATCAGAATTCAGCAAGTGGCATAATGAAGAAATAATGGACACAATAAAAAAAAATTGATTAGAAACAGACTAATTAACAATATAGAAATTTGTTAAGAAACCACACTAACAAGATCCTAGCTAACTGTTCCTAGCTAACTGTTAATTCCATAGTACATTTTATTTATCGCAATTTAATTATCGCAATTTATTTTATCGTAATTTTAATTCTCGCAATTTTATTTAAAGCCATTTAATTTCTGTTATTTACTTTACGCACTTTATTTATCGTCATTTATTTTCTGTTATTTATTTTACGCACTTTAAATATCGGGACACGTATACAAGGTTTTGACATATCATATCGACGCATCTATATATATTATTTGGAATCACCATAGACACTCTATATGCAGTAATGATCAAGTTCTCTATACAGGGTTGAGGTTGATTCTACAATAATATATATAATTTGAGTTGTGATCGAGTCTGAGATGTGTACGGGTCACGATACGTATTAATTAATTCGAATATTATATATTAAATTATATATGAATTATTAGACTGTCAACTGTGGACTATCGACTGTGGACTAATAACATTGGACAATTTAAAATGAATTAAAATATTGAATATAACATATGAAACTAAACATTTCTTCAAGTTGCCACTTGATTTCATCATAAACCTCATTTGTATCTTCACGATTACAATCTGCGTTCAAACCTTTCGTAATTCATGAAAACACCTCAATCGGGAGGATGAACCAACCGCACTTCATTTACGGAAGAAAAGATTGATGCGTATAGTTATGCACCTGAAAATTCTCAGAACCTGTATAAATGTTTAACATGTATCTGTGCTAGCTTCTTTGGCATTGTTATTTCCGAAAATAACAACGCAATTTCTTTTCAAATTAGCCAATTTTGTCACAGCTCCAACAAGTCAACTTCGACTTTTCGTTCAAAACAACCTTATTATAACCTTGATATTTATATGTGTGCTCTTTATTGTTACCGGAGAACCTTTTATATTCCACCATATTACCATCATCGTTTAATCATCTAAAAACACCATTCTTGTGAAACCACCTCGGATTGATAACCGACGATACAAATATGGCTGCATTAAATGCAGAGGAAACAGTAAAATTGTAGATGGCCTAAATGGCCAAGAGTTTGATGATAAAGAATGGAGTGTTGGGAACGCTCGATAGAAAATTTGATATTGAAAAACGGATTGAGCTAACCGTGAAGGAGACCAAGGACAAATACAAGGACCAAACCCTCTATTCAAAGAATCCAGGTAATTCTGGATCCGATGAAATCTTTAGAGAATATCTTGCTCCGAAGTCATGTTAAAATCTTGAGGAAAATCTTTCTTCATCAACCATCGAACTTAGAAATCCCAAATATCATCATCCATATTTTCGATATTTCTGAGGATATTTTCATAAATATTCTCATCCGAAATTATATACCTTTTCGTGCTTCCTGTGTATCATTATATTGGAAACATTCAATAGAAAATTTAGTACCGAAAAGCAGATTATGCGAAACTATGAAAAAAGCCGTGGACAAATCATAAAGAATAAGTTTGACTTTAAAGAATCCAAATGATTCAATGTCTGCTAAAGTCTTTAGTGAATATCTTGCTCCTTACTCTAAACCCTTGCAGACAATAGTTTCTATCATCCTCTGATCTTAGATATTCCGAGATATTATCGTATCTTTCATTATAAATATCCTCCATATTTCTGGAGATATTTTTATAACTATTCTTATCTGAAATCATTAATCTCTTCGTACTATCAGTATTACATCATATAGAAACTGTTAGTTTCTATATTCTGTAAACTTTCGAGCTTAAAATATGAATGTTATTGAAGTAATGTTGAGAATTGATGCATGAGTTAGTATAATATAATGACACTTGATCAACGTGATTATATTACAGTAAGTCATGCTGAGTTTCTAAATGAAACATGATGATTCACAGATTATAACGTCATCATGTGCCATGTTACATAACTCTTTCATTCTGCTTAACTTCTGAACATATCAAGAAAATATATTCTTGATAGTTCTATCCTCAGTGATACAGGTAATTTGACAAAACAAATCATGCTACTACCTTTCCTTTCTACCTTATATATTATGATAATTCGAAACTCCATACCTATGAATTCTGGACCGTTACTTGCGAAAAGTAAACAAAAGCATGAAACTCCGAAATAGAAAGGGGGCATAAATCGCAGCCAATAAGAGAGCGCATTAACTGTGGATGACAATAATTATAGGAGACAGAAGCAGGGACATTGAAATATAAAGGAAGATATAAAACCCAATAACAACACAGAAGTTACAAACCGTGGATATTAATACGTATAGTAACATAAAGACACGGTATAACTAAGAATAGTATTCCCCCCAAGGCACTAGTGGAAGTAAACAGATTTTTTGGTGGAAGATTGAAAAGAAGGATGATAGATACATAGATAGGAAAATATCAAGAATCACAACGGGATGGAGCATTTCCACAATATTTTAGAAGTAGGAATAGAGGAAGAAAGTATAGGAATGGTGAAAGTAATGGAACGGAAGAAGTTCATTTATAGTGAAAATACCAGACAAAGAAATCAAGGCAGATTTCCGCATTAATTATAGAGATCTTAATTTTTCGTCGAAGAATCAAATCTTTTAGATTTCGAAGATTTTCTTTAAATTCCTTGAATTCCGGAATTCAACCCTGACTCTACCAAAAGTTAATAAGAATCTTTACTTTTCCTATTTCAATCTTTTGCGATAGCTTCACTCATACGCTTCAAGTAACGGAATCGTTTAATCTATATTACTCGGTAACGATAAAACTCTATTTACCACTCATATTCGTCATGAAAACATTTTTATTGTTAGCCATGACGACCTCACTCAAATTTCGGGACGAAATTTCTTTAACGGGTAGGTACTGTGATGACCCGGGAATTTCCGACCAAATTTAAACTTAACCTTTATATGTTTCCGACATGATAAGCAGAGTCTGTAAAGTTGAGTTTCAAAATTTTGGAACTGTTATGTGAATTCAGTTAACCTTTGACTATTTTCGACGATTCACGAACAATTGTTTGTAAATAAATATAGTTATATAAATAAATGTAAGTATATATAATAATCATAATTGGAACTAATAAAATATAATTTAAACATTAAAATTAAATAAGTGAATTAAGATATAAAATAGTCAAAATGAATTTATATATAAATATATGTTTCCTATATGTAATTATTATATGTATATTGTAAAATATGTTAAAATGTATAAAAATTTTAATATTCAATATTAGTTATATAATATATATATTATATAATTATATTACATAATCAATAATATGTAATACTAATATGCTAAATTAATTATTGTTATAATAATGTTGTTATTTCTTTAAAAAAAATAAATAAAAAATAATTGTCAATACTATTATTATTAATATTATTATTATCTATAGATAAGAAATTTAATTTAATATAAAGTGATTGATTATTATTACTAGTCTCATTATTATCATTAATAATAATATTATTATTATCATTGTTATTATTATTATCATTTCCACTAATATTATTATTGTGACTTATTATAATTATTTTATTACTTTTATTATTATTATTAATATTATTATTATTATTTTCATTATTATTAATATAATTAAAAATTATTAATTATTAATAATAATCATATAAAATCTATACGTATGATTTTGGAATCCTTTTCAGTTGCACATCATGATCCTACTGTAACTACAATTTGTTTCTGTCTCTAACCTGAATCACAAATCGAATCATATCACAAGTCACAACAAAACCCGTTAGCAATCCCTTTCTGTTTAATTTTTTTTATTTATTTTCTTATTCCTTGATTGAAACTGTTGATCACTACATTCACTACAAAACAACTGCAATTGATTCCAATCTGTTAACCATCGTGATCAAGCTTTATATTAATTTCTTTGATCGAATTAAACCCGTACTTCCTGTCCGCAAATGATTAATCGTCGACCTCAAATTTCAATACCAAACAAATCAATCTTATCATATGTACCACCTCAATTATTCGATTATCCTTTATATATACTGCCATTCACTACTGCATTTCGATTGAACAGAAAAATTAAAACAGAAAATTTAAAAAGAAAATAGGTACGTAACTCTGTTCTTGTTTCTCTTGCCAACATCCATCACTTGCCACCTTAAAAACGTTATCACTTATCAACCTACTGCAGCCCGCTTCCCGTTTCTAATTTAGATGATCACAAAACCACAACCTTTCTAACAAGACCCATATCATCACCTTCACCGAACCTTCATCTTTCTTCAAATGAATCCGCCACCTTCATTACCTCTTTAAATCATCACTATAAACCATAACCACCGATTGATTGCTTACATTGAACACGTCAAATATCATTGCCACTCCTCAATCAACCACCATCATACGAATCACCATTCAACCGTCACCTTTTCATATATATGTATAATTTTTTTCTTTCTTTTCTCCATCGGTCACCAACACCAAGTCACCTTATAACACCATCGATAACTACCCCAACACCCCTCATCATCTTCTGTCAAAATTGACACAAACATGAATCTATTTCTTTTGTCGCTGTACGCATCTGTTTCCACAATCAACCGTGCCACCTCAAACCCTCGCCATAATCACTGCAAAAACCCACCACACCTGACTGATGCAACTCGTTTTTTTTCTTTCTCTTCCTATTATACATTGATACTTGAGTTCCCACACAAATTAATATATAAAGTAGACAGATAATTTCTTTGTCACTTTATTATTACTAATGATTTGCATGTGGGACGTTTCTTTAGCAATGGCCGACCAAAGTTACAAGTTGAATAAATAACATATCAAAAGAACCGAACCACTATCTTTGGTTTCCCTTTATTTTCGTTATTTTATTTCCTCCAACAGACAATTTCCTCAATTTACAATTGTCAACTTATTGTATGGGATCACACCATTAAACAATTAAATCAAAACAGGTGGTTGGAGTAAAAATAAATAAATAAATAAAACCCCGGCGCAGCTAATGCTATACCGATACATTTTTTTTTTGTTGGGCCAACAATTATTTTTACACAAGTGGGCTGCTATGTTTATGCTAGCTGGGCCGTATCTCTTTTCCTATTGGGCCGAAAGGATACCAATGAAGAACAATAAATGATGTTGGTTAACGGTGACGAGAATGATGAACAATTGATGATAATTATCTAATGAGGGTATTGATAAAATGAAAACTAATGATGATGATAAAGATCGAAAAAGAGGAATACAGTAAATGGTTACGGATTATACGAGTTATATATTTATTAA
Organism: Rutidosis leptorrhynchoides; assembly: GCF_046630445.1. Lineage (NCBI taxonomy): Eukaryota > Viridiplantae > Streptophyta > Magnoliopsida > Asterales > Asteraceae > Rutidosis > Rutidosis leptorrhynchoides. Next base: position 268,877,503 of record NC_092335.1, read on the forward strand.
AGTGTGTTAAATTAGAAAAGAAAGGGATGGAGGGATGGTTTGAGATGTTTGCGTGTGAACGAGAAGTTGTGGGTTCGAGATTGGGCAAGGACATATTTTTTTTAGAAGATGCTTTCTTCAAAGGTTGTGCTCTAAAATTATTTCTATTATTATTAGTATTAACTATCAATTATTATTATTATTATTATTATAGTTACAATTATAATTATTACTATTATTGATTAAGTTAATTGTTACTAGTACTAAATTAATGCAATTGATATTACTATCATTAGTAGTAAAGTTATTATTATTTATTAGAAACATTATTATTTCTAAAACTATCATTATTAGCATTATTATGAAAAGTATCATTTTAATAAAAGTATTATTTTTTTAAAAATCCATTATTATCAATATTATTAAAAATTACATTTTTAGTAAAATTATCATTTTTACTACTAATAGGGGTATTATTATTATTATTATCATTATTAGTATTATTTTTAGAGATATCATTATTACTTTTTTTACTATTATTACTATTATTACTATAATCAATATTATTATCAGTATTATTATTATTAATATTACCATCATAATCAAATACAACCTACTTTGCTATTATTGATATAAAAATATACTTATAAGTAATATTATATATAAGTATATATTAATCATATTAACATTTTTAGCAAGTTAAGTATTTTTATATAAATATATGTGTATATATATATATAGTGATATAACTATATAAATATTAATCATTTTAAATATATACACAAGTTAAATAGATATAATACATAATTTAAGATATAAATCTGTTCAATTACGAATATATGTGTTAATATATATACATGATATAGGTTCATGAATCTGAGGCCAACCTTACACTTGTCCAATGTCGTCATATGTATTTTTACTACAAAATACAGTATGTGAGTTTCATTTCTCCCTTTTTATATATATTTTTGGGACTGAGAATACATGCGCTGCTTTTATAAATGTTTTACGATATAGACATAAGTAATCAAAATTACATTCTATGGTTGAATTATCGAAATCGTATATGCCCCTTTTTATTAAGTCTGGTAATCTAAGAATTAGGGAACAGACACCCTAATTGACGCGAACTCTAAAGATAGATCTATCGGGCCCAACAAGCCCCATCCAAAGTACCGAATACTTTAGTACTTCGAAATTTATATCATGTCCGTAGGAGGATCCCGGAATGATGGGGATATTCTTATATGCATATTGTGAATGTCGGTTACCAGGTGTTCAATCCATATGAATGATATTTTTGTCTCTATGCATGGGACGTTTATTTATGAGAAATGAAAATCTTGTGGTATATTAAAATGTTGGAAATAATTATTTATGTTAAACTAATGAACTCACCAACCTTTTGGTTGACACTTGAAAGCATGTTTATTCTCAGGTACGAAAGAAATCTTCCGCTGTGCATTTGCTCATTTTAGGGATATTACTTGGAGTCATTCATGTCATATTTCAAAAGACGTTGCATTCGAGCATCAAGTTCATCAGAATTATTATTAAGTCAATTATAGTTAGATATAGTATGAAATGGTATTCATGCCGTCAACTTTCGATGTAATGAAAGATTGTATTTTCAAAAATGAATGCAATGTTTGTAAAATGTATCATATAGAGGTCAAGTACCTCGCGATGTAATCAACTGTTGTAAATCGTTTATAATCGATATGGACTTTGTCCGGATGGATTAGGACGGGTCTTCACATTTTAGGCTTTGGATTCGCTTGATTTCATTTCCGGATGATCAAGTTATGGCCAATTGAAATTAACGTTGTGTTTTTGTTGTGTAATCAGAAATCTGGGTGAGATCACGAATTGGCTTGTGAAACTTATACCACTAGAAATATAATTTAAAAACACTCAAGTTACACTAGGATATCATGTCGTTTGCTTATGTATAACTCGAGATATGCTTGATTTAGTGTAAAAGTGGAATTATACAGCACTTGCATGAAAACAGCATTGTATAATAAAATGTGTTAACTTCTGAATTTAAAGCTTTGCATATTTGAAATGTACACAAAAATTTCTTCACCTTTCATGTAGATATCATAGTCTAATTGTATCTAGATCTTCGGATAATTGCGTTCGAATGTGACTAGCTAAACTAGAATCGAATCTGCAACTTTCTCTCTGTGTTATACTCCGTGGTTTGTGTTTATTGAAATAGAATGTATGCTTCTGTAATATGAATCTATTTATGTTATGTAGTATATCCTCAGTTTATTACAACCTCTGAAACCTTATGCATTGGGCACACTAGTGCCATACTTTGTGTAACTTCTGAATTGAGCTGAAAACTGAACATTCAAATTGCACGAATAAACTGTACAAATTGGCTAAACAAAAATTGCTCAACTTTTGATATGTGTTAGTTTGACTTGTCCTGGAACTATGGCCACTGGTCTTGTGTCAATTTCATGTTCCTAGCTCCGGTTATAGCCAACACGAAATCAGTGCGCAGTCAGAAACTGAATTGATAAACTACAAATGTACCCCTTCTGATTCCTGACTTTTAATTATCCTATGAGACCCTGGCCGGACTTTTTGGAATCAATTTTGAGTATACTTATGATCTGGAGTTTTCCATGTTTACTTCAATTTTGTACTATGAGATAACATGCTAAGTTTGCTACATGTACATGAACTTTGTGCACAACGATAAACTGAAATTGTGAAATTGACTATTTATGATCCAAACGTGTTATTTGACTTAAGTTTGACATGTTAACCAACATTTGACATGAACCTACTAATGTTGACTTTAGTTGACTACTTTGACCAAGTTTGACTTTCGGTTTGACTTCGGTTGACTTTGTTTGACTTGCATGAACTAGTTAATTGTATGTTGACTTTTACTTTGAAACGCGTCGTGTCGAGCAATAAGAAAACTTATACTATGAAACCATATTTGTTTAAGACATAATTGTTGACCAACCTGAATACGTATACTTAGGTTGCATTACTCGGCTATAATCCGTGCAAGTTATTGTCTGTCATCTGAACTGTTCTAAGGTGACTTTACAGTCCCACTTTTTACATGTTTTCAGGGATGAGAATACATGCTATTATACTTACATTATCAAATGCTTTTGTATTGACACGAGTACTATATATGCATATTGAGTTTGTTCACAAAGCCTCTAGCTTGAATACTTTTAATACCATCGGTGTAAGCACAATTTAGATGGATGGATCCGTTAGGTTGACAACCTCACCCTACAATATTAAATGTGGTGCATTTACTTTAAACATTAGATACACTCGAACAAGTGTATAATATTTTATGAGGTAAAGGCGGGTATAGTGGTTTCTATACTCGGGTCATTGCTAGTATTCAGGTGCTCATAGATTATGCAAACGTTTTGCAACTTAGAGTTGTACTTGTAAAATCTCGTGGTCAAGGGAATTTAAACTATTTTTCTGATAACTATTTTTCAGATACTATACAACATTATGTAAAACTGTGGTTTACGAACAAATGAGATAAAACTTGACATGGTATTGTTTACAGATATTTGAAACTTGACATGATAGTGTCAACAAACTTTTGAAACGGGACACGGAGTGGTCTACAAACTTTTAACATTGAACCTTGGTGGTCTTCCACTAATAAATGTTTTCGGAATATTGTTTCTTAAACATACTGTATTGTTTAACTAAAACCTGTAGATTCACTCAACATTATTGTTGATCCATTTTGCGTGTTTTATTCTCAGGTATTAAATTGCTTCCGCTGTAAATTATTGTCGTTACGTAGAATTCAAGCCAAGCACTGGGACCAGAGTTAACATTCCGTTAAAGGGATTTTTGACGGGGTGTTACAATAGTGTTCTTCTGAGGATGCATCTGATGAACGAGTTTCTTCAGTATTCTGATTCTCCACTTTGATACTTGCAGGATCAATTTAGATATCCTTAACCTCAGCCTTGTCAGCCTTCTTCTTGAAGCGAATGATTAAAGTGTGATCTTCCGTCTCAAGCCTCATTAATTCTTCGTGATGCTTAATGCTTAGAGCAGGTATTTTCATAGTTTCTTTTATGTCTTCCATTTCCTCTTCCTCATCAGATTCCTCCTCTTACTCTATTTCTTCGCTGGGATCCTCTTCTTCCAATTCTGGGTCATCTACAGACTGTGATTCGACACCCATCTCGATATCATTGGCTGGTGGTGATGACTCATCATCGGAAGTGATCTGTCGGGTGGAAATAGCAAACATCTCTGGCTGTGCAGAAAGATCGGTTGGTCGGACAAGTTTGAAGGTAACGCTCTCCCCATGTGATCGCAAAATCAAGGTTTGATTGTACACATCAATGACAGTTCCTAGCCGTATTCATGAAAGGTCTTCCTAACACTACTGGTGTGTAGGTCTTCCTTAATATCCATCTCTGTGAAATCCGTAGGATACAATAATTTGTCGACTTTCACCAAGACGTTCTCAGCTATTTCCTTAGGATATCGAATTGTGTGATCGGCAAGTTGGATTGTAATTTTAGTTGGTGACAAGTCTCCTAACTCTAATCTCTTGTAGAGAGAGTAGGGATTAGGTTGATACTTCCTCCTAAATTTGCCAGCGCATGAATGGTTCTATATTGGTAGATTGAATACGGGAAAACGAATCGGCCCGTATCTCCTAGCTTTGGCGGTAGAGAGTTTCTGAGTAATGCTGAGCATTCTTAACTCAGTTGAATTTTGTTAGAATCTGGTATTCTTTGCTTTGTAGAGAGAAGCCTTCGGATGTATCTCTTCTGGTTGGGGACTTTGGACATAGTGTCTAGGAATCTTCCATCAAGTTTGAAGGAATCAAGCTTGGATGGTTCTTCCTGTAGCCTTCCAGGATAGAGTACACGAACTGGACTTGTAGGGGTCAACTTCTGAGTATACGTTGATTTGTTCTTGAGCCTAGCTGACCTTCTCCGCGGTTCTTCTTCTAGGATCACGGAATCCATTTGCTTTGCTTCCTCTATGTGGGGATTTTGGATAGTATTACTGGGTAACCTTCCTTTGGGTCAGTTTTTAAGGCGTTGTGATAACTGTCCGAGCTGCATCTCCAGACTTTTGAACAGAGCCAATTTATTTCTCATTAGTATCTCCGTCTGATGTTGTATGGCTGCAGTTCTCCGATTTAGCTGTTGTTGTCCTTGAATGAACTGAGTCAACTGATCATCAGCTCTGATAGTGGGGTTAGTTGATTTTGTAATCTGGGTGGTAGGGGAATTTTCCTCGACTGGTGGACCAGTGAGTAGAAGTGGTTGATCGTAGGTCAATTGAGATTGTTGGGCTAGATAAGGTGGATAGCGATAGCGAAAAGGCTGATTGTTTCGCTGGAATTAATTAACCCTAGGTTGTTGATTGAATCCGGGATTTAGTGGAAAAGCTGGGTATTGAACGTAACAGACAGAACCGTCAGGGTTTTCGTACTCAACTTGATATTCTTCAGTGGGTTGCGGGTTAGTACAATTTACACAAGCCTGAGCTTGGTTGACCTGCTACAGCTACGTCTTCAATTCTCCGAGTTGTTTAGCGAGGGATTCCATCTTATCCGTGAGGGATTTGATGGCCTCCATTTGATTGTTAAGTGCAGAAAGTGGGGCAGACGATGAAATTGTTTCACCACTATTCCAGTCATGATGATGCATTGTCCTGTTCTCGAGCAATTCCCATGCTTCGTCTGCGGTTTGGTTCATCAGATTTCCTTGAGCTACTGCATCGATCGTCGTCTTATGATTTACCATAAGACCATTGTAGAACGTACAGATTTGGGCTGACCGTTCTAGCTGGTGATTAGGGCATTTCTTCAGCAGGGTTTTGAATCACTCCCATGCAGTGTAAAGAGATTCATCATAACTTTGTTTGAAGTTAATGATGCCATTCTTTAGTTTGGTTTGTTTAGAAGGAGGGAAATATTTGGTTAGGAATTTAGTAGCCATCTCCATCCATGATGTGATGGAATCTTTTTTCAGTCCTTCGAACTAGGTTTGAGCATGATGAAGGAGAGAATAGGGAAACAAGTATAGCCGGGCTATATCTTGTCCTATCCCTGGCTGTTTGTAGGAGTTCGAACGAGATATGAATTTATCAAGGTGAGAATTAGGATCGTCATTCGGTAATCCATGAAACTTACAGCTATTCTAGATGAGCTGGATGATGTGATGTTTTAACTCGAACGAGTGTCCTTGAATCTCTGGAAATCTGATTGGTCCTCCTCGACCTTCAATCGAGGGTATTTTTTGCTAAAGTAACGCGTAACGTCATTTGATTTTTGATTCGTGCTTCCTTGCGTGCTTTAGAGATTATTGCATCTGGATCAGGTACAACGGCCCCGGTCTAGATCGGGTTTGGGTCATACACTGGATATACCTTTTTGTTTTTAATTTTAAGCAGATAAACTAGATTTCTAAAGTAATCTAAGGTAAGCTAAGCTAGTCTAAGTTAGTCTTAATCCAAGGTAGTCTATTCTAAAGTAATCTAATTTAAAGTAATCTAATTTAAAGTAATCTAATTTAACTAACTATCCTAAAGTTGAATATGTTTTTGGTTCTGGCTACTGATTCCCTGGTATTTCGATAACAGAGCTCCGCACGAACTATTCAACAAACCAAGTGGCCAGGCCGACTACAGAGAGGCAGGATCCTTTTGGTCCCAATATAATTGGAGACTGTTCAGAAAATCCAACAACCAAGTCCGTGTATAATTGTCTTTCTTAGACACCACTAATGTGACAACCCGGAAATTTCCAATCAAATTTAAACTTTATCTTTATATTATTCCGACACGATAAGCAAAGTTTGTTAAGTTAAATCTCAAGAATTTTAAATTGTGTTCATACATTCATTATATCCTCGACCAAATTCAGACGATTCACGAACCGTTATATATAAATAAATATGTATATATATGTATATATATATATATATATATATATTATAACTTGAGAATATTAATACAGTATTAAACGTATAATACTTTACATGATCGTATTTGTTTCAATATGTTTATCGAAGGAATTAGAAGATAATATCAAATTGTTGATTTATCAGATACATTATGATATGATTACGGGTCTATGTTATGAGGTCCACTGTGATTTAAGAAATCTATTCTTTTTGACAACATTCGGAAAATGGTAAAGTGATTTATAAGTAAGAACGTGAAGTGTAAATAACTTAGATGTTGGATATCGACAAGTTAAGTAACTCGATATTTTTCATTAAGATGATTTCATACGTTTATTTAACCTTTGAACTTTATCCCATGCTTCACCAACAAACTGTAATTTAAAAACTTGAAACCTATTATGAATATATATGATTCTACTTTTTTAAAACATTTTATGATATAACGATTTCCATTATTTTAACCTTTAAACAAAATGATTCTTAAAAATATATTTGGTTTTGGAAAACAAAATTATTATATTTATTTGATTTAGTTTCAAACGTACAAAAAATGTTTTCAGTTTAAAAAGAACTTTATTATTAAAACGTATATAACTTTTATAAATATCTAGAACCACTTTTGACAACTCATTACTTAACCAGTATGATAAAGATAACGATATTTATATTTTATTTTATTAAATATATATAACGATTTAAATTAATATTATATATATTTATACGCGTATTATACGTACATAGTTTTATACTTTTACTATACTTAAACTTTACCTTTACTTTATTTTTACTTTACTTTAACTTTAATAATTCACTTTAATAATTCATACTTTAATAATTCACTTTAATAATTCATACTTTAATAATTCACTTTAATAATTCATACTTTAATAATTCACTTTAATAATTCATACTTTAATAATTCACTTTAATAATTCATACTTTAATAATTCACTTTAATAATTCAAAAATCTATTATAAATAGAATTCAATAGGTTTCATTATTTTATAGAAACTTGAAAATATTTTTCTCTAAACTCTCTCAATCGATTTATATATATATATATATTTACTCCGTATTATTTCAAGATATTATTAGTATACATAAAATATTACGTCAGAGTGCTGTCCGAGTGATTTCGAAATTGTTTTTCGAGTGGAATTGGATTAAGAAAATTATGGGTTATAGCTATGGAGGTGATTGGTATGGTTCATGGGTATGCTCGTGAGGTCAATATAGTGTTTATCATCTCCGTTGCGTCTACGTACTTTTCCTGCAATATTGAATCTCAATATTGATACGTTCGTGAATCCGAGGCCAACCTTGCACTTGTTCAATGACGTTATATGTATTTTTACTACGAAATACAGTATGGTGAGTTTCATTTACCTTTTTACCCTTTATATTTTTGGGCTGAGAATACATGCGCAATTTTTATAAATGTTTTTCGAAATAGACACAAGTAATCGAAACTTCATTATATGGTTGAATTATCGAAATCGAATATACCCCTTTTTATTAAGTCTGGTAATCTAAGAATTAGGGAACAGACACCCTAATTGACGCGAATCCTAAAGATAGATCTATTGGGCCTAACAAACCCCATCCAAAGTACCGGATGCTTTAGTACTTCGAAATTATATCATATCCGAAGGAGGATCCCGGAATGATAGGGGATATTCTTATATGTATCTAGTTAATGTCGGTTACCAGGTGTTCACCATATGAATGATTATTTTTTGTCTCTATGCATGGGACGTATATTTATGAGAACTGGAAATGAAATTCTTGTGGTCTATTAAAATGATGGAAATAAATGATTATGATAAACTAATGAACTCACCAACCTTTTGGTTGACACTTTAAAGCATGTTTATTCTCAGGTGTTAAAGAAATCTTCCGCTGTGCATTTGCTCATTTTAAAGATATTACTTGGAGTCTTTCATAGCATATTTCGAAGAACGTTGCATTCGAGTCATTGAGTTCATCAAAGATTATTATTAAATCAATTTATAGTTGGATAGTGGATATTATGAAATGGTATGCATGCCTGTCAATTTTTGATGTAAAGAAAGATTGTCTTTTAAAAACGAATGCAATGTTTGTAAAATATATCATATATAGGTCAAATACCTCGCAATGTAATCAACTATTGTGAATCGTTTATAATGTATATGAACGGGTCCTTTCAGTTGGTATCAGAGCGGTGGTCTTAGCGAACCAGGTCTGCATTAGTGTGTCTAACTGATAAGTCGTTAGGATGCATTAGTGAGTCTGGACTTCGACCGTGTCTGCATGTCAAAAGTTTTGCTTATCATTTCTAGTCGGAAATCATCTGCTTATCATCCATAGGAAATTACCTGCTTATCATTATTAGTCTAGACATGTCTTGCTACATTAATTGCATGAGTAGTGTATAGACAAACTTCATATCTTAGCGTATCTGCTAAATCATATCTTATCGTATCTGTTACTTTAAACTTTACCTGACATACCCCGCAAATTCCTCCGTAATCTATGAAATCTTTTGATCTCTATATATAGATATCCTATGTAAATAGAATAACACCCGATAGCCGAAAAATCATTTTTATATCGAAAATCCTTTATCCAATCGTACGAAATGGAATTTGTCATCAGTTCAAGTCACTCGGATTCCGAAATGGAATCTCACTCAAGCTCCGAAAGCAGTGTCACCGGAATGGATCAACCAATCAGTCATCACGTATTCTGGATGAATTGGGGATGGGTTCGTAGCCTCCTCAATCATTGGAAACAAGAAGAAGGCGATCCTTTCCATCCACCACATTGCCCTCTTGGCGAAGAACCTGAAGCACTTACCGGCGAACCTGTTCGAGACACCATTTTCTCTTTCATTTCCAGGGTATCTCGTCACGATTATATACTACATCAAATTCTAGAATTTATTTATCCGCTCGTTCCGACCGACAATCATCCTGGAATAATAGAAGAAGTCAACGAGCTTCGCGCTCGGGTAGTGGCTTTGGAGAATATGGTGCAGAGATTACAAACACCAGTAGCAGCACCAGCAGCATAACCAGTAC